>NC_045604.1:43731731-44356731 GCF_009762305.2 Zalophus californianus
AAACGGGAATCTAGATCTATAGGTCTAGGACGTTATTGCAGTACGCCAGGTGTGCGGTAGTAGTGGCAGGGGATGGAGAGAAGCGAATGGATTGGAAACCCGTTTTGGAGGCAGAATTGCATGTAGGTCAGGAGTCAAGACTACCTGGCTTGGAATTCTGGGTCTCCCAGTTAAGAGCTCTGTCTTCTCTGGGGCAAGGTATTCTGTCTCCGTTTATTCATCCGTAAAGGGGGAGAACAATCATAGTCTTATTTGTGTAATTATTGTAAGGGTTAAGGAAAATAGTTCACGTAGATGATCCTCTAAGATTACTGCCTGGCCCATACTGAGAGTTCTCCCAAGGGATAGCTGTGGAGGATCTCGAGGGAGTGTATGACTCCAAAGTTGTGACAGGAGTAACTTGGTAGATGGCCGTGCCATTTCGGGAGGTGGAAACACTTGGACTGAGGGAAGAAGGAACGAACAGGTTTGGGGAGGAAACTTTAATTTTGTTTTTACTGAGGTGTCAGGTTAGCATTTGCACATTATTGCTGCAGTTGGATGAATTTGATTTTGGAGCTTAAAGAGAAAAGATTAAGTTTTCAGTATATATTTGGGCATCATTAGCCTATAGTTGATATTGAATATAATGGAGTTAGATGAGACTGCCTAGAAAGGAAGGAATTTGATAGTGTAGTCCTTCATATTTCATGGTACTCACCCTGAGGTCTTGTTTTTTTAGTTAATTATTCAGGGGTGGAATTTACAGATAGAAAAGCTTTCCACAGCTTTTCAGTTAACAGGATTTCTCCAGGGTTAGCCTGTGGCTACAGAATAAGTTTATATTGGGGCCCAGTTTTATGATGTTAGATTTAGGTGCTTACAAAATGCACTGAACATGAGGCGCCTGGGTGGCTCAGTAGCTTAAGCGACTGTCTTCGGCTCAGGTCATGATCCTGGAGTCCTGTGATTGAGTCCCACAGCGGGCTCCCTGCTTCTCCCTCTGACCCTCCCCCCTCTCATGCTGTCTCTCTCATTCTCTCTCTCTCTAAAGTAAATAAATATCTTCAAAAAAAATGCACTGAACAAGAAGACAAAGGTTTATTTTTTTTAAAAATTTTATTTATTTATTTGAGATAGAGAATGAGAGAGAGAGAGCACGAGAGGGAAGAGGGTCAGAGGGAGAAACAGACTCCCTGCCGAGTAGGGAGCCCGATGCGGGACTCGATCCGGGGACTCCAGGATCATGACCTGAGCCGAAGGCAGTCGCTTAACCAACTGAGCCACTCGGGCGCCCGAAGACAAAGGTTTCATGCTAGTAATGAGGTTTCTCTCACAGCAAACTAATTTTTTTTGCATATTTTTTCTGGATCTAAATTTGGTCTTAGATATCTTGCCTTTTTTTTTTTTGTAAGATTTATTGTTTATTTTTAGAGAGAGAGAGGGCATGTGTGTGTGGTGGGGAGGAGTAGAGAGAGAGCGAAAGAGAATCTCCAGTAGACTTCCCATTGAGCATGGAGCCTCACACAGGGCCCTCACACAGGGCTCAATCCCACGACCCTGAGATCATGACCCCAGCCAAAATCAAGAATCAGGCTTAACTGACTGAGCCACCCAGGCACCCTTCAGATACCTTGATTTTTAATTTAGATTCAGATTTTAGACTCACAGGCTCCCTATCTTTTGGTATATTTATAAACTAGATTAGAGGGAGAGTGCCAATAAGTATGGTATGGTGCACATCAAGAAAACTTAATATCCTCAAATTTTAATGAATAACAAGGCCTAAAGGAGAGATTTAGTACTTAACAGATTAGTGTTTTTAGTCTAAGTAGAGTAATATGTAGCCTACAACTTTGAGGACAGTCTGTTAGGAGACACCTCAGAATGAGAATAAACTCTGATTTACATACAAAATGATTGATGATCATTTCTTAATATAGTAGTTTGAATTTATGCCTCACAGTAGGTGACTTGGAAAAGTTAAACTTTCTATGCCCTTGTTTCTTCCTTTGTAGAGACACAATAATAGTATTTACTATATAATTTTATCTCCTGTTTGAGGATTAAGTGAGTTAACCCATAAGGTGCCTGTTGTAAAAAGTGGGACATTACATAAAATGTTTTGTTTTTTTTTTAAGATTTATTCATTTGTGAGAGCATGGGCATGTGACTGGGGGGAGGGGCAGAGGGAAAGAGAGTCCTCAAGTGGACTCCCCTCCTAGCCTGGAGGCGAAGCCTGACACTGGGCTCAGTCCCAGGACCCTGAGATCACGACCCCAGCTGAAATCCAGAGTCAGCCACTCAACTGAGCCATCCAGGCACCTCACATAAAATGTTCCTAAGAAAAGGTCAGGGGTACCTGGGTGGCTTAGTTAAGCATCCAACGCTTGATATAGGCTCAGGTCATGATCTCAAGGTGGTGAGATTGATTCCTGCATCAGGCTCCATGCTGACCATGGAGTCTGCTTAAGATTCTCTCTCTTACTGTCAAAAAAAAAAAAAAGGTCAAAATCACTTGGAGTCACCCAAAGATAACCACTTTGAGGGATATTTCTTTTTTAGTCTTGATTAATGCGTATAATTCAAGTCGTGTATTTTGTATCCTGCTTTTTTGTATGACATGTTATAGGCCTTCCAATTATGTCATTAAAATTTTGTCATAGCAATTTTAATAGCAGTATGATAGAATATCCTGTGTTTAACCTAGATTTTCAGTTAATTCCAGTTATTGGTCACTTGCTGTGTTTGCTCATAAATAATGCAGTTTAACTTTTGTTTTCTTAGGTCGGAAGAAGACATTTGAATCATGGGTGATGTTAAAAATTTTCTGTATGCCTGGTGTGGCAAAAGGAAGATGACCCCATCCTATGAAATTAGAGCAGTGGGGAACAAAAACAGGCAAAAGTTCATGTGTGAGGTATTACAGAATACAGTTTATATTTTTGTGATTTTTTTTTTTTTGACACTTATTTTGGTGTTAAGAGAACCGTGTTTTCTGTTCAGACAGTAGTGTGTTGTATGTTCTTTATTGTCGCTTGTCTGCTATTCTGTTTCATTATAAATCATTTTCAAGCGAGCATTACTTTTAAAACAATCTGATAGGTAAATTATTCTGGTTAGAACATGTATCTCCCTCAGCTGCCACAGTACCAGTAGTGCAGATTAGAAAAGTTGGGTCAGCTCTTTGCAGTTTTACTAATTCCTATGGAAAGTGGAGCGATTCTTGATTGCTTCAAGTCAAACTGCTTAAAATAAATACAAATGGGGAGCTTGTTCTTGGGTCTTATAAAATCAGATTTTAATGTGGAACATTCTGTTACAGAAGAGAATATCTGAGCCACATAAATTAATATTGTTGTTTTTAGATTAGTTTATCACTGGGCAACATAATTCAAGCTTTTTCATAAGTCAACTTATAAATTTTCTTAGATGTGTTATTTTCTGTGTTTTTATGGAGTATTATCTTCAACATTTAACTGTTATCTCTTAATGGACTATTGAATTACCTATTTTTTAAGACCCAAAATTACTCAGGTCAATCTCTTCTAATACATTTTTTTCTTGACTGTTAAAGGTTCGAGTGGAAGGTTATAATTACATTGGCATGGGCAATTCCACCAATAAAAAAGATGCACAGAGCAATGCTGCCAGAGATTTTGTTAACTATTTGGTTCGGATAAATGAAGTAAAGAGTGAAGAAGTCCCAGCCGTTGGGGTAAGTACTTAGGCAGGCCCAGCACTTAACATATATGTGGTAAGGTAATGCCAACCCAGTATGTATAGAGAGACAGGGTGATGATTTTTCAATGATGTTTTCAAATATATTGTGTTCCTTAGTGAACCTGGGAATCTTGTTTTCTTGGAGCCCAGGGATGAGTGCCTGAAGATTCTGATTTATTGTTGATTACGTACCTGACTTGTGGGCTTGGGAAATTCCTTTAATCTGTGTGTCTAGTAGTTTTATATATTTCATTCATTCATAAACAGATTTTCAGAGCCTGTTGTATTCTGTGTACTTCCAAAGATAACATTTTAAACAGAATATAAAAATCAGAAATACCTTAAGACAGTGTTTACTCCCATTGACAGTTCCTTATTACAGCAGAGAGAAAATTCTGTTTTGTGCAATGGCATATCATTTTACTTCAATTATATTGTGTAAGTATGCAACAAAGACTCCTTTCTAGTACTGTTTTTAAGAAATAAACTTTATTTCTCATTTAGAAAATGAAAATTTGAGTTTTAACAGAGGAATTCTTAATATAAAAAGATTCACATTATGCTTTAAGTAAATACCTAAGGTAACTTAAATGAAAGATTCAGTTTTTATAAATCCTTTAGGAATAACATCTATATCAATTTTAACAATTTATTTTTACTGTGTAGTCTCATTTATGAAGGTTGATATAAATGTTTTATTTCCTTCCATTGCTTTGATGCAGAAATTAGGAGATTTGTATATTGTACCACTAGATAATTGGAATTGGTTGGCCCATGTGCAAAATAAAGGGATTGGACAAGATGATCTTGGAGATTTCTTAGCTATGAAAAGAATGTTGCAAATATCTTTCAAATATTTGGAACATTGGCATTTACTCCATCTATTATGACCTAATCTGTATCTTTTAACCTCTTCCTCTTAAAGTGTAGGTCTGCTGGTGACAAAGTCTTCTTAATTTTGTTATATGTGAAAATGTTATTTTATCTTCTGTCTCGCATAGTTTCACTAGATGTAGAATTCTGGTGTGCCAGTGTCCTTTTCTTTCAGCACTTGTTTTCTTCCATTGTTGTCTGATGAGAAGTCAGTTATAATCAAATCATTTCCCCCTATATGTAATGTATTATTTTCTTTGGTTGCATTTTTTTTGTTGTTGTTTTCAAGCAGTTTGACTATGATATGACTAGGTGTGGTTTTCTTTGTACTTACCCCACTTGGAATTTGCTGAGATTCTTGAATCTGTAAATTTATGTCTTTTACCAAACTTGGGGAATCTTTGGCTATTATTTTTTCAAATATGTTTTTTTGCCTCATTTGTTCTCTTCTTTTGGGACTCATATGTTAAACTTTTGTATATTATCCCAAAGGTCCCTGAGGCTCTTTCTTTTTTTCTTTCTGTTCTTCAGGTTGAATGACTTCTACTGATTATCTTCAAGTTCACGGATTGTTCTCTGTCAGCTCCCTTTTGTCAGCCCATCCAGTGAATTTATTTCATATATTGTCTTTCTCGTTTCCAGAATTAACAGGTTGTTGTTTTCATTTGTGTTTTTTAAGATTTTATTTATTTATTCATGAGAGACAGAGAGGCAGAGGGAGAAGCAGGGAACAGGGGGCCCAATGCTGAACTCGATCCCAGGACCCTGGGATCATGCCCTGAGCCGAAGGCAGACACTTAGCCATCTGAGCCACCCAGGGCACCCTGTTGTTGTTTTTTAAGGGATTTTATTTCTCTGGTGGCATTTCTTAGTGTTGCATTCATTATAAGCATATGTTCATAATACGAATGTGAATTTTGTTTATGCCATTGAGCATAGTTATAATAGCTGTTTTAAAATTCTTGACTACTAAATCTAACATCTGGATCATCTCAGGTTGGGTTCTCTTGATTGTATTTTCTCTTGAGATTTGTTCATCTTTTTTCTCTGTCAAGTAATTTTGGATTATGTCTTGGGCGTTGTGATAATCATGTTGTAGAGACCTTAAATAATGTTATATTTCTCGAAAGATTATTGATTTTGTTGTACTGTCAAGAAATTCGGTTGGACTCCAGACACTGTCTTTTGGGTAACAGTTTAAATCTCATTTTAGTTTTCTGATCCTTGCTAGGCACTTTGGAGTTTGTCTTAATACATGTGTTGTTCAGGGGTTAACCAGTGATTTGGGCAGAGCTTATACGTGGAATTTGAGATTCTTCCTTCTTTCCTTCCCAGGATTGCTGCCTCATTTCTCTAGCAGCGTTCATTTACCCAAGCTTATATTCTCTGATTGTTCAGGCCTGAAAGACTGGGTTTTCTTTTGGAGTTTTAACTGCCTCACATGGTCTTCCCTTAGGCTAAAAGCCGTAATAGACTGGAATTACAGCCTTTGCTATTCCTTGCTTTCTCATTTCAAGTCACCTCCATAATCTTCCAGCTTTGTTCACTTTTTAGTGCTTGCATAAATAGTTGTGGGGGTTTTGGGGGCAGGTTTTTTTGTATCTTTTTCCCCCTAGATTTCATGTTATTTGCAGGAAGGTCAATCTAGTCTATGCATTTGCCACTTTCCCCCTAACTTCCTTTGTTCCAGCTACACTGGCTTATCATTTCTCAATGTGCCAATACCTTTCTACCTCAAGACTTTTGTATGTAACTCTTCTTTCTGCCTTGAGTGCTCTTCCCCAGCCATCCTTGTCAAAGTTGCAAATCCAGTGCTACCATTACCCTGGTATTTCTTATCCCCTTTCATTGTTTCATTTTTCTTAGTAGCACTTACTAACCTCTAACCCAGTGCTTGTCAGCTGGAGGTGATTTTGTCCCTTAGGGATGTTTGGCAATGTATGGAGTCATTTTTGTTACAACTGGAAGGGAGTGTCAGCAATACTAACCTACTAAACGTCTACAATGCGTAAGATAGCCTCCTACAACAAAGAATTGTCCAGCCCAAAATGGTCAGTTGTACTGAGCGTAAAAAACACGCTTCTAACCTCATTTTTCCCCAAACCTTAATATAAGAATAAAAGTTCATAAGAGCAGGTTTTTGTCTTTTTTTTTTTTAAGAGTTTATTTATTAGAGAAAGAGCATGTTTGGGGGGGCAGAGAGGGAGAAGCAGACTCCCCGCTGAGCAGGGAGCCCAGTGCTCCCTGGGCACAATCCCAGGACCCTGAGACCAACACCTGAGCCGAAGGCAGATGCTTCACTGACTGAACCATCCATGTGCCCTGGTTTTTGTTTTGAGTCCATTTGCTGTTTCTACAGTGTTAAAATTACAGCAGGCACTTGAAGTTCTTTTTTTTCGGTTGAATGAATGAATGATGAATGGGTGAATTTGGAAAAACATCATATAACAAGCCAATCCCTACTTTTAACTACCATCTTCATCTCATCTCCTCATTCCTGCCAAATCCTTGATCATGTCACTTACTTCATCTAGCATTTGCCCTTTCATTCCACAAATTGCTCTTCCCGAAAGTGACCTGTTTCTGAATGCAAAGGATACTTTAAAATTTTTTCATTGTGGAAATTTCAAATGTGTACAGGAGTAAGAATAATACTATGAGCTCATGTTTTCATAATTCAGTTGCAGTACTTTACAGTAGGGCCAGTCGTGATTCATCTCTAATCTTTATTTTCTTCAGATTTTTTTTTAAAGATTTATTTATTTATTTATTTATTTGACAGCAAGAGAGGGAACACAAGCAGGGGGGAGTGGGAGAGGGAGAAGCAGACTCCCCTCCGAGCAGGGAGCCCGATGCGGGACTCAATCCCAGGACCCTGGGATCATGACCTGAGCTGGAGGCAGACGCTTAACAACTGGGCCACACAGGTGCCCCTCTTCAGATTATTTTGAAGCATATTCTAGGCATCCTATCATTCATCTGTTACTATTTCAGTTTGTATCTCTTCAAGATAATCCTTCTAAAAAACACAATAACAATTCCATTATCAAATCTAAAAAATTTTAGAATTGTTTCTTAATGTCCTCAGATATCCAGTTAGTACTCAAATTTTCCTGTTTCCCAAATCAATTTTTGACATTCTGTTTAAATCATGCTCCAAATGATGTCCGTGTTTATATAGCAAGTGATTAATATCTCTTTTAATCGGCAAATTCTCTTACCCTCTTTCTCATTTTTCTCTAATTTGTTGAAGAAAGCATATCACTTATTCTTTAGTTTCCCACAGTTTGGAATTTGCAGATTAGATCCATGTGGTATCACAAAACATTTCTCTGCCTTTGTTTCCCACAATTGGTAGTTAGATCTAGAGACTTGATTAGATTCAGATTTGATGGGAGTGGAGGGGCAAGAATAAGAAAATACCAAAGGTGATGTTCTGTTCTATCAGGAGGAGGCATGTAATGTGATGTTAGCAGTGATTTATGATCACTGTTTAGATTTATTCATTAGCAGTTTCCTTTGATTTTGAGCTGGAATACTTGCATAACAAGAAACCTCTTATCAATAATTTAGTCACCCTGAGTTAGAGTTTAGACAGAGAAGGCGAGATAAATGATAATTTTACTTTACTTAGTGGTGTTCTATAAATATCTGTTGTCCGTCTGCTCTAACAAGTCATTTAAATCCAGTGTTTCCTTACTGATTTCTGTCTGAATGACTACCCATTGATGTAAATGGGGTATTAAAGTTCTCTACTATAGTTGTACTGTTACCTCTTTCTCTTTTATGTCTGTTAATATTTGCTTTTTGTATATTTTGGTGCTCCTGTGTTGGGTGCCTAAATATTTACAAATGCTATATCCTTTTGTTGCATTGACCTTTTTATCATTAGGAAATGCCCTTCTTTGTCTCTTATTACACTCTTTGTTTCAAAGTTTATTATCCACACACACACACAAAACAAAAAACAAAGTCTATTTTCTGGGTGCTAACCCCAGACAAATGGAAATGTTTATTTCCATTGCATGGAATATCTTTCTGTCCTTTCACTTTCAGTCTGTGTGTACTTCCATCTAAAGTGTATCTCTTGGATCCCTTCTGGCCTCTATTTGGCTGCCATCTTGCGTCCGCATGTGTGTGCACTGAACCTCAGCTGGTCCGCGCAAGACCACCTAAGTGCCAACCCTATTCCCTCATGTCCTGTTTCCGTTCCAACAAGATGAAAGAAACTATCATGAACATTTGCCAAACTTGCCAAACTGCAGGCACACATGTGCATTGGTGGGAAAGAAACTGCTCACCAAGAAGAAGGTGGTTCATGGAACGGCTACAGCAGATGGTAGAAAACTTCAGTTCTGTTTAAAGAAGTTAGGGATAAACAGTATCTCTGGTATTGAAAAAGTGAATGTGTTCGCAAACCAAGGAACAGTGATCCACTTTAACAACCCTAAAATTCAGGCATCCCTGGCAGTGTGAACACTTTAATAACCATTATAGGCCATGCTAAGACCACGCAGCTGACAGAAGTGCTACCCAATATCTTAAACCAGCTTAGTGGAGACAGTCTGACTCCTTTAAGAAGACTGACTGAAGCTCTGCCCAAACCAGTCTATGGATGGAAAAGCACCACTTGTTACCAGAAAGGATGATGATGATGAAGTTCCAGATCTTATGGAGAATTTTGATGAAGCTTCCAAGAATGAAGCAAACTGAATTGAGTCAACTTCTGAAGAAGATAAAATTTGAAGTCACTGGGAGCTGCTACTTTATATTATGCTGCTTTTTAAAATTCTGTTCATGGATCTGATAAAATCTAGATCTCTAATATTTTTAAGGTCAAGCACCTAGGACACTACAGCTCTTTTCAGTTTTTGCTTATACACAATTCATTCCTTGTAGCTAATTAAGCCGAAGAAGCCTGGGAATAAAGTTTGAAAGAAGGTTAATAAAGTTCTTTTTGTACTAAAAAATAAACTGTATCTTGTAGGCAACATATAGGTGGTTCATGTTTTTTTATCCATTCAGCCACTCTGTTTTGATTGGAGAATTTAGTCCATTTAAGTCAGTAACTTAAGTTCTAAAGTGCAACATTTTTACACTCCTCCACCACGTTTTCTATTTTTTATATAACTTACATTTTTTTAATTTTGTGTATTCTTTAATTATTAAAATCATAGTTATTTTTTCTATTTTTGTTTTTTAACCTTCATACTAGTTTTATAAGTACTTAATCTATTACTTTTATTATATATTAACTTCCCAGTGAGATTTACTCTTTCATATTTCTTCTTGTTACCAGTAAGTGCCCTTTCGTTACAGCTTAGAGAAGTCCTTTTTTAAAAAAATACTTATTTGAGAGAGAGAGCACAAGCAGCAGAGGGAGAGGGAGAAGCAGGCTCCCTGCCAAGCAAGGAAGTCCAATGCAGAGCTCGACCCCAGGGTTCTGGGATCATGACCTGAGCCAAAGGCTTACTGAGCCACCCAGGCAGCCCGAGAAGTCCTTTTAACATTTCTTGTAAGGCAGGTTTAGTGGTAACGAATTAATTCTAGCATTTGCTTATCTGGGAAACTATTTCTCTCTCCTTCAGTTCTGAATGATGACTTTGCCAGGTAACATATATTCTTGCATGGAAATTTTTTTTCCAGCGCTTTGAATATATTATGCTACTTCTACCTTCTGGCCCCCAAAGTTTCCACTGAAGAATCTGCTCATGGATGAGGGTTCCCATGTGTGTAATGAGATATTTCTCTCTTGCTGCCTTTTATTCTGTCCTTGCTTTACCTTTTGACATCTTAATTATAATGTGTCTTGGTTTGGGTTTCTTTGCATTCATCTTACTTATAACCCTCCAGGTTTCCTGCATCTGGATAGTCTGTTTCCTTCCCCAGGTTAGGAAACTTTTCAGCTTCAAATAAGATCTGTGCTCCTTCTCGCTCTTTCCTCCTCCTTGAAACCCAGTGATGTGAATATTAGTCCATTTGATATTTTCCTGTAAGTCCCTTAAGGTATCTTTACGTTTTTTCACTTTTTTTACTTTTTGCTGCTCTGATTGGGTGAGTTCCACTGCCTTGGATTTGAATTAACTAATCCTTCCTTCTTTTCCATCTGGTCTGCTGTTTTAACTCCTCTAGTGTTATTTTTCAGTTCAGTTACTGTATTTTTCAGTTCTGTGACTTCTCTAGTTGGTACTTTTTTATATTTTCCATCGCTTTGTTGAAGTTCTATGTTCATACATTGTTCTCCCCAGTTTGGTGAGCATCTTTATGATTTTAAAGTCTATCAGATAAATTACGTAGTTCCATTTCATTAAGGTTTTATCTGGTTCTTTCATTTGGAATATATTCCTGTTTCATTTTGCCTATGTTAGTTTCTATACAGTACATGAAACAACTACTTCTCCCAAGTCTTGAAGGAGTGGCCTCATATAGGAGATGAACTTTTTTATTCAGTGTTGCCCCAGCTTTTGGTGGTTTCTTAAACCTCTGTTCTTGTCCAGGCAGTTCATTAATAGCTCCTTGTAGTTGAGGATGTGCTAAGATCACTCAGTGTCCCAAAGGGTAGGATCTCAGCACCTGATTCAGGCAGACTAGAAGCCAGACCCTCAGGCAGCATCTTTTAAAAGTATGTGAATATATATAAAGTTCTGAGGTGCCAAAAGCATAAGTCCTGCTGGCCACCAGAGCCAGGTAATCTAGAAGTGTTCCCTGGGCAGCAGTTGCAAATATTTGGGCTCCAGACGAGTGTATAATCTCCTTTTCGGGAGATACCAACAAGCTGGAACAAGGCAGAGGAAGATCACCAAGATGGCATCTATAGCATATGTTCCTTCAGAGCAGTTACCTAGGCAGTGTGTGCCAAACCTGAAGCCTGCCTGTGTCTGAAGCTTCAGGACAAATGAAGTGACCTCCTTCAAAGAAAGACTGGGGATGTGCCTCAGTCCCCTCACTGTGCCTGGGTATGGTAGTCTGCCAAGAACTGTTGCTCCAATCAACACAGTCCCAGGGGACCCAAGAACATAAGCCCCTGTGGCAACCGGAGCCAGGTGATTGAGGGGCATCCCTGGGTGTTAGCTGCAAAAAGTAAGATGCTTCTAAAGCTTTTCCTCAGGAGACACTGGCACTCTGGAACACAGTAGAAGGAGATAGCACCTTATCTCCGAGGTCTCTGGAATACACTCAGCCCCTAGATGCCTGTTTAATTAGAAGCTTACTCCGGCCACAGTCATGATGTTTAGCTAAAAGTAGGCCTCCTTCACCGAAAGACAGCTCCTGGATCTGTTCCCTCTTCCTGTGCCATGGGTGTGTTAGCTGTTGAAGAGCTGTCTCCAGTAAGCATGGTATAACATACACACTTGTCACATCACTATGTTGTACACCTGAAACTAATATAACATGTGTTGCCTATATTAAAAAAAAAATTAATAGGAAAAGAAAGAACACTTTCTCCATTGGTTATAGTCTTATGGGACCCAGGAGCATAAGCTGCACTGGCCACCCGACCCAGGCAAAGTAGAGGTGTCCCCTGGCAGCAGTCATGAGATTTGGAGCCACAGACAGGTTCTTGAACTCCTTTCTAAATGGTAATGCTGATTATTACAGACCTATATGACCAGGAACACAAGCTTACCTGGCCTCCAGAGCCAGGTGATAAAGAGGCATCCCCTGTGCAGCAGCCACAAAAGTTGGGGCACCACGCACATGTAAAGGTTCTTTTCTAGGATATGCTAGTGCTCCGAAGCATGAAAAGTTAGTACTCACCGGTCTCCATTCCTGGGTAATGTTCCGACAGACTTCTAGATGGATGTGTTAAAGTAGGTGCCTGTGCCTTGGACCAAGATTTTAATATAAGCAAGTGTCTCCTTCACTTTAAGTCTGGGTGCAGTTGGCTGCTTCTGAGCTGGGCCCTGGGACAGGGCACTCCAAGCACACAAGCCCTTTAAGAGGCATTTTACAGATTGTTACCATCTTGTGGGTCTTGGAATATAAGCTCTCTTGGTTTCTAAAATTAGGTGTTGTGGAGGCTTGTTCCAAGTGTATGTCTTAAAACTTGAGTGTTGAACTCTGCCCATTGGGGAGGAGTTCCAGGTTGAGTTCCCACCTGGCTGTGGGTTGCCACACCTGGAGTAGGGTTTTTGGCAAGATTGCCCCAGCTTCTCCTACCTGTTTCAAAGTGGCTTATTCCTGTTTGCCTGATGTGTGTAGTCATCACTCAGCTAGCTTTTAGATTTTTTTTAAAAGGAAACTGTTCCAGTATGTAGCTGTAGACTCAGTGTCTGTGTGAGGAAGCAAGTTCAGGATCTTCCTACATCAGTATCTTGAACCAGGACCCTTGGTAGCCTAAAAAAATGACTAATTTAAGAGATTAAAAAAAAAAGTTTAATATGCATTTCTTTAGTTATTTAATAAATGGAATTATGTTCCCTCTTTTTTTTTTTTTTTTTTTTGAGAGAGAATATGCACACATAGTGGGGCAGAGGGAGAGAATCTTAAGTCCAGCTTGGAGCCCAATATGGGGCTCTGTCTCATAATCCTGAGATCATGACCTGAGCTAAAAGCAAGAGTTGGAGCTTAACCAACTGAGCCACCCAGGAGCACCTAATTTTCTTCATTTGAATTGTCTATTCATTTATTTATCAGCTCATGTTTTATTAATTAGGTATATTATGTATATAAGTTCTAGAATTAAACATTTTTACAGCGTTTAATACGTATTGCAGAAATTTTGCAAAACATACAAATTGTAAAGAAAGCAGCATGAATGAACTATGTTATTGCCAGTAGATTTATTTTTGCTTCAGTATTTAAATGTGAATTTCAATTGATAGAATACATATTGCACAAACTATTTTATAACCTGTTTGTTTCACTTAACATAATTTTTCAGATCATTAGATCTTCCTTAGAGCCAAGGTTATGTACTATGGCACACTTTTAATACCCTCATTTCTTTTTTTAATTCCAGTAGAGTTAACAGTGTTTCAGGTGTAAAATAATGATTCAACACTTCCATACATCACCCAGTGCTCATCAGGACAAGTGTACTCCATCACCTATTTCACCTATCCCCCACCTACCTCTCCTCTGTTAACCATCAGTTGGTTCTCTAAAGTAAAGAGTCTGTTTCTTGGGGCGTCTGGGTGGCTCAGGTCATGATCTCAGGGTCCTGGGATTGAGCCCCACATTGGGCTCCCTGCTCAGCAGGGAGTTTGCTTTTCTATCTCCCTCTGCCCCTCCTCATCCCCCTCTTGTGCTTTCTCTCTTTCATGCTCTCTGTCTCAAATAAATCTTAAAAAAATAAGTTTGTTTCTTGGTTTGCCCCCCCTTTTTTATCCTTTGCTCCTTTGTTTTGTTTCTTAAATTCCATATAAGTGAAATCATATGGTATTTATTTTTCTCTGACTTGTTTCACTTAGTATTATACTCTCTAGATCCTTCCGTGCTGTTGCAAATAGCAAGATTTCATTTTTTTATGGCTGAATAATATTCTGTTGTGTATATATATACCACATCTTCTTTATCCATTCATTTATCAACGCACAGTCACGACTGCTGCCATAATTTGGCTGTTGTAAATCTGCAGTAAACAGAGAGGTGCATATGTCCTTTCAAATTAGTATTTTCATATTCTTTGTGTAAATACCCCCTAAGGGAGTTACTGGATCATATGGTATTTGTATTTTTAATTTTTGAGGAACCTCCATGTTACTTTTCACAATGGTTGCCTTTTTCTCCACATCTTTGTTAACACTTGTTTTTTGTGTTTTTTATTTTAGCCATTCAGACAGGTGTGAGGTGATAATCTTATTGTGCTTTTGATTTGTATTTTCCTGATGATGAGTGATGTTGAGCATCTTTTCATATGTCTGTTGGCCATCTGTATGTCTGGATAAGTGTGTGTTCATGTCTTCTGCCTTGTTGAATGAATTTGGAAGTTTTCCTTCTATTTTTGGAATAGTTTGGGAAGAGTAGGTATTAACTTTAAAATGGTAGATTTTGCTTGTGAAGCCATGTGACCCCGGACTTTTGTCTATTGGGAGTTTTTTTTTTTAATTACTGATTCAGTCTCCTTGCTGGTAATCAGCTTGTTCAAATTTTCTGTTTCCTCCTGCTTCAGTTTTGGTGGGTTATATGTTTGTGGGAATTTACCCATTTCTTCCAGTTTGTCTAATTTGTTGGTATATACTTTTTCATAATACTCTATTCCAATTGTGTATCTGTGGTGTTGGTTGTTATTTATCTCCTTTAATTTGTGATTATGTTTGAGTATTTTTTTTTGATAAGTATGGCTAGAGGTTTATCAGTTTTGTTCACCTTTTTTTTTTTTAAGATTTTATTTATTTGACAGAAACACAGCAGGAGAGGGAACACAAGCAGGGGAAGTGGGAGAGGGAGAAGCAGGCTTCCCATGGAGCAGGGAGCCCAATGTGGGGCTTGATCCCAGGACTCTGGGATCATGACCTGAGCCAAAGGCAGACACCCAACGACTGAGCCACCCACGCACTCAGTTTAGTTCATCTTTTCAAAGAACAAGAATCTGGTTGCATTGATCTCTTCCATTTTTTTTTTTTTTTTTTTTTAGTTTCTATATTTCTGCTCTAATCTTATTTTCTTCTGGTTTGGGTTTGCTTTGTTCTTTTTCTAGCTCCTTTAAGTGTAGGATTAGGTTGTTGATTTGAGATTTTCCTTGCTTCTTCAGTAGGCCTGTATTGCTATAACCTTCCCTCTTAGAACCACTTTTGCTGCATCTCAAAGGTTTTGGACCATTGTTTTCATTTTCACTTTCTTCCATATATATATATTTTTTAAGTTTTTTGTGTTTTTTTTTAATTTGATAGACACAGTGAGAGAGAACACAAGCAGGGGGAGTGGGAGCAGGGAGCCTGATGCGGAGCTCGATCCCAGGGCCCTGAGATCATGACCTGAGCCGAAGGCAGACGCTTAACGACTGAGCCACCCAGGCGCCCCTCTTCCATGTACTTTTTAATCTCTGATTTCTTGGTTGATCCCTTTCATTGTTTAGTAGCATTTTATTTAACCTCCCTGTATTTGTGGTCTTTTGAAATTTTTTCTTATGCTTGATTTCTAGTTTCATAGCATATGGTCAGAAAAGTTGCATGGTATGACTTCTACCTTTTTATATTTGTTGAGGCTTGTTTTGTGGCCTTATACATGATCTATATTGGAGAATGTTCCATGTGCACTTGAAAAGAATATGTATTCTGCAATTTTAGGGTGGAACGTTCAGAATATATCTGTTAAATCTGTCTGGTCCAGGGATGCCTGGGTGGCTCAGTCAGTTAAGCATCTGCCTTCCACTCAGGTCATGATCCCAGGGTTCTGGCATTGAGCCCCACATTGGGCTCCTGCTCAGCGGGGAGCCTTCTCCCTCTCCCTCTGCCTGCCGCTCCCCCTGCTTGTGCACTCGCTCGCTCTCCTTGTCAAATAAATAAGTAAAATCTTAAAAAATAGCTGTGTGTCACTGAAAGCCACTGTATCCTTGTTGATTTTCTGTTTGGATGCTGTGTCCATTGATTTAAGTTGTGTGTTAGGGGCGCCTGGGTGGCTCAGTTGGTTAAGCGACTGCCTTCAGCTCAGGTCGTGATCCTGGAGTCCCGGGATCGAGTCCCACATCAGGCTCCCTGCTCGGCGGGGAGTCTGCTTCTCCCTTTGACCCTCTCCCCTCTCATGCTCTCTATCTCATTCTCTCTCTCAAATAAATAAAATCTTAAAAAAAAAAGTTGTGTGTTAAAGTCCCCTACTATTATTGTATTACCATCAGTTATTTCCTTTATGTTTATTATTAACTGCTTTAAGTGTTAGGGTGCTCCCATGTTGGGTGCATAAATATTTATAATTGTTATATCTTCTTGTTGGATTTTCCCTTTAATTATTATATTTCTTGGTACAGTGTGTTTTAAAGTCTATTTTGTCTGACAGAAGTATTGCTCGCCCAGCTTTTTTTTTTTACATCTAAATATTTCTCCATCCGTTCACTTTCAGTCTGCAGATGTCTTTCGATCTGAAGTGAGTCTCTTGTAGGCAGCATATGAGTCTTGTTTTTTTATCCACTTTGTCACCCTCTTTTGATTGGAGCATTGAGCCCAAGTAATTGTGATAGATACGTATTTATCACCTTTTTTTTTTAACTTGTGTTGTCGTTTTTATAGTATTTTTCTGATCCTTTCTTTCTCTCTTTCATGGTTTGCTGGGTTTCTTCTTTGATTGATATTTGGATTGCTTTCTCTTTATTCTTTGCATATCTGTTAGTGGTTTTCAATTTGTGGTTACCATTAGGTAGCGTATAACATCTTCTGCATATAGCAGTCTATATTAAGTTGATGGTTGCTTAAGTTCAAACCATTCTTTACTCCTCTTCCCCCCAGTGTTTTATGTATATGATGTCCTACTTTATTACATTCTTTTATACTGTGAATTTATTTTGTTGACTGATTTTTTTTACAGAAATACTTATTTTTACTGGTTTTGTGTTTCCTACTTTTCATACTCTCAGTTAAAGGACTTTCCTTCCTACTCTGAGTCCTCTTTAATATTTCTTGTGGGGCGGGTTTAGTCCTGAACTCCTTTAGCTTTTGCTTGTCTTGGAAACTCTTCATCTCTCCTTCTATTCCGAATGATAGCCTTGCTGGATAGAATATTCTTGACAGTAAATTTCTTTCCTGTTCAGCACTTTGAATATCATGCCTTCTCTTGGCTGCCAAAGTTTCTGCTGAAAAATCCACTAAGAGCCTTATGGGGTTTCCCTTGTATGTAACTGTCTATTCTCTTGCTGCTTTAAACATCTTTTTTCTTAGGGCCCCTGGGTGGCTCAGATGGTTAAGCATCTGCCTTCAGCTCAGGTCATGATCTCTCCAGGTCCTGGGATCAAGCCCTATGTCAGGCTCCCAGCTCAGTGGGGAGTCTGCTTCTCCCTCTCCCCCTGCTTGTGCTCTCTCTGTCTCTTTTTCTCAAATGAATACATCTTTAAAAATAATTTAAAAATTTTTTTCTTTATCTCTACTTTTTGCCATTTTGATTACTGTGTCTTGTGGACCTCCTTTGGTTGATTTTGTTGGAGGATCTCTGTGTCTTCTGGATCTAGATATCTGTTTCATTCCCCAGATTAGGGAAGTTTTTAGCTATTATTTCTTGAAGTAAATTTTCTGCCCCCTTTTCTCTCTCTTCTGGGATCCCTGTAATGTGAATGTTATGCTTGATGAAGTCACTGAGTTCCCTGAGTCCATTCTCATTTTGCATAATTCTTTTTTCTCTCATTTGTTCACCTTGATTACTTTGCATTACTGTCTTCTAGTTCATTAAGTTGTTCCTCTGCTGCTTTCAGCCTGCTATTTATTCCATCAGGTGTATTAATTTCATTTATTGTGTTCTTCATCTCTGATTGGTTCTCTTTTATGTTTTCTATCTCTTAAGCGTTCTCACTGATGTTCTCCACTCTTTTCTCATATTCATTGAGTTATCTTTATGATCATTATTTTAAAGTCTCTATCAGGCATGCTATTTATGTCTGTTTCACTTGTGTCTCTTGCTGTGGTTTCCTCCTGTTTCATTTGTGACCTACTCTTTTGTGTCTTCATTTTGCCTAACTCTGTTTCTGTGTGTTAGGAAGGTCAGCTACATCTCTTGATCTTGAAAGTAGTGGGCAGGATGCGCACTTTTAACTAGGTGGCACTGGCCCTTCTCCACAGGGGATGCACAGCCGTTATGGAGACCGAGCTGGCTGGGGCTCCTCCACAAAATGTCTGGAGGCAGGTGGTTAATACTCTCTTTGCCTCTACCTTCATCTTAGTTGATCAAGAACTATAAAAAAGAAAATCCTCCCTGTTTAGTTCGGGCTGCTATCACAAAGTACCATAGTCTGGGTGGCTTGTAAACAACAGAAACATATTCTCACACTCCTGGAGGCTGGGAAGTGCTAAGATACTAGGTTCTGGCTGATTTAGTGTCTGGTTAGAGCCCAGTTCCTGGTTCATGAAAGGCTCTCTCACTATATCCTCACATGGTGGAAAAAGCAAGAGAGCTCTTTTTTTTAATAAGTCACCAGTTCTTTTATGGGGGCCATACCCTCATGACCTGATCCCTTCCCAAAGGCCCCACCGCCTAATACTGTCACATTGGAGTTTAGGATTTGGCTATTGGGACTGTCCCTAGAATAAGCTGTACTTTGCTTTCGCAGCCCTAACCTTTGGAAGAGCACTGTGCTTCATGTTACATGCTATCTGTATAAAACAAATCTTTAAATTAGAAAGATTGAAAGTAAGGACATGAGTAAAGCTATACCACATGAAGTACAAAATAATATCAAAGTAAACTTCAAGGAAGAAAGCAGGAAAGACAAATATTAGTTCACAATATATATCCATCTACCTAATGTTAGAAATGCTAATGTGTATATTGGCCCAACTAAAATGGTAATGTGAGAAAGTAGCAAAAAATCCTGAACATTAGGAAATTTAAACACTTGGTTCTAAATGAAAATTAGAAATTATACACTATTTAGGTAACAATGTCAAAACTCTGGAAGACCAAAGGAATTGTCATTTAGTCAAAATAGTATCAAATGCTTTTATTATTGCAAAAGAAATAGTTTTTTAGATGAGTAAACTGGTAAATTTTTTTTAACTGTTAATTTTCAACTCAGGAAAATAAAACTTGAATTAATAGAGATGAAACCAGAAATTGTAGAATTAGAAATAGAATTGATGAGTAAAAATCTTAACTATAAAAGATAAATAGTCCATTCCAAGTCTAATTAAGAAAATAGTAAATAACTATAGATTCATAGTCCTTTATCAAAAACCCATGTGGTAAGATAGGTTTGAGAATTCAGGATTTTTCATATTTTAGAAAAGTAATACGGTACACATACCGTATCTTAGATGACACCTCCAGCAAATCTGAAGCAAAACCTGGTAGTCAGACTTTCTTGCTACATCATGTTAATGAGTTCATAAGAGAAAAGTACCTATCTACTCAGTGGTTGACTTAATAGAGGTTTAAAAAAAGTATTTGAGGGGTGCTTGGGTGGCTTCAGTTAAGCATGACCTTCCGCTCGGGTCATGATCTCAGGGTCCTGAGATCAAGCCTTGCATGGGGCTCCATGCTTGGTAGGGAGTCTGTTTCTCCCTCTCCCTTTACCTCCCCTTCCATTCATGCACGCATGAGCACTCGCACAAATAAATACTTTAAAAAAATAAAATTTAATACTTATTACCAATAAAGTACTTAGGAACTGGAGTAGAAAAACACTTCTTGACGTGTTGAAAAGTATCATCTAAAAATAATAGTTCGTGTGCCTGGCTGGCTGAATTGATGGAGCATGCAACTCTTGATCTCGGGGTTCTGAGTTTGAGCCCCATTTGGGTATAGAGATTACTTAAAAATAAACTCTTAAAAATATAAATAGCAAAAATAATAAATGCTGTACTAAAAACAGGTCATAGTGCAGTGTTCAAAATGCTGAGGTGGTAAGTACATAAATGCATGCGCATCTAGATATGCTAATGGAATTGTGATACACTTGGGTTTGTGTTTTGTATGTCTTATATTTCTAGGAGCAGTTCATTTTTTGTATATTTATAAAAATATTGTTTCCAGTGGATTAGGAGAAAGAACTCAAAACCAGTTCTTCACTGCAGATAGTTTAAGGTGCATTGAATTAGGGAATTTCTGTAAAGTTAAGACAAGACCAAGCACTATCACCACAAATGCAGTAAATAAAAAATAAGCAAGATATGTAATATAAGAGAAAAAAAATGAAGTGTAAATATCATAAAGAATTTAATTGGAAAAAATCCTATTCACTGTAAAAGTGAAAATTACGAAGAACTTAAGAATATGTAGTTGGTAGGACCTTTAAGAACAATGTAACAGATTTTTACTGAAGGATAGTATCAAGTCTGAAAGAGTCTGAGATTTTACCATACTTACAGTCTAACAATTTAGCCTGCTTGCAGAAGACACAAGACTTCTGAGTGAGAGACAAAGGATGTTATTACTCATGGGATAGCAGGCAGCATCAGCTTCATGTTTGTATTGGTTCCCATGTGTCCCTAAATCTTTTGGGGACGATACAGAGCAGATCCATGTGGATACTGAGGGCACAGTGAATTTGTATTATACTTGAGGTACGTTGAGTTTAAGAAACCCTCAGTCTTATAAGGGGGCTGCTGGCAAACCTGCCACCCTCCCTATCTTTACTGTACTCATTTGGAAAAAATCTCCCTATCCTGGAGGAAAATACCACTACTTTCCAAGGTTGTTTGCTATTCAGACATCCTTGAGAAGATGTTTAAATAAGACTTGGAGAACTACAAGATATTCATGGAGAATTGTCTCAACAGATAGATGATTTGATGAAATGTAGAGCCATACTCGGTTTCTGGGTGGGAGGTTCCATTATCATAAGATGTCAGTTACTTTCTTGTAAGTAAGGAAGGCCGTTTTCCCTAAGTAAATTGTATATATTTACCATTATATGATAAAATAGAAAAGTTAATTGGGGGCGCCTGGGTCACTCAGTCAATTAAGCATCTGTCTTTGGCTCAGGTCATGATCCTGGAGTCCTGGGATTGAGCCTCAAGTCAGGCTCCCTGCTCCTCCCTCTCCCTCTGCCCCTCCCCTGCTCCTCCTCTTTCTCTCACTCAAATAAATAAATAAAATCTTGTAAAAAAACGAAAGAAAAGTTAATTAGGAAAAATAATTGCTGAAAAATAGCCAAGGAGAATTTTAAAAAGTTACGAAGTAGTAGCTGGTCCACATATTAATAAAGAATTTTAATTATTGTAAGGTTACAGGAACTATATTTACATGATACTGTCTCCAAAATGAAATTATGAAAATAATGCAGAGTAGGTTTTGGACAGGAAAGGCCATTTTATGGAGGATATCACAGGCAGAAACTAGATTTGATTACACAAATAAAAAGTTCCTTTTTGGGCAGTAAGCATTTACAAAGTGAAAAAAGGAAAAGGACAACAAAAATTATTTGCAACTTGTATGACAAAGAGTGAAGTGAATAGCACTGAGATGTTAAATTCTTAGAAATTAATGAGATCAATGAATACCCAGATAGAATAATAGAGAAAATGTAAATTAAAATAGGTTGCCATAACAAAAAACTAAGGTAATATTGGTAAAGATGTAAAAACACTTGATGTAATTCCTAGAATTGGAGAGGACGTGAGGAAATTGTCAAATATATAGGGCAGGTGCGCATATGGAACTGCAGCCTTTCAGTAATGCACTATGGTGCTTTTTTAAATGTTGATGCCAGGACGCCTGGGTGGCTCAGTTGGTTAAGGGGCTGCCTTCGGCTCAGGACATGATCCCAGGGTTCTGCAATCGATCGACAACGACCTGCCCCCCCTTCTGCATTGGACTCCCTGCTCAGCAGGGAGTCTGCTTCTCCCTCTCCCTCTGCCCCTCCTCCCGCTTGTCCTTAAGTAAGCATTCTCTCTCTCTCTCTCTCTCTCTCTCTCTCTCTCTCTCTCTCTCTCTCTCTCTCTAGCGTGTTCTCTCTCAAATCTTTTTTTAAAAAAAGTAGATGTACATAAAATATTTTACATCTTGGAACGTGACATTCTGTCTGGAAATCTCTCCTCCCCGTACTCTTTTGTTCTCACTTGTTCCATCTCTTTTCACTTATGAGTGTGGCTTTGCCAGTTAACTTTATTTAAACAGATCTCTCACAGTCCCTATTTGTCTTTTGTGCTTCATTTTTTTCTATAGTATTGTGTCGTACTTGACATATTATATGTTTATTCATTGTTTGGCTCTGTAAGAATTAGAGTATAGGTATTTGAATAGCTCTAAGTACAGAACATCTGTTTCTTTTGTTCATTTTATCCTCAGTACCCAGAACAGTGTCTACTTTATGGAGGGTTCTTAACAGATATGATACTTCTTGAATGTGGAATGTATTTATAAAGCTACTAAGTGGGAAAAAATTATACACCATAAACCAATCCCACTTTTTGTGGAAAAACTGTATTTGTTTACACATATAAAATCTCCAGGTGGAGAATTACAAGTAATTTTTACTACCTTTTCTGCCTCAAGTAAGAATATTATAGTTTCTAAATTTTGAAAACAAAGATGTTAATATTATGGGGTTAGGAGGTGGTGACACATGGACCTCCTTTAAGTATAAAAAAATTTACTACTCCCTGTGAGGGTGAAATTACTGATCCTGCCTTGACTTTGCCTCTTGCAGGTAGCACCTCCTCCACCCCCAATTACTGATACACCTGACACCACAGCAACTACGGGTGGAGGTTTACCAACAACCATGGGAGGGCCTCTTCCTCCACATTTGGCTCTAAAGGCAGGTAAGGGACTTGAATGTGTATGTATGACACGATAAGATACACATGATCCTTCTTGGTCTTCATCTCTTTCTCATTTGGATAAAAAGATAACTACAGTGAACTCATAATGTTGAGACAACCCAGGTCCTTCATAAATTTACAAATACCACCGGTGATTTCTCTTACGAAGTATGATACAGCTTAATTCCTTACTTTCATTAGCTTTTACTAATTTTTATTTCTGGATAAATTTTGCACAGGCTAGATCGTTTGATTAAAGGGTCTTATTTATTGCCCTTTCTTGTTTCTAACTTATTCCTTCCAAATATATTGTAAACTTATACCTTGTGCATCCAAGGTGTTATTGAATTCTGTATATTATCAAAGCTTTTATTGGTCTTGCCCCAGTATAGGATAGATTAACTAGGATCTTGGTCAAGTTACTTAAGTCTTAGATCCAGTAATTATGAAATGAGAATAACAGTAGTATTTATTTCATGAGATTGTTGTGAGGAATAAATTTTTCTAAAAGCATGTCATGGACTTAGTAGAGTTAATAATCAGGCAGTATTAGGTATCTTTAGTTAGTCTGCTTTCTTACCAAGATTTAACAATTATACCTTTTCAGCTTCTTATCCCCATCACTAGTGCTAACAGGTTTCTCTCAAGGTCATATTTAGCAAAGAAGCAGTTTGAACAAATTTAATCAGTTACCAAGTTTAACCAACTTGAAAATGTATGCTAGATTGTCAGTCACTTATGATCATTGCTAGTAGCTCCCTCCATACATACCAGCCTGGCGGTTATCAATTTAGACCTATATTTCAAACATGAAACAGTTTTCAAGTAAGTCATGAAGATTTGGGGCACATTTCCAAATAATTGAGAAACTTTGGCTTTCTATAGAAGTTACAGAATGCCAAAATCTAAAAATATTCTTTAAAATATTTAGGATCTGGGCGCCTGGGTGGCTCAGTTGGTTAAGCGACTGCCTTCGGCTCAGGTCATGATCCTGGAGTCCCGGGATCGAGTCCCGCATCGGGCTCGCTGCTCAGCAGGGTGTCTGCTTCTCCCTCTGACCTTCCTCTCTCTCATGCTCTCTACCATTCTCTCTCTCTCTCTCAATAAATAAATAAAATCTTTAAAAAAAAATAAATAAAATATTTAGGATCTTCTTAAATATTTCATTTTCTTTTCTTATAGAAAATAATTCTGGAATTGGGGCCTCTGGCTATGGTCCTCCTGGGCCCACCTGGGATCGAGGAGCCAACTTGAAGGATTATTATTCAAGAAAGGAAGAACAAGAAGTACAAGCGGTAAGGCTATCCTATCACCCTTTGTCACATACCCAGGGTTGTCACTTAGTACTTGGTTCACTGCAAGACTTAAGATATTCACAACTTAATAATTTGGTAATTCTTTTAAGTCATTGTTTGAGGCTACTTGTTCACGCAAGACAGCATAAACCTAAGCTACCCATTAAATCTGGTCACTAGAATTGCGTATGAAACAAAAGAGTATTTTTTTGGTGGTGGAATGTATCCTCATCTGTTTTACAGGAAATGTAATTACCTTAGTAAACCTCATTTCGTGAGCACTCAAAAATGTCTTCATAAAAAAGCTTATTTTTCCACTTAATATGTTTAAAGTGTTAAAGCCAACACAAAATTTGTCAAAGTTTCTTAGGAATAATTTAAATACACAATACGTTAACTAATAGCTTGTTTATACAGTAGGATCACCAGATGTAGCAAAAACTATTTCTGGCTCACTTTTGTCTAGGAATAGAAGCATTAAAAACAGTTTTTGCATTATAAAGGGTGGTACAAAGAAGATATTGTTAGAAATTTCTGTACCTTAGATATACATAACTAAATTAAAATTAATGCAACCAAATTTAATTATCATTGATTCAACAGACTTTAGAGTCAGAAGAAGTGGATTTAAATGCTGGGCTTCATGGAAACTGGACATTGGAAAATGCTAAGGCTCGTCTGAACCAGTATTTCCAAAAGGAAAAGATTCAAGGGGAATATAAGTACACCCAAGTGGGTCCTGATCACAACAGGTTTGCTTGTTTCAGTCTTTTCCTTCTATAGTAAGTTAGGGTTGTTTTATATAGTCATCGTTCTATTTTTGTATGTGTTACCTGATTCAGTTTGCGGATTAGCAATGAATTGTGAAAAGAAGATACTTTGCATAAGAAAAATTATCATTGATTTGTAATTAGTAGTTTACCATGGTTTTTATTTAGGAGGAGGATTTTAGAAGTTCTGCAAAAATCTCCTGTTTGTGTTGCTAGACTTAGGAGGTTCTCATTTGTATCTGAGAGGCAAAAATCATGCCACAAGTGGTGGTTTGTCCCTGATTTAAAAAGCAGCCCGAGGTGGTGAGTTTATTCACTGTGGTATTGTTAAAGGTAGTTATAAGGATTATTTCTTTAATGGGTCAAGTTAGACACTTAAGTTCCAAAGTCTCAGGCAGACTGCATTGCATCTAGATCCAAATTTTCCTTTCGCTTTGAAAGTTGCCAGCTCTTAAGAGTCCTGTTGAAGTGTTTAAGGGCTTACTGTAAAGCTGAAGGATAGCTTCAGTCTTTGTATGTGAGTTAAAATAGCTTACTTTTATTCTGTTAAATATATAAAACTGAACATAAAGGGAGGTCGTTGTAACAGTTGACAGTATGTTTCTCAGCCTGCTTGCTATTCTTCCTGAGAGCATTCCAGGGTGTAGTAATTATTACTCCCAGGAAGGCTCATATGGATTAGACACTTTCTGGGGGCACTGTATTTTTATTGGAAGAGAAAGAAGGCTATAGTGGAAACCTTCTGGATGATTTAATTTGCTGTCCTTTATATGAAATAAATTATTCAAAATACATAAAAAGTATTTTCCTTGAAAATCAGAGTGTTCTCTCTTCGATGCATCTAGTAATCCTAAAATAATTATTACTAAAACTTTGATGCTGTGGTCAAAATGTTCAGAGCATGGATCACCCTGCTTCCTGTTTGTTCAATCCTGAATTCTCAAATACTTAATTTGACATCAGATTTTTTAAAACCCTCAGAGGTTATAAAGGAAGGATCCGTTTGTTGATTTTTCTTTAATATTTTGTCCTTCTGAACTGATTGAGCTTATTAGTAGCCCTTGGTGACTTTAAGAACAAATAAATGTGTCTGAATCTTGTTGTAAACATGTTTTGATACCAATATCTTATCATTGACTCCTGATAGAAAAAGAATTGAAGAATTCAGGATATGACAATGAGGGAAGGCAAAGACAATTGGGGGAGCTAAGACAGCATCTCCTTGTATGTCCTTTATTTAAAGGCATAACAGACAGCAACACCAGAGGTCTGTGTTCATACACACATGTGCTGCTGCTTAGGCTGAACTAAGCAATCACATGGAAAACTATTGTAAACTGATTTCTGGTGTCGCTGTTCCCCCTAGGTGGAGGAGAATGAGATTGAGTGCTGACTTTAAGCCTGGCTGAGAAACATACTGGCATCGGTGTCATTAATGAAAGGGTGGATGTTGTTCCCTTGAAAGCCAGTGGCCTTTGACCCCTGAAGCCGCTGTGCCTGAAGGTCAGTTCACAAGAGGTATAGGAAGGAGTCTAACATTTTTTTCTTAAGCCTTACCTACCTTTTATTCACAGCACAAAGTCAAGGCTAGAATGTACCTGAGCAGTGGAAGGATCAGAAAGCATATAGTTTTCAAAGGACAGTTTTTGCTTTATTGAAACTAAATTCATCCCCTAGAATCTGCTAGCAATTTGAGCTCTAATTTCCAAAAATATTTTGTTCCCTGGTTTAAATAAGTGTGGTATAAATAAGCTAAGTTTTTTGTTATCAAGGGCTGCTTCCAACTGCAGGCAGATACCAGACCCCTGCCTCAGGAGCCACAGATACATGCATAGTGTTTGTATGTTCATGTGTATGTGTGCATGCATGCATATATTTAGCTTATCTTAACAGATAAGTCATCAGTGGGTGGCCCATGCAAAGCAATCTTAAAATAATCACAACTATAATTTAAAGAATTTGGGGACTGTGTTATTTCTTGGCCCCAGGCTAAATGGAAAATTCCTTTTCATTGAATGTGTTCTAGCTATTGAGACTGCAACCTTTGGAGTAAGTAAACACAGAATCTAAAACCTTAACATTTTTTTTTCGTGAACAGTTGGCTTGTCAGCTTTGATTATAGTTGTCTTGTGCCATATTGTACATTATTTGAAGTTTACATATACTTGATTCATTCTAGGATTGAACAGAAATAAGTGTTTACAGTGGTTTTTTGCTGTGCCTTGCCTAAGCAGTTGGAAAGCCTGCCTGATTTGGGAATCCTGGATTTAGTAATTTCTAACAGTGAAATTCCTAACCTTGTTTGTATATGTTGTTACAGGAGCTTTATTGCAGAAATGACCATTTATATCAAGCAGCTGGGCAGAAGTAAGTGTTACTGCTTCTCTGATAACTCTGAGTCTTATATAGTAGAGTAATACATTAAAGTCTTCAGCCACATATATAATCTTTATTATTTGAAAGGTAGCATCCTGGGGTATTTTAGAATATTAGTAATTATATGAATTAGAGGGCCCAGTTTCCCAGTTTGCAGGTGAAAAAAAAAAAATCGTGCTAGTATTTATTTCAAAGGGTAAGAGATGGTAGGTGGCCTACTTAGGAATCTGCCAGCCAGACAGCTCTAAAACATTTTTTTTAATCTCTGTACATAAATTTGTTCAGGTAGTTAGGTAAAATTTAGAAAGTAGAGTAAATGTAGAGTAGATGATAGCATTTGAAGCTCCAAGGTGGATGTGTAGCATTTAAGAGTCAAGGTGTAAAAGTTACCCTGAGGAAACAGGAATGGATTTGGGGGGTATTCATAAAGGAAGTGAAAAGGCAAAGATATAATCCTGTATTCTCTATTCTTAATAAGTTTACAACAGGCAGTGTGTTATGCTTGAAAGTAAGGAACTAGTTTACTGGTTTTGTTACTGACATTGCTGGGACCCCGTTAACTTACCTGCAAATTGAGAGAAATGGCCTAAGATTCTTTTCAGCTTGAGAATTCTGCAACTAACACTAAGGATTTAAATTTATAGTGTATAAAAGACTTTCCTCATAAAATCAAACCTTCAAATAAATCATCAAGAGATGGTGTTGAATTTTTTTATCCTAGACTTTAAAAATAAGACTTTGAGTAGATGGGATGTTAAGAGGATAAAGGCTGTCCACCTTGTGCTGTTGATCTTTCAGAATTAATTTGACTAAATTGGCTAGTAGGCCTAAAAGTATCTGTGCCCCTTCCTTACCTTATGTCATCTCCTAAAGCTGAATGATACTGGAGGAGAAGACAGTTTGTATTAGCATTTTCTTTAAGAATTTGAGTAGTTGCTGGCTTCATTCTGGTGCCGGGATCAGCAAATTATAGGCCTCTGGCCAAATACAGCCCATTACCTGTTTTATAAACAAAATTTTATTAGAACACAGCTACACTTGTTTGTGTCAGGGGCTAGCAAACTTTGATAAAAGGCTAGATCGTAAATATTTTAAGCTTTGCAGGTCACATATATCACCCATTGTTATTTTTGTCTTATTTTTACAGCCCTTTAAAAACATAAGCCATTTTTAGTTCCTGGGCCCATAGTTTGTAAAACCCTAGTTTATGTGTTGTCTATGGGTGCTTTCACGCTAGGCAGAGTTGAGTGGCTGTGATAGACACTATGTGGAGCCTGCCAAGCCTAAACTGTTCATTATCTTATTTTTTATAGAAGATTGCCAACTCCTGGTCTAAGTAACCACTTTGGACCCATTTTCATTTCTTGCCTTGTTTCGCTTTTCAAAAATTAAGCTACGTTTTCTTTCTTTGTTTTAACACCAGATGATATTAATAATGACAGCTTGGTTGAAATAGGTTTTCTGCTTTTATAATGATTTGTCTGTGTCTTAGTATCTGCCTGTAATCGAGATGGTTATTTAGTTGGTATGCTGTTAACGGAATTGCTTTTGGTTAGCAGTTAACATGAAAAAGAACTCAGAGTCTGTAACATACTCTGTGTTTTAGGGGACTTTTGTACCTAAGCCCCTAGTTGCCTATGATGAGATGTTTCTTTACTAGGATGATTTATCCTTCTGTCTTTAGTAATCCTGAACTTAAATTATAGGGATTTTCGCACGTGAACATGGATCAAATAAAAAACTGGCAGCACAGTCCTGTGCCCTGTCACTTGTCAGACAACTCTACCATCTTGGAGTAATTGAAGCTTACTCTGGACTTACAAAGAAGAAAGAAGGAGAGACAGTGAGTCTTTAGACTTAGTAGCCCAGAGGGAATGATTCAATTTAGTTTTTGATTTGGCTAAAGAAGTTTAATTCATAGTTCTTGGAATCTTAACCTTAAGAAATGGAAATGGCCCGACTAATCATCTGTCTGGCATGAAACTGTGTTTGGGGGGACAATGAGTAAATAATCAGTCAGTTTTACATGACGAGGAACTCACTCATTGGCTTCAGGAATATTGTAGACCTAGTGCTGACTGCATGCTCTTTACCCTGCTATAGTAGATTTGAGTAGTGTTCATGTGTATGTTACATAATTTTCATCGCTATCCTTTTTCTGTAGGTGGAGCCTTACAAAGTTAACCTCTCACAAGATTTAGAACATCAGCTGCAAAACATCATTCAGGAGCTAAATCTTGAGATCGTGCCCCCAGTAAGCATACAGTTAATTTAGTACACCTTTGTGTTGAAAATTTCTAGTCCGGCCAACAACTGGTATTGTTTATTGTTTTTCTTATTTTTTAATAGCCTGATGATCCTTTTATGCCTGTCGTACTAAACCTTGGCAAATTGGCTCACTTTGAGCCATCCCAGCGACAAAACCAAATGGGCGTGGTTCCTTGGTCACCTCCACAATCCAATTGGAATCCTTGGACTAGTAGCAACATTGATGAGGGGCCCCTGGCTTATGTGAGTGCAACATTGTTTTTGAGCTCAGACTCTTGTGTTTTATTTTTGAATATATTTCATTAAAAAGCCCAGATTTTAAAAAAATGTTTTCAATTTGAGGCTAAGTTATGTGCTTTTGTTTGACTATTGCCTTCTCATTTTACAGGCTACTCCAGAACAAATAAGTATGGACCTCAAGAATGAGTTAATGTACCAGCTGGAACAGGATCACGATTTGCCAGCAGTAAGTCAGTGAAGTATTTAGACATATGGTGCCCAGAGCTTTATAACTTTCTAGGTATGGGCAAAAGAACAGTGAGTAATATATTTTGCTCTTTCTAGGGAGGTGGATCCAAAGGTATTTACCAAACCTCTAATTGTGTAGTTACCTCTGAGGATAAGTTTTTTTAGTTAATGTAAATGGAGAAATTTGGGTAATAACTTTTTTGTTTTGGCATTCTTCATTATTTTTTGAGTAAAACAACATTAAAATGTTGTAAGAAGGGGAATGTATATGGAATGTTCAAGGAGAAAGGAGGAAAACAAGAGGGTAGACAAGGCCACAAGATAGATTCTTCAGAAATTCAGGGAAGAGAGGCAGTTCTGTTAGAGATTTAAATATGTGCATTGTTTTATTTTGAGTATGAAGCCACTGAAAAGGAATGTTTTTGTAGAGATGGGAAATTTTTTTAGGATTAAGAGAGTTGCTTCTAATGTATATGTTGTAAAACTTTGACTGCCATGGAGCTTTTCTAAAACAGATCTTAGGGGTACCTGGGTGGCTCACCTGGTACGCCACCTGACTCTTGGTTTCAGTTTGGGTCATGATCTCAGGGTCGTGAGATTGAGCCCTGTGTCGGGCTCTGTGCTCAGTGTGGAATCTACTTAAGATTCTCTCCCTCTGCCCCTCCCTTCATCTCTCTCTCAAAACAAACAAAAAAAAAGATCTTACAGGAGAGAGAGTTGCTGCCTGTGAAGAAATTTGAAAGTGAAATCCTGGAAGCAATTAGTCAAAATTCAGTTGTCATTATCCGAGGCGCTACTGGATGTGGTAAAACCACACAAGTTCCACAGTTTATTCTAGATGACTTCATCCAAAATGATCGAGCAGCGGAGTGTAATATTGTAGTAACTCAGGTAAGTAGTAAACCAGCTTACAAGTTATGTGTCTGGTGTTGATAGAGTTTGAGAGGTGGAAACACCTAGAGGCCAGGCTATTTCTAATTCTTTTATTAACTCCCCTCAGTAGCCACATTAGGCTCTTTAAAATTAAAAAAAGAAGAATTTAAGTCTTGTTCTAATCTTCAGTGATAAGCTGAACTGAACCATGCGAGCGATTCTTTTTGTCTGGGCTAGAGGGACTCTTTGGGCTTAGAATCAGACGAGACTAAGGATACTTTCTCCCCAAGTTCACATGCAAGTCTTGCTCCTCTTCATCTTACCTTAACACTCAGAGCAAGAGTAGGCAAGCTAACAAAACGGTTAATGGTTGACTCTTAACTGAATGCCTAAAGTATGCCAGGTTCTGTTTTAAACATTTGGTATTTTTTAGGCTTATGTAAAGTTTATTATGACTCTGAGATGTACATATTATTTTATTTAGTATTTCTCCTTCAATAAATTAAGGCACAAAGAGTTAAATAAATTGCCCAAGTTATTAACACAGGAACTAGTGAAACTGGGATTGAAAACCAAGCAATTTGCCTTTGGGCTTCTTCCTTTTAACTACTACATTATATTACCTTACCAGCAATAAGTGATGCCTGTGAATTTGTCCCAGAGCTTAGGGAAAAGCTAATTACTCTTCCAAGCCTCCTCAGGTTAAAGCAGTTCCCATCAGCTCTAACTCTGTACTTCTGGCACCTAGAAGGAGACCATTGCATAGAAGCCAGATACCACCTGTCAGGCTGCCTCAGACCTTGACTTAGAATCTTATGCTTAACCTGGGGCACATAATTGATCCTTGGGGAGGAGTAGTGAACCTCAAAGTAGCCAGAATTGTTTGTGCCTATGCATTTATGTGTATACATATCATATTTTTTAAAATTTCTGTAATTGAGGTAGATCTCACAATCGGTGTCTGTGTTTGATATGATAGTTGGGTTTTTGGCCTAAAAAAATAATACTGAAGGAATGAATGTTGCATTTAAAATCAGTGCTATCTTAGGCTTAAAAAATATGATAGGTCTATATTTTCCTGGGAAAGGACCCTTAGCTTTCTTTTCAAAATGTTCTTTGATTATCCTTCCCACTCCCAAAACTGGCTCTGAATCCTTTGCCTTATAGTGAAAGTTCCAACCCCAACTACTATGACCAATAAAATGTCCTTGCTCCTTTTTTTGTTGTTTGTTTTTTTGTTAATATCCTTGCTCTTAATGCTTACCTGTCTTACAGGAGATATATTGTTTAGAAACGTATGTTGTTTAGAAGAGGAGTCCTTCAGGGTGCCTGGGTGGCTCAGATGGTTAAGCCTCTGCCTCCAGCTCAGGTCATGATCATAGAGTCCTGGGATCGAGCCCTGTGTTGGGCTCCCTGCTCAGCGGGGAGTCTGCTTCTGCCTCTGCCTCTGTCTCTCCCCCTGCTTGTGCTCTCTCTAAATCAAATGAATAAATAAAAAAAATCTTGGGGGAAACAAAAAAGAAGGGGAGTCTTGAGCTCTGCTTTGCCCTCCTTCCTTACTACCACTTTTTCCACTTTTAATCTAAAAAACAGTTCAATCATATAGGAAGAGATGCAGAATTCAGCAGATGAGCTGAAAACCTTTGTTCTCACTCAGAAGTTGTTCGCATGTCATGAGTAGAATAAAATCACTTCCTGCTCAAGTGAGAAGGTGTTTTTTTCACTAGCCATCTAATAAATATCAAAGCCAAGTTAATTTAGCCAAAAATGGCTTTTGTGTGTTCTGGACAAAATAGGCTTTTGTTATTATAGTCTTAAACTTTGTATAATTTGCTACTAGCTTGTGTCCTTTCCCAGATAATTTGGACATTTCCAGTGCCTTTATCTGTGAAATGTACAGGGTTCGATACAGAGGCTATAACAAATGTAAGCAGTGAGCTATAGGGTGAAATGAAATGTTATTTTACTTCTTTGCATTTGAAAACAGCTTTCACTTCTCTGTTGGTCCTCTTTTATTTATATTCCTTCATAAAGTGAGAGAATCATACTTCAGAGATAATACTTCAGAGAATTCCATCTCTTTTCTCTGGGTAGAATGTTCATAATAGGTGGTCACTTAACTTATTAGGCGGTCACTTATGCTTGAGAATTTCCATCCATGTGGGAATGTAGCTTGCGTTCTGATTTTGGACAAATGACTCTGAACTGTCAGTCATAATAAATCTTTGTCCTGGTGCTTGTCCCAAAATCAGTCTCTGATAACTTTTTCCTGTAATGTCTTTAAAAGTTTAAAAAATTCTGTGGGGTCCTAGTATGTTTCCTTTGTTTTATAAACATCTATAGTTCAGCCCGGAAGATCGGCTCTAAGACTCCGTTAACCACATTTGAATGCATTGACATCCTACCTGGAATATAAAAGGTGGACCTGAACGTACTGATTGGTCATTGTAGAATACAGTTTTTAATACTCTTAATATTTTTAATAATAAAAAGTATTCCAGGGGCGGCACCCAGGCAGCTCAATTGGTTAAGCATCTGCCTTCGGCTCAGGTCATGATCCCAGGGTCCTGGGATCCAGCCAGTGCAACGGGCTCCCTGCTTAGTGGGGAGTCTGCTTCTCCCTCTCTCCCTCTGCCCTCCCACCTCTGCTTTGCATGTCCCCCCCGCCCCAAATAAATAATATCTTTAAAAGAAAAAAAAAGTTAAAAATACATAGTATTCTGTTAAGGCGATCTGAGATAGCATTTGTTTCTTTAGCCATTTGAATGAATAGTCCTTGATACTGATTCCTGTGCATAGTCAAGGAAATGTGGCCCATAGTGCTTCTGAAGATGGTTGTTTTAGAACCACTTATGTTAATTGTAACCTCCATCATGGATGGCTTTCTTGAGTCACTTAAGAAAGTTGTGTTTGGGGGCCATATAGAGTTAAGAACTACAACAGGTACTGGTTAGGGAATATGCCATCTGCTGTCCATAGTCATTTTAGGAGGCTGGAAAATCTAAGGATCGTAGCCCTGAAAGTAGCCTCAAGGAGATCAAAGCAACCCCCAAGTACCCAATAGCATATGAATATACCTCCGAGGAGTCCAGTAACCTCATAGATTTGAAGTTCTTCTAGAAGTCAGCTATTTAGTAGGAGTATTGAAAACTTCAGGAAAGACAGAAAATAGAGCAAGGAGATAAGAGTGGTGTCAAGAATTTATCTATTTAGGACGCCTGGCTGGCTTAGTCGGTTGAATGTCTGCCTTCAGCGTGGGTCATGATCCCAGGGTCCTGGGATTGAGCCTTGCATCAGGCTCCCTGCTCAGCAGGGGTTTTCTTCTCCCTCTACCTTTCCCCCCTGCTTGTGATCTTTCTCACTCTCTCTCAAATACTTCTTGAAGGGTCCCAGAAAACACTATTTTGTACATTTAGTGGAATATCATTTTTACATTTCCTGATGTAAGTATATAGTCGAACTCTTCTTTTGAGGGCTAAATACAGAGCTTAGTTCTTCATGTAACACTTAACAGTTAGTGAGGTGCAGAGTACAGGTCAGTAGTGGTCAGTAAAAGCTAGCATAGCTCAGCAAGTTAAGGCACATAAACCAGAGTATAAGCTCGGGAAAACTCAACACCATGTGTTTCAAGAAGGCATCTTTTAATTCCTTACCTTTGTGGACAAGATAAATATAAACTAGGTGATTGTATACTTACCTATATTTGTTACTAGCCCCATGCCCTACGGGACTCTTAAATTAGGGATATAAAAATTAATAAATAATGTTTTGTATTGATTCAGAAAATAAATAGCTTTAGTGAAGTTACTGAGGTTTTGTTTTGGACTTTTTTTTTTTAAGATTGTTATTAGTCTCTGATTTCCTAGTCATGTCGTAACCTGGGATAACATCATATTGGTATTTAAATACGAAACTCAGTTTTCTTAAGCAAGGAACTGAAGTACAACCTGTCATCAAGAACTTTTTGACAAAATCAAATTTAAGGCAACTTAGAAGCATTCGGTCTTTATAAATCTGCATGTACTTCCATATTTAATACCTTCAGGACATAGTAACAGCCATAGTATCCACCAAGTAAATACTGTTTTGTGTACTTACAAGAATATGGAATACTTTAGAAAATTTTATTTTCAGAAAAATTAAGGTCCAACACTTAAAACATTAACAGCATTCCCTTCGGGTTTGGCATATTTATTGCTGGAAACAGTAATATACACTGTTTTCCTCGCTATATAAGCTCATCAAGAACAAGAGTGATTTCATTTAGTTTTCTGTCTCTAGTATTGTCTGTAGCACCTAATGCAAATATGCAATGAATAGTTACTTTACGAGTTAATGAAATGATTGAATGAAAGGTGGCCATAGTAAATATGGCAAAGAAGGAGCTTATTTACCCTCCTAATACTTATACAGCTCAGTTAAATAATTTTTTGAACATGTGCCTTCACTTTGGTAGGCAGTTATAAGAACTCCCGATGTGCTCTGTCCCCTTTCCTACTGGAAAATTACTCTGAATATTAAGAGTTTGGGCCAATGGTGAAAACATTTTATTTTCTGTAAAAACCTGAGAATTATTTTATATACAAAATGAAAAACAGCATTTTTAAGAGTCTGCCGTAGAATTAAGTGGTAATTTTTTTGTTCTGATTTATTCTAATAAATTTTGGAGCTTGCTAAGAAAGATTATTACTATTATTTGTGTTGATTGCTGAGCTGGTAGTGGGACAGATATGCTTCAGTAATTTAATAACCCTGATGAACAAATGTAACTGTAATTTGGTAGCTTTGAATCACTTTTTTTTTTTTCCTTGTCTCAGCCCAGGAGAATAAGTGCAGTTTCTGTGGCTGAGCGAGTTGCCTATGAGAGAGGAGAAGAGCCTGGAAAAAGCTGTGGCTACAGTGTTCGATTTGAGTCTGTCCTTCCTCGCCCTCATGCCAGTATAATGTTTTGTACTGTTGGTCAGTAATGTGTTTTATTTTGGTCTTTGACTTGGAGTCTATATTGTGTTATTTATGAAGAAACTTGGTAACGGTGCAGAGTGGCTAAAAATAAGAAGTCAAGAAGCCAGTCTAAGAATTCTTGTTTCAGTAGAACTTGTGGCACTTTTTCTCTAAATGGAGAGCTAACGGTCTCCGCTGGTTACCGCTGGTTGTTGTAGCTTAGAGAAGATAAAATCTGCTTAGGTTACTATAGAGTTATGTCTTTTAATACTCTTCATTGAACAGATGTGTTTCAGAACACAGTTACCTTTTTACAGTTTAAATATACAGATTACTATTCTCTAAAATGATGCTGGGGTTATATTAACTGAAGCACAGTTGATTGTCTAGAAGTTTGTTTCTTTACACATTTTTATACCTCCCTACTTTAATCAACATAGAAACTCATCTCCAGTTGTTCTGCTCATTTCCTTTTCCAGGTGTGCTCCTAAGAAAATTAGAAGCAGGCATTCGAGGAATCAGTCATGTAATTGTAGATGAAATACACGAAAGAGACATAAATGTAAGTAACTTGAGAGTTAACAGTAACGTACTAATACTAATATTCTGAATAAAAAAGTCAAAAGTAGAATGTCTTCCTTTTTCCCACTTTTTACATCTTCTATCAAAATCAGGAGCTTCAGTCACTAAGATACTGGACACCTGTTTTTAGCAAGGCAAATCTTTTTTTGTTGTTAAGTGCATAGAATTCTGAATGTCCTCTTGTTAAGTATCATTGCGGTGATCAGTAAGGTAGCATAATTCAACAGCTGAACTGTTTATGACTGAATCATTGATAGAATTTTAATTAGTTTTTCTTTGAACTGGAGATTTATCTGGGATAAATTTTGTAAGTTTTAAATTCAGTATAATTAGGAATGTCTCTTTGGATGTTTGTAGCTCTCATCTTTTCAGATATTAATGATAATCATGCCAAATTAGGAAGAAACTAAAATTTATTTCATAACTCTTCCCTTTTTTGGTGTTTGGCAAAATTTGTATACAATTACTATATAATTGTGTGATTTGAAGGTTGATAGCATAAAGCAATGATGTGTTTTTATGCCACTATGTTACATATCCAAACAAAGGTGTCAGTGAATAGGCAATACGTCATTCAAACTGTTACCAAGCTGCTGCTGTTCAAAACATTTATTGGAGCACCTTCTCTTTAGAAAATACTTGTATAGCTGTTGTTGCTAATCATCTTTACTTTGGCAAAACTTTGACTTTTATGGTTGAGCTAAAACGAGTAAGAAGGTTTGGTTTATTAGATAGCTTTTAAAATCTGAAATTTAACTTTTCAGTGGGATAAAATTTTTGCTGTTTTTGTCATTCAAAATCTCTTGAAAGCTAGTTCTTTTTCTGATTAACTTAATCAAAATGAAATGTTTCCATGTTATCTTCACTAGCATGGTAACATACCAGTGTTTTTAGAGTTTATCCCAAATCTTACTGGAAGCATCATGGATCATCATTACTATTTTCCTAAAAAAAAAAGTGTTTTGGTCAGCTTTTCTTCAAAGACTGTCAGGTCTATGCAAATGTACTGTTCACAGGGAACAATGAAAAAGTGCCTTTGTAGAAACTTTTTATATTCTCTTTCAGATGAACCTTATCCTAAATTATTCAACCTAGAGACCAGTAATTATAAATAATAGGGAATAGGAAAATTTAACAGTGCGGCTGGATGAGAAGGTTAATTACAAAAGTCAGTTGTGTCTTATGTATTATAAACAAACAGCTAGAAAACAACTCAAAAGATAACAATCATTGCAGTAGTCAGAATGTCAAGTACTTCAGAATAAATCAACCCTATAGATATCACTTCTCCTCAAGTTGATCCAGTTTGAATGTAGTCCTAATCAAATTCCTATCAAGGTTTTTCATAGAATAGGCTGATTATGAATACTTACAGGGAAGATTTATGGCCAAAAATAACCAGGATTTCTGGGGAAGAGTAGAATGGATTGTCTTGGCTTTACAGATCTCAGGATGTAATTCAAAGCTATAATAATTGAGATTGTACATGGATTGACAGTTTGAGCACTGAATTATTCAGAATGTGGGAACAGATGGTGCGTTGAATGCAGTGTTGGTATAAGAGTAATGGCATGTCGGGTCTTCAGGACAGGGGAGTGGGTTCTTCAATAAATGGAGCTGGAAACAAATGGTTGTCATAAGGAAATGGTTGCAGTTGGATCCTTGCCTCCAGTCCAGATACAAGAATCGATTCCAGATAGATTAAGGACTTAAATGCCAAAGCAATTTTAAAAATCATAAATAAAAAAAGAAGTAAACATCTAGACAGTACTGTCCAAGTAGAAATACATATATATTTCCATATATACTCTCTATATATATTGTATAGGTACCTGCATAGATGAGAGAGGAAAGGTATATGAAAGGAAGAAAAAATACAAGTAAACCTCTAGACAGCACTGTCCAGTAGATACATATATAGTATGGGTACCTGCATAGATGAGAGAGGAAAGGTATATGAAAAGGAATAATAAGATTCAGGATGGTTTTCTCTAGTTGAGGGAGGCCGTGATGGGCAAGAGGGCCACACACAGAAAAGTTTTTTGTCAGAGCTGTAGCTTTCGTGTTGTTTGGTAGGTAGATGGATACTTTACCTTATTAAGTTATAACTGTTTTGGCCATTATTTTGTTTGAACCAAATAAGACCTTTTCAACATTTTTAAGATTACTTTGCAGGTGGTTGGATAACTGAGTTTTGGTTTATCCTGGCTTTCCCTCTTCCCTAGTTAGAGTTTGTATGCCTACAAATATAAATTTCACTGGAAATTTTCAGATGAATTCTTTGCTCTCATTAATTTTTTTTCTCTTCCCTTCTTTTAGTCTACAACTATTCTTAAAAATACTACTGAATCCCACATTAACCCTTTATCTTTCACTTCTGCAAGCCATCAAAGAAACTGAATTTCAGTGATTTCTGCATAACACAAGAAATCTCTTGGGTGTCTCTTAATTAGCATGAACTTCTTAAGCAATTTTTTTTCATTTGTGTTTTAATAGACAGACTTCCTTTTGGTAGTGTTGCGTGATGTGGTTCAGGCTTATCCTGAAGTTCGCATTGTTCTCATGTCTGCTACTATTGACACCAGTATGTTCTGTGAATATTTCTTCAATTGTCCCATCATTGAAGTTTACGGAAGGACTTATCCAGTTCAAGGTAAATAGTTTGGAGGTGTGGTGGGAAGGGTGAACATCTTTTATGCGTTGGTGTTTGGATTTTCTTAATCTTGGAGATTGGAGTAATAGTTCAAAAGACATTTAAAATACAGGCCAAAGTAGAATATCAAATGCATCATAGCATTCTTGGGCTTTTACTCAAGCAGCAGTGAGTACAATCTGAGGAGCAAGAACAAGTTTCATTCATTGCTTTGAGGACTTGGCATATCCAGTAAATTTCCTGCCTTTTCCTTATAGCTAAACATAACTTTCAGAATTATATTCTGTCAAGTGTAAATCAATATGGCCTATAGATTTTTATGGGAAATACTATTAAAAAGTTTAAGCAGCAAGAGTCAAATTACAAGAGAATCTGAGAACCAAAGCAGGCATGCGTTAAAATGATACTAAGGTGAGTGTGTCAAGATCAAGTATTTCTGATAGGTAAGAGGATTTCTGATTGGTAAGAGCTCGTTTACTTTCTTTTTTTTTTTTCTTTTCAGATTTATTAGAGCACGTAGGCCAGCTAGAGCAGGGGGAGGGGGAGAGGGGGAGGCAGACTCCCTGCTGAGTGCAGAGCCTGAGAAGCCTGAGGACAAGGGGCTTGATCTCCCCAGAGATCATGACTTGAACCAAAACCACAAGTATGATGTTTAACTGACTGAGCCACCCAGGCGCCCCACTCCTTTACTTTATTGAGAGTATTTTATCACCATTTTTTAGGATAGTTATCTAATAGCTTGGTTAAAAAAGTGAATTCTAGCACAAATTGAGGGCATGAAAATAAGCTAAAAAATTTGCTGTGTGGGTATGAGATGATAAATGGTTATGTCAGGGTACTATTTTTTTTTTTAAGATTTTATTTATTTATTTGACAGATAGAGAGGGAACACAAGCAGGGGGAGTAGGAGAGGGAGAAGCGGGCTTCCCACTGAGCAGGGAGCCCGATGCGGGGCTCCATCCCAGGACCCCGGGACCTGAGCCAAAGGCAGACGCTTAACGACTGAGCCACCGATGCACCCCGTCTGGGTACTATTTTTTAAAATTCAGAAGTAAGGGGAGCTCTACAATAAAAAGGCAGTGCAGTTGTATCTTGTGAGGGGACAGGTTGACAGTCGTAAAACTGTTTACATGTATACTGAGATTGAAAAAATAAGTGGATGGCAGATGGGGGAGCCAGGTTTACTATTGGAGTGAGAGGCTATAGGTAAGTCAGAAGGAAGGCTTGAATGAACCATGTGGTGTATGATTACATGTGGAAACATCAGTAAGAAGTCATGTTCAAATACAAGTGAATAGATAGAGAAATAATTAAAATATGTATGGATACATGGGTGAGTGTGCTTGCATATATTTCCTAGCTCTGTCTGCTGACCACAGTGATGGAGACAGGGACACAGCCAACCTGAAAGAGCTGGAGTAATTTGAACAAAAATAAATAAAGTAATACAATACTGGATTATAACCCTAAGGATAAAATAAATACCCATGAGTCCATATGGTAGTTGAATAAATAAATGGGTAATAAAGACACATCTCTCATATGGAATAATTCTAAAAAAATTATAGATATCTCCCTCTTACCTCAAAAAAGTGAGGCTTACCTCCCTGTCCTTTGAGTGTCCTGTGTTTAATGATCTGCTTCCACAGAGTAGAGGATGGAAAGGGAGAAACAACGATAACTTCACAGTAACTTGGAGTAACTTGACAAACACTACCTCAGGTGAATGAGTTTAACATCATCAGTGATGAGTCCTATCGGTTGTATGTACCCTTGGTATAATGTGAAGAGTAGCACTTTGGGGCTCTTAGCATAGAGAGGGGAATTGTTTATAGATTATGAAACATTTCTGGGCCAGCAGAGTATAATTGATCAGCAGATATCCCAGCTTTGCTGATGTCCTTCTTTAGAGTGGTAACTAAAGGGAACCCATTTTATGTGCACATCCTGATAGAGGAAAGATGGACTATAGTATATTACTGTGTTCACATTCTTTCCTTATCTAAATGCCATACCGTGGGAGGGTACAGCATAGTGCATGTACCCTGTACCCGTACCACACATGTTTGAGTATTGTAGATAGAGGGTACCCTGTCTGGCTTAGTGGGAACATGTAGGAGAGATACTTCACCCTCCTTCGGGGACCAAGAGATTGGAACACTGAGTTTGGAAAAAAGCTTATTTATTAGCACTGGAATTTCTTGCTAATTATGAAGAATCGGGGTATTAAGGTCATTTTCAGTTATGAATTAGAAAATGAGTTTTGAAGACTGCTGCTTTCTGAAAGTTGGCGGTACTCACCTGACTGGGTTGTCTTGGCAGAATATTTTTTGGAAGACTGTATTCAGATGACCCACTTTATTCCTCCACCAAAGGACAAGAAGAAGAAGGAGAAGGAAGATGATGGTGGTGAGGATGATGACGTGAGTGAATCTGCATGGAAAATTTTTCATTAGGGACAAATTTTGTTACTGTAGTGAAGAGATGATTTTAGTAAAAGCATATAAGGAATTAGCATTATAGAAAACTTTTTTAAAAAGTGGCTATAAAGTCTATTTTTAAATTAACTGATGTATTTTACTCCAAAGGATTCCATGTTCAGTGACAAGCTCTTCTCATACTATAAGTTAAGTCATTTCTGGATAAAGGTCAAAAGAAAAAGGAGGAAAGAGTAAGACGTTTAAAGGCCACATGTGGTTAGAAATGACTCCTGTTGTCAAGGGGTCACAGGATCTGGCAAGCTGGTAGAAAAGCAAAAGTCTTGTGCCCCATCCCAGATCTACTAAATCAGAATGTACATGTTAAAATCTCCACGTGGTCCATATGTACAATAAAGTTTTCAAAGCAGCAACTACCCTCCTAGATTAGAGAGCCTGTGTGGTGATGACATTATCAGGTGGGTATTAAACCAGGGAGTTAGTTATGAGGAATTTCCTAAGAAGGAAGAGGAAAGAAAAATGACACTTATTTTGAGATTTGGACTAACGATAATACAAAAATGCATCTTTTATCTGGAATTTTGAACAGAATAAACATTGTAAGACAGCAATGCAGAATTGATAGGAAATAAGCTGGAATATTTTTAATTAAAAGATAGGATATAAATGAATAGCAAATTAGAAAGTTTATCAGGCAGAAAAAAGACCAATTGTAACAAGTTTCTCACTACTAAAGGCTTGGTTTAGCACTGATTCTAAGGCAGACTTTTTAGAAAATACCACATTATTTTAGAAATAGATGATCAAATGAGCTGCCAGCAGGATACTCATTTAAGAATTAAAGGACTTCATATTTGGTATGAGATGAGCCTGGGAATAACACAGGGAGGTGTTGTGTATAGGTAAAGTAATCATATGGTAATTGATACACAGACAGGATCATAGTAGCAGTTCATTTATCAGTAAGGAGAATATTTTTGAGAGACCAATGGAGTAAAGTCTTAATAAAGAAATACATTGGTAGAAGGAACCATTAGAAGTTTCAGAGTCAAATTTAAGAGTTTGTGCTTGAATTATAGACATTGCCTATGGGAAGTATTGGTCATGGGAAAAATACAGTATCTCAATAAGTCGTAGGTTCTGCATTTTTGGAAATTAAATTTCTTCTGTATGCCAGGTAGGACTAATAAGCTAGAATTAATAAGGACAGGTGTTACTTCAATGTTAAGAACAAATCTAAGAGACATCTCGTGAGCTGTAGTAATTAAGACAATTCAAAATATGTCTCCCTATTTTTTGCAGGCAAATTGCAACCTGATCTGTGGTGATGAATATGGTCCAGAAACAAAGATGAGCATGGCTCAGTTGAATGAAAAGGAAACCCCTTTTGAACTCATCGAAGCTCTACTCAAGTACATTGAGACCCTTAATGTTCCTGGGGCCGTGCTGGTTTTTCTGCCTGGCTGGAATTTGATTTATACTATGCAGAAGCATTTGGAGATGAATCCACATTTTGGTATGAGTCTTTGAATTCTCACATATTTGACAGTGAAAAATGAATATTTTTGTTTATGCCCTAGCCAGCATGTGAAAACAAAATGTAGTGTTGTGTCAGTATTTGGATAAAAATATACATAATGTTGAGCAGTTTTAAAATAGACTATTATTTTTAGACCTTAACCTCTCCTTAATTGTTATAGGAAGCCATAGGTATCAGATTTTACCTCTGCATTCTCAGATTCCTCGAGAGGAACAGCGCAAAGTATTTGATCCAGTACCAGCTGGAGTAACCAAGGTAAATAACATTTACACTTATGGGTTGGAGGTTACGTAGATATTAAACAGATATTACAGGCCTTCATAGAGCTACCGCAAAAAACTTGTAATCCAACTAAATTGAGGAGGGAAAGAGAAGGGGTCTTCTCTTCCTGAGCTTAGTAAGTTTTTCATTAGTTGGGCAGTGGGTGAATGATTTTTTTAAGGCTCCTGGAATTCTCTTGCCACTTGTTACATAAGCAAATCCTTTTAAGTGCATAATAGGAAAATATTTTCTGAAGTATAATTTTTCTTAATATTTCTTCACAGGTTATTTTGTCCACAAATATTGCTGAGACTAGCATTACCATAAATGATGTTGTTTATGTCATTGACTCTTGCAAGTAAGTTTCCAAGGAACCTATTTGCCTAGAATAAACCTTAAGAATGTTCTATGTAGTAGTTAGTATCAGTTAACAGAATCAGAATCACCCTTTTTTTTTTTTGAAGTCCTGTGTTCTTGTACTGTCTGAATTATTGTGTACTGTATACTTGGTTACAGGCTAATTAATAATTCTTGGTGTTGATTTATCACAAATCATTTATCATGGTAGAAAGTGACAAAGCTTGACACAGTAACTGCTAAGCTTCCCACTGCTCGTCTGCTGATACTTGCTCATTTCTCATTGGTTGTTTTCATTGATCACATCTATACAGTAGCATACTGCTTAGTGTATAAAGATGACCAGTATTTATCTTATGACAAATATCCTACCTGTGGGACATTCACTTACGAATTAAAAGAATTTATATTTGGTATGCAATGAGCCTGGGAAATACACAGCGAAGCATTGTGTACAGATAAAGTACACAATTATATGGTAACTGATACACAGGACAAAAAAAGTCAAAACTTTGTTATATCTGGCTAGCTTGTGCCTCATGTCTTCTCTACATAGTCCCTCAGCCTCCCCGGCAATTGAGAAAGATCTGCCAGTGCCCACTGTAGAGAATGGTGACTAGCGCGCAGCTCCCTTGGGCCAGCTCCAGTCATTTAGTGCCAGCTGCCTGTGTGGAGCGTTGAAGGGTTCTGAGGTTGCCTTAGGGGTTCAGCAGGACTGCGTGGGCACTGCTTGGTGAGGTCATCAACTTTTAGATCATAGATAGCCTGGAAGTTACACTAAACTTTGGGACAGACTTGGCTTGAATAATTACTGTTTACTCTCATGTATGTGCCAAATCCTGTTTGAATGCTTTCCATTCATTAATTCACTTAATGTTTATAAATAAAAACCCTGTGAGGTCGGTTAAGAGTATTAATAGCCATTTTCAGATGAGGAAAATGGGGCACAGAAGGGTTAGTAACTTGGCCAAGACCATCCAGCTGATAAGTGGCACAGACGTGCTGTTAGAAGGTTGATGACTCAGAAGGTGCAGTCAAATTCTTCCTGGTGCTGCACACAGGCTTCATGTCAGCATAGCTACCTGGAAAGCATCCATCCCTTAGTGGAAATATGATAGTTATGTATTGGTGGTACATGTGAGTCTAAGAATTAGCCACTGTTTCTTATTTAGGCAGAAAGTGAAGCTGTTCACTGCTCACAACAATATGACCAACTATGCTACAGTTTGGGCATCTAAAACAAACCTTGAGCAGCGGAAAGGACGAGCTGGCCGTGTGCGGCCTGGATTCTGCTTTCACCTGTGTAGCCGAGCTCGTTTTGAGAGGTAAGACCAATTCTTGAATAAAGACTACATTGGTTTTTTTACCCCTTCATACAATACACCACCTCCCGTCCCTACCCTGCTGTGAACTTACTGAACTCAGAGTATGTAAATGCCTCCAGTTACCTATATTGGAGGATGGATACTTGGCTTAACAAGATTGTGGCAAGAATGAAATTGTCAGTGATGGCATGTTTGCTGATTTTCTCATTACTACTAATCTTTTAAACAGACGCTATATGGACATTATTTTAGTTCCACATAGGTCACTTTAGGATTACTGATATTTATGGAATGGTTAACTTCTTGAAAGATACATTTAAAAGATACTTCCATATTTACAGATTTTTTCCCCCTAATGTTAGCACATCACTGTACCTCAGAATCCTCCTCATATGCCTGAGAAATAGAGGGCATTATTTGGATAAGGAAAGTAAAGCTCAAGGCTCTTAGCTGACTTCTCCAGGACTAAAATCCAAGTCTCTTAATACCTTGTCCAATTCCATTTATACTATAAGCCTGTTGGGGAATGTTTGTGGTTGGGACTTGTTTAAAAAAAGTCCTTATTATCTCTCTGAATTACAGATTTCAGATGCATGGTTATATATATATGTTTCTGGATATCCATGTGTGTGCATTAGCTTTAACCAATTGACCATAAGATAGAGTTAGGGTTTTTGTACACATGTGTATTTATCACAATAAAGTATTGTGGGACACACTTAATTTAGGTGACCAGATGTATATAATGCCCTGAAGAAAAACCAAGGAAACTTTTATTTGGTTTTGTGCTGGTAACTTACGGCTCCCTGGTAATTGTAAATGTGGATTTATTTGAGCATCAGAAGTTAGCTTAGGATACTGGCTGCAAAATTTGGAAGGTACCTACTTTCTAAAGGTTAGATTGTCCCTGGAAGAAACAAGTATTGTACTCTGACATCTTAGAGTGAAAACCACCTACTAATTAGTAATGGCATGAATAGACCTATAATAAAGGATTTTTGTTCTTCTCTTTATAGGGTGGGGAACAGATAATGCTATCTGCATTTATGTAAACCTTAAGCTGACCAGTCTTGCCAGCAGTGTTGGAATCATCTGTAAATGGTTCCCTTGAATCTTCATCATGAATAGTGTATAGCCAATAAGTCTGAATTAGAAATTTAGAGACCTGGGGGTCCCTGCCTGGGTAGCTCAGTCAGTTAAGCATCTGACTCGATCTCAGCTCAGGTCTCGATCTCGAGAGTTGTGATTTCGAGCCCTACACTGGGGCTCCATGCTGGGCATAGAGCCTACTAAAAAAAAAAAAATAGATTTTAATACCATTTGTACCTATTTGTGGAATTTAATGCCATTTGTACCTATTCCATGACATAACCTAAATGTTTACACTCTTTAGGCCTCTGTTTCCCCATTTTGTAAAATAAGATTAAGTTACTTAACTTTCTGTGCTCCTTCAGTTGAAAATGGAAGATAGTATAATACCTAACCCACAGGATTTGTTTGAGAGCTAAATGAGTTAATAATGTTAAATACTGAGAACAATGCTTGGCATATGGTAAGCTCTCAGTAAATGTTAGCTATTATCATTGTTAATATTAATTTGTAATAGTAACTTCTATTAAAATTTTTAAGGGTTAGATGATCTGTAAAATCCTTGCTGGTAGCACTAAATTTTATGAACCAGGAAGGGAAGGTGATTGTGGGGATATGTTAATATTAGCCCAAATCTCCACAGAAAGTCTTACTACCACTGGGGGGTTGGGGGCAGATGGAGGGAGGTGTTTGTTTTTGAATATAGTTGACAATTGATGTTATATTAGTTTCAGGTGTTCAGAATAGTGATTCAACCACTTTATACATTATGCTATGCTCCCCACCAGTGTAGCTACTATCTGCCACCATACAGCACTTTTACAGTACCATTGACTGTATTCTCCGTGCTGTACCTTTCACCCTTATGACTTATTCATTCCATAGCTGGAAGCCTGTATCTCCCCCTTCCCTTCACCCATTTTTGCCTGTCCCCTCACCCCGTCCCCTCTGCTCTGTCTAGCCACTGCTTTTAACCCATGTTTGTCAACCAGTGAGACCTGAAGAAGTCATAGGTATGGGTAATAACATTAAGGATTTGTGATAATTTTTCATCCTCCTTCACTCCTCATATGAAAATACCATCAAGCTATAATTGTAAAGTTGTAAACCACTGCTCAAGCAGTTAAGAGGGTCTTGTCCAGAGTCTTTGTTGTAAATACAAAACATTCTTTGATAATTGTAAAAGGATGAGGGAGGGATAGCTCTATAAACCTGATTATCTCTCTGCAAATATTTTATTAAACAGCAGATGTGTATATATTAGAGTGGATGGTTATTTTATGCTTTTCTTCCCTTAGACTCGAAACCCACATGACACCTGAGATGTTCCGAACACCATTACATGAAATTGCTTTGAGCATAAAACTTCTGCGTCTGGGAGGAATTGGACAGTTCCTCGCCAAGGCAATTGAACCTCCACCTTTGGATGCTGTGATTGAAGCAGAGCACACTCTTAGAGGTACCTACAAATACAGACCTACCTAACAACATGTTAATTATTGTCTTGTTTTGGCAGCTAACATGTAACAGATGAATCAAGATACACTCAGCAGGCTGGTGAGTGGTAAAACTTCCAGTGTTGCCTTACATATTTAGTGTGGTCAGTTTCATAAAATGAGGTAAGAAAGGGGTAACGTGAGTCTTCTTTTGGTAAAAACTGTCATTTCTTAACCAATATTTTATAATCAGAACATGCATTACTCACGATACAGGCTTTTATGTTTATCTGTTAAAACATCTGATTGTGTTTTCTAATCATGTCATAGAAGTGGTATAGTATTGTGGGGAAAAACTAAAGGTGTTGGCCATGGGAATCAGATTTTGAATTTTGAATCTAGTACTCATCTGCTATATGAACTTTAGACTTTCACTCTCCAGATTTCATTCCTCTCTCAAAATTATCAGTAAATGATATTAGACTTGTTAGGGCATGTGTACTTATGCTGTTACTTTAGTTTTTGTATGTATAGAGTTTGCATGGACTATATTCAGTTTACAATCTACAGGGCCTAATTCTAGTACCACCTTCTTATCGGTGTTCCAGAATTTGGTTTTGATGTGTTTTTGAGTGAGGAGAATTGTTGACTATGGGCATGGTGCTGGCAGTTGGCTTGACAAATAATGAAAACTCAACCTGTAAAGAAATGCTTTGTCTTTGCCTCAGTTAAAGGGGTTTTCGTTACTATTTCCGCTGTTTTACTATTTCTGCTCACAAAGAACTATCTCCCCACAGAACTTGATGCATTAGATGCTAATGATGAGTTGACTCCTCTGGGACGAATCCTGGCTAAACTCCCCATTGAGCCTCGTTTTGGCAAAATGATGATAATGGGATGTATTTTCTAGTAAGTGCTTTTGTATTATTGCTGATACTTAAATGGTAGAACAATTTCAGAATCTTATTCCCCTCCCCATAAAAACAGGATAGGCTCAGAAGAAAAAATTGAATTCTTAGGTATAGAAGTGGCATACTTCAGATACTAAGAGAAGAATGCATGGTCCCAGTAAATGGACACCTGGGCCCAGCTTGTTGGGGGAAAGAGCACAAGTTTCTCAAAAGAATTGCAGTTCGTCTCAGGAGCATAAGTAGTTGTCTTTGAAAGAAAAATAGGACTAGGAAAACAGGTATATTTTATCAGGAAATTTTGAAGATTAAGAGATTTGAGAAGATGGGGAAGAGAATAAGGAAAAATAAAATACTTGGTCATAATTTATGGTAAATAGGCATCCATTAATTATCAGAGCTCCTTATTTTTTCCCTTTATGCTTCTGGAGAGAGCAGCTGTAAAAGTTCTTTGTTAAGCCAGTCTCAGTGCTAATAAAGTGGTATCATAGCCAGTAAAGACTCTGACCCACAGTGACAGTTCTGCTCGTGAACTGCTGGAACAAGAGTGTGACAAGACTGAATTTTCCTGTCTGTTTCAGTGTGGGAGATGCTGTCTGTACCATCTCTGCTGCCACCTGCTTTCCAGAGCCGTTCATTAGTGAAGGAAAGAGACTGGGTTATATTCATCGAAATTTTGCTGGAAACAGATTTTCTGATCATGTGGCCCTTTTATCAGTCTTCCAAGCTTGGGATGATGCTAGGTATGGATTTGAAAGAGGGAAAGTTGTAAGATGTGAGAACTGTCTCTGGTTGCTAATGTATTGGGGCTTTGAGAAATGACTCTTAATCTATTTTAGAATGGGTGGAGAAGAAGCCGAGATACGTTTTTGTGAGCACAAAAGACTCAATATGGCTACACTAAGAATGACCTGGGAAGCCAAAGTTCAGCTCAAGGAGATTCTGATTAATTCTGGATTTCCAGAAGGTAAGACTCTCTAAAGATCTATCTGAAGTGACATTTATGCAGCATGTGCACATTGACAGTGCAGTATATTTTAGCTTCAGATTTTAGACTCTGTGCTTTTTCTGTGTTCCTAGCTATTTCTTCATTCTTTGAACTATAATGATAATCAGTGTTTCACATTTATTCCGTCTTTTAAAAAAGGAAGCAAAAGGTTGTCATGCTCAAATTATAACATACTACACAGATGATTAATAGATGTTTTAAGAATTGTGCTACTTTGAGAGGTTTTTTTTGTTGTTTTTTTTAATCTCTTTTATCTTAGGAAGAACAGAGGTTTAGCTTTTAGCAGTTGTAGTACAGAATAAGCAGTTTGTTGAATAACCTCAAATAGTGGTTTGTGAAGTGATTGGTCATTCTGCCCATGTTCATGTTTAGACATGAAATTTACCACGTTAAATTTTAAGTTCCTTTAAGGTTTTAGTGTGCTGGCAGGTAAGAGGGCTTGGGTAATGTGATGGATTTATTAGTTGAGCTCTTGAACTTTTGTTCTCCAACTAGATTAAAATTCCTAAAATTGGGTATTGAAGCACATAACCAGAAATAGCTGTGTAGTTGAGAGTATAGTTGGGCAAGATGGCAAATTTTAAAAGGATATGATCTAAATAACGTATAGACAAAAGGTTTTCCTCTGTTGTAAACTGATTTGTTTGTAATTTTTTATAATCAAGGAAAGAGGAAGGGCATATTTTGTATGATAGAATCCTCACAATAATCCTGAGATATAGGTATTGTTACCCTGTTTTATAGAAGAGGAAGCTAACACAGAGGTTTAAATTACTTGTCCAGATTCATTCAGTTAGGAGGTGAGAAGATTTAGAACTCAGGTTTTTCCAGCACAGAATATATCCATGCTCATAGTGGTCACTGTCATACTTCCCAAACCATGATGAAGTACTCCTAAAGCATAGTCTGGGTGAAAATACCAGCCCTCGTTCCAGTGGGCTTCCCTTGGATTGTCACTCCATCTAGAAAGAACAGCTATTTAGGAACAGCATATGGAATACTTGGTTCACCTATTGGTCTAGCTCACTTGGTGAATAGATGATTAATCCGGGGGTGGGGGGAGGTGGCTTTTTGTCTTTAAGTAATCACTCCAAGCTTGGGTTGTGGTTGAGTCTATAAGAGAATGCAAGTATTTTAGTTTTCTTGTTGTGGAGACTCAGCAGAATTTTTCCTTGAACTTCATGGGGGTGTAAGAGTTCTGAGAAGACAGGAAATTAGGTTATCTGAAAAAAGAGGTGGGAAGGAGTCAGTTCTCGTAATTCTCTTAACTAATTTACATGCAATATGAGAATTAACCATATATCTGATATTTTTACCCCTTTCCTCTTACAGATTGCTTGTTAACACAGGTGTTTACTAACACTGGACCAGATAATAATTTGGATGTTGTTATCTCTCTCCTGGCTTTTGGTGTGTACCCTAATGTGTGCTATCATAAGGAAAAAAGAAAGATTCTCACCACTGAAGGGCGTAATGCCCTTATCCACAAGTCGTCTGTTAATTGTCCTTTTAGCAGCCAAGACATGAAATACCCATCTCCCTTCTTTGTATTTGGTGAAAAGGTAAGAAAAGATTAGTTAGGAAAAATTTACGTTGAGGGGCACCTGCATGGGCTCAGTATGTTAAGTGTCTGACTCTTGATTTCGGTTCAGGTCATGATCTCGGCCCTGTGTCAGGCTCTGTGCTGAGCAAGGAGCGTGCTTGAGATTTTCGCCCTTTCCCTCTGTGTGCCCCCCCCCCCCCCCCCCCCCCCCCGCGCAAAAGAAAAATTTACGTTGAAAGTCTACATTGTCACTACTTATTAATGTGGAGTGGGAACATGAGTTCTAATTTTCGAAGCATAGTTCATTATCATTATATGGCAATTGATTGGCAGCTGGACTGTCATCTGTTTCTTCTTGCCTCTTTTTTCATCTGCAGATTCGAACCCGAGCCATCTCTGCTAAAGGCATGACCTTAGTTACTCCCCTGCAGTTGCTTCTCTTTGCCTCCAAGAAAGTCCAGTCTGATGGGCAGATTGTGCTCGTAGATGACTGGTATGGATTTTCAGATGTGAACTTCAAACTGCATTCTTACAATCGAGGTGTAATGGGATTCAGCTGCTAATCTAACTTAATTTGTGAAAGAAACATGACAAAATTTCATGACATAAATGAGATGTTTTTTATAACATTGTCTTGGAGAGTGACATATCTTGGTAGTGTAGTTCGTAGGTAGTAAGTCATACCAGTGGAAAGAAATGCATTTAGGCATTGAAGCCACATCTGCCCCCATGAATATACTACCCTAGAGAATTGGAATTTAATTGGAACTGGGGTACCTCTTTCATGTACTCTGTATGTTGGTTAGAGACTACTGGTAAGCATGTACTAACCACTTGACAAAAATGGAATAGATCTTAGTGACCTGTCAGTAGGCTCAGTCATATTCCTGAAAACTCCAGCAATGTGAGTCTCTTCTTTCATTCTTTTTTGGAAGCTGAGTGATCTGTATTGCTAACAGTAGTTTGCTTGATAGACTTCCTGTTTACAGTACCCGCCAGTAGCCAGCAGTGGGTTTTAAGAAGTTAGTGTAAGACTGTTACCATTCTTCATATTTGTGTTTGCCTAAGTCTGGGGAATTGAAAGTATTGGTACTTAGTAAGAAGTTAAATTTATTCCATCACTTACCATATGTGAAATTGAGAGTCTTTCGCTGTATGTACCTCTCTTGTACTTTATCATTTTTCTCTGTTTTAGGATCAGACTGCAAATCTCTCATGAGGCTGCTGCCTGTATCACTGCTCTCCGGGCGGCCATGGAGGCTCTGGTTGTTGAAGTAACCAAACAGCCTAATATCATCAGCCAGTTGGACCCTGTTAATGAACATATGCTAAACATGATCCGCCAGATCTCTAGACCCTCAGCTGCTGGTATCAACCTCATGATTGGCAGTACACGGTGAGTACACAGTAACTTCTCTTTGAACCAAGCAGAGGACAGTGATCTTATACTGGCCTAAAATTCCCACAGTTAGCTGATAGAGGCCTTGTTTATTTAAGTTAAAATTCTAGACAAACACTGAATATGAAATTTAATTCTGGTTAACACACTCAGAAAAAAGGGTGTTACTTTTATCTCTGTTAATAGTGTATCAGTGCATGTTGGAGATTGAAAGCGACCTTAAAAGGACATACAAAGTCCGGGGTGGGTCACATGATGGGAAAGTGACAGAGCCCAGACTCTTCACTTTCCACAGTACTGTTTTATCTCTAATGAAAAAATGTTGATGGAAGGGTTAATTGCTGCTGCTTCAAATGAAAAGCCTCAAGGTTTATCTTAGTAGGGAAATGCAAGAATGTGACTGTCTTAAGTGTGAAATTTCTCTTAATTCTTAAAATGTCTTATTTTTTCCACCTTTTTAATCTCCCTTTGCTCACAATTCTTTATTTGGAAATATTTGATACCTGCAGAGAAGGCAGAAGAATAGTACAGCGAACACCCATATAGTCTTATAACTTAAATTCACTAATCGTCAGCATTCTTTGATTTCTTGCTTTCATACATGTGTGTAAACACACATACCTTTTTTTAAGATTTTTTGTTATGTTAATTACCATACATCATTAGTTTTTGATGTAGTGTTCCATGATTCATTGTTTGTGCATAACACCCAGTGCTCCATGCAGAACGTGCCCTCTTTAATACCCATCACCAGGCTAACCCATCCCCCCACCCCCTCCCCTCTAGAACCCTCAGTTTTTCAGAGTCCATCGTCTCTCACGGTTCGTCTCCCCCTCCAGTTCCCCCCCTTCATTCTTCCCCTCCTGCTGTCATCGTCGTCTTTTTTTTTCTTAACATATATCGCATTATTTGTTTCAGAGGTACAGATCTGTGACTCAACAGTCTTGCATAATTCACAGCACTCACCATAGCACATACCCTCCCCAATGTCTTATTACCCAGCCACCCCATCCCTCCCACCCCCCACCACTCCAGCAACCCTCAGTTTGTTTCCTGAGTTTAAGAATTCCTCATATCAGTGAGATCATATGATACATGTCTTTCTCTGATTGACTTATTTCACTCAGCATAACACGCTCCAGTTCCATCCATGTCGTTGCAAATGGCAAGATCTCATTCCTTTTGATGGCTGCATAGTATTCATTTGTATGTATATACCACATCTTCGTTATCCATTCATCTGTCGATGGACATCTGGGCTATTTCCACAGTTTGGCTATTGAACACACATACCTACTTTTACTTAATTTGTGACTGAGTTGCAGAGGTTATGACATTTTACATCCGTATATTTCATGCATCTTTTAAGCATATAACTGCAATACCATGATCACACCCTCAAAATTTAAGTGTTTAACAACACTATCTAATATACATATTAAAATTTTTCTAATTATCCAAAAATATTCTTTAATCTCCCTTTCAAGGAACAGTTGCTTTCGGTTATAAACTGTTAATAATTTTAATATATAGAACTGCTAGAATTCATAAAGCATTCTGGGTCCCATTTTACTATAAACGAATTACTTTTTAAAATTTATTAATCATACACATAGTATTCAGTGTGTGCCAGGCCCTGTGCTGAGTGCTTTTCTGATATTAACTCATTTTAATATTTGCTCTATCTATGATGTAGGTAGATCTTTGTCCCCTTTAATATGAATAAGGAAACCAGCACAGAAGTTAAGACCCAAGGCCATACAGCTAGTGAATGGTAGGACTGGATTCAGACTAAAGCAGTAATGGCTCCTGAAACAGTGCTCTTACTTACTGTGCTATACCTTGCTCCTCCAGTGGGTCAAATACATATGAGAATTATTGAGCAGTCTTCAAAGAGAAAGGAAGAGTAAATGTCATAGGCAGATACAAATGTGGTGCTCATAGGTATTTAGAAGAGAGTTTACTTTTGGCAGGAGGCATGGTGAATAAGGAGACTTCACATACAGTCTGCTCTGTGGAGGACAAAAGTCCAGAACCTAGAAAGGATGGGATAAATACAAGAAAGAGTTTAGGATGCATGAATATAATGATGGCTTGAATTACAGTAGGGAGAATTGAAATGGGGAGGAGTAGATTAGACAAGTTTGCAGGACCATCAGGAGGAATTGGTGATGGATTGAAATGGGGGGGAGCAGGGCAGTGAAGGAGTGAAGACAGATCCCAGCTATATTTCTGACTTGGACAACTGCTGAATTCATAGTGCTGGTCTCTATAAGAAAAGCTGTGCAGGAAGAATAAGCAGTTTGGGGTGTGCTGAGTTGGAGGGTTGTTAAGTGAGACATCTTGATTTATGCAATTTTTCATTACCCCTCATTTTCTTTATTTGCCGCATGAAACACTGATGTGTAAACAAATCACCGCAGGTGTTTTTCAGAAACGTACTTCAGAGTTAATGCAGGAAAATACGTGGTGATAAAGATCAGATAACACTGCCAACTCCAGGAGTCTCTTCCTTGCATATTACTGCTTTCGTAGAGTGCTGTAAAGCTGAGGCTCAGTGAAAGCGAATCGTTATCTTAAGTTGTAAGGGCATACTGCCAAAATGTAAGATCTTGGAGAATGAACCAGAAAGAACTTTACAGAAATGGATGGTTAAAGTAGATGCATTCTTCTGTGTCTATTATGGAGTAACAGATTTATTTCATTTCAGTTTATATTTGTGCACTTGGGTTCGTTCCCTTTGTGTATTAGATTTCCAAATACGACTTTATATTTTATGACTAGTTGAGATGTATTAAGGATGCTTTGCCAGAGTGGTGATTTCGTACTTTTCCTAGGTATGGAGATGGTCCACGTCCTCCCAAGATGGCTCGATACGACAATGGAGGTGGATACCGACGAGGAGGTTCTAGTTATGGTGGTGGAGGCTACGGCAGCGGAGGCTACGGAGGTGCCAGCGGTTACGTCGGTAGTGGAGGCTACGGTGGCAGCGGCTATGCTGGCGGCTCCAACTCCTATCGCGGAGGCTACGGCGGAGGCTATAGAGGAGGTGTCAGTGGTGGCTATAGAGGTGGCTCAGGAGGAGACTATAGAGGGTCTAGTGGAGGAGGCTATAGAGGAACTGGGGCATTCCAGCGAGGGGGTGTCAGGGGGGGCTATGGGAGTGGTTACTTTGGACAAGGAAGAGGAGGAGGTAGTGGCTATTAAAACGTGTTCTGTCAGTGCCTCTGCATAGACAGTTTAAAAAAAGAATGCATGCTACCTGTTTTCCCAAGTTGTTTATTTGATGCCAGTAAGTAAACCCATTTTCCACCCATTTTGTGGTTCATTATAGTTTAAGGAAACCAAGCATATAGATAACATTAGTGGTTTTGTTTATATTATGTAAAGTACACTGATTGTAAAACTACCACAGTTTGTATTTTTTCTTTAAGGAGTAAAGATTTGCCTTTAAAATTAACTTGATATTTTCTTGGCTTTAGTTTATTAATACAATAGAAAATAAAGTATTATACCAAATATTGGCAATGTAGTTCATTGTTGACATTACACGTTAGAATAATTTTACAATGCCGGTTACATCTATTTGAAGCATCACAGGAAAAATTGTACTTTCTGTTTTCCAAAGTATACCAAGTGATACTGTTACTTGTAATAAGTATTTAGAATAAATAGCCTTGAAATAAAATTGTTCTTCCAGTAAATACTGGCCAGTGCACAATTTCACATGGACCTCTGCCCCTGAATAAAACTTTTGACCTAAGGCTGAACATTTTCACTTTTTCCAAGCTTTGTCTTTGAAAAATCTAAGACCAGGTAAGCATTCACTTTTCTAAGTTAGTTTGCAGTGTAAAAATTAATTTTAATTAGAATTAAAAATTAACCCACAAAATTCTTGAATTAAGGTTATATTTAGTCGAAGAATGAGGGTAAGTGAAGCTTCACCAATGCATCAAGTTTATTTTAGTAGAGATGTTTATACATTTACAACATTTTATGATTTTCAGTAAATTTTCACGTTTCTCATTTGAAATAGCCTAGTACAGTAAAGTTCACAAAGGCTGGGGCGCCTGGGTGGCTCAGTCGTTAAGCGTCTGCCTTCAGCTCAGGTCATGATCCCAGGGTCCTGGGATTGAGCCCCGTATCAAGCTCCCTGCTCAGTGGGAAGCCTGCTTCTCCCTCTCCCAGTCCCCCTGCTTGTGTTCCCTCTCTCACTGTGTTTCTCTCTGTCAAATAAAATCTTAAAAAAAAAAATCACAAAGGCTTTGGATTAAATAGTAGACTCATCTTTTTATTTTATTATGTTAATCACCATACATCATTAGTTTTTGATGTAGTGTTCCATGATTCATTGTTTGCATATAACACCCAGTGCTCCATTCAATACATGCCCTCTTTAATACCCATCACCAGGCTAACCCCTCCCCCCACCCACCCCCAGAACCCTCCGTTTGTTTCTCAGAGTCCATAGTCTCTCATGGTTCGTCTCCCCCTCTGATTTCCCCCCTTCATTTTTCCCTTCCTACTATCTTCTCTCTCTCTCTCTCTCTCTTTTTTTTAAAGATTATTTATTTGAGAGAGAATGAGAGATAGCACTATAGGGAAGAGGGTCAGAGGGAGAAGCAGACTCCCTGTTGAGCAGGGAGCCTGATGTGGGACTCGATCCCGGGACTCCAGGATCATGACCTGAGCCGAAGGCAGTCGCTTAACCAACTGAGCCACCGAGGCACCCTCTTTTTAAAGATTTTATTTATTTATTTGAGAGAGAGTGAGAGACAGCACGAGAGGGAAGAGGGTCAGAGGGAGAAGCAGACTCCCCGCTGAGCAGGGAGCCCAATGTGGGACTCGATCCCGGGACTCCAGGATCATGACCTGAGCCAAAGGCAGTCGCTTAACCAACTGAGCCACCCAGGCGCCCTCTCTTTTTTTTTTAAACAATGTATTTGTTTCAGAGGTACAGGTCTGTGATTCATCAGTCTTAAAACAATTCGTGGCGCTCACTATGGCACATACCCTCCCCAATATCTATCACCCAGCCACCCCATCCCTCCCCTACTCGAGCAACCCACAGTTTGTTTCCAGAGATTAAGAATTCCTCATATCAGTGAGATCATATGATAACATATTTTTTGCTGATTGACTTATTTCGCTTAGCATATATCCTCTAGTTCCATCCACATTGTTGCAAATGGCAAGATTGCTAGGTGGTTTTTTTTTTTTTTTTGATGGCTGCATAATATTCCATTGTATATATACACCACATCTTCTTTATCCATTCATCTGTTGATGGACATCTTGGCTCTTTCCATAGTTTGGCTATTGTGGACATTGCTGCTGTAAACACTGGGGTGCACATACCCCTTCGGATCACTACATTTGTATCTTTGGGGTAAATACCCAGCAGTGCAATTGCTGGGTCGTACGGTCGCTCTATATTCAACTTTTTGAGGAACCTCCATACTGTTTTCCAGAGTGGTTGCACCAGCTTGCATTCCCACCAACAGTGTAGGAGGGTTCCCCTTTCTCCGCATCCCTGCCAACATCTGTCGTTTCCTGACTTGTTAATTTTAGCCATTCTGACTGGTGTGAGGTGGTATCTCATTGAGTTTTTGATTTGGATTTCCCTGAAGCCGTGCGATGTTGAGCAATTTTTCATGTGAGTAGACTCCTCTATCTTAAAGCTACTCTAGGACACATGAATTAATCTTGGGCAAGTTATATTTTGCGTTCGTATCCTTTTCAAAATCTCATTTTACGCATGTCCTTTAGATAACCTGTTGATCAGCCGATGACTCCTACCTATTTACAGAGTCTCAGATCTGTATGTCCCCCTGAGATTTCCTTGCGGAGCATCAGATCATATTAACTGCTTACTGGACATACACTGCTGCTAGATACCCCATGGAAATAGAGAACTCAGTTTTCCAGACTGAAGAAAACCACCTAATTCAACCTGTGCCCTATCCTATACCCTATTCCCTGTTCAAGTATGTGTGTTTTTTTGTTATGTTTTAATCATGGGAGTTTCAGCTACTTAATTGCCAAAGCCTTAATAAATTACCACATGTAGTTTGTTCTCCCAAAACACCTTCCAGTTGTGCTTTTATAAACCAACTACCTACTCTATTCAGGCTATCATTAACTTGGATGTACAGTGATGGAGCAGCCTCTTAACTGATCTTCCTGCTGGAAGTCCTGTCTACAATCCATTCTCCATACTACAACCAGAGTGAACATTCCCATTCAAAGCTAATACCACCGCCACCAGGCACTCCTGGCCTAAACGGGAGATTCCTCCTCTAGCCTCAGTCCTCCTTACCAACCATACTGAACTTCTAGCCTTATCACTGGACCCTGCTTTCTGTTGCCTTCATGTTGTGAAAACTTGTACCACAGAAAGTATAAATTGAATAATGCCTCGTTTAACTGGTACTCATTTCTCCAATAACTTCAACTAGAAGTGAGAAATCAAAAGATGACTAAAATGGCTGAGAGAGATGTCAAATTACATTCTCTAAAGCTTGAAAGAACGACTTTGGCATAGTTCTAATAGTCTTTGAGTCTTTAGCTAAGAATTAAGGAAGTGCCTATGCAGATTTCTAGAACTCTTTTTGTGGCTGCCTCCTCTCTGTTCTGCCCCGCAAATCGTAGCTACCCTCCCTAAACCAGCCTCTGTCTCTTCAGCTCTGTGAGACCGCTTGTGTTCTGCTTCGTTCTTTCTTCCTCTGCCGTGATCTGTCAAAGTACCTCCACACAGAAAGGCAGGGTGATCTTAGGGTTCGTCTCATATGTTTCCCTTAATTTGGTGATCACTGTTCTGCATTGTTCAATGCCTGAAAGCAGTTGATTCAGATAAGTACACACACATACACATATGTAGAGATACATAACAATATTGTGTATGGAGATAGTTTTTAAAAAATAGATCATTTGGTTTTCTAGTTGGTTACATGGGAGTGGAGAGGAAAGTCAACTATCAGACTGTCATCACTGTAAGTGGAAGTCAACTTAAGTTGATTTTAATTGTCAGTCCATTATAACATCATATCCAGAAATCATTCCTTCCAAAGAATGATCAGACCTACGGAGCAGAAGGCCACATGGAGTATTTTTTGTGGCATATTAATACCTGGAGATTTCAACCAATGTGCTGTGTTTCTCAAGCATCCCTCTACAGTCTGCCTAAAACAATATTCCTTTTAAGGGATGTTGCAGCAGGTGCAAGATGACTTGGAAAGTGTTTCCAAAACAAGAGCCAATTGTACCCCTCCCATTCAGGAGATGAAAGGAGCTAGACACAGTATGGGGGAGAGAATTTGGAAAGAAAGAATATGTAGATCACCACACACATACGTTGGGGTTTGGAAATACAGTGAGAGTTGGCACTGACAAAAGTGGGTCTGCCCTTCTAGAAATTTAGGCAGGGATGAGAACGGACCTGTTCTGTGATGGCATCTTCACTGTGTACTTAGATGCTTGAAGATTATAGCAGTGACAACCCAGCAGCTTTCTTTGAGGCTGAGGGTGATGTAGAAGGGAATTGTAAATTTCCTTTGGGCCCAGAGAGAGGCCGAAAAGTTAACTGGGGCAATAAGTTGATGTGCCATTTCCAGGAAGCCACGCTGAAGAGACTGTTGGCACTGTGATCTTTAGCAGCAGCTACAATTTGATGGGATCTCCCATGCTGTGGAGCTGCACATAAAACCCTTGGGACATCACCTGTGCCAAAGGAACAGACCAGGAGAACATGAACAGTGTGTCAGTTTAGGGTCAGCACAGACGAGAAAGAGGACATCAACTGCGGCAAAGCCCATATTTGAAAGCCAGTTTCCCTGCCTCTGAGTCTGGAAGCAGAATTGGGATTGTAAGGCAGTAAAGGACACTAGAAATGGAATTTTGAATTGCACTGGAACTGACTGACGGGTTTTGGTTCTGACTGGAAATAAAGTTCCTGAATTCCACTGGATTTACCCGAAAGACACATGGGCCAGAAGACAGGAAAGTTATTTAAAGTGTATTTGTGTGCCTTTGCTATTTGTGGACTGTCCTATTAGGTGTAGTGTAAAAGGTTTCTGACTCGTGGGGAAAATTTACTATTGAATCTTTCAGAGCTAACAGGTTATCAGATGACTTTAGTGATGATTTAGCTTTTAGTAAAGAATCTACTTCCTGGGAATGAATTAGGGTGGCAAACTGGAACAAGTTGGTCACCCTAGGATTAATGTTAATGGTAGATCAGTCAGGAATTTCTAAACTTTGAAATTGCGTATTTCCTTCAAACCTAGAAATATAAGTATAGAGGCAATAAAGGAAATTGTCTGTAATTCAGTGTTTAACACTTCTGACTTTAACTGGTAAACCTGTATTTAAACCTGTATTTAAAACCTATATGTAAAAATGTAAAATAACTATAGTAGAATTATTTTTAATATTTTAGTAATTATTCAAGTGAAAATTTATAGTCTTTTTAAAATAATAGGAAATACAGTAAAATTTGGTTAATCTGATCTAAATAAAATTTAAATTTTTTCGGCATTAGTAATAGTTTTGAGCATTTTCAAAGTAACAGTATTTCTAATGATACCTGTCAATGACTTCAGAATTTTATTGGTAAGTAAAAGAAATGTGCATCTTATGCAGCCGCAAAATCTGAAATCACCAAAAAATTTGTGTTGTCATAATGTTTAGTATTAAAATACTGAGTTACAAAGTTGCCTGAGTTTTCCACGGAACAAATCAGAATGTTCTGAGGTTTAACAAAATATGTAGCAATATATTTTGTTAAAAGACAACTGTTTGAGGTTTCAATTGAACAATAATATGTGAAAGGAAACTTAAATGTTACCCAAATCTGTGGTCGTAAGCTTCTGTGGACTGAGAGGCTCCTTTGAGAATATGATGAAAGCTGTAGACTGTCCACCAAAAGGCAGGTACACAAAATTTTTCTGACTTAAAATCTCTGTAATTCACAGACTCTTGAAACCTGTCTATATATTCCAGTGTAAGAACACCTGATTTGGTTCAATCACTGAAAGTATAGTATATTTACATAGTTTTCTCATTTTTCACTTTAATACTTTGGAAGAATTAGACCTGTCCTCAAATGCAATCAGTTTAGAAGATAACACATACGCGCTCTGGGACGGATGTCTTACCAAGAATGGCCAATTACTCCTATAATCAGAGCAACTTTTCTGTGCCCTGTGCTGCCAGAGGAATGTCTTTCAGTCTTTTGATCTGTAGCCACCTGCCATTTCACTGCTTCTACTTCATAAACTGACAACAGGCTCTAGCATTGTGGGTCCCATTCTGCTCTTCAGTTGAGGCTCTGCTCTAGCTGCTGCCTGCGTGGTAATGGAACAAAGGAAGTCTCCACTCCCACTGCCAGTCTCTCAGGAAAAGCAAAAAGGGATTCAAATTCATCCCTTTTCATTCCGCATCACAGGCCACTCTTCTAATCTTGATTTGCCCAGTCTACACCTTCAGAATCCTAACCTCTTCAGCCCCAGCAACTGTGATGAGATATCCTTAAAAGCCCTGGATTGTAAATCTTATCTCCGTTTTTAGCACAGGCAGAGAGCCACTAGTGTCATTCTTTACAACTAAGTTATTACTTGGATTGTACAGACAGTGTGGGATGTAATGTTCCTAAGACCCAGCACCTATACTCTCTTTAAGAAACTTACGGTCTCATAGGAAAGCCAGTTACGTGCACAAAAGGGAAGGGCAGAGCAGAAATACTGAAACTTCCCTCCTTTCGGTTCTAAATTAGAATCTCCTAAATGTATACAAGCTATGCATTGGGTAGTTGTCCTGGTGAAGGAAACTTTCAATCCCATTTGAGGAACAGACTTAGGGTTTGTCTTCCCTTGACCTAGAAAATTGGTTAAGATAAATGGTAGGCAGACTAATGCCCCCCACCAAAGATGTCCACATCTAATCCCCAGAACCTGTGAACACATACCTTACATGGCAAAAGGAACTTTGCAGATGTCATTAAAGTTGAGGACCTTGAGATGAGGAAATTATCCTGGATTACCTAGGTGGGCTATATCTAATCACATGAGTCCTTAGAAGTGGAAGAGTGGGTCAGGGCAGTGACACAAGAAGAGGCAGGAGAAATTCAAAGCAGGAGAGGGACTCAATGCCTCTGAAAATGGAGGAAGGAAGCCATAACCCAGGGAATGTAGTTGGTCCTCCGCTGACAGCCATCTAGGAAACCTCTCAGTCCTACAACTGCAAAAAGCAACACTGCCAGCCACCCAAATGCACAGGAAAGTTCCTGTCAACACCTTGAATTTAGCCCGGTAGGACCCATGTCAGACTTCAACCTACAGAACTGTAAGATAATAAATTGGTGTTAAACATTTAAAGTTGTCATTTGTTACACTGGAGGGGAAAGTAGAGACAGGAAGGCGAAGGAGAAAACTTTGTCAAAGACCAAATTTCTTAGAAAATCTAAAAAATGCTTTTATGTGCTTGAGAGACAGAGAAAACCTACTCTGAAGTGGGCCTGGAAAAGAGAAATTGGTTGGAAACCAATGGCAGCAACACATAAAAGGCAGATGACCGGTGAGTGAGCAGTGTGCTCACGAAAAGCTCTTGCTCTTTTTGCTCTCAAAAGATCCTTTGTCCATCACCTCTTCCTGAAGCCAGAAACAGAGGAAAATCCCTCCTCTTACAGCTCATTTAATTCATTGTAGAAAGACTGTTCTTGTTAAAGCCTCCATGACAATACCTGAAATTATCTCACGTAACCCAGTTAATAAGACCTTGTGTAAAAAAAATTAATGAAAAGGCTATTGATGAAACTGAAGAACAACCATGCCTTATTAGACTCTCAACCTCAAGAGATTCTCTATGGCAACACAGGGTCACCTTTGAAGTTACAGAACATGAAATAAAAGTCAAATTGAGGAAGGAAAATAAGTGTGTGAGTCTGAGGGCTTATTTCCTTTTATATACAAAATCAAAAATAAAATACAATGTAAGTTCTGCTTTGTGAAAAAGACCATTAGTTGTATCTTAGGAAATGGACCCCCTATTTTAGAAGACACATACCCATCCAATTTAAAGATAACTCTTAAAAAAATAAAGATAATTCCTAGCTTCAGTTGCAGTTAGGTGGAGCCATGTAATAAGATTCTAGTGGGAAGGAGGCATGAAAGTTGGAACAATGTGTGTAACTTTGTAGAAAGGTCCTATCCCTTCTGCTGCATGGCTGGAATTTTTTTTTTTTTAAAGATTTTGTTTATTTATTTGACAGAGAGAGACACAGCGAGAGAGAACACAAGCAGGGGGAGTGGCAGAGGGAGAAGCAGGCTTCCCGCTGAGAAGGGAGCACGATGCGGGGCTCGATCCCAGGACCCTGGGATCATGACCTGAGCCGAAGGCAGACGCCTAATGACTGAGCCACCTAGACGCCCGCAGGGCTGGAATTTAAACAATGGCTTGAGCTATTGCTCAATTGCCATCTTGGCCCACGTGGTGATTTTGAATGGAAACCATACAATGGTAAGACAAGATAGAAGACAATTTTTTTAAAGATTTTATTAATATTTGAGTGAGAGCACAAGCTGGGAAGGGCAGAGGGAGAAGCAGACTGCTGAGCAGGGAGCCTGATGCAGGGCTTGATCCTAGGACCCCGGGATCATGACCTGAGCCGAGGCACTTAGCCAACTGAGCCACCCAGGCACCCCAGACATCTGAATTTCTAACATGGAACACTTACCTACCAACCCTACACTGAGTACCAACATGCGTTATCTATTAACCCTATACTTCAGATTACCTCTGGACTTACTGAATATGAGGAAGAAATATATTTCTATGTTCATTTTTTTTTTTTTAAGATTTTATTTGAGAGTGAGTGGGAGAGAGAGAAGGAGCAGGGCGAGAGGGAGATGCAGCGGACTCTGCTGAGGAGGGAGCCCAACGTGGAGCTGGATCCCAGGAGTCCGTGATCATGACCTGAGCCGAAGGCAGACACTTAACCAACCGAGCCATCCAGGCACCACTATGTTTCCATATTCTTTACTTCTTTTATTTTGGATTTCCTTGTTTGCTGCAGTTGAACCTAGTTCTATATAATATAGTGAGTGCTATAGTGCTGTCTTACCTTATTCCAGTCCTAGCACAGATAAATAGGTGAATCAGGAATTGGCTATAAACTTGTTTTCTGTTATCTACATAGAACACCTAATGCTTATTGGACTAAGAGTATCAAAAACAATGTTTAAAACCACATTTGCTTTGGAATTAAGTAGTGATGATGGTGGTACCTTTTACTAAAAATATACTAAATACTGTTAAATTATATACTTTAAAAGGGTGAATTTTATGGTGTGTGAATTATATCTCAAAACTTATTTTAAAAAGTTAAAATGAATCATCCAATGAAAGCATTAGAATGTTTAAATATTTTTTAATTAAATAGGTTTTGAATTTAATTAAAACCACCATTTCTGTGGGATATGAGAATTATTTACTAAACAAATCTCTGAAATATAAAACATTAACATAAATCCAGATGCTTTAACTTGTGACTATTCTGATATCCCCCTTCAAGTTTGCTTCTATTTTATTGTTGTTCATCTCCAGGTTCAGATTCTGCATTACCCTAGAGAGCATACTGTCATCTTTTTTATCCCCTGAAGCTGCCCCTTTGTTGAGGGCTTCCTCTGCTACAATAAAAAATTGTTCAGTTGGTTGAAGAATGCTTACACCATAGCCATTGTTGTTGTAAATATGATTATTAGTCATCTTCAATTTTGGTGCTGGAAGAACCTGTTAAATTATTCAAGGAAATTAGTTTTTTAATAATTTCTATAAAAACAAAATATGAACTGTAGAATTTATTTTTAGGTTTACATGTTTCTTTAAAACAACTGAATCTGTTTTGAGCAAGTGATATTTTCCTCACACTGATTGTTGTAATAATAACCAAGGAAATCTCTAGTGTTGAAATATTAAATGAAGATTTCAGTTTATTTTATACAACAATATCTCATGAAGCTTTTAATATAACAAATATGAAAATAATTTCAGATATCAAAAATGATAAATTTTGAAATAATAAAGTAATTTCAAATAATTATATGTAACCTAGAATTCTAGGGAAATACTTCATTACATAAGTCTAGAGAGGGACTAGAAGAGTAGAACTAATAGAAGTAGAAAGGAATGGGAAGGCATTTCACTTACAAATTGCTATTGTAATTGGTTATTTTAATTGGCTAGCTTAAATTATTTTATAAACTTTGAAAGTAAGACTTAAATATTTCATAATATATTTATTATTTTTATTTGCTTTACTTTCCAAAATGTATTATAGATCTGCCCAATGAAAAATCTAGAACATTTTTATAAAAGCAAAACTATCCACTTCATCAAAGTTATCTGCTACAAATTTAAGTTGAAACTATTAAATTAGAAAGCTAAACTTGTTTTATATCAGCCATCATTTAAACCATATTTTAATTATCTCTACTATTATTTTCCAAATCAGTAACATTTAGACTAGACTTTGTCTAGAAGTAATATTTTAGTATTTTTGTGATAATAATTCTTATAACAACTGTACATTAAGAAATATGAGAATACCTTCATATTAACTCCACCTAAGGTGCTTTTTGAATTGTCAGTGGTTCTGAGGTTATTACAGTGATGAATTTCATTTCTTTCTAAAATGGCTATGCTCCCAGGATACAGTTCAACACCAGCACCCTGTAAATTAAAAGCAAATAAAACAATCTCAAAACACACATGTACCTCTCCAAAATTTTCTTTAGATTTAAAACTTGTAATTCTATTTTAGCACTCTCAACAAAGTTACACAAAAATATGATAATTCATGTAATGATTTATTGTAGAGATAATGTTTAAAAACGTTGAAAACTAGTATTATCTGTGTGTTGGAAGATCATTGGGTCTAGAAAGAGGGCTGAGGTCACATAGTCTCATTGAGTCACACTGCTCTCCCACCCAAATGAAATCTCTAGAAGGGAGCCAAAAATCTCTTTAAGCAGTTCTTTCAATTGTTATAAAAATTAATTTATATATATTCTAAATCCCTCAATGCTGCTAATGTTTACTTCCTCAGTTTAGTGGAAATTAAGTCATTCTATTAAAAAAAGGGTCCTATTATTTTCATCCTTTATTCTTTCTTTTCATTCAATTTTCCAGTATTTTAATACTCTGTGATTGTTATCTGAAGATTCAAACTCATTTCTTTTTAAGTAAACGTTAACAAGTTAACTGACTCATCCGTTTTGTAGCCACCAATTCCTAGATTTAAAAAAAAATCACATTTAAAGCCAGTAATTCTTTACTTTGGACTTAACTTAGTTCATTTTTCCTATGTGTGCTATGACACTCTGTACTTGTCCTCATTTTATCAGTTTCTAAGCTTGATTATAACTCAATTCAAAGATGAAGTAATTGTTACCCTTTGCACATTAAGATCACTCAAAGTTATCTGTTGTCGTATAAAGCTGTTTTTATAAAATGAAATACCTGGGCACCAGTTATTTCACTGTCTGTAATTGTCAAAGCAGCCCCTGTAAGAACACACACTCCTGTTCCTTCACATTTTAATATACAGTTTTCTAGAGTCATGTGACCAGACTCCACCACCACAATACCATCAACTGTCCCTTGTTGTATCAAAGATAGATGCATTAGCTTCACATTATCAGCTTTAGACACCACGAAACTGTCATGAGAAGGTTCAGAAGTAATCATAATTTCCTCTCTCTTTCCAACTCCTGATTCATAGAGAAAAACATGAAAAAATCAGTAATCCCAAAGTTTAAGGTTCTTTAGTCATTCAATAATACTGTTTTTCTTTTCACATTTTTAATAAGTAATATATGTAACTACTTAACTATATAATCTTTTGTCCATATTTTGATGCCATGATGGGAGAATCTGGGTTTATAGTCAATATAGATGTACCTGTGTATTCAACATACTCATTCCATAATATATTTTCCTAAATTTCCTATTAACATAATCAACAGTCATTTACAAAATGTCTAAGATATAAAAACTATCTTACCCTAACCTGGTTTCAAAACCATAATAAATTACCATAACCAAAAAAAGACTGTCAGAGACTTGTGAATTAGGTTATAAGATTAATGTAATCATATCCACAATTTTGATCTAGAATAGTCAAAGCAATCATCTAAATTTAACATCAATCCAAAAATAAGGGGTTGTATCTTCAAGAAGGCTATAAAATTTGAAAATGACAAATATATTATTACCCATGCAGTTCAACAAAATACTACTGATTACAGTCATCAGGATCTAGTGAATTTTTGCTCAATTTTTGAATTGACAGGCAAAACCTAAGTCACCTGGTTCTTTTCTTTTGGCCACACAGTGGGAATATCCTTACTTCAGTGTTAAAGGACAGAATTTAAATTACTAAAATAGGTTCAGAACCTAAAAGAAATTTAGTAAACTCTTCTACTTGTAGCAAGTTTGCATATGAATTAACCTGAGAAAATGCTGAATATATTTTAATATAGCCTTACATTTGGGTTTTCCTACTAAAGTGATAAAAAAATGCAATAGAGGAAGAAAACGTAGTTTGGGTAAAAATAGTACAAACAGGTTTTTGGGTTTTTTTGTGGTTTTGATCTTTTTAGAATCTGTGCTTGTAGTGCTACACTATCATGGGGAAGAAGTAGTCTCATTGATTTGCTTTGGTACATTATGTCCAAATGAAGTCACCTGTACAGATAATACACTCATGAACAGGTGAGAAAATCTTAATTGTAAAAAGTACATAAGGGGGGTGCCTGGGTGGCTCAGTTGGTTAAGCGACTGCCTTCGGCTCAGGTCATGATCCTGGAGTCCCGGGATCGAGTCCCACATCGGGCTCCCTGCTCGGCGGGGAGTCTGCTTCTCCCTCTGACCCTCTTCCCTCTCATGCTTTCTATCTCTCATTCTCTCTCTCTCTCAAATAAATAAATAAAATCTTTAAAAAAAAAAAGTACATAAGGGATTTTTGTGTTAGGTAAATCATGTTTATAATATACAATTTTTCCAGTATACATTGCTATAAAAAGATTGCAAAGGATGCCCTGCTAACCCTTTATAATGATGTCATCAGTCAATAAAGCAAGATTTACAGCTTGATATTCTCCTGGAAAAATAACTACGGTATCTCCACTATAACAACTATCCAAAGCCAAATCCAAATCATCATGCTGTTGGAGAAGTGTGTCTGAAGATAAGTCCTTTACCTGAAAAGAAGAAATAAAACAGTACACTTTTAACAATGAATTAAACTGAAACAGGTCATTTTAATCAGTTAACTTATCAGTAACGTGCTTTTCTCAAAGACTTACCTTGTATATTACACTGTAATACACCGTAAATACTGTATGTCTTCATGTTCATTAAATATTCCAAATATCAGTGTATCAACTAAGGGAATGTTGAAACGGGATTTTCTTTACAATCACTAATAATTTTACAGCTATGAAAGACTGTGCCAGAAGGCAGAATTTTTTTTTTAAAGATTTTATTTATTTATTTGAGAGAGAGAATGAGAGATAGAGAGCACGAGAGGGAAGAGGGTCAGAGGGAGAAGCAGACTCCCTGCTGAGCAGGGAGCCCGATGTGGGGCTCGATCCCGGGACTCCAGGATCATGACCTGAGCCGAAGGCAGTCGCTTAACCAACTGAGCCACCCAGGCGCCCAGGCAGAATTTTAACTTAGCATATTACCTCCCAAGGCTTACAACAGCTCTTGGAGGGGAAGTAATATTATCCCCTTATCAGGTGAAGGACATTGAAACTCAGTGAGATGAAATTATTTGCCCAAGGACACAGAGTTGGTGAGTGGTTAAACGAAGCTGTAGATGCAGGGCTTTATGACACCAGATCTCTTTACAGTCTACCACTTTATTTCTTTAACTCAAACTAATCCTATAATTTTAGTAAATCAATAAAACTTTATATATTAAATATTCTAGAACTAAAAATAAAAGATACCAGGAATCTGCACTGAGAGTAGAAAAGGGAGGAGAACTTCATTATTAGTACCATGAAGCGTGGGGAACTTTCAAAATAAAATTTGAAAACTGAAGTTCTGAAAAATGCCTATTATTTTATCCCAATAGAAATGGCATTATCATTCATATATCTTTTTTCTTATAGAAGTGGTTATAAGAAAAACATTAAAAATGAAAACATAACAAATGGAAATTTTGACCTAAATAAAAGTATTTATATAGCTATTTCCTTTTAGTCTTTCTCCCATGCATATATTCATTATTCATAATACCAACATATCATACCACGGCTTTGAATCCTGACTTTTTAAAGATTGATTTATTTTAGAGAGCATGAGTGGGAGGGGTAGAAGGTGAGGGAGAGAGAATCTCAAGCAGACTCCAGGCTGAGAGCAGGGCCCAACTCACGACCCTGGTATCATGACCTGAGCTGAAACCAAGAGTCAGACATTTAACCGACTGTACCACCCAGACACCCCTGAATCCTGACTTTACATTACATCATATTTTCCCATGTCTTCAAATATTTTTTCAAGGCTAATGTTTAATGATTACATAATAATGTATCATATGGGCATATCATAATTTATCATAATTATGATTTTCTTACTCTTAGATTGTTTATACAATTTTTTAATATTCTGAAAATACTACAATAAATCCTTATGCACATCTCTAGTTATTTATTTAGGATAAATTACTAGATGGGGAATTATTGTGTCAGAGGTACAAAAGATTTTAAGTGTCTTGGATACATATTGCTAAATTGCCCTCCAGAAAAGTTTAACCAATTAAAGTTTGGTTTGAGAACTCATTTTGCTATAAACTCATCAGCATGGGGTATCTTTTAAATTTATAAAATATTTGCCACCTTAATAGGGAAAAATCTTCACTGGCTCATGTTAATTTCCATTCCTTTGATAAGCAAGAATGAACAGTTTTTCCAGATATATTTGAAAGTCAATCCTTACTAATTCAGCAAACCACTATATTCATTTACATATGTATTCTAAGTACTTTGGTGGCAGAGAGTACAATTACCTCTGTAAATAAATAATTTGGAAGAACTCTAGAATCCATCTCATTTATATTTTTCTTATTCATGAAAATAGGAAATCCAGGAGAGAGAAGTTTGCAGGGGAACATAATGAGTTTAGTTTTGATGCCAGTCAATTTGAAGTACTGGTGGAGTCACTAAGCAGAGGTATCCAGTAGACTGCATATAAGAGTCTAGAATATAGGACTAAGATTTGACTGGGCATAAAGATCTTGGGAGTTATTTACATATAATTTGAGCATAGGAATGGATAAGTAGCTATAAGACTGTATAAAGAGGGAAAGATAGCACTCCAGGATGGAACACTGAAGAACATTTAAAGAACAGGCAGAAACGAAATCTCAAAGCTGAGACTGAGGGGTAGCCTAAGAGGTGGTAAGAAAATTAGGAGACCACGACGTCAGGAAAGGAGGAAGTAGTTGATAATGTCAGGTGCTGAAAGGTTAAACAAGATGGTGATCCTTGAGTTGTGCTTACTGCATTTAGCCACAGCTTGGTCCCACATTGACCACAAGGGCATTTACACTGATATTCTGGAGGCAGAAACAAGACCACTGTGAGTAGAGGCATGAATATGAAGGCAGTAGAGACAAGTACAAATAAATATCTCAAGAAGTTTTGCTGTCTAAAACAAGAGATAGAGACGTGGTATTTAGGATACACATTGTTTTATTATTTCAAAAAACAGAATTGAGGGGCACCTGGGTGGCTCAGCCGTTAAGCATCTGCCTTCGGCTCAGGTCACGATCCCAGGGTCCTGGGGTTGAGCCCCACATCGGTCTCCCTGCTCGGCGAGAAGCCTGCTTCTCCCTCTCCCACTCCCACTGCTTGTGTTCCCTCTCTCGCTGTGTCTTTCTCTGTCAAATAAATAAATCTTAAAAAAAAAAACAACAGAATTGAATACATCTCAATGCATTTAGGAAGGAAACAGTAGAGAGAAAGATACAAAAGAGAGGTGATGTCATGGAAATAGTGGAATAAAGAGTTCCAAAAAATGGTTCTTCCACTGAAGCAATTATTAAGTTGGGGGAAAAAAATGACAGAATGAACATTTCTGGCACTCTGGAACCTAATCAAACACAGCAACCCATGGAAGTGCCTAATGAAGAGGCTGTTAAAATTTGGCTTAAAAAAAAAAATGTGTTTTTGCTTAGCTGCTTACCATCTTCTATTCCCCAGCTCGGCAGCAGCTGTGAAAAGAACAACCCATGTTTCTGTGGCTTGCCAGTGCTGGAGCAAGCATGGGGTGGCCTGAAAGGGCCCTGCATGGGGGGGGGGGTGTCCATGGGCAAGCATACGGACCTTATTCTCAAAAACAGTGTGGTGGTGAGGGGCGCCTGGGTGGCTCAGTCAGTTAAGCATCTGACTCTTGATTTTGGCTCAGGTCATATCATCAAGGTGGTAAGATCAAGCCCCTCATCAGGCTCCACACTGGGCATGGAGCCTGCTTAAGATTCTCTCTCTCCCTTTCCTTCTGCCCTTCCCTTGCTCTCTTTCTTAAAAAAAAAAAAAAAGTGGTTGTGCATTTTGACTAGTCAGTATCTCAGGGAAAGGACTGACAAAGCTGACTTGTTTCACATCCCCCTCAGAATTGAGTGATAATGTAGGTATCACTTAATGAAAGCATTTAAAAACATACACAACCTATAGATGTCTGGGGCAAAGGAAAACCCTGCAAAGGAGGAGGCTGAGAAGGAAGATTCTTGGGGAAATAGGGCTACCTCATAAACTAGGACATCTAGAGTGAAATGCACATGACCAGGGCTGGATGCATGCTCAGGAGAGATCTGAAAGGACCCTAAGCTTTACTTCCCACTGATCACTGGGCCCTGTGCAAGCAAGAGGTGAAAGCCAAGGCAGAATTGTAAGCAGCCTGGCTTAGCTTTGAAGGCGTGCCTCAGCTCAGAGCGAATTTGCAAAGACTGTGAGAGATTCTTGTTTTTGTTTTAAGCTGTAGGTGTTTATGGAAATTTGTCAGGTAACTGGCTACCTGCTGAGATTACATAATAGAACTTCAGTAGCCACACACAAAAAGAAATACAGCTTTTGCAAAAATAGTTGGAAAATTTGCTAACCATATGGACAACTGCAGTCCTCAACAATTAACAGAGCAAACCCTGGGGATAGGGTAGACTGATTTCCAGAGTTATTAGACTATAACATTCAAAATAACCAATTTTCAACAAAAAATTACAAGACAGGAAACTGTGGCCCATTTACAGGGAAAAAGATTGACAGAAACCATCTCTGAGGAAACACAGACAAGCCTTTGGATTTATCAAACAAAAACTTTAAATCAACTGTCTTAAATATGCTCAAAATGCTAAAAGAAACTGTGGACAAAGAACTAAAGGAACCATAAGGACAATGTATGAACAAATAGATAATATCAATAAAGAAACAAAAATTACAAAAAGGACCCAAATAGAAATTCTATTGTTGAAAATTACAATAGATGAAATTAAAAAAAAAAAAAACCTCACTAGAGAGGCTTAGATATCATATTTGAGTGGGAAGAAGAAATAATCAATAAACTTGAAGACAGGACAATTAAAATATCCAGTCCGAGGAGCAGAAAGAAAAAAGCAGAAAGAAAAATAAACAATGTTGAAGGGACCAGTGGTATACCATCAAGAATACAAATATATGTATTATAGAAGTCCCAGAAGGAGAAGAGAGAAAGGAGCAAAAAGAAGATTGAAGAAATAATGGCTGAAAACTTTCCAAATTTGTTGAAAGATGTGAATCTACACATCCAAGAGCTTAATGAGCATCAACAAGGATAAACACAAAGAAAGCCAAACCAACACATATAATCAAACTGTTGAAAGTCAAAACAAAGAATCTTGAAAGCAGTGAGAGAGAAGCAATTCAGTATATACAAGGAATTGGCAATAAGATTAATGGCTGATTCCTTAACAGAAGCCATGGAAGCCAGAAAGCAGTGGGATGACATATTTAAGGGGAGTGGGTACTGTCAACCAAGAATTCTATATCTAGCAAAACTATCCTTCCGTAATTTCTCAAATGTGTGAAGCAGCAAGACTGTGGATCTGGTTCAAATGGTATCTCCCTCAAATGCAGTCTTTCTCATATTTGTCTCCTATCCTTCCCATAGCTACTATTAGCATAGTGCCTAGCAATAAGGTTTGTACTCAGTAAATAGTTGCTGACATTTATTTATTTAGTATCTATTATATGCTAATCACTGAAGTGGATGTAATGGGGGAAAGAAGGCATTAATGTCAGATAAGAAGCCTACCCCCAAAGAGCTTCTTTTCTGATTATACACAACTACAACTTAAATGAACAAATAGGGATAAAGTGTATTTCTTACCATGTCAGTAGTCATCACTTTTGCCACAATATGTGTTATAGTCTTTCCAAAATCTCTTTTTCCCTTCCTGCGCCTCAGAATTCTTGGAAAGAAAGGTCCATGAACTCTAGAGTTGAAAATATTTATTATGATTAAATTAACCTCAAAAAGACTCAAGCTATACTTACTTAGAAAATAAAACTTGGCACCAAGCATCTTTGAGAAGTAGGTTTCACTAATTTTAAGCTCTTTGAGAGCAATGAGCAAATTGAGAGCAATGGAATGATTAAAATATTTTAGATAACTGAGTGTTTAAACCCTTGAACTCTAAAATCTTTTCATTTTCATGGTTTGTACCTGGAAATCTGTATGTAACCCCCTACAATCAATGCCTCTTACCTCAACTCTTTAATACAGTAGAATATTTTCCTGAATGTACTTTCATAGTCCAATGAATGTGGACTCATAACAAAGCAAAGGTGGGTTATGTCTGTGATATACGGTATAAGAATGTTTAGGGAAGTACCCAATTTTAGATACTGTGTTCAACCAACAGACTCTTTTGTTTCAAAGGATATGGTCTCCATAGATACGTTGACTGTGGCCTCCCAACAGAACAATTATAGCTTCTTTCTGAGTTGTGTGTGTGTGTTTTTTAATTAGTTTGCTCTTCAGCACTTCTAATTAATTCCACTCTTTCTCTTCTTTCTGCTCTTCTTTATAATTCCTATTTCCTAACTCTTAATCATGTAAGTGTTATCAAAAGAAAGAAATTTTGAGCATAATATTTATCATTACTATCAGTGGAAAGGGACATTCCTTTACCAACAGATGTAGCTTTACTAATAATCTCCTTAGGTGCTATATTTTGGGTTCTCTGCAGCACTTTATTGCTTGACATGTTTCACTGAACATTTCAAAAGTAAACCCATTCAGCATTTTTATACCTATTTAAGCAAGTGACTATGATCTTGTGAAAGAGAACTACTCACACATTTCTTTACCATATACCTGATCACTAGCTGCTCAAAGAGTACAGCATCCTATGTTCAGGAAATACAGTAGTTTATCATGCAATCCTAGTTTTAAAATCAAAAGTATATATCAGTGGGTTTTTTTAAATCAAATTTATTAAGGTATAATTTACATAACAAACACTCATTTTAAGTAAACCATCCATGAGGTTTCACAAATGTGTGCATTTGTGAATTTAACTCAATCACAATAATCAAGGTATAGAACATTCCCATCACACCGATAGATTCCTTCGTGCATCTTTGCACTCAATCCTCCACACCTATTCCCGGGCAACCACTGATCTACTTTCTGTCATAGAGTTCCCTTTCTTGGATTTTTTAAATGAAATTTTAAAGTGAAATAATATATGAGGTACTCTTTTGTGTCTTTTTTTCAGTCTGTTTTTTGAGATCCATCATGTTATTTTGTGTATCAGCATTTTGTTTATATTGCTGAGCAGTATTTCATTATTGGATTTTCTGTATACAAAATCATGTCATCTGCAAATACAGATAATTTTATCACTTCTTCCTTTCCAATCTGGATGGCTTTTTCCTTGCCTATTGCTCTAGCTGGAACCTCTATTACAATTTGAATGGAAGTGGTAAGAGTGGATATCCTTGTCTTCTTCCTGATCTTGGTGGGGAAACATCCATTCTTTCACCTCTAAGTAGGATTTAGTTAAAGGTTTTTCACAGATGGCCTTATACAGGCTGAGAAATATCCCTTCTATTCCAAGATTTTAATTTTTATCATGAAAGCATTGCATTTTGTCAAATTCTTTTTCTGTGTCTATTAAGGTATGGCTTTTGTTTTTTTATTTATCAATATGGTGTATTATATTGATTCATTTTCATGTGTTAAACCAACCTTACAACCCTGGGATAAATCCCACTTAGTCATAGTGTCTGATTCTTTTACCATGTTGCTAGACTCAGTTTGTTAGTATATTATTGAGGCTTTTTGCATCTATATTCATAAGGGATATTATTCTGTAGCTCTCTTCGATGTTTTTGTAGTTTTGGTATCAGGGTAATAATTGTGGCCTCACTGAATGAGTTGGGTAAATGTTCCCTTCTTCTTCTTCTTCTTCTTTTGAAGTTTGTAAAGCTTTGGTGTTAATCCTTTAAATATTTGGTAGAATTCACCAGTGAAGACATCTGGTCTTTGGCTTTCCTTTGTAGGTAATTTTTAACTTGCTAATTTAATCTCCTTACTTGCTATTGGTCCATTCAGGTTTTCTGGTTTGGCTTGAGTCAGGTTGGGTAGATTTTATCTTTTCAGGAATGTGTCCACTTGATTTGGTAATCTAATTTTCTGGCATATAATTGTTCGGAGTATACCTTAGTAATCCTTTCTTATGTCTGTGCAGGTTTTTATGTGAATGTAAGTTTTCAACTTATTTGGATAAATACCAACAAGGAGCACTATTGCTGGTTCATATGCTTAGACCACATTAAGCTTTTAAGAAACTGCCGAACTATCTTCCAAAGAAGCTGTGCTGTTTTTTTTTTTTTAATTTTTTTTTTCGATTTTATTTATTTGAGAGAGAGAGACAGAGATAGTGAGAGAGCACAAGTGGGGAGGAGAGGAAGAAGCAGGCTCCCCACAGAGCAGGGAGCCCGATGCGGGACTCGATCCCAGGACCCCAGGATCATGACCCGAGCCGAAGGCAGACGCTTAACCGACTGAGCCACCCAGGCGCCCGAAGCTGTGCTGTTTTGCATTCCAATCAACAATAAATGAGAGTTCTGGTTCCACAACACTGCCAGCAATTGGTATTGTCAAGGATTTTTTGTTTCTGTTTTTGTTTTGTTTTTTGGATTTTAACCATTCCAATAGGTAAGTAATGGTATCTCATTCTTTTAATTTGCAATTCCCTAATTGCAATGATGTTGAGCATTTTTTATTGGCTTTTTTTTTTTTTAACCATCTGTATATCTTCTTTGGTGAGGTGTTCGTTCAGAATGTCCATTTTTTCTTTTTATTTAAGATTTTATTTATTTATTTGAGAGAGAGAGGATGAGAGATAGAGAGCACGAGAGGGAAGAGGGTCAGAGGGAGAAGCCCCCACTGAGCAGGGAGCCCGATGCGGGACTCGATCCCGGGACTCCAGGATCATGACCTGAGCTGAAGGCAGTCGCTTAACCAACTGAGCCACCCAGGCGCCCCATGTTCCATACAAATTTTAGAATTGTTTGTTCTAGCTCTGTGAAAAGTGCCAGTGTTATTTTGGTAGGGATTGTATTGAATGTGTAGATTGCTTTGGGGAGTATAGACTTTTTTTTTTAAAGATTTTATTTGAGAGAGAGTGTGTGACAGAGAGAGAGAGAGTGCAAGCAGGGGAGATGGGAAGAGGGAGAAAGCAGATTCCCTGCTGATCAGGGAGCCTGATGTGGGACTTGATCCCAGGACCCTGGGATCATGACCTGAGCTGAAGGTAGATGCTTAACCGACTGAGCCACCCAGGTGCCCCAGGAGTATAGACATTTTAATAATATTTGTTCTTCCAATCCATGAGCATGGAATATCTTTCCATTTCTTTGTGTCTTCTTCAATTGCTTTCATAAGTGTTCTATAGTTTTCAGTGTGAAGATCTTTTTTTTTTAAGATTTTATTTATTTATTTGACAGAGAGCGAGACAGAGAGAGAGGGAACACAAGCAAGGGGTAGTGGGAGAGGGAGAAGCAGGCTTCCTGTGGAGCAGGGAGCCCGAAGCGGGGCTCGATCCCAGGACCCTGGGATCATGACCTGAGCGGAAGGCAGACACTTAATGACTACGCCACCCAGGCACCCCTCAGTATGCAGATCTTTCATCCTTTTGGTTAGGTTTATATAGGTATCTTAGGGTTTTTGGTGCAATTGTAAATGGGATCGATTCCTTGATTTCTTTCTGCAGCTTCATTATTGGTGTATAGAAATGCAACAGATTTCTGTACATTGGTTTTATATCCTGCAACTTTGCAGAATTCATGTATCAGTTCTAGGAATTTTTTCGTGGAGTCTTTTGGGTTTTCTATATAGAGTATCATGCCATCTGCAAATAGTGAAAATTTTACATCTTCCTGCCGATTTGGATGCCTTTTATTTCTTTTTGTTTTCTGATTGCTGAGGCTAGGACTTCCAGAACTGTGTTGAACAATAGTGGGGAGAGTGGGCATCCCTGTCGTGTTCCTGACCTTAGGGGAAAAACTGAGAGTTCTTTGAGGATATTGAGGACATTGAGGACATTAGCTGTGGGTCTTTTGTATATGGCTTTTATAATGTTGAGGTATGCTCCTTCTATCCCTACTTTTTTGAGGGTTTTTATCAAGAAAGGATGCTATATTTTGTCAAATGCTTTTTCTTCATCTATTGAGAGGATCATATGGTTCTTATCCTTTCTTTTATTAATGTGGTGTATCATATTGATTGACTTGCGGACTTTGAACCACCCCTGCAGCCCAGGAATAAATCCCACTTGATCATGGTGAATAATCCTTTTAATGTACTGTTGGATTCGATTAGCTAGTACTGAGAATTTTTGCATCCATGTTCATCAGGCATACTGGTCTGTAATACTCCTTTTTAGTGGGGTCTTTGTCTGGTTTGGGGATCAAGGTAATGCTGGCCTCATAGAATGAGTTTGGAAGTTTGCCTTCCATTTATATTTTTTGGAACAGCTTCAGGAGAATAGGTATTAATTCTTCTTTAAGTTTTTTGCAGAATTCCCCTGGGAAGCCATCCAGCCCTAGACCCTTGTTTGTTGGGAAATTTTTTATTACTGATTCAATTTCTTTGCTGGTTATGGGTCTGTTCAAATTTCTATTTCTTGCTGTTTCAGCTTTGGAATGTTTCCTATGTTTCTAGGAATTTATCCATTTCTTTCAGATTGCCCAATTTGTTGGCATATAATTGCTCATAATATTCTCTTATAATTATTTGTATTTCTGTGGTGTTGGTTATGATCTCTCCTCTTTCATTCATGATTTTATTAATTTGAGTCCTTTCTCTCTTCTTTTTGGTAAGTCTAGCTAGAGGTTCATCAATTTTGTTAATTCTTTCAAAGAACTACTCCTAGTTTCACTGATCTGTTCTACTGTTTTTCTTTTTTATTTCTGTATCATTTATTTTTGCTCTAATCTTAATTATTTCCCTTCTGTTGGTTTTAGACTTTATTTGCTATTCTTTTTTCAGCTCCTCTAGGTATAAGGTTACACTGTGTATTTCAAACTTTTCTTGCTACTCGAGGAAGGCCTATATTGCTATGTACTTCCCTCTTATGATGTGTCCCATAAGTTTGTGACTGTCATGTTTTCAGTTTCATTTGCTTCCATGTATTTTTTTATTTCTTCTTTAATTTCCTGGCTAACCCATTCATTCTTTAGTAGGATGATTTTTAACCTCCATGTATTTGTGGTCTTTCCAAATTTCTTCTTGTGGCTGACTTCAAGTTTCATAGCACTGTCATCTGAAAATATGCATGGTATGATCTCAATCCTTTTGTACTTGTTGAGGCCTGATTTGTGACCCAGTATGCAATCTTTTCTGGAGAATGTTCCATGTGCACTCAAAAAGAATGTGTATTCTGCTGGTTTAGGATGAAATGCTCTGAATATGTCTGTGAAGTACATCTGGCCCAGAGTGTCATTCAAAGCCATTATTTCCTTGTTGATCTCCTGCTTAGATGATCTGTCCATTGCTATGAGTGTGGTGTTAAAATCCTCTACTATTATTGTATTATTATCAACGAGTTTATTATTAACTGATTTATATATTTGGCTGCTCCCAAGTTGAGGGCATAAATATTTACAGCTGTTAGGTCTTCTTGTTGGGTAGAACCCTTTATTATGATATAGAGACCTTCTTCATCTCTTATGACAGTCTTTTTAAAAAGTCTAGTTTATCTGATAGAAGTATGGCTACTCCCTCTTTCTTTTGATGTCCATTAGCATGATAGATGGTTCTCCACCCCCTCACTTTTAATCTGGAGGTGTCTTTGGGTCTAAAATGACTCTCTTGTAAGCAGCATATTGATGGGTCTTTTTTTTTTTTTAATTCATTCTGATATCCTATGGCTTTTGACTGTGGCATTGAATCCATTTACATTCCGAGTAGTTATTTTTTTTTTTTAAGATTTTATTTATTTCTTTGACAGAGACAGAGACAGCGAGAGCAGGAACACAAGCGGGGGGGTGGGAGAGGGAGAAGCAGGCTTCCTGCCAAGCAGGGAGTCCGATGTGGGACTCGATCCCAGGACTCTGGGATCATGACTTGAGCCGAAGGCAGCCGCTTAACAACTGAGCCACCCAGGCGCCCCCTCAGTAATTTTTGGTAGATATGAATTTAGTAGCACTGTATTATCTGTAAAATTGCTGTTCCTGTAGATTGTTTCTGTTCCTTTCTAATCTTTGTTGCTTTTGGTCACTCTTTCCTGCTCAGAGGGTCCCCTTTAATATTTTTTGCAGAGCTGATTTAGTGTTCACAAACTCCTTTAGCTTTTGCTTGTCTTGGAAACTCTTTCTCGCTCCGTCCATTCTGAATGACAGCCTTGCTGGATAAAGTATTCTTGGCTACATATTTTTCCCGTTTAGCACCTTGAATATATTATGCCACTTCTTTCTGACCTGCCAAATTTCCGTGGACAGGTCTGCTAACTTTATTTGTCTACCTTTGTAGGTTAAGGACCTTATGTCCCTAGCTGCTTTCAGAATTCTCCATCTTTGTATTTTGCAAGTTTCAATATGATATGTCTTGGTGTTGACCTGTTTTTGTTGATTTTGAGGGGAGGTCTCTCTGCCTTTTGGAGTTGAATGCCTGTTTCCTTCCCCAGATTAGAGAAATTCTCAGCTACAATATGTTCAAATAAACCTTCTGCCCCTTTATCTCTTCTTCTGGGACTCCTATAATATTATCGTGCTTTGTGGAATCACTGAGTTCCCTAAGTCTATATTCATAACCTAATAGTTTTCTTTTCCTTTTTCTTTCAGCTTCATTATTTTCTGTAATTTTATCTTCCATATTACCTATTTGTTCCTCTGCTTCTTCCATCATCATTGTGATTACATCCAGTCAGTTTTGCATCTCAGTTAAAGCATTTTTTTTTATTTTGGCCTGATTAGATTTTAGGTCTTTTGTCTTTGCAGCCAGGGTTTCTCTGGTGTCTTTTATGCTTCTTTCAAGCCCAGCTAGTATTCTTATGACTGTTCTAAGTTATTCTTTAGGTATATTGCTTATATCTGTTTTGAGCAAATCCTAGCTGTGATTTCTTCTTGATCTTTCTTTTGGGGAGAATTCCTCCATCTTGTCATTATGTCTAGGTTTCTGTCTTTTGCATGTTATGGAAGCTTGTTTTGTTTCTGCTCTTGAGAGTAATACTATATTAAGAAGGGGTCATACACTGTCCAGGGCCTGGTGCTTCAGGAAGTGTTTCTGTGTATGCTGTGTGTTCTCTGCTGTTGTGTTTTGGCTGCTCTTTCCCACAGATCAGTCATCTACAGAGTTCCTCCTTGCTTGCAGGGGGGAATGTTCAGACCTTTAACTAGGTGTCTTGGATTTGTTTGTTAAGATAAGCCTGATAAAAAAATTGAAAAAAAAAATCTGATCCAAGAAAAGAGAAAAGGAAAAAAAAAAAGCAAACAAAAAAACTATTAAACCCAATTCTAAAGAATACAAAAGAAGGAAAAAAGAAAAAGTCTGATCGAAAAAAAAGAAAAAGAAACAAACCAACAAATGAGCAAAAAAACTATAAGCCTGATACCAAAGGGAAAAGAAAAAAGAAAAAAGAAAAAAAGAAAAGAAAATATAAGAAATTAAAATGATAATAATAAAAAAATAAAATTTAAAGAAAGAAAGAGGGGTGCCTGGGTGGCTCAGTCGTTAAGCATCTGCCTTTGGCTCAGGTCATGATCCTGGAGTCCTGGGATTGAGCCCCATATCAGGCTCCACGCTCAGCGGAAAGCCTGCTTCTCCCTCTCCCACTCCTTCTGCTTGTGTTCCCTCTCTCGTTGTGTCTCTCTCTGTCAAATAAATAAATAAAATCTAGAAAGAAAGAAAGGGAAGAAAGGAAGGGAGGGAGGGAGGAAGGAGGGAGGCAGGGAGGGAGGAAGGAGGGAGGGAGGGGAAGGAGTGGGAGGGAGGGAGGGAGGAAGGGAGGAAGGAAGGAAGGAAGGAAGGAAAGCCAGCCTGGTCCTATTTCCACCAGGATTGGGCTGACACTTTGGAGCACTCCATGATCAGCTGACCTGGTACATGTGGTGGGGGGAGGGGGGAGGGGGGTGTTGGTCTTCTGAGGGAGAGGACCTATGAGCCGGTTCACAAACAGACCTGCCTTTGCATAGAATCCCCTACTGGGTGCAAGGCGGGCAGGGTTTTGTGCAAGTGACTCCAGCCTCCAGGTGCTGTGTTTCTCTCCGAAGTCCAACCACGCTGGTGGGGGGAGGGGAGGAGGGATGGCCTCACCCTGCCCTCTTGTCCCCCGGGGAGGGGAACTCATGGCCACAGGTGTTCAGGAGGCCCTTACAGAAAAGCAAACAACCTCCTCTCCTATGTCCTAGGCTTTTGTCAGATCGCTGCCCTCAACATGTCTGTGCCCAACTGTCAGCACACCTGACACCCCAGTTCTCCTGTGTTTTATCTCTGTCACATGGCTGGGATTCAAAACTCCAAATCTTAAAGGGCCCGGCAAGGCATGGACTGCTTCCCTCCCCTGGAGGAGAGCCTTGCAGTGCAGTCAGCACCATTCTGTCCCAGAAAAGCTGTCTCATGGCACATGCTCGGTGGCTGGAGTCTTGCAATATACATTTTAAACTAATCTTAGTCCACCTTCAAATAACACTATGCTACTTCATATATAGTGCAGGTACTTTTTAACAGAGTAGTCCCATTTTTCTCCTCAGCATATTACTGTCATTTATTTTACCAATCTATACACTATTATCACCCAATACCATCAAAACTACTATTAAACAGTATCTTTTCAATCGAGATAAAGAAAAATAAAAGATTTTAATTTACCTTTATTTATTCTTTCTCCAAACTCTTCTTAGCAACTTTCTTCTCTAAAGAACTTTTCATTTTTCTTGCAAGGTGATATATTCCCTCAAGTTTTTTTTTCCTTTTTGTCTAAAAGAGCTATTATCGTTTCACTTTTGAAAAATATTTTCACCAAATATATAGAATTCTAGGTTGGTAGTTCTTTAACTACCTCTTGGATATTTCACTCCTCTCTCATCTTGTTTGCATGGTTTCTTGTAAGAAGCACGTTGTAATTCTTATTCTTATTCACCTATAGATAAGGTGTTCCTTCCCCCCTCAGCTTCTTTATATATAGTTTTCCTCAGTTTGAATACGATATGCCTATGCATAGATATTTTTTTTGGTATTTATCCTGCTTGGTATTCTCTGAGCTTCCTGGATCAATGGGTTTGTGTCTACATTTAATTTTGGAAAATTTTCACCATTATTAATTCACATTTCATCTGCTGCATTTGTTCTTTTTCTCTTCTGGCATTCCAATTACACATATGCTGCACCCTTTGAAATGGTCCCACAGTTCTTGGATGTTTTCTTTTTTCATTCTTTTTTTTCTTTGCATTTTTTCTGAAAAGATTCTATTGACATACCTTCAAGTTCACTGATTCTTTCCTCAGTTTCATCCCATCCATTAGTAAACCCATCAGAGGTATTCATCATTTTTATTGTTTTTTATTTCTAGCATTTTCTTTTAATTCATTCTTAGAGTTTCCGTTCTTATGTTTACATTATCTGTCTGTTCTTACATTTTGTGTCTTTTTTTCATCAGAGACTAACATATTAATTTGGTATTTTAAATTCCATCTGATTAATTCCAAAATCATAATTGAGTCTGGTTCTGATGCTTGCTTTCTCTCTTCAGGCTTAGTTTTTTCTTGCCTCTTAGTATGTCCTGTAATATTTTGTGGAAAGCCAAGCATGATATATTGACTAGAAACTGAAGCAAATAGTCTTTTAAGAGTGAGGTTTTATATTAATCTGGCCAGGAGGTAAACTGTGTTTAATGTTTGCTATAACTGTAGGGGTCAGAGGCCTCACATTCCTATGGTGTCCATATTTGTGTCTCCTCTGTTGCCTTTGAGCTTCCCTAAGAACTCCTCTTTAGACAGAGTTTGTGTCTTGTAGTTCTTTTAGCTATAATCCATTTGTTATACTGGAGCCTGACTGATGTGTTTGGTATGGTATGGTGGAGAGGAATTGTCCTATAATCTTATGATTAAATATTAGTCTTTGAGTGGGTCTATGTCCCTGGACCGTAACCTTCACAACTTTCTTAGTGCCCTCCTCTTCCCAGATAGGAAGGCTAGAGGGGACTGGAGTCAAGGAAATGCCTCTTTCCCCTAAGTGGGAAAAGCTCTGGTAAAGTCTTTTCATCTGGTGAATAAACCGTTGTCATGGAGATGCTCTGGGTATATTTCTTTCTTTTTTTTTTTTTAAGATTTTATTTATTTATTTGACAGAGAGAGACACAGCTAGAGAGGTAACACAAGCAGGGGGAGTGGGAGAGGGAGAAGCAGGCCTCCCGCAGATCAGGGAGCCTGATGCGGGGCTCCATCTCAGGATCCTGGGATCATGACCTGAGCCGAAGGCAGACGCTTAACAACTGAGCCACCCAGGCACCCCCTCCCTTTTTTTTTTTTTTTTTTTTAAGATTTACGGGTATATTTCATAATAGTAACTTTCCCATCCCCAACCAGAGGCATAATGGGATTTTTCTTGACTCTTCACCAGAATTCCTGGAGGCAAAACCCCACAGAGATGTGGGGTATCTCCCTAGGAACTTCATCCCTCCAGGAGTTTCTCACTTGAATACTAGTCCACACGCAACCATCAGCAGTTTAACAAAATTACCACTTGTGTTCTTACAGTTTATGGCTCTAAGTGGTTATCTGTTCCAGGTAAGCAGATCTTGGTTGTGATTCTGAATTTACTTCTTTCTCCAGATTTCAAGGTGGCAGTTTGCCCTGTGACCTCAGTTTTCTTATGGGTCGAAGAAAGTCATTTTCAGTTTGCTCAGCTTTTTTCTTTTTTTAAGGATGGGAGCGATAATTAACAAGCTCTTTACATGTCAGAGCTGCATCTGAAAATATTTTATTTGTTTTTAAGTTTCCATTTCTCTGTTGAGATTCTCCACTTATTAACACCAGTTTTCCTGTAATTTGTTGAACATATTTATAATAGCTGCTTCGAAGTCTTTCAAATCTAACATCTGGGCCTATTCAGACTCATATTTTATTAAATATCTTTTTTCCTGGGTATGGATCTAATTTTCTGGTTTCTTACCATGCCCATTAAGTTTTGGTTGAACACTGGAGACTTTGGAAAATATATTCTCATAACTCTAGATTGTGTTTTGTTCTTCTGAGGATTGTTATTCTTGTATTCTAGCAGGCAGTTAACTTGTCTGGGCTCAAAATGCAGCTGACATGTCTCTTCAGTTCTCTCTAACTCCATGCTTCAACTACATATTTTTTTTAAAGCATGGTTCCCAAATTTCTCTCCCCAACCAACGCTAGCACAGTTTAGTGGTCAGTCAAGAATTTGGGCAGAGTTTATGCTAAAATTCTAGATCTCACCCCTTTTGCAACTCTTCTTTCAGGATACCCCACCTATATTTCCAGCTCTTCTGCCAGCTTTGCATTCTGTCCTTTGCCATCATGAAGTAGTTGGACTGCATTTTTTGCTGCCAGAGCTATAAGAACTGGTGATCCCTCTCAGACTGAAAAGCAACAAATTCTCATTTCTTACCCATTCCAAGGATAAATACATTTCAAGGCTCTTGCCTGCTTTGGTTATTTGACAGTACCTTCAAATAGCTGGATACTTTCAATACATTTTTGTTCAAATTTTATAATTGTTATCTATGCAAGGGTTTGGCCAATTAACTTACTCCACCACTCCCAAACCTAGATTCTCTGTGATTATAACTTTTAAGATGAGAGAACCCTGTGCTGCCCTATGCCATTAGAATCTGAAGTCTAGTGATGATAGCTTGTATTCAAATTCAACTTTTGTTGAATCTGGATTTCTAGATAAATAGATTTCAAAAATCTTATCTATACTGACTTCCCAAAGTAATCCCAAATTTTCTTATATAGGAATCCCCATCACAACATCAACAATAGGCACTGAAATGGGATTCTTAATGATTAAAAAAGTAAGTCAAATTTGAAAGAAAATACAAAAAGAAAAGATTTAAGCTAATAGTTAATTGTTGGACAAGTAAAATGTGGCTCAGAGTTTCCTAGGCACAGAACGTGTACAGGTGGAACACAAAGGAAGAGGTTTAACAATCTAGTATGAAATAGTCAGATGTCCTTTGGCTCCATTCAAAATTTTCCATTAATTTTTGAAACCATGAGCAAGAATTCTTGTTTCCCCTCTATCTAAAACAGACAGAAATATGTACTTTACTACATAGTAATGTAAAAATATTTTAAGACATTTTCAAGTATTCTGGAGAATGATGCTAGTTAAATCTACATTGTTTTATTTATCACAAAAAGAACTTATCAACTTATGTTGGTTAAAAAAGAAGAAATTAAGAGGCAGCCAAATTATTCAACTTTCTCTTTACTTTGCATATTATATGTGGTGGAGATCTACCTCCTCTTTTCTTAGGCTTTGGCCAAAATCAAGAATGTAAAGATGAAAGATAAGGAAAGAACCAGTTTGATGACATGTTTTTTTATCCAAAAAGCCAATGATTTCAGTGAACTCAGTTATATAAAAATAACTTTCCAATACTGGTAGTTGCACTTTGTTCTTATCTCAAAAACTGGACATCTAATTTTATAATCTACTTCAGTCAGGGTAACATATATGACAAGTGATATGATAAAAGAATGCCCATGTAATCTTTTTGTTTAAAATAGAGCAAATCATTACCGGAGGCGTAAATCTTCCCACATTTTCAATAATCCACAGAGCATTACTATCTCATAGTATTTTTTCCAGCATTCAACGGCCTCTGCTGCAGATGGATCTTCCTTAATATTACTCTGATACTCGATGAGCTCAACACGTTTGTTTTTATATTTCTCCAAAGTTTTTTTGAAACGTTGTGCAATAGGACCAGGTATGGTTCCATCTTGTATATCACACCACCTGAAAAGTATCAATATAATTACAATGTTTATCTTATTATAATAATAATGTGCTGAGTTCGTTTTTAACTATACTTACAAATTAATTCTTTCTTCAATCAAAGCAGTGTAATTCTCACAACTTTCTTCATCATCCCAGTCCCTCCAAAGAAAGTCATAAAAAAACCTATGATGAATCAAAATAATATAAAAGTGATCAAAAAGAGCCAATACCATGTATATAACTAAAGACACTCTCATGTTAGAATTCTTTGTATGAATTCTGAGAAAAAAGACTTCTCAGTGAACTAATATTAAAATCAAACCTTTAAAAATTAGATTATCTAAACTCTCACTCTTTGCAGATGATATGATACTTCATGTGAAAAACCCAAAAGACTCCACCCCCAAACTGCTAGAACTCATACAGGAATTCAGTAAAGTGGCAGGATATAAAATCAATGCACAGAAATCAGTGGCATTCCTATACACCAACAACAAGACAGAAGAGAGACAAATTAAGGAGTCAATTCCATTTACAATTGCACCCAAAACCATAAGATACCTGGGAATAAATCTAACCAAAGAGACAAAGGATCTGTACTCAGAAAACTATAAAATACTCATGAAAGAAATTGAGGAAGACACAAAGAAATGGAAAAACGTTCCATGCTCATGGATTGGAAGAACAAACATTGTGAAGATGTCAATGCTACCTAGAGCAATCTACACATTCAATGCAATCCCTATCAAAATACCATCCATTTTTTTCAAAGAAATGGAACAAATAATCCTAAAATTTGTATGGAACCAGAAGAGACCCCGAATAGCCAGAAGAATGTTGAAAAAGAAAAGCAAAGCTAGTGGCATCACAATTCCGGACTTCCAGCTCTATTACAAAGCTGTCATCATCAAGACAGTATGGTACTGGCACAAAAACAGACACATAGAGCAATGGAACAGAATAGAGAGCCCAGAAATGGACCCTCAACTCTATGGTCAACTCATCTTTGACAAAGCAGGAAAGAATGTCCAATGGAAAAAAGACAGTCTCTTCAACAAATGGTGTTGGGAAAATTGGACAGCCACATGCAGAAGAATGAAACTGGACCATTTCCTTACACCACACACAAAAATAGACTCCAAATGGTTGAAAGACCTAAATGTGAGACAGGAGTCCATCAACATCCTAAAGGAGAACACAGGCAGCAACCTCTTCACCTCAGTCGCAGCAACTTCTTCCTAGAAACATTGCCAAAGGCAAGGGAAGCAAGGGCAAAAATGAACTACTGGGATTTCATCAAGATAAAAAGCTTTTGCACAGCAAAAGAAACAGTCAACAAAACCAAAAGACAACCGACAGAATGGGAGAAAATATTTGCAAATGACATATCAGATAAAGGGCTAGTATCCAAAATCTATAAAGAACTTATCAAACTCAACACCCAAAGAACAAATAATCCAATCAAGAAATGGGCAGAAGACATGAACAGACATTTTTCCAAAGAAGACATCCAAATGGCCAACAGACACATGAAAAAGTGCTGAATATCGCTCGGCATCAGGGAAATCCAAATCAAGACCTCAATGAGATACTACCTCACACCAGTCAGAATGGCTAAAATTAACAAGTCAGGAAACGACAGATGTTGGTGAGGATGCGGAGAAAGGGGAACCCTCCTACACTGTTGGTGGGAATGCAAGCTGGTGCAACCACTCTGGAAAACAGTATGGAGGTTCCTCAAACAGTTGAAAATAGAGCGACCATACGATCCAGCAATTGCACTACTGGGTATTTACCACAAAGATACAAATGTAGGGATCCGAAGGGGTACGTGCACCCCAATGTTTATAGCAGCAATGTCCACAAGAGCCAAACTGTGGAAAGAGCCAAGATGTCCATCGACAGATGAATGGATAAAGAAGGTGTGGTATATATACACAATGGAATATTATGCAGCCATCAAAAGGAATGAGATCTTGCCATTTGCAACAACGTGGATGGAACTGGAGCATGTTATGCTGAGCGAAATAAGTCAATCAGAGAAAGACATGTATCATAAGACCTCACTGATATGAGGAATTCTTAATCTCAGGAAACAAACTGAGGGTTGCTGGAGTGGTCGGGGGTGGGAGGGACGGGGTGGCTGGGTGATAGACATTGGGGAGGGTATCTGCTATGGTGAGCGCTGTGAATTGTGCAAGACTGTTGAATCACAGATCTGTACCTCTGAAACAAATAATGCAATATATGTTAAGAAAAAAAAAGAAGAAGAAGATAGCAGGAGGGGAAAATGAAGGGGAGTAAATCGGAGGGGGAGACGAACCATGAGAGACGATGGACTCTGAAAAACAAACGGAGGGTTCTAGAGGGGAGGGGGGTGGGGGGATGGGTTAGCCTGGTGATGGGTATTAAAGAGGGCACGTTCTGCATGGAGCACTGGGTGTTATGCACAGACAATGAATCATGGAACACTACATCAAAAACTAATGATGTAATGTATGGTGATTAACATAACAATAAAAAATTTAAAGAAAAGAATTAGATTATCTAGATTCTATTTGAGGTTACTACAGACAATGTTCCTTGAAGTGGGAATGAAAAATGTTTCCAAATTTCCTAGATTTTGGCTATGGTTTTGTTCAACAAAGAACTAATACTTAAGATATAATCAAATTTGTATATTCAGGGGAAGCATTAGAAAAACAAAAATATGCCCCCAAAATATTCTGTATTATATTTTTGGACAGCTTCTCTCAAATTGTATCAACTTTTAAGAAGCAATCATAATGTAGATGATGACATCTAGTATCTGTAATGCCCTTACATGTGAAACATAAAATCTAATATACTTAAGATGCTTAAATATGAACAAAATTTAATGTTACTTGTCTCTAGAACTTTTTTATCAATTTTTGAAAAAGCAAGATCAAAAAATGGCAAACTTTTCATTGCCCATATATAATACTTCTGCAAGAGAATGTTAAAAGAGTTACAAATATGTGTTCATTAAAAACGGACAGGAGCACCTGGCTGACTCAGTCGGTGAAGCATGTGACTCTTGATCTTGGAGTCATGAGTTCAAGCCCCATGTTGGGTGTAGAGATAACTTAAAATAAATAAATAAACTTTAAAAAAATGGACAAATTGAATTCAGCAGTGAGTAAAAATTAAATCAATAACTATTTATTAAGTGCTTATATACTTACGTATTAACTTTTTGAATAGGAGAATTTTAACTTTAAGAGGTAAAAAGGTCTAATACCTTACAACTTCCAAGGCCAAAGCAATATCATGTATATCAGAATCTTGTCCTTCAACAGGGTACACTTCCAAGAGAGGCACACTATGCTCCAGTTCTTCCAAAATCTCATTGACCAAATTCCTTGGAATATTTGCAATGTTAGAAGAAAAGGGCTCAGCAACAGATACGGTAACTTTGAAACAAGACGATGAGCTTTGGCATGGTTTACAAGTTACCTACGACAAATATTATAAAATTTGTAATTACAAATCAAAATAAATCACAGGATTTTTTTCCTCACACATGATCTGCTTATAAAATTTCTTCTTTTAAATTTTATGACCTCTTTAACCACACACAAAGTAATTATAGATCAATATTAAATAAAATAACACAATTTTTCAAACTTCCTCCCTCCCTCTCTCCTTTTCTTTTCCTTTCCTTTTCCTTTCCTTTCCTTTAGTTCCAGTGTAGTTAATAATGTTATATTAGTTTCAGGTATATAATGTAGTGATTCAACAATTCCGTATATTACTCAGAGCTCATCAGGATAAGTCTTAATCCTCTCCAGCTATTTCACCCATCCCCCTACCCACCTCCCCTCTATAATATTTGTTCTCCCAATCCCTAAATACGAATATCTTTCCATTTCTTTGGGTTGCCTTCAATTTCTTTCATCAGTGTTTTATAGTTTTCAGAGTACAGGTCTTTCACCTCCTCGGTTAAATTTATTCCTGGGTATCTTATTATTTTTGGTGCAATTGTAAAGGGAAGGATCTTCTTATTTCTCTTTCTGCTATTTCATTATTAGTGTAAAGAAATGCAATGGATTTCTGTATATTTTGTATCCTGCAACTTTACTGAACTCATTTACCAGTTCTAGTATTTTGGTGAAATCTTTAGGGTTTTCTATATACAGTATCATGTTATCTGCAAATAGTGAAAGTTTCACTTCTTTCTTACCTATCTGGATGCCTTTTATTTCTTTTTCTTTTTTTTCTTTTTTTTTAAAGATTTTTTATTTATTTAATTGACAGAGAGAGAGAGACAGAGAGAGAGGGAACACAAGCAGGGGGAGTGGGAGAGGGAGAAGCAGGCTTCCCGCCGAGCAGGGAGCCCGATGCGGGGCTCGATCCCAGGACCCTGGGATCATGACCTGAGCCAAAGGCAGTCGCTTAACCAACAGAGCCACCCAGGCGCCCCTATTTCTTTTTCTTGTCAGATTGCTGTGGTTAGGGCTCCCAGTACTATGTTGAATAAAAGTGGTGACAGTGGACATTCTTGTCTTATTCCTGACCTTAGGGGAAAAGCTCTGTTTTTCACCAGTGAGTATGATGTTAGCTCTGGGTTTTTCATATATAGCTTTTATTGTATTGAAGTATGTTCCCTCCAAACCTACTTTGTTGAGGGTTTTTATCATGAATGGATGTTGTACTTGGTCAAATGCTTTTTCTGCATCTATTGAAATGATCATATGGTTTTTATCCTTTGTCTTGTTGATGTTATGTATCACATTAATTGACTTGTAAATACTCAGCTACCCTTGCATCCCAGGAATAAGTCCCACTTGGTGGTGGTGAGTAATTCTCTTAATGTATTGTTGGATTCAGTTTGCTAATATTTTATTAAGGATTTTGGCATCTATGTTCATCAGAGATATTGGCCTGTAGTTCTCTTTTTTTTTTGGTAGTGTTTTGGTATCTGGTTTTGGTATTGGAGTAATGCTGGCCTCATAGAATGAATTTGAAAGCTTTCCTTCCTCATCTATTTTTTTTAATAGGTTCCAGTTATTGATTCATGGATGCTTTTATCTTGTCTTTTATTTCTGAGATTAATAGGTTTTTAAATATATTTATGTACATATGTGTGTGTATATATACAAATATTTCCCTTTTCCTTATCATTTGTTTCTTCAAAATGTCTTCTTTTCTGCTGTTTTAACCACAATTTTGATATTAGAGTTTCTTCAAATGCCTGGTGATCCTTGGCTGTCTGCTCATATTTAAAAGTGGAGCACTAAAAAGGAGGTCTGTGTATATGGGTGGAATAAGTACAGATATTCTATCTGTAGATGTAGAACATCTGTAGGATGTTCTGCACCAGCTCTTTCCATGGGAACTCAATATGACAACTACCTTTAGATGTGTTCTTTTGAGCTGAATATAGAAAACTTTTCCAACTCTCATGCCTGAAGGAGTATGCCTTAGCTGCTTGTGTTCTAGAAGTAGAGTCAGAGTAGAAGGCAGAAGATCCTAACATTCAGTACCAATAAACTTTGACCTATTCCCTTCTTCTCAGTGGGATACTTCTATCCTTAACCATACTTCTCAAGCCAGCTTCTTAAATCTGTACATTTATGTCTTTTGCCAAATTTGGGAAAATTCAGCCATTATTTTATTCAAATATTTTTTCAGCCACACCTCTTCTTCTCTTTTTCTGGGACTCAGAAGACATGAATGTTAGGTCTTTTGTTATAGTCCAACATGTCCCTACAGCTCTCTCTATTTTGTTTTCCAGTCTACATTCTTCCTGGTGTTCAATTAGGTAATTTCTAATTTTCTATTGTCAAGTTCACTGATTGTTTCCTCTGTCTTCATTCTGTTGTTCAACACATTCTTTTGAGTTTTTTATTTTAGTTACTGTATTTTTCTAGTTCTAAAACTTTGCTTGGTTTTTCTTTATATATTTCATTTATTTGTAGAGACTTTCTATTTTTTGCTGAGACTTTCTATTTTTTAATTTGTTGCATATGCATTCATAATTGCTCAGTGAAGCATTTTTATCGTGACTGTTTTAAAGTCCTTGTCAGATAATTCTAACATCTGTGTTATCTCAGTGTTAGTGTCTATTGTTTTATCTCATTCAAGTTGAGATCATCCTAGTTCTTACGAGGGATTGAGAAAAGATGACAAGTGATTTTTCTGGACATTTTGAGTATTATGTGAGATTCTTGACTTTATTTAAATCTTTTATTTTATCAGTCCTCTTTTGACACCAATCTGCCATAGAAAGAAAGTTGCCACCCTGTTACTGCCAGATAGGGAGAGAAGTCCAGACTCTTCACTCAGTGTCTGTTGACCAGGGGAGTGTGGGGAGTGTTTCTTCTTTACTGCTACTCTGGGGTGAGAGTTCAGGTTCAACATGAGATCTCCACTGATACCAGCTTGGAGAGAGAGGAGCACCTCATTACTGCTCCCCATGTTTTCTTTGACATCGTGGTAGGGTGTTGAGTCCTGATTCTCCACTAGATCTTTTCTGACACCACTCCTCCAGGAAGTGGAAGGAGTCTCTCCTTACTCACGGGGGTGATAGTCTAGTCTTCCTACGTAGTCTACATTGACACCAGCGGGGAGCAGGGGAAGTTCCTTATCACCCAGCTTCCCATTTTCTTCCCACTAGGTCTTCTCTAACACCACTCTGGCAGTGGGGTTAGCCTGCCTTGTTTCAACTTAACAAGAGTGGAAGTCTAGGCTCTTCACTTGGGTCTTTTCCTGCAGTGGGGAAAAAGGGGCAGCAGGTTTGGGTTTTTTTTTTCCCTGTGGTGTTTGGCTACCCCTTTCCTGGTCCTTTGGCTAGAGAAAGCAGGCCTTTGGGAGTGGGGATTGGTGGGGGTGGGCTTTTTCATTTTTCATTTTTACTTTTAGTCTACACCTATTGGTGTTTTTAGGTTGCCAGATTCTCTGGTACCCAGTCTAGGACATATGAAGCAAACCTCAAGGAAGTTACTGTTATTCCTTGGGTCATGAGGTCCCTAGGCACTCTGCCTTCTATCCATCTTTTAGAGTCTTATGTTGGTTTTATATTAATTATCTAGGTTTTTCTTATACTTGGTAGGAAGAATAGGGAAAAATATGTCTACTCCATCTTTCTGGGAGTGGAAGTCTCTGTTTCTTAAATAGCTTTCAACAATTCTTTCTTAGCTCCATATTCAACCTTATTTCCAGAGATGTAAGTACAGTCAATTCTTTAGGCTATTTAGTGTATATCAAGTTGTTTTTTGGCTTTCCCTACTGCAAACTTAGAATTCAACTTTCTTAGCTTTACTGTCGGTTGCCACTTACTTATCTCTTTTATGCCTCTAAGTTTTGTTGCCATTATCTCCTTTCCCATCTCTTGTCCTTAAATACCTTTTAAAAAATTCCTTTGCTATCATTTTGGTGGAGGACTCTGGGGATAAAGAAAAGCTCCTACAAGTTTCCAGAGAGGAAAAATATATAGGTGTTATCAGAGGACTGATGACATTGGCTTCTCAACCAACAACACTGGAAGCTTGAAGACAATGAACAGTATTTTTCAAATTCTTGTCATAAAAATCAAACCTAGAATCATGTATCCTGTCAATTTTTCAAATAAATATGAGGATATTTTCAAGAACACAAGATTGCAGTAATTTTATCTTCTTTGTGTCCTTACCCATGAAGCTATTAGGATAAGGTCCCTAGCCAAAATGAAAGAATTAAGAAAAAGGAAGACAGGAATTCTGGGAAATAGGTTATTTATACAAGAGAATGGTAAAAGGAATTCCTAAGATAATGATGGAGGGAGATCCCCCATCCATCAGGTCTAGAATCACCAATCCAGATTGCAGATCAGAAGGACGCAAGAGATACCTCTTTAAGAAGACAAAATTGATAGACATGTTTATGTTGAGAAGATTTACATAACTGTAAGTTATGACTGGGGAAGAGTCTAAGGACAAACTAGTAAGAAAACTAAAAGAAATGAAAAAAAAAACAAGGTAATCAACTCTAGGAAAACTTTTTTAAATGTCCAGGAAAGAAAAATTAATCATAGTATACCAAAGAGTTTATCTATCTATGAAATGAATACTACATACAAATGAAGTAGACACTGAGTATATGATAGAACCAAAATTATTAAGTGTTTTGGGAGTATGGGAGCATGTAGAAAATATGGGTATAAGGTCGAACAGGGAATGTATTGGTGGTGGTATATAAAATACCTAAATCCCCATTTTCCATAGTGGGAGCCTATATATAAAACCTAAAACAAAGAAATCAAGAAGTAGCAATATAAGCATGATTCTTTTTTTATTTAAATTCAATTAGCCAACATATAGTACATCATTAGTTTCAGATGCAGTATTCAATAATCCATCAGTTGCATATAACACCCAGTGCTCATCACATCATGTGCCCTCCTTAATGCTCATCACCCATTTACCCCATCCCCCCACCAACCTCCCCTTCAGCAACCCTCAGTTTGTTTCCCAGTGTTAAGGGTCTCTCATGGTTTGTCTCCCTCTCTTAAAACTGAATGGGAAGAAATATAAGCATGTCTCTTGGAGATAGGGAATTGATACTATAATAGTTAACTAAACTGGTTAAAATTGGCTGCACCTGGAAAATACAAGAAATTGCAGCAGAAGGTGGATAGAGGTTGGGTGAGCACATCATTTCATAACAAAAGTTGTAACTGTATTTGACTCTATTAACTTTGTGCATATTGAATTTTAATAACACTAAGAAAACATGTAGCAATAAGTGGGTACACAAAGGATAAGGAATTGAGATATTTAATATAAACTACTATTTGGGGACTTTACAATGACATAAAGGAAAGAGACAGAGAAGGAGCTAGAGGGAAGAGAAGGGTCCCAAGCAGTCTAAAATGTGAATTTAAATGCTTCTCAATTTGTTCAGAAAGCAAGTTACAGAACAGGCTTTAAATTCAAGGATTCTAGGGGTGCATAGATGGCTCAGTTAGTTAAGTGTCCAGCTCTTAATTTTGGCTCAGGTCATGATCTCAAGATTGTGAGATTGAGCCTCACAACAGGCTCCATGCTAGGTGTGAAGCCTGCTTAAGATTCTCTCTCTCCTTCTCCCTCTCCCTCTGCCCCTCCCCTCCAAATAAAAATAAAAAATAATAAATAAAATCAATTATTTTATAACTAAAGGTGGAAGTTTGTGGAAATAGCCACAATGCGAGATGTAAATGTTGAGAACAGTTCAAAGTGACTATTCCCTCTTTAGAACTATGATACAGTAGAATCAGGTAAATAACCAGCTTCGGAATCCACTGAGAGATCCCTTAAACATCTCCAAATTAAAGATTCTCTAAACTGGGAATATACCTCAATATAATAAAGGCCATATATGAAAAACCCACAGCTAATATCATCCTCAATGGGGAAAACTGAGAGTTTTTCCTCTATGGTCAAGAACAAGGCATGGATGTCCACTCTCACCACTGTTGTTCAACACAGTACTGGAAGTCTTAGCCTCAGCAATCAGAAAACAAAAAGAAATAAAAGGCATCTAAGTCAGCTAGGCAGAAATAAAACTTTCACTATTTACAGATGATATGATACTCCATATAGAAAACCCAAAAGACTCCACCAAAAAATTGATACAACTGATACAGGAATTCAGTAAAGTTGCAGGATACAAAACTGACATACAGAAATCTATTGCATTTCTTTACCAGTAATGAAGCAGCAGAAAGAGAAAGTAAGGCAAAAACCTCATTTACAATTGCACCAAAAACAGTAAGATATCTAGGAATAAACCTAACCAAAGAGGTGAAAGACCTGTACTCTGAAAACTACAAAACATTGATAAAAGAAATTGAGGATGATAAAAAGAAATGGAGACATTCCCTGCTCATGGATTGGAAGAATAAATATTGTTAAAATGTCTATACTGCCCAAAGCAATCTTTGAATGTGTATTCAATGCAATCCTTATCAAAATACCAACAGCATTTTTCAGAGAGCTAACAATCCTAAAAGTTGTATGGAACCACAAAAGATGCTGAGTAACCAAAACTACCGTGGGGGGGAAAAAACAGCAAAGCTGGCAGCATCACAATTCTGGGCTTCAAGTTATATTACAGAGCTGTAGTGATCAAAATAGTATGGTATTGGCACAAAAATAGGCACACAGATCAATAGGACAGAACAGAAAACCCAGAAATAAACCTGCGAGTATATGGTCAATTAATCTTTGACAAAGCAGGAAAGAATATCCAATGGAAGAAAGACAGTCTCTTCAACAAATGGTGTTGGGAAAACTGGACAACTACATGCAAAAGAATGAAACTGGACCACTTTCTTACCCCATGCATAAAAATAAACTCAAAATGGATTAAAGACCTAAATGTGAGACCTGAAACCCTAAAAATCCTAGAGAACACAGGCAGTAATCTCTTTGACATCAGCCATAGCAACCTCTTTCTAGATATGTCTCCTGAGGCAAGGGAAACAAAAGCAAAAATAAACTATTGGGACTTCATCAAGATAAAAAGTTTCTGCACAGCGAAGGAAACAAGCAACAAAACTAAAAGGCAGCCTACTGAATGGGCAAAGATAGTTGCCAATGACATATCTGATAAAGGGTTAGTATCCAAAATATATGAAGAACTTAACGGCCAGAAAACAATCCAAGTAAAAAATGGGCAGAAGACATGAATAGACATTTTTCCAAAGATATCCAGACAGCTAACAGACACATGAAAAGGTACTCATCAGTAATCATCAGGGAAATACAAAAGTACAATGAGATACCACCTCACACCTGTCAAAATGGCTAAAATCAACAACACAAGAAACAACAGATGTTAGTGAGGATGTGGAGAAAGGGGAACCCTTGTGCACTGTTGGTGGGAATGCAAACTGGTGCAGCCACTCTGGAAAACAGTATAGAGGTTCCACAAAAAGTTAAAAATAGAACTACCCTATGATCCAGCAATTGCACTACTAAATATTTACCCAGAGAATACAAAAATACTAATTCAAGGGGATACATGCACCCCAATGTTTATAGCAACATTATCTACAATAGCCAAATTATGGAAACAGTCCAAGTGTCCATCAATTGATGAATGGATAAAGATGATGTGATATATGTATATATACGTACATATACAATGGCATATTACTCAGCCATAAAAAAGAATAAAATCTTGCCATTTGCATGGACATGGGTGAAGCTAGAGAGTATTATGCTAAGTGAAATAAGTCTGTCAGAGAAAGACAAGTACCATATGATTTCACTTATATGTGGAATTTAAGAAACAAAACTAACAAGCAAAGGCGGGGGGGGAAAGAGAGAGGGAAGCAAACCAAGAAAAAGATTCTTAACTATAGAGAACAAACTGATGGTGGGCACCTGGGTGGCTCAGTTGGTTAAGCGACTGCCTTCGGCTCAGGTCATGATCCTGGAGTCCCGGGATCGAGTCCCACATTGGGCTCCCTGCTCAGCAGGGAGGCTGCTTCTCCCTCCGACCCTCCCCCCTCTCATGTGCTCTCTCTCTCTCTCAAATAAATAAATAAAATCTTTTTAAAAAATTTCAAAAAATATTAAAAAAAAAAAGAGAGCAATCTAATGGTGACCAGAGGGAGGGTGGGGGGGGGGGATGAGTTAAATAGGTGCTAGGGATTAAGGAGTGCACTTGTGGTGAGCACTGGGTGTTGTATGGAAGTGTTGAATCACTATATTATACATTTGAAACTAATATTACAGTGTATGTTAACTGGACTTTGAATAAACCTTTAAAAAAAATAAAGATTCTCGGGGCACCTAGGTGGCTCAGATGGTTGGGCATCTGCCTTCGGCTCAGGTCATGATCTCAGGGTCCTGGGATCGAGCCCCACATCAGGCTCCCCGCTCAGCGGGAAGCCTGTTTCTCCCTCTCCCACTGCCCCTCGCTTGTACTCTCTCACTCTGTCAAATAAATAAAATCTTAAAAAAATAAAAGTCTCTAAATTTATTGATAGTGACTACACATGCTCTTTGTACAAAATGTTTAAAAATCAACCATAATCCTAATAGAGATAACCAACTACCATTAACCTTTTTATCTTCCAGTTTTATTCCTATGTCCTTATATTATTTACATAGTTGGATCATACTGCATATCTAGTTCTCTAATCTTTTATTTTTATCTTATATATACAATGAGGGCTTTTCTAAATCATTAAAAGTTTTTCTTAATATAAGTTTTATGACTACATAATATCCTATCTTATGGATATATCATCATTTATTTGACCAGCATCTTATTATTAAAGTTTTATGGTATCACCAATTTTTCATTTTATAAATATCACTGTGATCACTCAATACATAAATCCTTTTCTGCAGAATAAATTTCTAGAAATTAAGTGAACTTTTTCATTCTCATTTTTATTTGTTTTTATGTGCAGTGGGGTCTATTTATTTATTTTTGTTATTTTTATTTTTTCTAGCTTTATTGAGATAACTGACATATAATGAGTGAATTACTTTAAAATTCTTTTTTTTTTTAAGATTTTATTTATTTGACAGAGAGGGAGAGTGAGAGAGAGAGCGCGCACGTGCACAAGTAAGCAGAGCGGCAGGGAGAGGGAGAAGCAGATTCCCCGCTGAGCAGAAAGCCCGAAGTGGACTTCGGTCCCAGGACCCTGGGATCATGACCCGAGCAAAAGGCAGACGCTTAACCAACTGAGCCACCCAGGCGCCCCTACTTTAAAATTCTTAATATATTTTGGCAAACTGCTTTTTACAGAGGTTATAAAAAAAGTTCCCTTAATTTCTGGACCATTGTGTAACCAAGATTAAGAATATGCTAGATTTTCTTCCAATCAAATATTTCTAAATTTTTTCTTTGTTGTGTGAATTTGTACCAGGCAGAATAATGGCCCTCAAAGATATTCATGCCTTTATCCTTGGAACCTGTGAATATATTAATGTTACTTTACATGGTAAAAAGGACTTTGCAGGTGTGATTAAGGTTAAGGAGTTGAGATGGGAAAGTTATCCTGAATTACCCAGTTGGGCCCATTCTAATCATGAATCTTAAAGGACATGCACTTTTTCAGCCTGCAAAGAACCAGACAGATAGAGTCTAAGAAAGACTTTGGAGATGGAGAGAGGGGGCCAGAAGTCATGGAATGCAGGAAGCTTCTAGAGGCTGGACAAGACAAGGAAACAGATTCTCCCCTACAGCCTCCAAAAGGGAATGCAGCCTTGCCTATATCTTGATTTTAGCTCACTGGGCCCATGTCAGATTTTTTTCTATAGAATTGTAAGATAATAAATTTGTATTGTTTAAGTCACCAAACTCATGGTAAATTCTTGCAGCAGCAATAGAAAATTGAGCATCTAAAGAAAAAGAGAATGAGGTCCAGAGAAATAAATTATTGTGACTTCAGAACAAGGAGTATCAGAGAGCAACTGTTGATACTTCAATCCAAGTAAGATTTAAGAAGCTTTGGCAGACAAAACAACATCTGAATTGTGCAGCACTACCTTAAGAGGTCCCAAGAGCTACCTTAAGAGGTCCCAAGATCTAGTTTTGCTGCCACATAATTCAAAGAATTAGAATCTGCCAACATACTATTCTGCTTTTTGCTCTGTTCTCTCCTTTCCTTCCTACCTTTCTAATGTTTAAAGGACACTGGCAATCTCTCGAGGATTGGCAATCCCTAGAGGATTCTAAAGCAATCTAATTATCTGTAATCTTGTGATTTTTGGAGTAAGAAAGAGCAAACAATCAATGTATTGCATGTAAAACCTTAGAACTTGATATATTTTCTAGATAATCTAATCCAGTGAGTTTTCACATAAATTTAAGGATCTTCCAAGGTTTTATGGAGAATAGGGGCTATCATGAGGTGTCGGAAGAAAAACCAAGTAATTGCTAGAATGCCATCCCCTTCCTTTCAGTCAGAAATGTCCTGCTTTAATGTGTTGTATACGTTAGGCTTCCACATAAAACTTGACTAAAGAATCCCCCCCAAAAATGTTAAAGATACCAATATAGTATACCTCCACTTATTTTATCCACATGAAAAAAGTCCAGAGAAGTTATGAAAGTTCAAGGGAAAAGCTACTCAAAATCTGAAGTTGAGCAAACCTCAAAGAAACACTAAAAACAGAATATTATTGAAAAACTAATGCCAAGTCTCTATTATATTTTTTGTATAGTCTCTATGATAAAAAATACGGCATTTTTTATCTGTAAAAATACCACAAACTTACTTTTCCATGGAACACAGAATTGAATTGTTTTCAGGTAGTGTGCAATGTAATGAATTTCAAACACAAATTTTTCTTGTGACCAAACAACAAACTTGAAATATCTGAGGCAGGGATACCATTTGTGATTATAGATATTAATGTCTATACAAGGATAATAAATCTTTAAGGGAATCAAACTTATGACATCAAATATGCCACAATATTTAACCTATAGACCTAAAAAAGTAAAATCTTATCAGATGAAGGCTTGGAAGTTGAGGTATTATACTAAAAGGGTACTTTTCATAGGAAGAAATTTCAAATTTTACCAATAATTTTTTGATCCACTTTTTCTGTCTTACTTTAACTAAACCTCATAATTCAGACAAAAGAAGATTAAAGGAAAATGATGGAAAAAGAAAGCCCAAGTCTGTTAAAGCCTACATTACTAATTTTAAAGAAATGCACTTTTGCTATTTAAGCAATTGAAACTAAGCTAATAAATACTGTCTGATACACTAGATTCCATTTAATAATTAACTGTGCCCAGGTAAATGGATGCTAATATCCCCCCTTCTTTTTATGCTATTAATTTGCTTAGAAACTTAAAATAGACATTAACCTTTGTCAATCTGTGTTTAAGTATCAAAGCCCCAAATTAGTAAGGTCATATTTTGGTCTTAAAAAGAACTGATAATTTCACTCAAAAGAACAAAGCTCAGGTAAAAGTTATTTACCTCAACCAGTATACCAACAAAAGGGATAGAAGCTTCTTCATATTTCACAAAGAATAACTCAGGATTCGTCTTCCAGACTCCAAGCCATTTGTCTTTCAACTTTAATTTTTCTGTTAGATATTTACTCATAGCCTCATCAGCATCTTCTGCCTAGCAAAAGAAAAAATATGTATAAATATATAAAATTATAGATTTATACATAAATATTTTTACTGATTTCTCTTTAAATATACCCTTAAATAATAAAAAAAACCTGGAAAGTAAAAGATTTTAATTGAATCAATGTTTACTGGAAAATATCATAAACTTAAAAGAGATCCATTCACTCAATAGAGTAATTCAGTGCTGAAACATCTACTTGTTATTTATATTTAAGTAATCTGTTTTATTAATCCACTGAGGACAAAGAACTGTAATTATACATTTAAAAAATAGTAATTATCATTTTAAAAAAAACAGCAATTATTTTTTCTGAACTTTAAAGATACAGTAACCTATTTAAAACATAGTACATAAAAATTTAAAACAGCACTCCATTCTATAAAACAAATGAGCATATTAAGCATTCAAAAAATACTACCCATTTTATTTTTTAAATTTAAATCAGCTACCTCAAGGATGATAATCATCTAAGCTATTGTGAAACCCAGTCATTAGACCCCGTCTGATTAAGAGCACAAAAATGTCTATAAACGTTTTTCAATTGCCTTTCAGAGACTTCCTCTTCTCCAATCCTCATTATCAGATATAAGTTGGCCATTAATACTGTCCTAGTTTTATGGTAATTGTGTTTTTTTTAAGATTTTATTTATTTATTTAATTGACACACACAGAGACAGAGACAGCGTGAGAGGGATCACAAGCAGGGGCAGTGGCAGAGGGAGAAGCAGGCTTCCCCGCTGAGCAGGGAGCCCAATGCGGGGCTCAATCCCAGGACCCTGGGATCATGACCTGAGCAGTAGGCAGTCACTTCAACTGAGCCACCCAGGCGCCCCTATGGTAACTGTGTTCTTAAAAATAAAATTTTCGTCTGAGTATAAAATACGGTTCACCTACAGAAAATCTGAAAAATGCACAAAATGCAAGGAAAACAAAACCCACTCTTGATCCTGACAGCCCAAATAACCGTTGTTGCTAATTCCTTCCAGTCATTTTTCTATGTGTGTATTCATCCATTCATATGAATCATGTTTTGTTTTGTCTCCTGGGTTTTTTTTTTTTTTAAACATTATTGCGTCAGATATAACTAATGTTCTTAAAAACCTAATTTTTACCCCTGCATAGGTCTCCACTATATGCAGCCACCACAAGTTCTTTACTGCCCCCATAGTCGTTAGTTTCTAATTTTTAATTCTAATACATACCAGTGCAACGAATATCCTTCTACACCAATTCTTCTACTATAACTTAAAAAAAAAATAGGTTAGAAACATATATTTGCTCTATGCAGTGTTACGAGGTACGTATCTTGGATACGAAACATCATTCCACTTCCCAGACTCCGAGTCTGGGAACCATCGAGTGTAGACCTGTGCAGTACTGTCGGGTAAATTCAAGGCTGGGTCATCGTATCGTTATGTGCGGACACAAGTCGTTAAATGCGAAAACTAAGACGCAAGCCTGGGCACTGATAAGGCTTATCGATCTAAGATCTAAACCTGGGCACTGATTAGGCCTATCGATCTTCATCTCTTGGAAGCTGCCAGAAACCCGGGACACGCTCCACCAGGGCTGCCCCCTCACTGACAACAGCTTGTGTGCGGGGCGGGGAAAGCCAACGGTAACCCTCTGGGACAGGCCCAGTGCCTCGGGCTCGGCGGAGGCCCTGCAAACGCCGAGTCCCCGTCCTTCTTGGAACGGCCGGCTGGCCCCTCACCTTGCGGCCCTGCAGCATCTCGTCGCAGTACAGCGCCACCTTCTCGTCGCGCCACATGCCCCTCATGGGGGACACGCAGACCGGGGGCAGTGGCTGCGCCTCCTCTTCATCCTCCTCGGGCACCGACAGAAGGGGCTCCTCGTCCTCCTCCGCCCCCTCGCCCCGGCCCTCGGCCTGAGAGGCCGGCAGGAGCTGCAGCCGCCGCCGGGCCGCCTCCCGGCCCGCCTTCCCCTTCGTGGGCCGCGGGGACGCCACCACCGCCCGCACCGGGGATGCGGCGCTCTTCAGGGTCCCTACCGCCACCGAGTCCCCGGTGGGCGCGGGCACCCCCTTCTCTCCTCGCCTGCCGGGGCTGACGGTTCGGACGGAGTCCTCCGGCCCGGGAGCCCGGGCCCCCGACGCCATCTCCTCACACCGCGAGGGCCCGCTGCAGCCGTTAGTCACTTTTCCCGCCCTCAGCCCGCTGGCCAATGAGCGGACGGTGCCCGCCGAGCCCGCAACGAGCGCGGGGCCTCGAGGGGAGCCGGCCCGGGTGAGTTGGGGAATGGGTGTACGGGCGGGGGCGGGGGTGCAGGGGACCGCGGCCCGCGAGGTGGTGGGGGGCGCGGGTGCTGCGGAGGGGGCCGCGGGGGACAGTGTGGCGCTCGGGGCGGCGCCCCCACCAGGTGGCGCCCACGCGCAGGGCGCTCGCCCTAACCCCACGCCGCTCCCCTTGGACCCACCCAATGAGAGAATTCTCTCCCCAGGGTCCTCTTACGTTTTCAGGGTGCTTGTGAGTCACCCCCAGGTCATCATGACCTAACTCATGCGCCGCCTACCACTGCACACAGGTGCATCTGCACAAAAACAGTCTGAAGGAAAATTTAGTTTTACGCTGGAGACCGATAGTAACTGGAGCCCTCTGCTCGTGACCAAAGGACACTCTAGTGACAAATCCAGCGACCTAGATTTTCCCCAACCTAGTCACACGGTTCCCAATATAAAACTGCCTTTACATTTTGAACAAGACACTTTTTGCCAAAAAGGGTAGGTTAGTCTGTTTTCATGTCTCTGTTGTGTTGCTCAAAAGTCTCATTAAAGATTATATTATGTAATTGTTAAACTAGACTCAAATTTCCAGCTGGGAGTAATGTGTGCAAACTATGAATACCCTCACAATAAAAATCTGCTCAAGATAATACATTCTGGAGAAGAACAGAGACCACTCGTTTCTGTTATATTACTATGAAACCTGCTTGGAGCCAGTTGGAATAACTTCTGTTTGCTCTCTAGCTGTGAAGTAACTGCCCTGGGGGGGGCCAACAGCGCCCACAAAGAACAGCACTGGGAAAACACCTGCCTTCCTTCACCCTCATCTGGAAGAACACTGTGTTGAATTTGGAGTTGATTTTGAGGAAAATATTAGTCTTAATATCATGTTCAGGGAATAATTACAACATTTATCCCGTGTTGACTCTAAGTTTATTCCTTTTGTCAGGAGTCCTGGATTTTGTTTAAAATTGTACTTAGCTACAGATTGCACTCACCAAAAGTAAAATCTTTGTACTCTAGCATGTCTTCAAAAAGTTTGTTTTTTAATAAATTGTGGGGTTTGATTCAGAATAACAGAGACTACTTGTCCTAGTCAAAAGTTTAAAAACAACAACAACCTCTTTCCAAAAAACAAACCAAACACAAACACAAACAAATATTTGTAGGAACCTACCATGTGCCAGACAGTGCATAGATGCCAAAGTTACAGAAATAAGACAGAATTCCTATCCTCATAGTCTTAGTGAATGGTGCAGATGGGTCAATAGATGATTGTGTTTGGTAAGGACCCTGATTTAATATATATATATTATATATATATATATAATATATATATGCTCAAAATTCTCTTATGTTTTCAGGGTCCTTGCTTGGATAAGCATTTTCTTATCACAAATTATTTAAATACATTATTTTCAATAGCTGCATATAGTTTCCATAAACCCATACTTTCAGATGCTTGGGTTATGTTAATTTTTATAATAATGAATATGCCATTTGTATATATTTGTGTATAAGTTTTGCCTATATTTTGTATCCCCCTCCCTCACCCCAGGGAAAAGTGGGATTCCCAAGTCAGGATGTGTAAATATTTTAAGGCTGCTAGTATTGCCAAGTTTTTTCCCCAAAAAGGATGTGTATGAATTTCCACTTCCATTAGCAGTTATAATTCCCAGATGGGCGGTGTTATGAAATAGTAGATTATAGGCACCTAAGCTGGGAATAAAATGGGAGATGGAGTAGAATAAACATTCCAGGCAGAGAGAGTCATTAGTGATTTTACAGAAAAGTAGAAGAATTTGGTCCAGGTAGCTTGGTATGGCTAGAATAGAGGGGGCAAACTGGGACAAATCCTCAGGCTGGAGAGACAGACAAAAGCCATCTCACAGAGGGTCATGTATGTTATGTATATAAAGGAGATGAATTCTAACCATACTGAGAAACTCTCCCTTATCTAACTTGCTATTCCACTCTCTGATCTAGCACCCTCAGTAGCCATTCCCCCATAAACTTTTCTAGGTCATGCCAGTACATGTTGGCCAGTTCTCATTCTCCCTTAGAGGACCCAATACATCTCTGGCTGGGTTATGTTGTGTCTTAATCCTATTTATTGGACTGGCGGCCAGGAGGGAGTATGGGGTAGATCCTCAGCGGTGGTGCATGTAATCTTCCAAGGCAGAAGCCTGTGTCATCTGCCAGCATGGGGGGCTCTAGCTTTTAATGGGGAGAAGTGAGCTCAGAGGGTTCAGGGGAATCTGGGGATTCAGTATCTCCCAGTGCATCAACCAGGATGTCCTCATACCAAGTCTCAGGATCTCTCCTTTCCAGTCAGAGCCTGACTGGTTTAGCAATCCTGCTTCTGAGAACTCAGCCTTTTCTGGAACTCCGTTACTTTTTTTTTTTTTTTAAGATTTTATTTATTTGAGACAGAGAGGGAGCATAAATGGGGAGGGGGAGGGAGAGAAGGAGAGAGAATCTCAAGCAGACTCCCCGCTGAGCATGGAGCATTGAGCATGGGGCTCAATCCCAGGACCCTGAGATCATGACCTGGGGCTGAAGTCAGGCGCTTAACTGACTGAACCACCCAGGTGCCCCTGGAGCGCCATTACTCTCATAAAAAAAACCTGGAGCCCCCGTTTTTTCTGCCCTTCCACTGGATATGAGCCTCTTCATGTGCTGCAATGGAGGCCTTCTGGTTTTGACGCTTCACCTTAAGTTGCTTATCTCAGCATTTCTTTGTCTTATACCAGTATATACATAATACTCAGCAAGAGACAACTGATTCCATAGTCCTTATAACACTATGTCCACCAAACCTCTCCAACTCCTGACATTACACCACCAAGGCGTTCTCTTCCCTCTCGCCCAGAGTAGAAGTTGAACAATTGCACCAGCATAGCATGCTGGGAGTGATCAGTATTCCCCGTGCCACCAATGACGACATCCTCATTGACAGCTGCCTAGAAGGTGATTCAGCTCCAACATACCATTTTATAATCTGCTTCCATACTGTTTGCCTCAGCTTGGGTCTCCTGGGAAGGATCAGAGGCAATGACTTGCATAAAGAGAATTTGGGGGGCTGCTTTCGAGAACGATATCTGTAAGGGAATGGGGGACTCAGGAATGGGCAAGGAGAACTGTGGAACTGTAATGTGTTTGTAACAGAGTTCTCAGCCCTTCCTCCTGGAAGCTCTGCACTAGGATGGCCCTTTCGAGTTATGGCAAGAGGTGGGCCTTTACATCCATGCCTCTTCTAGTCACCGGGGGTGAGCTGCCCACAGAGAGAGACATGACCTTGATGTGGCAGCTCCCTTTGTAAGAAACTGCCAAACTGTCTTCCAGAGCAGCTATATCATTTTTGCGTTCCTACCAGCAATGAATGAGAGTTCCTGTTGCTTTGCACCCTCACCAGCATTTGGTGGTGTAAGTGTTCTGGCCATTCTAACCGATGTGGGGTAGCGGCAGCACCTTTTGGCTGAGGGTCACTCCCAGAGAGGGATTTAGAGGTGAGTTTTCAGCAGCCTACACTCCCAACATCCAAGAGAATGAATGTCTTGGTTCTAAAAGAAGGCTTGGGGCAGCAAGCCATAGCACCCACTCCACACAGTTATCCGACTGAGATATAAGAACAGAACTCTACCAAAGTGGACTTGCTGCTGACTCCTCTGAGCCGCTGGCCTTGAACACAGCATTAGTCGAGCACTTGAGATTATTGTCTAGAAGTCAGTTGGTTTTAGCTCTGGGTATTGATGGGAAACCATACAAAGTGTTAGCCATGCTCTCCCTAAGCCTGGGATTCAAGGGTTTTGAAGGATGGACACAGGCAAAGTTTTTGAATGTCCATGTAGCTAATCTCACTGGACTCATGTCTTTGAGCTTTCTTTTCCTCCAGCACTTTCTCTCCATTCATTTTTTTTGGTGAGGTTATAATGTAAAATGAATGGTCAAGAGCATGGACTCTGGCCAGACTGCCTGGCTTCTATGGTGTGGCTCTGATGTAAAGGTAAATTTCTCTCCTTTTCGAGGCCTTTTCCTTGCCAGTAAAATGGGACTTAAATAACAATTTGTGGTAAGGAGTTTCTGCGCCCTCAGTGTTCTACTTTTTTAGTAGTGCCTGAAGCCCATCCCACCCAACGTTCAGTCAGCTTTTGCTTTCCCATAGCAGTTAAAACAATTCTTGCATTTGATTAGTGATTCTAACTAACAAGGCCTTGGGTGTTAAATGAGGCCAGCTCTGTTCTATATCTTGGGGTGGAAAAACTCATTTCCCTTCTTTCTCCTTGGGGGCTTTTCCTTGAATTGGCTCTTCCTTCCCACTGAAGTGGTGAGTTACAAGAGGGTGATTGTTGAGAGGGGCCCTGGCTTGCGTGGGCACTAGGACTCAAGCCTGCCTAAGAGGTGCCAGAGAGTCTGTGGTTCCTGCATACATGCGCTAGTTTCCACGTTGGGCTTTATAGCCAAAACCTGCTGGCCTTATCTTGTTTCTCACAAAGACCTCTGCCTGGCTGTGGCAGAATTGAACTTGAGAAATCTAAGGTCCTGGCTATCTTTCTTTATCTCTTGTTTCCAGGGATCTGACCAGTAGCCATTGTCCTGCCTTGCTCATGCCATTTTCTTCACCTTGAATGTCCTTCCTGCTTGTCTCTACCTGTCAGAATTCTCCTAGGCCAGCTCTCATGAGAACTAAGCTTTTTCTCCTCTGCTGTCAGAGTACTTTCTGCCCAGTATTACAAACACTGAAAACACTTCATGTACAGGGACAGATATATTTTATCCCCAGTACTTAGCACAGTCCTTGACACATAACAAGTAAAAGTTTTAAGAATGGTACCACTATGTGTATAGGTATAGGTATAGGTACCACTATAGGTACCATAGGTATAATCAATATTTTTTCCAATTTCTGAGTTGAAGTATGTATCCGTTCTTCTCCTCCCCTAGGATGTTACTTCCTTGATGCCCACCCAGGATCAGGTCTATTCATCTTTATGTCCATTGCAGAACTTACTTAGCATGTGGTTTAAGTTCCACAAATTAATGGGAATATTCACAGGCTTTTATTCTCTTCAGGCTGGGCTATCTGAGGGACTGCTAAGTTCAATCCACAGGCTGCCTCCAACATACAAATAATGTACATTACGAAAGTTTATTTAAAAATTAGGGACGCGTGGGTGGCTCAGCAGATTAAGTGGCTGCCTTCGGCTCAGGTCATGATCCTAAGGTCCTGGGATCGAGTCCCGCATTGGGCTCCTTGCTCAGCAGGGGAGCCTGCTTCTCCCTCTGCCTGCCACTCCCCCTGCTTGTGCTCACTCTCTCTCTCTCTGATTAAAAAAAAAAATTAGAACTCATTATTGTCTACCTGAAAAATATTTCTGATCAAAACTTCTCTTCCTAGGTCACTGAAGCAGAAAGTAGGCTTATAAATTCTTTCAGTCTTCCACTCTCTGAAAATTAACTCTTTGAAATCTTCTTTTTTCTTTTTTGCTCTTAGAGGGAAAGAGCAAAGCACTGTTGAATAATAACACCTAGCTGTAGACAAAACAAGAATAGATAAGAGTTGGGGCGCCTGCGTGGCTCAGTCGGTTGAGTGTCTGCCTTTGGCTCAAGATCTCTGGGTCCTAGGATCCAGCCCCGATGGGCTCCCTGCTCAGCAGGAAGCCAGTTTCTCTGTCTGCCCCTCCACCTGCTCTCTCTCTGTCCCCCTCCCTCTCAAATGAATAGATAAAATCTTTTTTTAAAAAAAGGAATAGATAAGACTCACTGACATTTCAGAGATTCACCCAGACTCAGTTTCCTTGAGGTTTCATTATTATGTAGAGTAGGGACTTGGGGTCAGGAGTAGACAGGTCTACTGGATATAAGTCCAGAGATGTTATAGGGGCTGGAGTGTAATACAACCAGCTCTCTGGGACTGGGTAGATGGACTGGAGAGACAGCAGAGACTGGGAGTATTCACCTTCCTTTCCTCTTAGTGATGACTAATTGGAACTTAGGGGAAGCGTTGGGGACCAGAATTAAGAGGAACTGAGGGATCCCGTGTAACAAAGAGAAAAGAGAAGGGCTGTTGTTTCATTTGACAGATTGTTGTTGTCAACCTACTTTGTGCTGGCGTGGTGTTAGGTGTTGGGGATATAGCAAAATACACAAAAATCCCTCAGCTTGCATTCTGGATAAGGGAGATAGACAATAAACATTTTTTTAAGTAAAATTCCCAAGAGAAACAAACACTTGTCCACATGAAAACTTGCACAAGAATGTTCAGAGCAGCATTATTTATAATAACCAAGAAATGAACTCAAACATCCCTCAGTTGATAAACAGAAAAAGGAAATGTGGTATAATCCATATAATGGATATTATTCCAAATGAAGTACTGAGGCACGCAACATGGAAGAACCTTGAAAATATGCTAAGTGAATGAAGTCAGTCACAAAAGCCCACAGGACGTATGATTCCACTTACATGAAATGTCCTGAATAGGCAAATCTATAAGGACAAGAAGCAGATTAGTGATTGCCTAGGATTAGGGGCAGTGGGATAGCTTGAGGGGAAATGAGATCCTGCTAACTGCTAATGGGTCCAGGAGTTCTTTTAGGGGTGATGTGAACATACTATAACTGATTATAATGAAGGTTGCACAACTTTGAGAATACACTAATAATCACTGAATTGTAGGTGTTAAATGGATGAATTGTATGGTATGTGAATTAAAGTCAATTTGAAAAAGTAAAATTTGTAGTGATAAGCGCTATGAGAATGATAAAAATATGGCAGGGAGCAGAGATGGGGGAGTTTTGGAGGGTAGGGCTGGGGATACAATTTTTACACAGAATAGGGAGGGTAGGTCTCACCCATAGGTGACATTTGAGTGAGTACAGATCTACAGGAGGTCAAGAGGAAAATATTGGACTTTGACAGTGCAAGGGAAAGAAACTTTTTTCCATCACCCAGTTATTTCCAGAGGGCAATTCGGATAAAAAGAACACAGGTAACTACAGTTTTAGAAAGTCCGTAATACAACTAGCATATTATTTTCACATTTCCTTATAAGCATTTAAATAAGGCTCACATTGGTCAGAAAGCACTAAATGAGTACATCTGGGGATTTAAGAATTTTAGAAGTTTTGTCTGGTGGGGATTGGTTTTTATCATTTTGGTGAAACGTTTGGTATCCTTTTGGGAAATGCTGTTGTATTTGTTTCTCCACTTGGTTTTCTCAATTGAATAAATAACTAAATATTAATAAGCACTTCAATCAGCAATTTATTCTCAAGCACTTTCATTTTTCCTCTCTTCGAACACGAATTTTCCCCTCTTCCTTAACTCTTTGACCGTAACTTTGTAAACAAATACTCTGGGGGGACCAGGGAGGAGCAGCTCTCTCGGAAGCATGTAACTCCTCATTTTTGCCAGAGGAGGGCACTGGAGAGCTTTTGGGCCGTTTTAAAGGCCCCAATCCCAAAGGGCTAGGTGGAGCCTGCAGCGATCCTTCAGCCCAGCCCGCCCCAGTCCTGACTCAGAATCAGACTGCGCACCACTTTTGCTAGGGGACAAGCTCAGACACATCTCTCTAATGTCTCACACTTCTTTAACCACAAACGTGGTGTTCTGCTAAATCTTCAAACTTTGACAGTGTGTACTAACTCCCTGATACTTGTTCTGTGTTCTGCTTTTGTTTTTAGCTCTTTTTGAGATAAATACAGGATTTTAATTTTACATTAACCAGCACACATATTAGGGGCACATGAGCTCCACTAAAGAGAGGCAATAAGGCATATGGACAGGGAACGGCCTAAAACCGCTGACAATATCTTCCTGGGCAAACAGCTAACGGCCCAAACTTGCCTGAATAGTGCTCAGAAGTCTTAACATTTCAATCTGACTGCAAAGGACACTAAGAATGATAGGGACAATGGCTAATTAGCCTACCTTTCAAAAGGTGCCTAGATATCTAATAGTAGGGCAAACACATAATATTGATAATGACCACTGTAAGATACTCACTCTCGACCACTGTTGATAGAAGTCGAGATTGTTAAAGACACTTAGGAAGGCAATCTGGCAAAATCTTTCAGAGTGTCAAATGTGCTTTAACTTCAATCCAGCAATGTCATCTTTAGAAATCAGTTCCCCAGAAATGGCTTGTGCAGAAAAGCATATGGAATAATCATAACGATGATAATAGCATTTATAGTAGATAACAGAACTCCATGTATATTGACTAATGTAATTCTAAAAGTAGCCCAGCAATCCCCTCTTCACTGATGAGGAAAGAGGCACAGTGAGGTTAGTGACAACCACAATGGAAATACAGGCAGTCTGATTGCAGAGTTTGCGCTTTCTTGACCAAGACATTGCTCAGTACAGAGTATTTACCGTAGCATTGTTCCTAATAGTGTAAAACTGGAAACAACCTACACCCATGACTAGTGGAATACCTAAATCACGGATGATACAGCCATCTTATCAAAATGAGGTCAACCTAGATGCACTGACTCAGAAGGAGCCCCAAAGACATATTGTAGGGAAGATGGCCGGTGGGCAGGGGGAGGAGGGAAGCAATTCTCAGGATAACATATATAATATGATTCCATTTATGGTTCTTTAAATTTCATATTTGTACTTGGACATATATACAAGCATAAAAAAAGGATGGAAGGACATTAAAGGCATCAAACTGTACTAGTTGTAAACTTTGGGGAAGAGAGTGGGATTGGGGATGGGGGTGTTTGTAAAAGGGAAATTTCAATGTTTTACCCTATATAATTCTGAATGACTTAAATGTTTTAAAATAAAATGTATTTATGTACTAGAGGAACATCCGTTCAAAGAGGGAAAATGATATAGTGTAAAAATAGAAGGTCATCTTGGCAAGCAGTCCAGTCAACCCCTTCACATCACAAATAAGGAAACTGCGGTGTTGAGGAGTAGAATGGAGTGTGCGCTGTTTTACGTGCAGCGGCCGAGCTAAGCTAGAACCTGCCGGCCCCACTCCTGCCCCGGCGTTCTCTGTGTTGCACCATTTTGCCTTCACCCTAGTGAAACCTCTGAAAATGAGCCATGCACTATCTTAATATGATCTCACAGTTATGTTTTATTTCAGAGATTCATAATCATCTGGTCTTTAAAAAGTTTTGGAAGGTATATAATGTCAGTCATTCAATCAACAATTATTTATTAAATCAAATAATTAGAGAGTACTAATTAGATGCTCATTGTTATATGCCAGGTACTGCCCTAGGCCTGGAAGTACAGTGGGATTTTTTGTTTGTCTATTTGTTTTATTTCAAGTTTTTATTTAAACTCTAGTTCGTTTAGAAGTACAAAGTTGATCGAGGAAAAAAAAAAAACAGTTGTTGCCCTCAAGAATTCTGGACACATGTTCACCACATAACCATGTATGGATTAAAGAAAATATGAGGCTGTGCCTGCTGGAAGAAAATGCACAAAAATGTTAATGGCTTTGTCTTAGGAGTGTTAGGGTGTTTTATGTGGTTCTTTACAGATTTCCATGTTTTCCTTTTTCCAGAAGTTTCCAATTTGCGTGTATTTCTTCCACACTCAGAAAAATATATTTTAAAGAATCAAGTAGTAGCTCTTTGTCTGTGTCTGAAGTATGATGAATTATATGGAAAGGGAAGAAGGTCATTATACTGGAGGAAATGAAATGTTTCCTGGGGGGAGAAAAGGCTTGGGCAAGCTGTTCTCTCCCTAACACTAAATTGAATGGGCACTGAATGGAGGTGGGAGATCTTTTGTCACACTCCAGGGAACATCAAGCAGTATGCTAAAGGGGAGAGGGCACTGGAAGCCACGTACACACTAACGGGTCAGTCCTCAGGCTTTGGAGACGGACACCTGGGCTGTGCACCCTTGGGAAATATACTTACCTTTCTGAACTTGTTTCTCCATTCATAAATGGGAAGAAGATAGATATCATACCATTGGGTGGTTATGAGAACTAAATGAGATAATGTGTGTAAGCAGCTCAAAACCAAAAACAAAATTAAAAAAAAAAAAACGCAAAACCATGGTTGGCCCATAGCGGTGTTTAGTTTATGTTGCCTGCTGCAGAATTCAGCAACAAAACCTGATCCTCACTCCCTTGGCCATCCCCTCATGCCTGCACAGTCCCCACACATATATGCACTCACACACTAAAAACACAGGCCAGGCCAGAGAGACAATGTCATCAATGCTATTTCAGGCAGTCATACAAATTAGTTCATTTTCCTAACAGTCGGACCAGAAATAGAACAAATATAATAATAGAGAATGACCCCCATGACATTTCTTTTCACATTATTGCTCAGGGGTCCTCTATGTCCAGAGAAATAGGTCTTACGGCGCCTGGCTGGCTCAGTTGGAAGAGTGTGCAACTCTTGATCTCGGGGTTGTGAGTTCAATTCTCACATTGGGTGCGGAGATTACTTAAAAAAATAAGCTTTAAAAAAAAAGAAGTAGGTCTTAATATTTTACTATACCCATTGCCTTATTTTTCCAATTCCTTAAAAGGAACCTATAATGGAAGGACTCTGAAGAAAAGTGGCCATGTGGTAATAAGGTAAGAAGGGTTAGCCCCGAGTGCCAGGGTGTCCAAATAGTCAAAGGCTTGGATGATCCCTGACATGTGATCAGCAGAGCTATCTAATTTGAAGAGACCACATGGGCTCAGACAAGGAGGATATCCATGGCACCCATGGTGATTTAACCCTTAGTCATTGTCCAACACCAGAAGTTTGGGCTTCAGCACTTTGATGCTTCAAAGAACCATTTGTAAAAGACTCCTATCTTTGTCTAATAATGCAGCACCTGCTAGATTTTGAAGGAAAGTAAAACAATATATTAAACCTACAGTGAAATCACAAGATCACTTTCCAACAAGTTGTCCTACTGCTAAAAGCCTTCTTGCAAACATGAAGGAAGCCAGACTGGGTGCAAAGCCAGGAAAACAAGAAACAGAAAGAAGGAGAGCCAGAGCCTCGATCCAACTATTCCTGAAGCTTGGAACCATTTCTGGACTCTTCAATTATATTGGCCAATAAGTCCCAAGGCTTTTTGAAAAACAACCAATAATAGATAGTTCATATTGCATATATTAATGAAGCAAACAGGTATTCAGCAGAACAAGTGAGTTTCCTATTCTGGTTTTGAGTCAGAGAACCAAATTTATGGAGCTTGAACTGATGCAGAGTCACACCAAAGTTTTTGCACTAGTATGTTTGTTCCCTATCACTAGCAATTCCAAATTCTATTGATTTTGGAATACTTCTTAACTCAGACTTTTTAAATATATATTTAAAAGTCAAAGCTGTAAGTATGTTTTACTGATGAACACAATTCCTGGTGAACACAAGTCAACCTACCAGTTGGAGGTTTGGAAGGCTCACCAAGCACATGACTCACTGCTGGGGAAGAGATACCAGAGCACTTGGCTGACCTGGGGCTCCCGCCAAATGGGGGCTGAGGGAGCAAACACTGTTCCAGGGAGTCACTCATCCATCTTTCTGCTGTGGATTTGTTGCTGGAGGGAACATATCAAACATTAAGGAAAGGGGAAATGAGCTACATTTCAGATAAGGAACTGTTTGACTTAAACAGGATTTCTCCATGCCCTTCTCTTTGATCTCAGAGAGAACAAGAGGAAAGAAATGTGCTAGTGGAGAGGTAAATGAGAAGAGCAGCCATGTCTTTGCCTCATGAATGCCAAGAAACTTGAGTCCCAGGGCGCCTGGGTGGCTCAGTCATTTGAGCGTCTGTCTTCGGCTTGGGTCAAGATCCTGGGGTCCTGGGATCCAGCCCCGCATTGGGCTCCCTGCCCCGCGGGGAGCCTTCCTCTCCCTCTCCCACCCCCCCCCCCCCGCTTGTGTCCCCTCTCTCTGTCTCTCTCTGTCAAATAAATTTAATTTAATTTAATTTAATTTTAAAAAAAGGAAACTTGAGTCCCTAAATACCAGAATACTGCTAACTGGCCTTTGCCTGGTTAGAGTTAAAAAACCTCCTTCAGGCAGCCCAGGGAAGAATACAGAAATGGAGAATTGGAAAACTCCAGCAAGGCTAGTTCAAAGCAGGTTCCAATTTGACTTAGAAATGTAATTCATTTTATCCTGTAGCTGTGAAAAGTTAATGCCTTTCTAAAGAACTTAGAATCAGAGGGTAACTAATGGTAACTACAAAAAAATGGAATGGTTTGAGGTAGAATGATTTGGGAGGGCTTGGGACACACACCCCTCCTTGGTATAAGACAACTGGAAGTTCCATTGCATTCATAATCAAGTGCATCTCCCCAGCCGAGAGCTGAACACACTCCGCAAATTGGTCTAGACTTCTTTTCTTGCCTTGTCTCCGGCTAAACTTTGTTTATCCCATACCTTTCATACCATTCCTTACCTTTGGGCTTTTGTTTAAGCTGCTCCATTTCTGCTTGGAATTCCCTCATCTTCTCCCTCCACATAGTATCTGCCCATCAGATTTATACTTTTTTTTTTTTTTAAGGCCATAGCTCCAAACTGACACACCCCAAGTGCCTCACAAAGTTCTTCTGGCAGGAAAGAATTTCACTATCCTTAATGTTCTCATAGTGTTTTGTGTGTGCTGATCTTGTACACTTACTCCTGGCTGTCTTGTATCTTCCATGCTTGGTTATCTGCTCAGAATGCAAGGACCATGCTTCTTTCACCTTCGAGCCTCCATCTATGCTCTTTGCCCATATGGTATGGCTCATGGATTCAGTGCATTCCCATTTTCTTGTAGTATTTATGTACTACCCATAATAATAGCTCACCTTTATTCATTCAAGCACGGTTTTAAAGACTTTATTTATTTATTTGACAGAGAGAGAGATCACAAGTAGGGAGATAGGCAGACAGGCAGAGGGAGAGGGAGAAGCAGGCTCCCCGCTGAGCATGGAGCCGATGCGGGCTCGAACCCAGGACGCTGGGATCATGACCTGAACCAAAGGCAGACGCTTAACCGACTGAGCCACCCAGGTGCCCTCAAGCACGGTTTTAAAAGCTATGCATATATCAACTCATTTAAAACACACAACACTGCTATGGGGTAGGTTACCATTATTATCCACAGTTTACAGTTGACAATACTGACATGTTACAATAAATTACCCAAGGTCACACAGCTAATAAGTAGCAGACAGGGATTCGAATCTAGAAAGTCTGGGTCCAGAGTCAGGCTCTTAACCACTAAGAGATATGTGTGTGTGCGTATGTGTGTGTGTATACATGAACACCATTATTCTTAATTATTATATTATTTTGGAGAAATCAAAGACTTTGGTAAGTCACACATTGCATGGGAAATTCTAGATGTCTGACATCATAAGAGAATTTGACTGAACATGAGTAAATCCATTGACATTGGAAGCTATTGAAATGAATATTTCTTATTTTTAGTCTCCCCAGCATTTTCTGATCACTTTTGCTACATCAAGGAAATCTTTAGACTTAGGAGTCCTGCTTCCCCAAGACAGAAATCCAGAAAATTCAATTCCCTGGGATCCTTTGCAGCTAGCCCATAGGTATGTGAGATTTTATCTCCGAAGTTGTACAAGGAAATGGACTCAGTGGAAGCAATCCATTTTGCAGATAAAGGTGGAAGTAGAGGGGACGACTTTGATCCTAAGGTTGGTTGCTCACCTACGAGTTAGCTGTGGTGCTGCCCAGCAGTATGGACACTGTAAAGTCAGTTCCTGGCAGAAGGACCATGGTGAGCCGTCCATGGTGGGGAGAGCAAGGCCAGCAGGTTCCTCATCGGACCATTCCTTCACTAGGGTTTTCACTGTTGCTCCTGGAAGTGTAGCTTCAGTTCACATCTGTTTTCTCGGGTCATCCCCCTGATTCTGTGAGCCATCCTGTGATAGGATTTATAATAAGAAATATATAATTGGTTTTTGTCCAGTGAAGAGAGTGAAAAAAAAAAAAAAGACGTCCTTTGTTATGTTAATGAGATGACTTTTGGAAAGACCTTAAGGATGGGGCTGGTCAGAGCAATTACAGGGTTGGAGTTTTCAGTGTGCCCTACTCCCCCACCCCCCCACCCCCGCCGCCCCAGCCCCATCCTGAGGAAGGGAGAGGGGCTGGAGATTGAATTCAATCACTGGTGGCCACCGATTTAATCAATAGTGCCTGTGTTATGGTTCCTCCATAAAAACCCAGAAGGATGGGGTTTGGAGAGCTTCTGGGTTGGTGAATACTTGGAAATATATGTGGGGAGAATGGCAGGACCAGACAGCATGGAAGCTCCATGCTGCCCTCCCACACACCTGACCCTGTGCATACTTCATGAGAGAGCTAAGGCTGTCCCTGTATCAGTGCTGGAAGCTAGGATAGCTCAACAGGTGAATCTTGCTTATCAGCAAAAGAGAAACTGAAGGCTGACTGAGGAGCCTGATGCAGTTCAGGGCTTTAACTGAGAACTGACGATACAGCAAAGGAATGAAGAGTCTCATCCGTTATGAGTTTGGTATCCACATGATAAAATCAGATCAGAAATGACAAACTGCTGAGTTTTTCTGTTGTCTTTTTTTTTTTAATCTGAGTCTCAGGAGGTCTTAAATATTAAATCATTTTGTCTAGAAATCTTGTGTAAAATTGGACTTGAATAAATTAAAACAGTAAGACATGGATTGTATTTCCAAATGGTATCTTTTTAAAATATTTAATTAATTAATCAATTTATTTATTTATTTATTTATTTATTTATTTAGAGAGTATGCGTGAACCGGGGGAGGGGGCGGGTGGGGAGGAGCAGAAGGAGAGAATCTCAAGCAGACTGCACTGAAGTGTGGAGCCCAACACGAGGCTTGATCCCACAACCCTGAGATCATGACCTGAGCTGAAACCGAGTCCATCACTTAACTGACTGAACTGCCCAGGCACCCCTCAAATGGTATTTTTAAGAAAAATCCAATCATGCCTTTTCAGCATTCAGAACTCAACCTCCGTCCCACCATACACAGCTGTACCACTGTGAGCAAAAATCCAGGGCCTAAAAGAGATTGAGAGAATAAACACTCCTTGGAAGTTGTTTCTAGCCAGAAAGTAAATATGATCAAACAATGGAGCATGGTTGTGGTATTTTTCAAATATGAGCTAAATTCAGCATGGTGTGTTACCAAGCTCAACTTACTCAGCACAAAATATTCCAATTCACAAGGAGGTGTGGGGAAGAGCCCCAGTTTACTTTACTTACAACTGGAAATTTTGGAGGAAGATTAAGTTTAAAAGTTATTTTTCTCATTCTGAAGTTTACTTTTGGTTTTTAAGGGCTCAGTGGCTTCTCAGGACATCAAGGCAAAGCATGCTTGTTGTTTTCACCGTGAAGTTACAGTAACTACCTGGTGGTTTTTAGAAACACACAATATAAGGTTGCCTTTGTCAGCAAGCTATTAGAAATAGACTGTTGATTAACCCCTACTCAAGGTCTGATGTTTAACTTCTTGAAATAAACATTTGCAGGTCACAGTAGTGACTATGTATAGGTTTTACATATCACTTCAGGTGAAGAGATGAAAGTGTTAATGGTAAACTACACATTTGGTCAACGTATCTGTTCCCGGTGTTTAAGAATTGAATGTGAATTACAATGATAAAGGAAATCAGTCTCTTGGATTCTAAACTATAAATTCATGATAATTTCAAGAAAAATATTTATAACTTTATGATTTCAATGTGGAACTATGATTTTTGAAATTTAAAAGTTTGCAGAAAACTACAAAATCTTTAAAAAGTTTTTAAAAAAACATTTTACGTTGGTTTTCTAAATTTCCAGGACACAGTAGGAATCCAAACATTCTAGTAGTTGCTCTATTTCTGGAAATAATTACCTGCAAGGAGATTAACCACCTCTAGTGTGGTGTTAATCTAGTTAATCTAGTGTGATGTTAGTGGCCCCGCTGTATGCTATTGTTTGTTGGTAAAGGAGCTATTCATTCATAGAGCTGAGCCTACCAAACCAAACAAAGAGACTCTTGGTGGCTATTCAGGTAACTCCAAGCCAAGAAAAAAGGATTGCCTCATTTCCTCAAGACTGAACTTTTGATCAGTGCTGTGTGGTCAAGCTAAAAAGTTTGATGGAATTTTAAACAAGGTTTTAATGGCATTTTGGAAGCCACCACCAAATATCCTCTGCTAAGGAAGCAGGATAACAAGACAGGTGGAGTCAGATAGGAATTTATTAAGGAAATTAGCCTCTATTACTACAATAAGCATAGAACTCTTTCTGACATCTACTGTCAAGGCTGATGAATATTTTACAAATAATAATAAATTACTCACTTTGGCAAATCTGAGGATGTAACATGGGCCTATTTCATGACTTCTCAAGTTTTTTGTAACTAAAATGAGGTTGAGTTTGCAAGATGCTAGGGTACAAGAGAGAAAAGATTGACAAAACTCCTGTTCCCGTGGACCTTAGATGCTAGTGGTGGAGACTGACTGTAAATATCTTTTTAAAATATATTTTTACAAGTTGTGATTAGCGTTTTGAAGGAAATAGGGTACTGAGAAGAAAATAACAGAGGGAAACTGAATAGGGTGATCAGGGAAGTCCTTTCTGAGTTGGGGACTTTAAACTTGAGACCCAAAAGATGAAAAGAAGCCATTCATGGGAAATCTGGTAGGAAGAACAATGCTGGCAGAGGCATTGCAAGGCAAAGGGGTTGGCGTGTTAGGAAAGAACTGACAGAAGGCTCAGATGAGGGAACGTCAGGACCAGGGTGGGTGGCATGAAATGAGATTGGAGAGATAGGTGGATACAGATGCTACAGGAAAACATTTCTCAAAATTTTTTGACAATGACTCACTGTGGGAAATACATTTTATATCTCATTCAGTACTTAAACAAAGCAAATGCACAAAACAAGACCTACTCTTATAATGTGTAATGTCTACAGTGTATTCTATTATGTTCTGTAATTTTATTTTAAAATGCTGATCATTACCTACTGAAGTGATTTCCTGACCAACTAATGGATTTTTGCAAAAAGACAGATAAAGGTCCTTGTAGGCCAGGGTAAAGAGTTTGGAAAATTATTGCAAGTCTTTAAGGAAGGGGGAGCATTATTAATAAAAAAAAAAATCATTTTGGCTGTTGTAGGAAGAATAAACTGAAGGATTACAAAAATGGAAGTGTGAGGATCAGTCATGATATTATCGCAGAAGGCCAGGTGAAAGATAATAGTGGCTCGGGCTGATAGAGATGGGTGGAGCAATGTGTTCAGATTCAGGATATATTTTAGAGGTAGAACCGACAAGACATAGTGATGGGTTGGATGGGTGAGGATGAAGGAAAGGGAGGCATCAAGAATCAATCCCAGGCTTCTGGTTTTGGTAACTGAAAGAATGGTAGTACTATTCATTAAGATGTGAGAGTCTGGAGCAGAACAGGATTCATGGCAAAAAATAAAAAAATTCCGCTCTAAACATATTAAGTTTGAGATGACTTTGAGTCATCTAAGTAGGTAATATACAACTAGAGTTCAGAGAAGCAAGCTGAGGATCAATAAAATTGGGGCTTAAAACAAATAAATGGTATTTGAAGTCACAGAAGTAGATGGGTTCACCTAGGCAACGTATAGATATTGAGAAGAAAAGGAAGGGCTCAGGAAGGACTTTCAAGGAGTTCCCACGCTGAGAAATAGGATAGAGGGGTAAGGAGGACCTGGCAAAATAGATCGAGAAGGACCTACCTTGAAATAGGAGCAATGGCAGCAGAGTGCACTATCCTAAGAACCACTGGGCAGAGTGTTTCAAGGATGGAAAAGCTGTGGGAACTACTATTAAAGAATCAAGCATGACGAGAACGGAAAATTACCCATCTGGCACTGTGAAGGCCTTTGGCAATCTTGACAAGGGTATTTGAGTGTAGCTGAAGGGACACAAGCTAGATTAAACCCTATAACCCAGAAATTCCACCCCTCGGTTATTGGAAACAAACTCTTGCATGAGTACACCAAGAGACTCCTATACAAGATGGTCATAACCGCATTGTTTACTGGGGCAGATAACTGGAAATGACCCAAATCTTCATCCTTAGGAGAATAGGTAAATAAATTGTGCTGTATTCATGGAATGGAATAGTATAGAGTAATGAAAGTGAATTCTTCAACTTGAGTAAATCGTGTGAACTTAATGTTGATGGGGAAAAAGGCATAGAAAAAAGGTATGATTCCATTTATATAAAGATTAGAAATACATTGTTTAATGATGCATAAGCGAGGGAATGACAAACACAAAATTCAGAAGGGCCGTTAGCTGATACATATGGGAATGCTCAAAGATTAAACTGTTTCTGTATTGTATACATTTTGGTGTGTATAAAATATTTCATTAAAAATAGCTACCTAGCTCTGTCCACTGAATAGGCCTAAATGCATTAACCAACCCAGTAGCAGTGAGTACTGCTACTCAGTACTCTGGTCTCCGAATGCTATTTCCTATTGAAAAGAATAAGGACTCTTTGGGAAAAGGGCTGACTTCAGTATGGAACAAGGGAATATACAGGACAAGCTTGAAAATATTGCCTTAGATACAAGGAAGATCTTGGAATTGCTAGGGTTGTGTCTAAAGAACTCAGAAGCCAAGCTGAAGAGGCTCCCATTGAAAAGATGGGAAAGTTTGAGCACCCATAAGGATAAAAAAATGCAATAAGTTGAAAAACACATCAAATATGCTTACCTACTTTTCTTTTCTTTTTTTTAAAGATTTTATTTATTTGACAGAGAGAGCACAAGCAGAAGGAGAGAGAGGGAGAAGCAGGCTCCCTGCTGAGCAAGGAGCCCGATGCGAGGCTCGATCCCAGGACCCTGGGATCATGACCTGGGCCAAAGGCAGCCACTTAACCGACTGAGCCACCCAGGCATCCCACTTACCTACTTTTCTTACATAAACTATTATTACTATTGGTTATCTAAATGGCAAGCAAGGACAATTTCTCTTTATAGTATTCCAGATAATAAATGAAGAAGAAATGAGAAAATATAACCATTTTGCAATTTGTAGTCAATTAATAGACATCATTCATCAATTCCTAACATCACAGAAAGAAAATCAGACATTTTGTGCAAAAAGAAATCAAACCTGAATCTGATCAAGCCTCTAGATCCAACTACCAGTTTGTAGGAAATGCCGAAGACACAACTACCAATTTGTAGGAAATGCAGAAGACACAGGACTATCTTAAATCACACCACAGGGCTGTAATCTGCAAGATGAATACTGTGGAAAATTCCCAAAGACAAACAACTTGATTTTTTTTTCAACAACAACAATAAGAACAACTGTAAACTGGTAAAGGAAACTGAGAGATGAAAGAGGAATCTACTGATTTAAGGAGATTTAAAAGATAACCAATCCCAATATGTGGACGTTATTTGGATTCTGTTTCAAACAATCTATTAAACATTTCTAAGAAATGTATGGGACAATTGGCAATTTGAACGCTGATAGATACTTAGGATGTTAGGCAATTTCTAGGTGTTTTTATATGTGATAAGGCAATTGTGGTTATAGTAAAATGAATTTTACATTTAAAATGACTTTGGTTTGGAGATAAAAATTAATTTTAAAAAAAGAGCTAGTTTGCGGCACCTGGGTGACTCATTTAAGCATCTGCCTTCGGCTCAGGTCGTGATCCCAAGGTCCTGGGATCGAGCCGCACATCAGGCCCCCTGCTGTGCGGGGAGCCTGCTTCTCCCTCTGCCTCTGCCCCTCTAAGCCCACATGTGCTCTCTCTCTCTCAAATAAATAAATACAATCTTAAAAAAAAAAAAAGAGCTAATTTGGGTTAGTTAAAAAGACAAAAGAAACATTTAGTTAAAATATCTGATTGAATGCACTTTCAAAGTTGCTTTCTCCCAAATTAGAGTGATAGAAAAGTGTATAGTGTACATATATACATGTATGAATTTTAAAGACATAAATCCACAAGTACAAAAAAATAACGGAGCAAAACAACGACAGAATTTTGGACTTGGGGACACAATGCCCATGGGAGGGTGAGAGTATACCAAAAACAGAGAGTTAAGTGAAAGCTTCCTTGGCCCATCCAGCTGGAGAATGTTGGTTTTATCACTTTAACTTGCATTTCCCTAATTAAGAGTGAGGTTGATCATCTTTATTATTGGCCATTTAGTGTTTTTCTTTTTATTTTGTTGTTCATATATTTTGCCTAATTTTCTAGTGGGTGGCTCGTTTTCAAGTATTCTGAATAGTAATCTTTTATTGGTTGTATATGTTGCAAATATCTTCTCTGAGGCTGTCACTTGTATTTTAACTTTGGGGTGTCTTTTGTCATATGTATATTTTATGTAGTGAAATTTATTAACATTTTCCTTTATGATTTATGGTTTTTATCTTATTTAAGAATACTTCCCCCTCCAAGGTCATAAAGATTTTTCCTATATTTTCTTCTAAAAGTTTTAAGGCTTTACCTTTCATTAAATACTTAATCCATCTGGAAAGATTTTTGTGTAAGATTTAAAGCATAGATCTAGGGGCACCTGGGTGGCTTAGTCGGTTGAGTGGCCGACTCTTGATTTTGGCTCAGGTCATGATCTAGAGGCCCTGGGATTGAGCCCCAAGTCAGGCTCTGTGCTCAGTGGGGAGTCAGCTTGAGGATTATTACTCTCTCTCTCCCTTGGCTTCTCCCCCTGCTCACACTCTCAGTGTCTCTGAAATAGATAAATAAATTTTAAAATTAAATAAAGTGTAGATCTAATAGCTTTTTAAATTTTTTAAAAGATTTTATTGATTTATTTGAGAGAGAGAGAGAGAATGAGCAGAGGGAGCCTGACACGGGGCTCAATCCCAGGACCCTGGGATCATGACTTGAGCTGAAGGCAGATGCTTAACTGACTGAGCCATCCAGGTGCCCCTTAATAGCTTTTTTAAAAATGTGAATTATCCAAATGTCCCAAGATCATTTACTGAATAGTTCATCATTTTCCCACTAGTGTAACATAGCTTTTCCCATCACATACAAGTTCTCAAATAATCATTAATCTGTTTTCAATTTTCCTGTTCTATTTTATTGATCTGTTTGTCCCTTTACCCATGCTTCTTAGTGTGATTTACTATAGCATCAAACTAAATCTTGATAGGCAGTTGGGCAAGTAAAAGAAGGCTTTGTTTTTTAAAGCGAAGTCAAAACATTATTAGAAGAGAAAGGAATTAGACTGAGAAGGGGCAAAGGCCATAAAATGCTATACTTTATTAAATCATCCATAAGGGCTCATTATCACTTTCAGTGTTCAGAGGAGAATGAACCACATGCTTTCTTTGAGCAGGATTTGTTTTGGAACAAACTGGAATATTCGTGTTACAACTAAAAACCAACAGAGGAGTCACACTAGACAAGACAGGGACTTGCCCTTTTGTACCTGATGTGTTTATGCATAGACTTAATCTTCATCCAAGCTCCGATCAGAAATTGGTTCAGCTTTTGTATGAAGTGAATGTATGATGAGTAAATCACCTGGGTGAGGTACCTACTTTTTATCTAAAATCCATAAATACTACTTAGGAATATGCAAAGCCATAATTAGGAGCAACAGAGATATTCTGTTTTGAAAGATTTCTAAATAAATGGAACTTATGGCTTCCATTAGTGGTTCTTTTAAAAGTTGTCTCACAAATATCTCAGATCCGATCTGTATTTGAAAAAGTAAATCACTTTTATAAGCATAATTTTTTAAATGATAGAGGTGGTTTTGTGACAAGCTAGTATATTATAAACTAATAACCATAGTATAGAAAATTTGGAAAACTAAAGCCAGCACAAAGTCAGTGCCCTAACACAACCTTTACTATTGTTTTGGAAAATATTTTCAGTATGTTTTTCACCTGAATAAGTTTCTACTAATAATTTTGTATTGCATTGTGCATGAACATGTATAAATGAACTATTACAAAGTGAACACATCATGTAACACCATCCAGAAGCACCCTAGAATCCACTAAGTGTTCTCCCCTCCCCCAGTTGTTAATGCCTTCTTTCTCCTAAAAGGAATCACTATCCTGCCTTCTAAAGCCATAGATTAAGTCTGTCTATTTTAAAATTTTATGTGAGTAGAATTAAACAGTAAGCTTCCTTTCTGGCTTCTTTTAGTCAATGGTACATTTGTTTCATCCATGTTGCTGCACGTAGAAGTAGTTGGTTCATTTAATTGCTATATAGTATTCTATTGCATGACTAAACCACAATTTATTATAATCCTTGTGGACATCTGGGTTGTTTACAGATTAGGGCTAATAAGAATAATGGTGCTATAAATATTCTTTTTTCCCCCTAAAGATTTATTTATTTACTTGTGAGAGAGAGTACAGAGGGAGAGGGACAAGCAGATTCCCCGCTGAGCAGGGAGCCTGATGCAGAGCTCCATCCCAGGACCCTGAGATCATGACCTGAGCCGAAGGCAGATGCTTAACGACTAAGCCACCCAGGCGCCCCTATAAATACTCTTTCAGTTGTCTTTTCCTGTACATATGTATTTATTTCTGTTGGATATATATCTAGGAGGGGGTTTGCTAGGTCATAGGGTATGCATATGTTTAACCTTAGTACACAACACAAAACAGTTTTACATTGTCGTTGTACTAATTTACTCTATCCTAAGTAGGGCACGAGAGTTGTGATGACTATTAAAACCATGAGTAGGTATCGAATGGCACCACGTTTTTCTTTTACATCTGTTGTGATGAGTATTTGGTTTTCTCCTATATTTTGTTCATTTTCAAGTGTTAAACCATTCTTGCTTTCTTGGGATAACTCCAACTTAGTTATAATGTACTATTCTTTTTAATTATCACTGGATTCGTTCGCTAATATTTTGTTTAGGAGTTTGTATACAGTTCATCAGAGACACCTGTGATGCTTTCTTTCTTCCTTTATATGCCTTCAGTTTGGATGTCAAAGTTTGCTGGCCTCATAAAACAAGTTAGGAGTGCATATACTTTCTTCATTTTTTTAAGTTGTAGTACAATATACAGAACATAAAATTGACCATTTGAACCATTTTTAAGTGTTCAGTTCACTGGCATTAAGTACATTCACACTACTGTGCAGTCATCGGCACCATCCATCTCCAGAACTTTTTTCATCTTCCCAAACTGAAATTCTGTGCCCGTCAAACAATAGTCCTCCATTCCTCCCTCCCCTCAGACTCTAGAAACCACCTTTCTACTTTCTTATCGATGAATATGACTACTCTAGGCAGCTCCTATAAGTGGAAGCATTCGGTAATTTGTCCTTTTTTGTCTGGCTTATTTCATTTACTATATCCAAAGTTCATCCATGTTGTAGCATGTGTCTGAATTTCCTTCCTTTTTTTTTTTGGCTGAATAATTTCATTGTATGCATCTATCACATTTTGTTTATTCATTCATCTGTTGATGGACACTTGGGTTTTTTCTTTTACATTTTATTTATTTATTCAACTGTTGAGGAACACTTGGATTTCTTCTGTCTTTTCTTCTACCTGTTTCTTCTCTTCTTCTACTGTATATCTTCTGTGGCCATTGTGAATAATGCTGCTGTGATTATGGGCATACAAATATATTTTCGAGTCTGCTTTCAATTATGTTAGATATATTCCCAGAATTGCTGGATCATATGGTAATTCTATTTTTAACTTTTTAAAGAAACTCCATCCTGTTTCCAAAGCAGCTGCACCATTTTACATTCCTACCAACAATGCATAGGGTTACAACTTCTCCACATCCTCACCAACACTTACTATTTTCTGGTTTTGTTTTGTTTTTGTTTTTGTTTTGTAATAGGCATCCTAATGGGTATGAATTGTGATTTTGATTTGTATTTCCGTAATGATTAGTGATATTGAGTAACTCTTGATCTTTTAAGGTTTCTAATACAATTCATGACTTTTACTTCTTCCCAGGTAATGGAAAGACCTTAGAACACTTGATTTCGATTTTCCTCTTACTGCCTATGTGCTACTATCATTATGTAATTTAATTCTACATATATTTTAAAATCCCATGAGGCATTATTATTGTTTCATAAAGTCACTATTGATTTGTTTTCCTGAAAATAAGAGCTAAGAAACATGCGCTGTGCCACATTTCCTGTTTGTTCTCATATCCATTTTTCTCTGTTCCCCTGCTTTTCATAGAAAATGCGTTTCCCAGGCTCCCTTGCTAACTGATCCCGTTAGGTTCATACAAATGGGAGGCACTGGCAAAAGATTGGAAGGTAGCAGGAAGGGAGAAGTCAGGCCATTTTCCTGTTTCTCACTCTGCTTCAGGTGATATCTCCATCAGTCACTGCCTTCCCTGTGGCTGTAGCTCCTACTGGGTGTTCCTCTCCCTGGGAATCCTAGCATCCACTGGGCACTCCTCACTATGGTTCTATCCCCTTGCTGCATGGCCCTGCCCTCCAGGCTCTGATAAGAACTCCTCATCCCATTGCCCCTGCTAATACCTGGGCTGTCACCCTGTCCCTGTGAGGCTTCTCAGGGCTTTCACCACTCACATAACCAATTCTCTGTACTAAGGTCCTTTTGTTCATAGTTCTGAGAGTAGTTCCCATTTCCTGACTGGACCCTATTATTACACTCTACAAAATACCATTTGCTCACCAAGGTATAGCATTAAGAAGCTGTTACATAGTTATTCTGAACAGAGATCCAAAGAGAGAAATGCAATAAGATGTGTGTTGATTTTAAGTCTTGAGAATGGTGTGGGTTGATTTTCATTCTATTATAAACCTTGGAAGCCGCAAATCAATGTTTGCCAAATAGGAAAAAATAAATACATTGGTATTTAGGGGAAGGAAATGTTATTTTTAAGAATCTAAGTTACATATTTAAAACAATAGAATGCTTAAAAAAGAAAACCTTAAGAATATATAAAAATAAGCCGGTTTCCTCTGAAATACTGCATTATTTCCTTTATGAAAAAAAATCAGTCAATACCTATTTAGAAATATTCAATTGTTTATTTATTTTTCAATTTAAAATATTCAATTGTTTTTAAAAACAAATTTAAATTTATTATGTTTTAAAACTTTAAAGTAGATAATAAAAATTATGGGGCACCTGTTCTGTGCTAGGTAAGTATTATGAGACATACAGGATGAATAAGACAAAAATAACTCAAAAGACAAAACAAAACACAGGAAAAAAAATGTGCATGTCTGAAAATCCATGTATAAGATTAGCCATCACTTAAATTAAATTTATTTATTTATTTATTTATGATTTATTTATTTGAGAGAGAGAGTGAGTGTATGTGGGGGGAGGGGCAAAAGGAGAGAATCTTCAAGCAGACTCCCCACTGAGCACGGAACCCTAAGTGGGGCTTGATTGCATGCCAAGAGTCAGATGCTTAATGACTAAGTCACCCAGGTGCCCCGACTTAATTTAAATTTAACTAACATTTATATAATACCTATTCTATTTTATCATGGAATCAGAAGGAAGATTTAATATTAGAATACTAGTGATACAATGCTGATTTCATTTTTTACCCCTTTCCCTTTTGCTCCCCCCATTCTTGGGTCCAGTGTACTAGACTTATTGCTCTTCCTTAAACAAGGTAAGCATGCAGACAATGGGAGATAACACATAAAAATATAATATATAAAATACAAGTGTAATATATAAAAATAACAAAATATATTAATGATGATAGGTGCCAAATTCCTTATTTTTTGGAGAAACAGATATGGAAAAGGACAAAACTAGAATGAACACTTTGGATTGGATTAGAATTAGAAGTATTGGTGTGAACTCATGGATTTCAGTATGTGTAGACAGATACGAAAATACATATAAATATAAGATACATACATTCCCTAATTTTGGCCTAGAGCAACAATGCTTCACCCATAATAGCAATGAATACACCAGTTGTCCAGAAATTGTCTTCTAAATACTATTATTCTCCACTAAAAGGAATCAGGACTCTTGTAAAAATGGCTGATTCCAGAGTTGGTGCAGGGAAAGTAAAAGACAGCCTGGGATATTTTATTATTCCAGACCAAAAAAAAAAAAGGCTCAAAGAATGATGGGGACGTGTCAAAAGGACAAAGAAGTCAATTCGAACAGAGTTCCTGTTGGCCAAAATGGGGATCATATGAACAATGGAATGATGCTTGAACAGGTTATGAATTCATGAGTCCATTGTAACATATATTAATAAATGAATAAATTGAAGGTTTGGTGAAACTTTACATAGTCTCAAAGTACCACTTTACAAAATGCTTATTAATGATAAAGGGAAAAAGAGTGACTGTAAAGTGGAGAATCCTGGCAGACATCACCTTAATCAAGTGATCAGAGTTAAATGGAACAAATAAAAATTCTGTGTGCCTGGATTGGATGGAATGAGAAAGGGCATTACTCCTGTGATGTTCCTGACAAAGGTTCAATACCTGAGAGCATAAGGAAATCTCACACAAATCCAAATTCAAGGACATTCTACAAAATAACTTGCAAGTAATTCTCAAAAATATCAAGGTCATGGAAGTGAAAGAAAAAAAAGGAACTGTTTGGTACTGAAGGTGTCTAAAGATCCATCACAGGTAAATGCAATCGGTGATTCTGGATTGAACCTGTTCCCTATGAAGGAGATCACAAGTGTTAATTTCCTGATTTTGATGGTTGTATTGTGGTTATGAATTCATAACGTATTCCTACTGTTAGGACATCAAGTCAGAAATTTAACTCCCAAATGATTTAGGAAAACGTTCTTTGTGGTATTTTTGCAAATTTTCTCTAAGTTTGAGATGATATCAAGATAATATGATGCATACAAAGAAAAAGATTGGAACTCTTTCACAATCCTCTGGGTCAGGAATTCAGGCAGGACTCAGGCAGCTTTTGTGCTCTGTGTAGCAAAAGCTGGGGTCACTCACTCAGCTGCATTCAACTAGAAGTTGTGCTAGAAGTTCCAAGGTAGCTTCACTCACTGTCTGGCGCCTATGTGCTCCTCAAAGTGTGCCCCCCTACCCCTCCACACACAGTGTCCCATCACTCAGGAGTCTAGCCCAATCTTCTTTCAGTCAGCTGGATTCCCAGAACAACAGAAAAACAGCTAGGCCTCTTAAAGTCTTCTCCACCTGGCTGGTGGTTGCATAGGTGTGTTCACTTTGTACAGATTTAATCAGGCTGTATACTTAAGATTTTATTTACCTTATATTATGTTCGATGTACTTCAACGAAATAAGTAAAAATAACTTCTGGTCACTGTTTGCACTGTTCTAATTGCACATCCTCCTTTTTTACCTTTCCAATTAACAACATCTGATAGACAAATTCTTCTGGAGTGTATTTGACAACCTTCCTTTCTAAATATCTACAAAAATAATCCAGCAAATATAAAATGGATATGTTTTGCCTAATCCTGAAAAATAAAGGCCTATCCCACCTACATACTTCAAGACTCCAGGAATTTTCACTGAGCTAACATAAGCAAGAAAATGGGACACCAGCTTGTTGGCAGTTACTTTTAACCATTCTTTCTAGGGAGAACTAGAGAATGGCTTTGACTCATATCCTTTTTGCTTCCTAGGAGAACTGGCTGGTTCACAAATATTTATTAGCCTCCCACTCTGGAGGAAACCTCTCTACAGGTTTGCCCCCAGGGAAAGACGTGCCTGGTCCTGTTCTCAAAACCACTCAACAAGAGGAAGCCTGCTTGGAAACCTGCTCCAGGGAGATTGCAATCTCTCTAGCCACAGGCTCTGCTCCTGCTCAAAGGAAGGAATCTGAGAATAAGAAAGAGAAATATATTTTATTTTTTAATCTAGTTAAGGTAGATTGTAACTGAATGAGCACCAACTTATGGAAAATTAAATGTGTGAATTGTCCCATGATGGAGAACAAAAAGGCTGATGGAAGTTATTAGATTAAAGGTAAAAACATGGAATGCAGAGGTAAGTAATCTAGTGTTTTGTTTTGTTTTAATGAGTTGCTAGAAGTAAAAATAAAGAAAATAACCAAAAGAAATTTATAAATAGATATGCAGTCAGGATCACTGAAAAAGAGATGTACAGCTAGATGCATTCTGATAAAATTTACAGATTTCAAAATAAAGAAATTTTATATACTTCAAGAAAAAAAATATCTACAAAGGAAAGATAATCAGACTGGTAGTAGATTAGTCCAGATGTTCACAAAGATGTATGAAGTTTTGGAAACAAATTAAAATATCCTTTGTTAGAATTTACAGGTTACATTTTAAAGGAATAAAGTATTTAGTCTGCCTATCCAGGAACATGATCTATCTCTCTATGTGTCAGATAGTCTTTGGTGTCTTTGAATAAAATTTTATAGTTTTCTTCATTTGGGTCTTGCTCATGTCTTAATAGATTTAATCTTTGGCATTATATGGGTTTCTGTGTGTTTGTTTTGACATTGCTTGTTTATTTTTTTCATTACATTTTGTAAGTAATGTTAGTAGTACATATTGCTAAAAATAATGACCATTTGTTTATCCCATTTCAAAATTTATACTGCATTTTTTCTTATCTTATTGCATTGCTTAGTACCTCTAGCACAGTGTTGATACTTTCAGTCTTTTTTTTTTTTCTGACTTGAATGGGATTGCATTTAATGTTTCACCATTAAATATGAAGTTTGCCGTAGAGTCTGGTAGATCACTTTTATCAGATATATTCTTAGCTTACTAAGGTTGTTTATAGATGTGGAATTTTTATTGAATTTTTTTTCTGTCGTCTTTTGAGATGATCGCTTTTATGTACCTCTGTTAATGTGGTGAATCTCATTTTTTAGATTCTGTAAAGCTGATGCATTTTTATATTCCTGTGATAAACCTAATTAGGCAAAAGTATTCATCCCTTTGTATACTACAGAATCTAATTTGCTACTAATGATTTAGCATTTTTGCATCTTTGTTCATTAGTGAGACTGCCTATAATTTTATTTTTGGTGTGCTATAGTTGTATTTTAGAACTAGAACTATGGGTATGTTAGATTCATAGAACAGGTTGGAAAGATTTTTTAAGCACATGTTCCTGAACAGTTTGTACAATATAAAAATTATTGAAACTAGGAAGAAATTGTGTATAATTCATTAATTTTTTAGAGTGGTTCTTTGACAGGTTCTAATTTCTCCTAAGTTTTTTTTTTTTTAAGATTTTATTTATTTATTTGACAGAGAGAGAGCGAGAGACAGAGAGAGCAGGAACACAAGAAGGGGGAGTTGGAGAGGGAGAAGCAGGCTTCCCGCCGAGCAGGGAGCCCGATGCGGGGCTTGATCCCAGGACCCTGGGATCATGACCTGAGCCGAAGGCAGACACTTAACGACTGAGCCACCCAGGTGCCCCCTCCTAAGGTTTTAATGTATTTATTGTTTCTACTCCTTCTTTTTTTTTAATTTTATTATCTTACGTTAATCACCATTCATTACATCATTAGTTTTTTTGTTTTTTTTTTAAAGATTTTATTTATTTATTTATTTGAGAGAGAGAATGAGATAGAGAGAGAGATCATGGGGGTCAGAGGGAGAAGCAGACTCCCCGCTGAGCAGGGAGCCCAACACAGGACTCGATCCTGGGACTCCAGGATCATGGCCTGAGCTGAAGGCAGTCGCTTAACCAACTGAGCCATCCAGGCACCCCACATCATTAGTTTTTGATGTAGTGTTCCATGATTCATTGTTTGCATATAACACCCAGTGCTCCATTCAGTACGTGCCCTCCTTAATACCCATCACCAGGCTAACCCATCCCCCCACCTGTTTCTACTCCTTCTTGAGTCAAAAGTAACATTTATATTTTCCTAGAAAATCATCCATTTCGGGCACCTGGGTGGCTCAGTTGGTTAAGCAACTGCCTTCAGCTCAGGTCATGATCCTGGAGTCCCGGGATCGAGTCCCACATCAGGCTCCCTGCTCTGCGGGGAGTCTGCTTCTCCCTCTGACCCTCTTCCCTCTCGTGCTCTCTATCTCTCATTCTCTCTCTCTCAAATAAATAATAAAATAAAATCTTTAAAAAAAAAATAAAAAAAATAAAAAAAAAGAAAATCATCCATTTCAAATAGCTTGTCAAGTTACTTTTGTATAATAGTTAACAATATTATCTAAGAGCATTTAATCTTTCTTTAAGCAGTTGTGTCCCTTTCTTGTTTTTAATGGTGTTTAATGATTTGTACTCATTGTTTTCTTGACTGTTCTTACCAAAAGTTTTTCTATTTTATTGGTATTTTCAATGAAACAGCTTTTGGTTTTTTCAATTAAGATTACATTTTAATTTTTGGTTTTGGTTCTTATTTACCAGTTCATTTCTTTGTTCTTATTAATTATTTACATTTACTTATATGGCTATATTTTGCTATATTTTCTTCTAACTTCTTGAGTGGAATTTTTTTTAAAAGATTTTATTTATTTATTTGAGAGAGAGAGAATGAGAGACAGAGAGCACAAGAGGGAAGAGGGTCAGAGGGAGAAGCAGACTCCCCGCTGAGCAGGGAGCCCGATGTGGGACTCGATCCCGGGACTCCAGGATCATGACCTGAGCCGAAGGCAGTCGCTTAACCAACTGAGCCACCCAGGTGCCCTCTTGAGTGGAATATTTAATACCTGTATTGTATTTTGTTTTAATTTGTAAAAATTTCATCAAGGTAATATATACAAATAGATAAATTACCAAGTAGTATTAGAGGCTTACATCAAGAAATAGCAGCCTTGGTGGTGGGGTGGGGGTTAGCACTGTTTGTAAGTGGCCCTGGCCCCACGTCCCGCCTGGCCCCATGGTCCATCCCTGCCAGGCGGCCAGCCTGCAAACCCCCCACACACACACCTCCCCAACCGGAAGGCTGCAGTCCTTGCCAGAGTAAGGCCAGCCAGAGTGGGAAGGAGCACACAGCATCAGCTGGCCTGGAGAGAGGAGCCCACGCTGGGGGTGGGTCCACCTCCTAGCAAACTATTGGAACAAACGAGAAATGGCTATGTCCTGTCCTTGTGTGTGATCCGGCCTGGCCCAGAATGTAGGTGTTCCAGGTGCATCTGCTGGACCACTGACCTGAGGCAGAGACCTGGCACCCTCCAGTGCCCTCTGCTCCCCACCGCAGGGGCCTCCCTTGCAGACAGTGCAGTGCCAGCGGGTCTCCACGTGGTGCTTGCACTCGTTGCAGTGTAGACAAAGCAGTCTCGGCTGTGGGTGTACAGCTCCACCAGCATGCACGTGGCGGACCGCTGGGCTCTTTGGAGTGGAGAGAACGCCAGGTGCTTGTCCCTTGTGAGGGTAAGGAAGGCAACCGGTTCATCCATCAGATAGCAGGGGCTGAGGGGGTCAGGATCAATGATGTGAGGCAGGTAATAAGAGGGATCACAAAGAAGACAATCTCAATCTGACTCTGGAACAAGAGCACCACATGGCGCTGGATCAACAGCAGCAAACAGGTGAGTTGAGCTAAATGCCCATGAGGCTGGTGATACTTGAGTTAGTTTACAACCATACAAGTTTCTACAATACAGCCCTTGCCTTTTCCTGCTCACAAACTTCTGGTTTCTTCTCTTAGAATGACTACAGTGGGTCTAAAATCTACATCTTTTTATCTTCTCATTTAATAATTCCTTCAAAATAAGAACCATTTAGGTCAGGTACAGTGCATGTACAGTGGACATTTCGCCTCAAAGGGTCTACTCTAAAATGTAGCCCATAGTTCAATCTGAATCTAATCACAAGGAAACAAGTCAGATCCAAATTGAAGGACATTCTACAAAACAATTTTTGGCCTTGACTTTCAACAAAATGCCCATGTTGTGAAAGAAAAGAAAGCCAGGAACTGAGACATGGCAACTTAAACTGACACAATCCTTGATCGGAGCAGACGCTAGATAGTGGCACTGGGGGAAGTTTCCTGAGTGCGAAGCCCTAGTGTGGTTAAGCAGAGAACTACAGATAAAGAAGATGTAGCAAAATGTTAGCAATTGGTGAACCTAAGCAAGGGATATGGGAGGGGGTCCACTATGCAACTTCTGTAAGTTTAAAATTTTTGAAAGTTGGTGGGAGTGGGAAAAATAAAGAAGCAAAACCTTCTTAGTCCTTGCTGTGGAAACAGCAAAAGTTTTGTTCATTAATATCTGAGAAGACACAACCACCACTAATTCTCATACCCCTTAGTGTAAAGGCTGCGATAGGAAGCTGGTATTGCATATCTATTTTACATTAACTAATATATAACTCTAAACTCTATTAAACTGAAAAATGTAAAATGGTACCTGCAAGAGATCAGGAACTCGTGAGCAACTGCTGTGCTGCCCACTATGTTCTACCAGTTTCTCAGAGACTGAAAGTCTGTGCAAACCGGCAGTAACACTTGTAATATACTTGGGCAGCAAATGTTTGTGTAAAACAAGAGTCTTAAGATAAGACACATTTCTAGAAGAAGAATGTAGGGCAAGAGAGCACACTGAGTAGAGACACCTCTCAAACAGACGCCAAAAGTTAAAAGCATCAAGGGGGACTGTGACATGTGTTTGACTTGTAATATTGGGTATAAGATTGTGACTCAAAGAAAACACTCATAAAACAAGGAAGAGCATTTTGAAAAGGTGATGCACAGGAAAACATTAACAGTGGAGAATGCCTGTAACAACTCATTCAAAATAGAGGCAAATAAAACCATCTGGTGACCAAAGAGAGAGAGAGAGAGAGAGAGAGAGAAAGAAATAAAAGAAATAGTAGACTTTTCTCTTTCTACCATCAACTATGGATGCCTAAGGGCATCCATTTTCACCTTTTTTAGCTGAATCTTCTGCTATTCATCTCCATCTTTCTAAAATTATGCTATTTCTTGACTTATCAATTTTAGGCAGGACCTATAGATTACCTTTTATGGTAGTTGAGGATTTACTTCTGTACTTCCCTTTTTCCGTTCTCAAAAAAATTTTGTTAAAGCAATATCCAATGTTATATATCATTCTGATATGTAAATATTGTTCACTGTTGTGCAAAATAATGTACTATGATGATAGGTCCTTTCTGTAAACCTCTGGTTTTCCTGCAAGTAATAATTGCCTCCTTTTTAAAATTTGCTTAAGTTTTTTCTGTACGTAGCTCTAAGTGTTTTCCAAATACTACTACCATTTATTTTTCCAAATCACCTAGCAGTTTTTCCAAATGCTCCATCATATCAGATAATCTGTAAGTTCCATCTATTTTGCTTGATGCCTTTGTCCCAAGGTCCACTGTCCTCCTACTCTAATATGAACCAATTGGCCCCTAGGCCTGGTGTGTAGTTGTTAAGATGGGCATTTCTTTGTCATTCTCCTGTGGAAGATCTCCTGTTTCCTAGTTCCCACATCTCTTGTTATAGATTAACAGTCTAGAGAATATACTCTAGCTAGTTTAAGCCCAAAGAAAATTATTTGATTTGTACAATCATTGAAAGAGCGGAAGAAGGAATCTCTGGGTCAAGCTTTCAGGACCTCTGCCAAAGTCATACCATAAAACTAAGTAGTGTCGGACCCTGTCATGATCAGGAAGCTGCTGAATCAGGAAGCTGCTTCCACAATGGCTGGCACCAGAACCAGGCCACCTCTGCCACATCAAAGTTGCTGAAAATAAAGATCCTTGCTAAATCAGGAGGATCCCTGGCAATCAGTATGCCGCAGCCATAGCTGCCAGCCCTAGAACCCTGTCTCCTCTTTACAATCGGTATCCGTCTGTATTCTCATGTAACTCAGTTCCAAGTCAGATTCTCTCAGAGTGCGTATGCTTGGCCCGATACATATAATCTGAATCTAGAACCTTAGCTGCAACTTAAATCTAAATTCTGGGATGAATGGTTTTCTGCTTTCCAACCTCTGCATTGCAGGAAGGCATTCTGGGACAAGGGTAACAACACAATAGGTGTTGTGCAAACCATTCCACAGTATGTGCGATAGTCCTCTTGGTTACCTAACATCTATACTCAGCATTCTTCGCATACCTAAACTTCCAACGACAGTGTATTCCCACTTAATACAATGCAACTATACTTCGTACAAATGAAAACATCCTTACCATCTTTCGAAAAGAGGAGACCCAAAAATCTCAGTCACTACCTCCATTTCTGGGTGATGCTCTTTCTTCCTCTAGGTCAGTCACAAACCTCTCTTGCTAACCTATGACATGTAGATTAAATAAACTCACCTCTACCAATACACTTTGTATAAAAGCAGAGGAAAGTAAAAGGGAAAAAAGGAAAATTAGTCATTATGCAGATCTTCCATGATTTACAATGGCGTTATATATGGAGAAGCCCATGATAAATTAAAAATATCCTGTCAAAAATGCATTTAATACACCTAACCTACCAAATACCATAGCTTAGACTAGTCTACATTGAAAGTGTTCAGGACTCTTACACGAGACTACAGTTGAGCAAAATCATCTAATGCAAAACCTATGTTTTAAACAAGGGTTGCATATCTCATATAATTTATTGAATACTGTACTGAAGGTGAAAATGGGTACAAAATCATTATAACTGTGTTGGTTGGTTCATGACTGTGTGGCTGACTGGGATCTGGGCTCACTGCTGGTGCCCAGCATCACAAGAGAGTGGCATACTGCATCTTGCTAGCTCAGGAAGGATCAAAATTCAAAATCTGAAGTATGATTTCTACTGAATGTGTATTGCGTTAGCAGCAATGGCTTTATAGGTTACTCAGTAAAAAGTCAGAGCTGTACACCCAACCACGGCACATATTGACTCCCAAATGCAGACAATTCTACTGAGTGTTGTGCCTTTTTTTTCAAAGTGGAGTTTTAAGGTGTATCACTGTATCTTTCCCTTTGGAGGGACTATGCTTCTGTGACCCAAATAATTGGAATCTTAGAAACTTTATTGGGGTAGCAGGACCATGCATTTTTATGGGATTTATTTACCATTCTTTGGCACACATGACATCTGCTTATCAAGATAATGAAGGTGTAGTACTGTTCACATTGGAGAAACCAAGCTGCTTTTAGTGTTCTCAGCTTATTAAGATAGAAAAAATGCATTTATAAATCAGTAGCTTCATACAAGTTGTAGAATTATGTTGATTTGACCCACTAAAGAGACCATAGGTACAATTGTCTACTCTTCTTGATTAAGCTTATGATACCAGGACCTATCTATCTTCAGCACAGGCCAATGTCAAGTTCAATGGAGGTAAGATGGGGACTACTACATCTTGTTTGTTTCAAGTTTTTTAAACCTTTTAAAGCACTCATTTTAAGGATTCTCTTAGGAAGGGAATGCAATATTGCTTTTGGTTTGCTATTTTGATCGGGAGGGGTGTTCTACTTGACCCTCTCTATAGCCCTTTACTACTTGATCGGAAGTTAATGTTAGGATTCTACCAGTTGCTGAGTATACTATTCCAATATACACTCTGGAAAAATAGAAGTAATGATAGAATGGGTTTGTAAATGTCAAGACCCATTGTGAGATGCACTGGAGCCCAACTCCATTTATGATCTGACCTTGTAAGTCAAACTCAACTGAGTGACAATTGTAATGTTCTGGGTTCCCAGGGATTCACGGCAGCTCATAGCCATTGGTGTTCAATAATCCTTAAAGAATATTCCTCTTTCCCCAGTGTACAGTTAACTCAGTAAATGACACAAGGTCTTTTGGAAAAAGCCAGGAGCTCTGGGTCTGAAACAGACTCCTACTATGGTGAGGGGTCATGACTCAAATCAGGCTTTATATACCAGACCTAAAATTTTTTATTTATTTGGTTGGCTGGTTGGTTTGATTTGATTTGGTTTGGTTATATAGGTCATGTAGAACCTTAGTGTGCTGCCCAGTTATTTAGTCCTAAAGACTACATGACCAATTAATGATTGCAGAAGATTCTTGAGAATAAAATTAGTCTGTCCCTCCAGTCCTGATGCCTATTACAGCAACCATGCCCATTTGCCTCTGTGGTTAAGTACTGCTAGTTGGCCTTTGCATTCCAGTTTCCCATCATTCCTGTTGAAATTAGAGCGCCCATTTAAATGACAGCATCTACTTCCTTCATTCCCAGCCTACAAGGACAGGCACTTTAGCAACTCTCAAGAATAGTCTATTTCCTTGACCATTAAACTTTGTATGCCCGAGTAAAGGAAATATCCTTTGGAACCTCCCAAGAGGATATAGGGGGTTGTTGAGCTGGTCACACATGATCAGTCCACTGTAAGATCCCCATATCTCTGAGTGTTTAGATTTGTTCTTGTGTACCTCTTGAGGGAATTTTGGGAATCTGTGGAACCATTGGATGTCACAGTGATTAGGGATGTTGTTAGCATTTGCTGGCCGGGGCCGGGAATAGTAAATGTCCTGCAATTCATGGGACAGACTGACTCAACAAAGAATTGTACTGCATGCCGCATAACATTCAGTGGTCCTCCAGACATTACTGTGTGTGAAAAATCTGTTTACAATAATCTGAACCTAGAACCTAACTCCACCTAATATATAAACACAAAGTACTTTTGCAAGGTTTTAATATACACTAAATTTTCTGGAAAGCAAGAATTGTGTAAATAAAGATATTAATATATTGTTTTGTTCAGAACTCTACCAACACTTGTTTCATCATTTTGGAAAAATCATATTACTGACTGCAGGACTGCTTGTGAACTTTTATCTTCAAAAGAACACATCTGTATCAGTCTGCATCTGGAGCTTTTATAATCAAGGCAACTCTGAATATAGATGCAGACAGGACTACTTTGCTGTGTCTTCTAGCAGAGTTGTGCCTAAGCATTCATACACAGAAATGATGATAATTTCCTTTTATTTTCTTATGTCACAGTTAGAATATCATGTTGATTTAAAACATAATATGTATAAGTAGATATTAACTATAAATTTCATTTAAGAATAAAGGGGATATTACCATAAAATTATCATAAAAAGGGGACATTGGTCTAAGAGGGTTGAGAATCACTGTTCATATAAGACCAAGGAATTTCTGTTATCTTAGTTTAACTCAGCATAGAACACTATTAAATCAAAGCCAACAATTAGAACTACTCTCAGCTGCTTGAGTTAGCTCACTGAATCCAGACTCTCTAATGGATACATGCCAATTGATAAATTCAGCCCAGTCTTAAGTTATGTTCCTGCCTCCTGATCTAACATCCTTAGAATTTATTACCACACATATTCACTGTTCAGGGTTTGGACAACGTAAATTAGCACTTAGGAGCAGCCAGGCTGCCTGACAGTTTTTGACTCCTTGTGTGCACCACCCCCGACTCTCTCGCTTAAGATCTATTGCAGTTGATGTGACATCTGCTAAAGCCTTGTCTTTAATAGACAATTCTTTTAAAGTCATCACAGGTGGTAATTTGTTTTTTTTAGCACCAGTCCTTGGACTACCAATGTCCTTTCCTTTTCTCATTATGGTTTTCTGATACTGTTTCATAGAGGATATGTCTTCTTGCATTTTATGGAAGAGGACAAAAAAACAGAAATTTCTTTCTGAAAAATGCTCTAGGATGATTTTCAGAACTATGTTCTGCCCCTTCTTCCCCATTGGATTGTGAATCAACAAATATTATGGGAAATCTATTATGTGCTAGACATGAGGTAAGTGTCAGGGCTATAAGACTGGCATTGTCCCTGCTCCCATTGGAATGTTAAAAGTACTCTTCCCTTCCTCTTATTCTGTAGAACTTTTTCATGGCCTTCATTTCTTTATGAAGTCAGATCTTTCCAGACTTTATATTTATCTTTGTCAATAACAGTGGCAGTTGAATGGATCCTTTTATCTGATTCTGGATTATATCCAAGCATCTGCTAATTCAATTCAAAGAGCATGTATCTACTATACGTAAAACATTGTGCTCGGAGATATGGCAAATGATAGTAATAGCTAGCACGTACTGAATGCTTAATAAATGTCAATCACTTTTAAGTACTTTGCATGTAGAACGTGTTTAGTTCTCCACCACTTTCTGAGGTGTTGCTGTTATTACCCCCATTTTAAAGATGAAGAAACTGAAGCATTAAGTGGCTTAGAACCTTGCTCAAGGTCACACGCCAGTAATCAAATTAAACACAGGTGATCCACATCCAGGGCCAAATCTCTTAACTACTTTCTTGTGGTGTAAGATACTAAGTTGAAAAATATGACTTGCTTCAAACAACTTGCCACCAAGGGGAAGCTTTGAAAATTACTGTAACTTATTATTAGTTGAAAAAAAAAGTCAGCTAAGATTCTTGAAGTTTTTTAGAACAGCTAGCTCAGGTAACCTTTCTGTTGACTTTTTTCTTTCACTTTTTTTTCCCTCTAGTGATTCACTTGACCATTCATGAAATTGTACTTATTTACATTGACTTTTTGATCTTATTGTTTATCTTCCCTACAAAAATGGAGAATTTCTTGAAGGTAGGAATCATATATTATTTATCCTTCTGTCTTCAGCACCTAACATATAATGGAGGATTACTAAAAATAAGGACTAAATTAATCCTTATATTCAAAATAAATAGCAGTAATCATTCATACTCAGTATTTATGAATACATTTCACCCAAGGGTACACCAGTGTTTTAAAGCCTTTGATTGAATAAGTCTCAGTAACATTCTCATAGGAGAGTTAAACATTATTATCCTGTTTCACAATCAAGAGCTTAATTGTCAAAAGGTCAAGTGGCTCACAAGTTATAAAATGAGTAGAGGAAAAAACAGAATCTAACAGTTTCTTATTACAAAAAGATTCCGCCAGAGTTAAATGAATTCACATAAGAATACAAAAAAATAATAATAAAGATCTTTATCAAAGCCCAAGCAATACTTGAGCAGAAAACATTAACTTATGTTAACTTTAGGAGTAAGTTATTTTGAAAAGCAGCTATAAAGATCATGTTCAGAAATTTCTTTCCATGCTATTTTTGTTTTCTACACATTATTTTAGTAATAAGGGTTATATCCTCCCATGAGATCTACAGGGCGGATATGAGATAAGCCACAGATGAGTTAACTTGTTTTGGCCTGAATAAGGAAATGTGGCTGCTCCAGATGCTTCCATGCTCCAAGCACATCAGATCTAGTAGGCAATAGAAACTGGACTAAGACTCAAAGAGGGGGCGGTTTTAGCGAATAACAAAGTCTACTCCTTCAGTGTTTCCCTAGACAAAGGTTTTTTTTTTAAAGAAAAATATTATTACAACATAGTTCTAGATTAGCTCTTCATAAACAAACTTCAACAAAGGATGATCCTAGAATCTTGAACTTTTTTTTACTATAGAAAAGTTATTTTTATTCTTTACTCTGTTTCGGTGACTGCTTTCCCTACTTCTGTTCATGGTTTCACCATCCATTGAACCAACCAAGCTAGAAACTTTAGATTTATTCTCCATAGCACGTTCTCCCTCACCCTCACATGTCAATGGTTTTCCACATCTTGCCCATTTTCTTTTCAAAGATTTATTTATTTATTTATTTGAGAGAGAAAGAGCAAGAGTGGGAGAAGCAGAAGGAGAGAAAGAGAGAATCTCAAGCAGAGGCCATGCTGAGTGCAGGCCTGATGTAGGGCTCTATTCCATGATGCCGAGATCACGACCCAAGCTGAAACCAAGAGTTGGACACTCAACCCACTGCACTATCCAGGAGTCCCAGTTTCCTAAGTAGGTATATCTCTATTGTCTCTTTTAAAGGCTGAGCCTCTTATGGACTATATGTCAGTCTCTTAGGTGGTTTTCCTGTCTCTAGTCTCACCTCCTTCTAGTCATTTTTCCTCCCTAGTTGGTAAGGTTATTAACCTAGAAACCACTAATGGCTCACCCTTGCCTATGGATCAGAATACAGCCTCCTTAGTAAGATATTCATGCCCTCCCCAATCTTTATAATACCTTATTTTTTTTGTATTTCCTTGAAACACTCTATGCCAACTACAAGTTCCTTCTTGCCATCCCCCAGACATCTCCAACATCTTGAGCTCTTTCATGCTTCAGTGTCCTTGCCCATGATGTTCCCTTGCCCTGCAGAGTTCTTCACCTGTATTCATCACATGGCCAACCTCCTAGACTTCCCTCAAATCCCAACACAAATGTGGCCTCCGTATTAAGGATTTCCTGACTCTTCCATTTAATTAATCACTCTTATTTCAGACCCATGGCAGAAACTCCTGCTCCTCACTGAGTAACCTTTTGATGTCCCACATTTCCCAGCTCCTTTCTAAAGAGATAGGGCCATGTGACTTCTTCTGGTCAAAGAGAAGTGCAAGTGAGATATGCCACTTTGGTCCAAGACATGAACTTTCAACACTCTCTTCTCTTTTTAGGAAACTAAGGGGGAATTTTGACTAGATGGCAGAACCACAAGATGGAAATGGCCCAAACACACCACATTGGGGGAGCTGCTCTGGAAAGTCCTTTGAAACTGCATTAGAATTCATATAAGCAAGAAATAAATTTTTTTGGTTAAGTCACTGAGATTCGGTATTTATTCATTAACACAGTGTAACCTCACCTATCCTGACTAATTCAATGTTCTGCCTATCTCTATTTGGCCTTTCATTATGATAAATTATGATAATGTGTTAATTATTTTTCTCCTATACTATGAACCCTCAAGGTCAGACGCAATGCCTGTGTTGCATCTAATACAGTGTTATGACCAAATTGAACTTGTTGAAAATTAAACTCAGCATCTTCAAACTTTACCCCCAAACCTGTTCTCCCTCAGTATTTCTTATCTCAGTGAATGACATCACCATTAACACAGTCACTCAATTCAGGATCTGGAGTTACCTTTCTTTATTGTCTTCTGAATCATTTTAAGAATACCTAGGAGAAACTTCTTCTGCCTCCTAAGTATGCCTTGAGTTTGCCACGTTTCTCCATCCCCTTATCCCTCATTATCTATCTCTTGTTGGGATGGTAGCCACCAGCTTCCTAAATGGCTCTCTTCTATTGCTCCTTTGTGATTCATTTTTCATCTGCATTAAGAGGAAGATGTTTTAAAATCTGCAAATATTATCACATAATCTCCATGCTTAAATAAGACCAAATACATATGAGAAATATATTTTGGCCATCTGAATGACCAAACACATACATACATACATACATACATATGTATAAATTACAATATCACACCTCCCCTTGGGTTTCAAGTGTGTTCAGGGAATAGCCTGTTCACTGCTATATTTCCAGCTTCTGACACACAACAGGCAGTACCAAATATTTGTTGAATAAATAAATGAATGAATGAATACTTGGAAACTAGTAGGTACTCAATAGGTGTTTCTTGAATAAACAGCCAACAGCTAGCTCATATATTCAAGCAAATATGAATTTCAATACATTCTGAAATGTATTATCAGTGCATATTTAAACTTTCAGTCCTCTTTCTCTTTTTTTATGTCAGCCCTTGCAACCTCTAAAATTCTAATCCATGGCTCATTTATTCACTCTTTTATTGGGGAAGGAGGTTCTTTGCATATTAATTCTTATGCACTCATGTATCTGAGTTATATAACATCATTTAGAATTTTGTGTTATTTTGTAAACATGCTTCAATAATTTTAACATTTATACATATATATGTCTTCTCAACTGAATTATAAAATCACTTGGAATTAAATCTATGAGCTCTGTTTTGAAACTCTTGCCTACCCTCACAACCTTAACCCTCCTGGTGCCCAGCCTTCTGCATAAGCTGATCACTTAGTTAAGTAATAGTAATTAAAGGATTGGCAAGATTTAGCCTACAAGAGTGAAAGATGGATGGGAGAAATGCTCAGCAGACAAATAATTGGAAAGGATTCCTGGCTTTGCCTTAAGGTAGAAATGAACTTTGGGGCTGGCATCTAGGGCTTGGGTCAGAGGTATAGATGCCTTGTGTTCATTGTCTTAGTTTTGCTGGGCTCCAGCCCCGCATGCATTTTTTTCCAACAACTCAGTCAATTACTTTTAATGACCCCATGTTATGTGTAAGACACCTTAAAAACAATCCATGGAGAAGAAAATTGTTTTTCTAAGGTCCTTTTAAACATATTTACAACTTGCAAAAACCTAAAGTAAACTACATTTGTTCATTACAAATCACTTAATGTTAAGATCTAACTTTACTTTTTTTTTTCTTACACCCTCCCATCTCTCATGAGTATTAACATTTAAAATGAAGCAAAAACAACAAAAAAATCTTGGTCTTTAACGTCAGGTGATCCGGAATATAAAAGACCCATCTCGTATGAATGAAATCAGGCACACATGTGAATTTATTCTTTGGGTGTCGCTGGCCATGGCCTTGACTCTGTGCTAAGATGGACTCTTTCCTTGGCTGTTCTGACACAGCAGCGGGAAATACATTCTAGTTTCTGTAGCTCCCATGCTGCTGTGTAATTATATATCTCAGATGAGGGGATAAGACTGCTCAGGAAGGCAGCCTGATGACCATGATTCTTTCATGTGCTCAACTGATACTGATATGTTTCCGTAATGAGCTATCCAGGATGGAAGCTCCAGAATAAGAAATACTCAAGTATTTGAAAATAATGTAAATCTATCCTGTTAATTAAAATGATCCTCTATACAAAATGAGGGAAAAGTACTATTTTTTAAAAAAATATTCTATTTATTTGACAGAGAGTGATACAGCGAGAGAGGCAACACAAGCAGGGGGAGTGGGAGAAGGAGAAGCAGGCTTCCCATGGAGCAGGAAGCCCAATGTGGGGCTCCATCCCAGGACCCTGGGATCATGACCTGAGCCGAAGGCAGACACTTAACAACTGAGCCACCCAGGTGCCCCAAGAAGTACTATTATAATTTCTCAGTTCTTATACCTCATGTCCATGAAAATGTTCAAATGTTATACATTCTGAGTGAAGAAAATCCATTCTTAACATTATTGAAATTAAACTTTAAATAAAACCACAAGATTTCAGAACAGAAACATAGCTTGGACCTATAGGCAAATAGGATTTTGGCACCTTGCTGAGACTACTGGAACTTTACTGGGTAACTAAGTTGTTACTTTTTTGGTATATGTTAGACATCAGTGAATATTAGATTGTGACAAATTTGGGCATATTAAGATATAATGTATTCCCAGTTTTAGGTTCCACAACTGATTAAGAAAAAGCAGGCTCATTTTCAGCACATACACAGAGTCACAATTTCTGAGATATAACAGGTTCAACTTTGTGTCTGCTGAAACAAACTAGTTTGTAACAATTGTATTAGTCAGGTCAGCTGTTGTAACAAATGCCATAGACTGCCTGGCTTAAACAACAGAAATTTATTTTCTCATAGTTTCAGAGGCTCAGAAGTCCAAGATCAGGGTGTTGGCCAAGCTTGCAGACAGCTACCTTCTTGATGTGTCCTCACATGGTAGAGAGAGAGAGTGGGAGAGAGCGAGCTTGCTCTCTGGTGTCATCTTCTTATAAGGGCACTAATCTCATCAGACCAGGGCCCCATTCTCGTGACTTCATCTAACCCCAATTATTTCCCAAAAGCCCCATCTCCAAGTACCATCATATTGGGAATTAAGGCTTTAACATATGAATTTTGGGGTTCACAATCAGTCCATAACAATTATTTAAAGCCTTTTTTTTTTCTTGAAGCATTTCTGGCTGTTGCCGTGGTGCCAATTTCTGGAGTGTGTTACTTTTTTTTTTTTTTTACGTTCTGCTGGTTTTTATTTCTCAGATTTTAATGATTTGCTTTGACCTTCATTTTGTGACATACTGGGAAGAATTCTTTGGAAGTGGTTATTTTCTTTTTCTGCTTAAGAAGCCATATGGAATATTTGTGCATATTTCCCTTGTGTAGTGATTATATTTATTCCTGCTTTATAGCCTAGAGTATTTTCCTTGCTAAAACTGCAGTGATGTCATAGAGGTCCTTTCTGTTCAGACTGTCCTTTCCACAACTCATTCCAGAATAAGTGATCAGTGCTTCCATTAGCACAAATGTTCACATGCTATTAAAAACAAAACAAGGGTGCCTTATGCCTAAAAAGTTCTACTGACATGCAAGCAATAGACATCCAAAAGATCATCCAGATCTTTGAAAGAAAATGTCATTCTTGTATTCAGTTAAGACTGATGTCAAATTACTTCCTGGAATGACTTTTCTGTAAAATCAGTTTGAGCCAGTATCCATTCTTGCTTTGGAAAAGCATATCCTGTGTCATTAACAATGGGTATAGTGAACACACCCTAAAGATCAAAGGTGAAAAGTTAGTAGAAAACTAATATTACTTCAGTCAAACATGATTGGATAAAGGATTTAAAGCCCTATACCTAAAATCATGGCACGCTAACACTTAAAAGCAAGTAAAGGACTTCAATTACTCTATAATTTATCGGACAGTTTAAAAAATATAATGTATGGGAAGAGGATTGTTTGGTTTTGCTGTCATTAAGCTTAGTGGGTTATTAGGTCACCCTCTCTCTGGACTTGGAAGAAAATGGACCCTTTTTCCCTTCATGTGGAACTAACACTGAATAAGCCTTGTCACTACAGCATATTTATGAAGCCCTTGAGTGGTTTAACATTAACGTTTAACTTCTAAACTTTAATAATTCAGATTGCAACTGTGGAAAAAATAACCTGTGTGCATAACTTAAAGCAAATTGAAGTTTTCTTTCCCTCAGCTGATTTTAGCTGTAATACTCATTGCTTTTTGTTATAGAATTCAACCTAAAAATATAATGTGTATTTTTGCAGAGTGATTTTTGTCCTAAACATTATTATTTGCAGCTTATTTCTATTATGCCTATAAATTATGTTTTTAAATTTTACAAATTGGAAAGAACTTTGCAAATACCTTATTTATGAGCAAAGCATCCATTCAGAAATAAATATCTCATCATTCCTGACACAGTTACCAAACCTAGATGAATGTTAATTTGATAATATATGTGAATGGATGTGTCTGACACTGGCTGTGTCTTTGCTGTTGTTTTTTGTTAAGTTTTTATTCAAATTCCACTAAGTTAACAGACAGTATTATATTAGTTTCAGGTGTACAATATAGTGATTCAACACTTCCATATATCACCCAGTGCTCATCACAAGTACCCTCCTTCATCCCCATCACCTATTTCACCCATCTCTCCACCCCCCTTCCTTCTGGTGACCATCAGTTTGTTCTCTATAGTTAAGAATCTGTTTCTTGGTTTGCCTCCCTTTTTGTTCCCTTTGCTCATTTGTTTTGTTTCTTAAATTCCACATATGAGTGAAATCATATGGTACTTGTCTTTCTCTGACTGACTTATTTCACAGCGTTGTACTCTCTAGCTTCACCCATGTCCTTGCAAATGGCAAGATTTTGTTCTTTTTCATGGCTGAGTAATATGCCATTTTGTATATATATGCCACATCATCTTTATCCATTCATCAATTGATGGACACTTGGGCTGTTTCCATGATTTGGCTATTGTAGATAATGCTGCTATAAACATCAAGGTTCATGTATCCCTTTGACTTCATCTTTTTGTATTCTTTGGGCAAATACCTAATAGCACAATTGCTGGATCATAGGGTATTTCTATTTTTAACATTTTGAAGAACTTCCATACTGTTTTCCAGAATGGCTACACCAGTTTGCATTCCCACCAACAGTGTAAGAGGGTTCCCCTTTCTCCACATCCTAGCCAACACCTGTTGTTTCTTGTATTGTTGATTTTAACCATTCTGACAGGTATGAGGTGAAATCTCATTGTAGTTTTGATTTGTATTTCCCTAATGATCAATGATGTCAAGCATCTTTTCATGTGTCTGCTGGCCATTTGGATGTCTTCTTTGGAAAAAATGACTATTCATGTCTTCTGACTGGCTGTGTCTTCGACAAGTCAATATAGTTTGGGAAGCAGTATTAGATAACAGTGAAGACAAAGACTCTGCAGCCAGACTGTCCATGTCTTAGCTCTGTCACTTACTAGCTTTGTGGTCTTCGGCAAGTTACTGAGCCATCCCTATAAAATGGAATAATAGTAAGAATACCTACTTATAGAGTTATTGCAAAGATTGCACTGAGCACTTAAAATGTCATTGCTACCTAGGAAACTCCAAATAAGCTTGTTGTTATTATCCACAGTGGTTAGGAGCATTGACTGTAGGGTCAGATATCCAGAGTTTAAGTCCAGGCTCCACTACCAGCTGAATAACCTTGGGCAAGTTACTTAATATCACAGTGTCTTCATTTCTTCATCTGAAAATGGGGATAATAATAGACATGAGAACTAATTGAAATAACAGAGAAAAAATGATTTGAAACGTCCCTGGCACATAGTAGGTGCTGAGTAAATATTAACAATGGATATAATAATCATATTACGGAGGGGACTAAATTATATTCATGCCTCCTAAATATCAAGTGAAATATGATATCAAATGAAAAATGCTATATCCTATTTTACCAGTCTTGAGAATAACTTAAGGTCACATATTTTTAGTAGTAATATGACTCCAAACATCTATTCTGCTTATTATGAAAATGTCTTTCCTTTTCTGTGTCCCTATGTCATGGTAAATGCAGAAACCCAGGGGTTGTTAGCCTCAAGGGGTCAGTATTGAAAGGCCATTGCTGCTCCTGCAATATAACCTCAGTGTACTGGGTCAGTGAGGTGCTGGTACCTGCCCTCCTTTTCAATTTGCTCAAACCACAAAATCCTTTTTCTCACCTTCCTAATGTACAGCTAAGGGAAGACTCCATGATCCAAGCAAGATCATCACAATAATTAAGAGTACATTTCCTAAGGTCTCAGTTATTCAATTTTAAATAATGATGTGACAACAAACAATATAATAACAAAGGTAACTAGAAAAATCTCCAAATGTTTAGAAATTCAGCAATGCACTTTTAATAATCAATGGGCCAAAGTAGACTTTGAACAGAAATTAGAAAATATTTTGAGTTGAATAATAATAATGGTGGTGTGGCACATCAAAACTTATGTTTTAAAGTGGTGTTAAGAGGGAAATTTGTGCCTTAAACACACATATTATGGGGAAAGTGGCTGAAATTAATTATCTGAGATTTACTCAAGAAATTAGAATAGGATATCAAACTCAAAGTTGAAGGAAGAAGATATAATAAAAAGCAGAAATGAGCAACATAATAAACAAATAATAAAGAAAAATTAAAAAGCCAAAAGCTGGCAACCTGTAACAATTAAACTGATAAACCTAGTAAGTAAAAAGAAAAAATACCAGTTTTAGGAATAAAGTTCCCGCCATCATTAAAAAGAGAATAAGAGGTTATTGTGAGTAACTCCATGCCAATAAATTTGAAATTTAGATGAGGTTGACAAATTCCTTGAAAAATATAAGTTACTAAAACTGACTATAGAAGAAATAGAACATTTAAATAGTTCTATATTTACTTTAAAAATGGAATTTGCTATTAAAATGTCTTCTCCTCTTCTACTCCCCCCACCACCAAAAAACAAAAACAAAACAAACAAACGAACTAAAACCAGAACCAAATGGCTTCACTGGTGAATTTCAAGCATTTAAAGATGCAATAATGCTTAAAATAATTTTCCCAGAGAACAAAAAATGGGATACCTCCCAACTTGTTTTGTAAAGCCAGCATAATCTTGGTACTAAACCTAACAGGATGTAAAAAAGGAGGGGGGGAGCATATAAGAGGGCAATTTCTCATTAACATAGGTTTAAAAATCTTAAGTATAATATTAGAAACTAAATTCAGTGTAAGATAAAAAGATAATAGCACAACCAAACTAGGTTTATTTCAGGAATACCAGGTTGGTTTAGCATTTAATAATTATTGAATATAACTCAGCACATTAACAAACTAATAACATATAGTACAGATAATAGAAAAGTCATGAACATTTCAATAGGTGAGAAAAATCATGATCAGTTCCAACATTCATTCATAATTTAAAAATAAGGACCTTTCATCAAACTAGTAATATAAAGGAAATACCTTAATCTGATAAAAGGTAAATATAGAAAATGTACAACAAGCATTATACTTGTGAAATGTTGAAAACTTTTCCCCTGAGATCAGGAACAAGATAAAGATATACACTATCACCATTTCTATTCAATGTTATAATAGATGTTCTAACCAACACAAGTAGAGAAGGAAAAGAACTAAAAGGTATTAAAAAGAAAAATAAGAAATAAAACTGTTTGTATACACAGATGACCTGATTGTGTAGATGGAAAATTTAAAAGGATTTGCAAGCTATTGGAAATAAAAGTGAACTTAGCAAGGTTGTTGGAATGCTGGATATAGTCAAAATAAGAAAATCAGTTCTATTTTTATATTCTAGTAACAAACAATAGGATAAAAAAGCAAATACCTAGCAAAATATTTAATTAAAAATGTGCAAATTTCTACACACTGTGTAGAAATGATAAATGATAAAAGGTTACCATGATAATCTAAAGAAGACCTAAGAAATGGAGAGATATATATCTACACCTCTATCTATATTATATGTATAGATATTGAGGGATGGAAGACTCAATGTTGCATAGACGTTACTTCTTCCTAAATTAATATATAGATTGAATGCAATCACAAACAAAATTCTGGGTAGAAATTGGGAAGCCAGTTCTAAAATTATATGGAAGTGCAAGAATAATCACCATGGTCTTTAAGAAAAAAAAGTGTTGGAGAACCTACCCTAGTGGATATCAAGACTTATTATAGGGCGCCTAGGTGGCTCAATTGGTTGGGCGACTGCCTTCGGCTCAGGTGATGATCCCGGAGTCCTGGGATCGAGTCCCACATCGGGCTCCCGGCTCAGCGGGGAGCCTGCTTCTCCCTCTGACCTTCTCCCCTCTCATGCTGTTTCTCTCTCTCTCTCTCTCTCAAATAAATAAATAAAATCTTTAAAAAAAAGACTTATTGTAAAGCTACAATAAAACAGAATATAGATGTTTGAAATAGATGACTTGGGTGTTTGGTGACAAAGTTCATATTGCAGAGTAATGGAAAGAATAGCCTCTTCAATTATGGTGATTTAGTAGTAGGGTAGCCGTATGGAAAAATATATTTTGATGTCTACCTCATACCATACACAAAAATCAATTCTAGGTGAATTAAAGATTTAAATGTGAAAGATAAAACGGAATTTCCAAATCATAGCACAAGAGGATGTTAATAACCTTAAAGATTTTTTTTTTTAAAGATTTTATTTATTTATTTGACAGAGAGACACAGCGAGAGAGGGAACACAAGCAGGGGGACTGGGAGAGAGAGAAGCAGGCTTCCCGCTGAGCAGGGAGCCCGATGTGGGGCTCAATCCCAGGACCCTGGGATCATGACCTGAGCAGAAAGCAGACACTTAATGACTGAGCCACCCAGGCGCCCCAACCTTAAAGATTTTAAATAAGAATAGAAATAGCACTAGTCTTAAAGTTCAAAATTAGATTACATTTAAATGAGGAATTTCTTTCATCAAAGGATACCATTAAATGAAATGGTATAATATCTGTGATTTTGCTTCAAAATAATTGAGTGGTGATGGGAGGGAATGAGGTGGAGGAGAAATATGAGAGCATAGCTGAAACAAGATTGGCTATGAATCTTTTTTTTTGAAACTGGAGTTTTATTGCATATTTCTCTCCACTTTTATTTATGTTTGAATTTTTCCATAAAGTTTAAAAAACTAGAAACACTATTAAAGAAGTGACACAAGCAATTTATCATTTATTTATATATAATGTACACACATATAATACACACACATGTACATACACACTGGAGTGAGAGGCCCCAGAGTTCAGCACCAGTACCATGATAATATTAGCCTAGGATGGTGAAGATTAAAAATGTTGACAATACCAAGTGTTTTTGTGAGGAAGTGATGTAACCGCAACTCTCATACACAGTTGGTAGGAGAGAATATTGGTTCAACTAGTTTGGAGAACAGTTTGGGAGTACCTACCAAATTTGAATATGCCTACCCCTATGACTCAGCAATTCCATTCCTACTAGATACCGTTAAATGTGTGTGTATACATATTTATATATATTTCCATAGGACAAGTAAGAATTTTGGTAGTAACAGGTAATATTATTCATAATAGCTGGAAACTGGAAATGACTGAAATGTCCACCAACAGTAGAATGAATAAACAAGCATAGTTTATTTATACAATAGGATACCATGCAATAAAGAAAAACAATGAACTACTGCTACTTTTGAATTATTATTTTGAACTATAGCAATACAGATGCGTATCAAAAACATAATATTAATCAAAAGAAGCCACCCCCACACAAAATACAAATTGTGTGATTTCATTTAAATAGCATTCAAAAATGAGCAAAACTAATCTAATCTGTGGGAGACAGAAGTAAGGATAGATATCACATATGGGGAGAAGGGAGGGGTCCTGATTGTCAAGAGACATGATAGGGCTTTTGGGCTAGGGCAATATTCTGTTTCTGGACCTGAGCAGTAATTACAGAAGTGTTTGCACTTTGTGATATGAGCCCTTGGAATTTGTGCATTGTTTTTGATATGTAGATTGTACTTCAATAAAGGATGTCTATTAGAACAGTAGAATGACAAGGGTTAACAGGGAATTCTGATAGATGACAGTCACTTTAGCACAGCAGAATTATGAGTGAATTTTTAAAAAATCTTGCTTTTAATTTGGTTGTATGATAAATAAAATTTGCATTTTTATGATAAATAAAATTTGTGCAGGAGGAAAATTAATTTATCATTTGTCCAAATACATATATAAACTGTGAGATGGAGGCCCTTGAGTTCTGGGCCAGGACCACAACAATTACAGACAGAAAAAATTGTAAAGCTGTATTATAACAGCCTCCCCAAAAATATTGCTCCCGATGCCTGGGTGGCTCAGTCGTTAAGCGTTTGCCTTCAGCTCAGGTCATAATCCCACAGTCCTGGGATCAGGCCCCGCATCAGACTCCTTGCTCAGCAGGGAGCCTGCTTCTCCCTCTGCCTGCCACTCCCCCTGCTTGTGTTCTTTCTCTCTCTCTGACAAATAAATAAAATCTTAAAAAAAAATCTTGCTCAAAACGGTGTAAACTTCTAATTTTAAACAATATAATTTTCAGGCACATCCTCAAAAAAAAAAACCCTATTGCGATATATATCTGAGTAGTTGAATAAGGTAATGAACTATAAGGCAATCAAATGTTGGGAGAAAACCACTACTACTACTACTAACTTTGGTTTTGAATGAAATATCCTTTCTTTTTCTTTTAGAGTTGATTTTTTTTAATTGCGATATAATTGACATATTATATTAGTTTCAGGTGTACAATGTAATGATTTGATATTTGTATATACTGCAAAATGGTCACCACAATAAATCTAACATCGGGCGCCTGGGTGGCTCAGTTGGTTAAGCGACTGCCTTTGGCTCAGGTCATGATCCTGGAGTCCCGGGATCGAGTCCCGCATCGGGCTCCCTGCTCGGCGGGGAGTCTGCTTCTCCCTCTGACCCTCCCCCACCATGTGCTTTCTCTCTCTCTCATTCTCTCTCAAATAAATAAATAAAATCTTTAAAACAAAACAAAACAATAAATCTAACATCCATCACCATTCATAGTTAACTTTTTTCCCCTTGTGATGAGCACTTTTAAGACCTACTCTTCTAGCAACTTTCAAATATGTGATACAATATTGTTAACTACGGTCAATGCTGTACCTTTTCTGACAGTATTTAACCAGTCAGGGTCAACAACTTATTAAGGATATTCTGAATTCCCATAATAAAACCATGTCATCTTCATATAAAAGATTATTTATCTCTCTGTTCTCTATGGTGAGATGTAGTCCACATCTGGTTAGTAGAACAGTAAAATTTTTGAGATGTGAAGTTCTTTGTTCCTTTGATGGGAAGATTTTGGGGTTGGGGAGGGGTTGGCTTTGCTCCTCATTTTGGGAAATATTTTCTTTTTTATTGTTTTTGTAATAAATAAAGTTTGAATTTAAATTTTATGAATTATGATGTGTTCTTTCCTCTTCCTTTTTAAACCAGCATCACAATATAAAGATGGTTTAAATCAAGTACATGTTGCTGGGTGGGAAGGTTTTACCTCATACGAGAGGAATCCTGTCTTTACCTGAGCATGGCCACAAAAGATATCTTATCTTGTTATGCTTGGACTTGTACCAAGGATCCAGGAAGGATCTATAAACCTAACACAAAGGATCGTGTGTAGTTAGTGTAACTCTGATGAGGGATATTGTTAATTTTCTTCCAGGATCACATTAATTTTCATCTAATTTAGAATTCCCATTTGATAACCTAAAAACCTTGAAAGTTGGAGGTAGCTCTTCCTTTACACTCGACCATGACCTTTACACAACAGAAAAGGAAACAGAACTGGATAGGGAACCAGAAAGTGCAGGCTCCAGTCTTGATCTTGCTGCTTGCTAGAGATTACTTAATCTCTTTGAGTCTTAGTTTCTTCAACGCGACAAGTTAATATCCCCTGCTTCAGAGTTATTACATTTTGAAAAGCATAAGACAGAAGGTAAATATAGCCTAACATTATATTAGTAGTAACTTATTTTTAGATTGCATTCTAAATATAAAAGATAAAGCATATAGTATAGTGGTGCTTAGGCTTGGGAAAAATACAGGGAAGTGAAGTCAGCAAAAACTAAGAATGGGAAAATGGACACATTGGTAGTTAGAGATTTTTTAAAAGGGCAAAGTTTCGATGTTAAAAGGTCACTATAACCCTTTAAGTTGTTTTTCTAACTATATCATACATTCTTAATTTGGATGTAGTAGACATCTGTTGTATTTTTCTACCTCGTAACCTGCCCCCTTCTGGCAACAGCAATTGCTTTCCTTGAAGAACTGCTTTTCCCAAACTCCATGGCTTTCTGTTGGGCTGCTTTAGTGATGTTACTTTATTCAACTGGCTAGGGGTGGGTATGTCCAGAAATTTGCAGGTGGCCCAAGCCAGGGAAATCAGCACCCTTCCTTGAAATTGTTTAGATAGATCCTGATAGGGGGAAATCTCTTTTCTCTGGAATTCTAAGTGGGATTTTTAAAATTTTGGAACTCTTTTGTCTGTATAATAAACAACTATATCCTCTCATTCTACCTTTCTTGCTGCATAGAGACCCTGGTGGTTGGGCACTAATATCATTTTTAGGGGATCTGAAACCATTTCTCCCACACCTTCACATTTTTCTTCTAAACACTACATCTGTTTACTAGATAATGTAGTTTGTCAGCAGTTAAGAACATGTATTATTAAAGGGCTGCAGAATTTTTTTTTAAACAGGGTAACCTCGGAGTGCCTGGGTGGCTCAGTCGGTTAAGCTCTTGATTTCTACGCAGGTCAGGTCATGATCTCAGGGCTGCGAGATCGAGCCCCACGTTGCGCTCCCTGATGGACCTGGAGCCTGCTTAGGATACTCTCTCCCTCTCCCTCCCCCCCCCAAAAAAAACCCCACAGGGTAACCTTAAGTAAAAAAAAAAAAAAATCTCACACACTTTCACTTTAAAAAAAAAATACCAAGTCTATTTAGTAAACAGTAAAATCTTCAGGTACCTAAAATACTTAATTTGTTATCACAAAATATCTAATTAGCATTTAAATTTTCCAAATTGTCTTAAAATTTTTATTTTAACCTTTGTTTTGTTTGAATCAGAATTCAAACAATGGAGCAAAGTTGTTGTTGTTTTAATTTTTTTTATCAAGCCCTCGGCCTAGGCCCGGTTACATTTTACCTCTCTCCAAAATAGATATTTCCTTGTCACATTCCCATGAGCAATAGAATTTAGAAATTAATTCAAAGTCTCTTTATGTGCTTTACAAATATCAGATGAGGTTCTGGTAATGAAATTTTGGGGCAGAAGTAATAAAGTTACCCTTGGACATTAGAATCCAAAAGGGAGCAGCGACAGCAAACATTTATTTTGATTTTGCAAACTTTGGTGTTTCCTTACCTTTATCTGTTTCAACCTGGTAGAAAACAAAAGGAGCCCCACTGTTTGGCTTGCCAATATCTAATAAAATATTGAAAATTTCTAAAGTCAAATGCATTAATATATTTACTTAAATATATTTATTAGAAATACCTTTACAACTAACATTCTTTATTTACAACTAACATTTTTATCTTCGTCCTATATGCCTTGGTTCTCAAGTACAATGAAAGAGAGAATATTATCCTCTTTAGGTATAAATGAATATATTTATTTTGCTTCAACTCGAATACGAAAGGATTAAAATACTGTTACCCACAGTCCCACAAGTTTCTTCTTCCAAAGCGGAGGTGCCAAGGGATGAGGGGTTAAGAGGCTTTTAGTCATGCATCACCTTCACCCATCTCATCAAATAAATGAACAATACAAGTGATCCATGTGCCTGTTAAGCAAACTCAGCATTCTGGCAAGACAAACTCAGTATTTTGGCAAGACCCCCCCCCCCCCCGCCGCCACCAGACCGTTATCCTTAAAGTACTCGTGGAGTTAACACCGACCCCAACCATAGTAATCTAACAAACACTTACTTCATTATTTCAGATTCCCACTCTCTTAACGGAGCTACTGAATCCAAACCTAGGTATGGGGTCTTTTGTTTCTTTTTGTGGGGTTGGGCTTTTTTCGAGCGGGGGGGTTGGGGAGGCATATATTTATTATTCTCACTTTACTATTACGATCTGGAAAGGTTAAAAAAGAATCTGTCTCATGAGCATCCACTAATTGCATCCACTTTACCTGGGGACTCCAGACGTTTAAAAGCCACCCACCCCGGCCGTCCACTTTTACAGCACCCTCCTTTCCCGGTCCTTCCTTGTCGTATCAGCACTGGGTAAGTGCCCAGGTTCTGATCTGGGACTAAAACTCATGATCTTCTGGCTCAGGTTCTGTGAACTGAGTCATTCTGGCACGGAGACTATTCCGTGACTCAGCAAGCCCGAAAAGGAGGATGTCAGATCCAGATAATTTCGAGTCTTTTAAAGGCAAGATGGGGAACATAAACAACACAGTGGAAGAATTTCGCAGTGGGTCTGCCTACCCAGGGGAAAAATGTCATTCCATTCCCAGCCCTTTCACTTCCTTCTCTGCCCCTATTAAAGGATGGGTTACACTTTAATTCAGAGGCAGGAAATTGCTTCAGAAAATTTATTTTGATGCTGGGACCAAGGCCCTTAATTCTCCGGGGACCATGTCGGTCCCCGGACATCCCGGGACCTCTCCCTGGAAAAGGCTAGAGCCCCGCCCCGCGCAGCAGGGGGCATTCCCGGGGCGGCCGGCGGGGGCGAGGAGCCTGCGGGCAGCTCCCACCGTCCGGTCCCTCGGGTCCCGGCCCCAGGGCGCGGCCGGGTGGACGCAACGACCGACACCTGGTGGCGCGGAGATCCGCCTTGCCGCGGCCCAGGTTGGCGCGGGGCCCAAAGGCCGATTCCAAGTGACCTCACCGACCCAGCGTCGCCCCTCTAAGGCTCCCTCCATTACCCCTTCCCCCAACCGGAGTACTCCGGAGACGCAGAGCCAGGGTACCCCGGCGTCCAACTACCCCAGTGCGCGGGCTCTCCTCAGCCTCCCCTTCCCTCCCGGCATGCACCGCCCCGCCGCCCCTCCCTCCCCCGCTCTCCCTCCGCCTCTCTCTTCCCCCTCCCATTCCCGGGTCCCCCACCCACCCCTTCCCTCACTCCCCGCCCACCCCTCGCGCCCCTCAAGGCCCCTCCCCCGCCGATCCCGCGCCGCGGGCCCGAGCGCCTGATGCCGCCGCCCCCGCCGCCACGAGTCCCCCGGGCGGACGCTCAGTCCACGGCGCGAGGAGGGCGGGGGAACAGCGACGGGGGCCGCGGGAGCTGTTGAGAGGAGGCCGGGGTTAGGCTTTCTCCTCCGCCAGACCCCACCCCACTCTGCCGACCCCACCCCCTGCTCCTTCCTCCCCGGGGGCGCGCTCTCGGGCCCGCGCTCGGAAGTCGGGGGTCGGCGGCGAGTGCGGGCTGTGTCGCGGGTGGGTGAGGGAGGCGCGGAGGCGACGAGCCGGGCAGTGGTCAGCGAGCCGCGCGGTCGTCGCCAGCGGCGCCCACTGGCCCGTCTCTCCAATACGAGCCGCCGCCACCACCCGCCCCAAGAGTCCGGCCCCTGGGCCCCGAGGCTCAGCCCGCGGAGCGGCCTCCCCGGGACACCGCTGGGCGAGAGGAACGCGCCCGCGCCCTTGCCTTCGCCGTGGCCCAGCGCGCGGGCGGCGGGATGAGGGGCAGCGAGCCGGCCGCCCCGGCGCTGCGGCCCCGGGGGCGGCTCTGGCCGGTGTTGGCGCTGCTGGCGGCCGCTGCGGCCGGCTGCGCCCGGGCAGCCATGGACGAGTGCACGGACGAGGGCGGGCGGTCGCAGCGCTGCATGCCCGAGTTCGTCAACGCCGCCTTCAACGTGACCGTGGTGGCCACCAACACGTGCGGGGCTCCGCCCGAGGAGTACTGTGTGCAGACCGGGGTGACCGGGGTCACCAAGTCCTGTCACCTGTGCGACGCCGGGCAGCCCCACCTGCAGCACGGGGCAGCCTTCTTGACCGACTACAACAACCAGGCCGACACCACCTGGTGGCAAAGCCAGACCATGCTGGCCGGGGTGCAGTACCCCAACTCCATCAACCTCACGCTGCACCTGGGTAAGCGGTGACAGCCCTGTTCCTGCTACTGCTCGCCAGCAGCCCAGCTCCCTGGCCATCTTCACCTCCTGGCCCAGTCTGCGGGGCCCAAACAGCCGCATGCTGGCTCTCTGCTCCCCAGCATGGGCCACACAGATACTCCCTTTTCCAACTTCTAAACTAGATCTAGCACTTAACATTACGCCGAGGGCCAGGATGCCTCGCGCTAGCATCTTTGTTTGCTTTTCTCTTCTAATTTAACCAGATTTTCGCTTCCTTAATGATTCGCCATTTGGGCTTTTTGTCCCCTTTTTTTTGGAAGCGTTAATCAGAAACCCCTATTCTCGCTTTTCTCCCTCCTCTCAGGGTCATCATGGAGCGTTCTTGGATCAGAGATAGGAAGGTCCACCTTCAGCACTTTTATCTTGTTTAAATGCCTGTCTCTCCAGGATTGAGCGTGATTGCTGTTTGCTCTATTGAATAAGCCAGAGAGCAAAGGGTCTCTAGTGAAGGGAATTTGAGAGAAGCAAATGCTTTTACTACCGGTATGGCCTATTTGTAACTAAAATAGAAATTCGCTTTTAAAGTTATTGTTCTTTAGAGTTGTTTAGCGTTAATTAAGGGCCACAAAACTATTTCACTGCTACTCCTGGAACAGAGAAAACAAAAGAAAGTGTGCACTCACTGTAATTTCTGGCCACAGTTTGGTCCCTGGGTATAAAGGCTCTCCTTACTGTCTTTCCTTTTACTTTGATTCAAAACAAGTGTAGCAACATGTATGAATGACCTTTTAGAAATCAGGAAAAGGATGTACAGAAAACTTTGTTGCTGGGGGTAGATGAGGATGGACATTTTATCCTAAGGTAAAAAAATCACGTTTGGTCTAAGTTTTTCTTCATCACTGAACTATATAAACAAGCAGAATAATTCATTATTGTGTTTAACAGAGTAAAATATGTGTGAGAAACTGGCATCTGATTTGTAGGGCTGCAGTCCCCATTGCATTGAAATAATTGATTTTCCTGGTAGCTGGTAGTAATGAACTTCCAGAGAGAACATAGGGCCCAAGCCATTCTTCAGTCAAAGCCAGATCATTCTATAAGGCTAATATTATTTGAGGGTCTTTGAAAGCAATGTTTTATAGGCAAATAGTTCTTTTGGTCATGGTTTTGCATTTTTCTTTCCACTGCTCTCTGGCACATTAAACTTTATGTAAGTGTCAAGATTCCAGAGAAAGAGTATAACTTACCAAAAGTACCTGGAAAAGTAGTTAAATTACTGTGTGTGGAGTTTTAGAAAAGCAGTGTTTAGCACCTTTGTAATACCATTTTGTTTCTAGACAAGTTATTAGGAAGATGAACTTTTGGAAAATAAGTTCATAAAGTGAAACTCTGGGGCACCTGTTTTTCAGAGGTGGAAGAAGAAAACTGTACTTCAGTGTTTTAAAGGTATTGGAAATGCCTAGAACCTACAGTATGTTGGAACAGGTGCCTTTCTAAGACACAGCAAGAGACCTAGGGTCTTCTAAGACTTCATGGGTACTCTAACTCTTTAGACAACTATATGCTCTTAGGTGTTATATTTTTAAACTTGGCCAAAATTATTTTTGAAATTTATATCCAATTATTTTTGTGGAAATTTTGACTTATTAAAGTTTCTGTGTTGAATTTGGAATGCCCACAAAGTTTTATTTTATCTATTTTCAAATACTAAAAATTTCAAAGTGAAAGCATTTGCTCGATGTCTCAAAGTGCCTGAGATTCAACTGAAAATTTCAGAATACGAATCTGTTATTTAGGTAAAGGTCAGGCTGTCAATCTTGGCCTTCTGAGTTTTCTGCTGTGGGCACTGTGTAGCAAAAGGTTATTTTAGGTGATTGCAGAGGTAGGTAGATTACTCAGAGATTATTTCTCTGTTACAAAGGTAAAAGATAAGACAGTTAACAGTCAAGTTAGGTTGTTACTGTTGGGGAGCAGATATATTAATTTTGGGTTGTGGTCATTTAAAGGTCAAAAGAAATCTCAGAGGCCATCTACTTAGGACTCTTACATGACTTTGTGCCCTAAAAATGAATGCTTGGACTTGTTTTTGCTGAAAAAGTCTTCTTCAGTTTTTGGTAATATTCGTGGTAAATGAAGTTTATAAAACTATGGGTTTAAAAAAAGTTACTTAAAATAGTTTCCATATGAGTATTGTGATTAACTTGTGAAAACATTTACTTGAGACTTTTAAGATAGTTTCTAAAAGCCTGACTAGAACTTACTGTACTTTTTCTTGGATCCTAAATGATGTCCCAGAAGTGGTTGTGTGTGGTGCAAAAGGTGGAAAAGGGGAGGGAGATTTGTGTGTCGTGGGGGTGATGTCTCAATCTCTCTCTCCCTCTCCTCTCTCAGTATCTCCTCTCTCTCTTTCTCCCCCCCCACTTATTTTTTAATGACAAGGATGTATGTATACCTGCAAGTTATGATCTAGAACGTATAGGCAGGGCTTTATGTATCATTGTGTATTTTGATGTTCAGCATATTCAGTTCCTAACTTGAGTTACTCCATGGGCTCTAGCTCGCTGTTTCCCATGAATTCAAGTACCATGACTGTTTGTGCATCTATTAAATCTCCCATCCAGTTCAAATTTCACATACCCTTAAGCAAGTGATGCATATTGTGCTTTGCCCTTACAGAGCCTGTGAAACTCCAAGAGAGCAGTGTGAAAGAAGCAGGGCTAGCCAACACTTCTCTCCCCTCCCTTTTGATGTTGAACTTTAAACGCAGTAAACTTTAAAATAAGCAAAGTCAGACTGCACTTACGTTGTTACAAGAAACATACATGTTTTGGCATTAATCATAGGTCATTTTTTTACTGTAAAAATAAAACATGGTGAATTAAAACAGTTACATATAATGACTAGGGAATCTCTTCCTCTTCAGTTGCTAAGTTGGAAGAAACCACCATTCACAATTTCTCATGCAGCCTTCCAGAAACTTTTCATGCATACATATGTATATATAAAATTATTTTATTATTTTAACTGCTACCATTTGGAGGGGGTGGTCAGTAAGGCAGATTTTAACTGATGGCAAGGACAAATTAGATCATTGTACCATTATCATCACTTGTACAGAAGCCAGGAAAATCAGTGTGGATTCTGAAAGCAGCCATGTCTTAAGCACCATATACAGTAATCCAGGGTGCAGTGTATCCTCAGATATAATCAGTTCAAGTTGCTGTGGGAACAAGAATTGCATTTTCTGTCTGTTGTGGAGAGAAATCTCAGCCAGGCACCCTGTTCTAAAAAGTTTTATTTTGCATTCAACTTCTGGATCTTCTTTCCTAACTTCTGTATGGATTATTCAACTGCTGTTTAAAAGTTTGGCTTTCATGTTATATAATAAGTCATAATAAGTTTTATTAGTATCAGTGGGATAGTTGATAGTAAGATTGTAGCTGAGGATTTGACTTTTATTAAACAGCCTTTTTAATTAACTTGATAGTCATTGCGGATGGAAACTTGGCAGGCTGGGTCTGAATCTTAGAGGAAGGTAGCTCTCCCCCTTTCTGAAAACAATTAGATTAAGGAAGAAACTGCTTATAAACCAACTCAGTCAAAGTTTATGGAACTCCTAAAATTTACACCAAGACCAGATTTGTTTCCAACCTCCTTCTATAAGCTTTAGGAACAGTAATTAAATAATGCTTTTTAGGTATATCCTTTTTGTGTGTCTAAATCAGAATAATATGTAAGGATATTGCATTTTATTCTGTTCCTTTCAGTGTATATTTAAAATGAAACAAACAGCAATTTTTTTCCCCAGGACAATCTTTGCAAGGTAGGTTCTGACTGTGTCAGGGAATAGTTCACTCTGGTGACTTCACTGTGGTATTTGCACACCCCGAGGGGACACTATTTTAGTTTGTCTCACAAAGGACTGATTTACATGTTGCAGGTTTCAACTTGAGAAGTTAGGGAGCTCTTCTTTAATGGCCAGTGGTAGTTGAACAGTTTTATAAAGTTGCTGTTGGCTCTTTTCCTTTTCTACAATTCATGGCTTTTTCTGTAAATACCTTCTCCGTGTTTCTAAAGCATTCAGAGAAACAATTTACACATTAGGAAAGAAGTTGGGACTATAAGCACCCCCCCATTATTTTCTCATTGGCCACAGTTGTGGGAGGGTTGGTTTGACTATTTCAGTTCTAAATCCTTTTAGGAAGTTGGATATGCCTTTTGCTATTTGCTCCTCCCCCCCCCCCATGCATACATTCTCATGTTACTGCCAAATATTCTGCAAACGTTTTTTAAATACCTACTAAATACATAGTAACAGTACCTGATAGGTATACAGGATTGAAGATTGTGTCTTGAGAAGTTTACACTCTTAGATAGAATTTTCGTATGCTGTCGTAATGATAATAAATCAGGAGTGCTTTTATAATATTTTACACTTTATGAAACTTTCAGTTTATCACTGATTAGACTTCCACAATTCAGTGAAAGCAAAGATGAGGATCCTGAGGTGGTGATTTGCCAAGAGTCACAGTGGAGGTAGGTTTTTGACTCAGTCTATTGCACTAACCCTTGCAACTCTTAGCTTCTTTAACAGATCTTTCAAAAGAATGACTAGTGTATTCCAGGCCAGCTTTAAAATACAAGTTCATGTACACACTGATTTCAGAGATACCAGACTCCCTTGCTTTTCCTCCTTTTCCCTCTGTTCTTTTTCACTTATATTTTTGGATTCCTTTCCTTTTCATGGGACTCACTTTCCTTGAGTGAATTCCTCTTAGTCTCAGGGCATTATTTACTGTTTGCAAATTAATAAATTCTAAACTTGTATCTCTAGGCCAGCTCTTACTCCAGTCCTAAATACTTATTGGACATGGTCGGTTTGGGGTGTCCAAAGGCCAAGTCCAAAACTATATTCATTCTTCACTGTCTTACCCAACTCAAAGTCATATTTCAATGAATGCACTACTGTTTAATCCTGAGGCTCTAGACCAGTTTTTTGCCAAGTCTCTCATAAAAGATAACCAGGCTTGATAGGCTCTCATCAGTAAGATTACTCTGTGTGGAGAGCAGATAGGATCCACTGCTGGAGGCAGGTCAGTTCTGGACAACTGTAACTGCACCCCTTTCTTTCCCACCCATCCTTACTACAATCTGTCCAAGATGCCACTCTTACCTCCTATATCCAGCCACTGTGTCTCTTGAATCCTCACCTTTATCTCTACCTTATTTTAGCTTTCCATTGAATTTCACCTGAATTACCGCAACAGCTTTCTAACTACCTGGTGGTCTTTCTGCTGCCATTTTGCCCCTTCTCTTCAGGCAGCCACACTTTGGACTGAGTGATGGTTCTAAAATGCAAATCTGTTGATATCATTTCCCAGCTAAAATTCTTCAGTGGTTCCTCAAACCTTTAGGATAAAGTCCAGACTCCTTGGCATGATATACAAGGCACTTTAGGATCTGGACTGTTGTTTTAACCTCTGGGTTTATCTCTTGTCATCTTATATGCTCAAAGGGCTGCTTCTTTGGTTTGGAACTCTTCTCCTAGGTGTCACCGCCTTCAGGAGTTCTTCCCCAGTTTGTCTTCTACCCTTTCCATCCTTCTCCCAGGCATGGATTAGGTGTCCCACTCACACCACCCTGTAGGTATCTACCACAGCACTTATCAGTAATATATGTTTCTTGATTTGTCTTTTACCACTTCTTGACCATGAAGTCTTCGAAGACAGAGTCAGGAACTTAGTCTTTTAATTCAGTTCAGTATAACCAACATTAGTTAATTGCTTGCCATTCCTCAGCACCATATTAATTCCTGGATGCATAGTGATTTATAGGACATTCCCCTGACCTCATGGAACTTGTGACCTAAATGTGAAGACCTGTATCTCTAGATTGGGATGTAGGCAGATTATAGCCTACTCGCCAAATCCAGCCCAGGGTTGCCACCTCTTTTTGTATCAAATGTTTTTACATTTTTCATTCAACAATCAGAAGAAGAGTGAAATTCTGTGACATATGAAAATCATATGAAATTCAAATTTTGGTATCCATAAAGTTCCATTGGAACACAGTGAGTTTCATTTATGAACCTATTGTCTATGGCTGCTTCTGTGCTATAAAGGGATTGAATTACCGCAACAGATACTGTATGTCTTGACTCTCAGAGGCTGAAATATTTATTATCTGGGCCTCTACAGCACACATTTTGTGACTTCCGCCCTAGACCAGTGCATTCAGTGTTATATAATAAGTTGTAAGTGAAAGGTGTGAGCAGAGAGCATTCACTTATTTCGATGGAGGCTAGAGTCTTTGTACCTCCAGTGCTTAGCAATGTGTCTGGTGTAGTGTTCCATAAATGTATGTGGAGTGAGTGAATACATGAATGCCTGAATTATAAGAAGTCCCCAGACATCGCATCTTACTTTAAATTGTCCTCAGCAATACTGTGGAGTTGGTGTTTGTTTTTATGTGTGTCATCTCTATTTTCTTGAGACATATGCCACTGTAATAGCTAATATTAAATGTGGTACATGGTTTTTTTATTTCTATAGTTTTAAAAAAAGTTCTGAGTTAGATGTAGAACTGACATGGAATTGAAAGATCTGTGAGTGTCCTTTTTTGGGTAAAATTAGACTTTTATGTGATTTGAAGTCATCTAGATAAATTATATGAGTAAGCTATCTTCTCAGATTTGAATCTCATAGTGAATATGTATTTCTGAAAATTTAATGTTAATATCGTGTGTGTTTTCTTTAGAAATGGACCTGCACTCATGTCCGTTGTTAAAATACCCCCTTCAAGGATATCTTAAAGGGCAGTTGTGGGGAAAAGTTACAGTGACATATCTTATATGCTTATTGTGTGTGGCATCATTTTTAGTTTATTTGATTCATTGGGGTACAATTAGAAGACAGGCATACTGAGGGACCCTTCCCTCTTCCCTGCGGGCTATCGAAGAACCACGTTATAGTCGTCAGGCAGATGGACGGTCATCACTTACTTGTCTAGAGTTAATGGGTGCAGAACCAACAGATGCTTTCTTACTTGTTCCTTGTTTCCAGCTGTACCTAATTGACAGCTCTACCACTGTTCTGTTTGAGTTTCAGGGAAAAGTGTCAAAGCTCAGAGCAGAGCTGTTTGTTTATTTTTACTGCCCCAAATTCCTGAGAACATTTTTAAAAATAAGGGATTAATCTGTCCCTTATCTTAAATTGTCAGTTTCAAAGGGTAAAGTTCCAAGATGACTGTGTGCTGGTTCTATTGTCTTGCCTAAGTTGCTTGCTTTTAGATTTGTAAGAGGGCCTTGCTAGGATTTGCAAGCATCTCCTTTCTTATAAAATGATAAAAGTTAGATGGTTGCTCATTAGTGCCTAAAATTGATAGCTCGCTAAAAGTGGTTACCAGAAAACACATTTATAGAAATGTCTCTGAGGTTTTAGAGTATTGTGCCAGACTGTGGGGACACTAATTAAGTACATCTGCTTTTCTTTCCATGGGCTCTTCCAGGAGGCCATCCTAAAATAACTGGGCCCAGTCAGCCTGGTGCCCTAGAAGCTACATATTCATGAATTAAAATAAAGCAGACTTATCTTTTTCTCAGACAATGGGGCTCTCAGATCTCTTGTGGGAGGAGAACCCTGTGGCAAGGCTGGGAGATGAATTAGGGGATTTACATGATTTCTTTTAAAACTTTTGGAGTTATATTCCCTGGGCTCCCTTCTTTTACTCTTTGTTTCCAACTATGTGGGCCGCTTCCTGTTATATGGAAGGCAACGTGGAATTTTTGTTATATCATCTTCTTTGGATTTTTGTTATCTTTTTGTTTTGAAAGTTCCTGGAAATATTAATCGAGAATCAGCCTCCTTCACATTTTTTTTAAATTCTTAAAATAAAAAATGGAAATGGTCTTATGTAGAGTTATGGATTCAGTGAATTTTGTTTTGTGATGATAAATCACAGAGTACGTGAAGGTTTCTGTTAACCAAAATGATTCTCCATGACAGTGACTACAGAGGTGCCTGTCAGTGTTTTCAGAGATAAGGTTAATGGCCAGTCTTTTAGCTCCTATATAGTTCTGACTTTAATGTTCTATGTCTTGATTGGGGGGGTTACATAGATGTATAGATATGTACAAGTTCAGAGCTGTACATTTGATATTTTTGTACTTCATTGTGTGTAAATTCCTCAAATTAAAAAAAAACTAAACTTTTCAGTCAGTTATACAAAATAATATACGGGTGGTTTTGTTTGTTTCTGGTATGATTTTGACTTAAAATGGTAGTGCCCGAAATCTGAGGCTTAATCATCTAAGATCTGTTTCTCTTACTGTCTTTCTGTTCTCTACCAACAGTCCCTAGCAATAATAGGTGTTAACAGATGTTTCTTGGGTGAGTGGACAGATGGTTTTAATTGAAGTACCTGCAGAATTCTTTCAGGAAAGCTTTCAGGTGAGCTTCATGGCAAGTCTCAGGAAGAGAAGTGTGGGGAATGGTGTGGGAAGAGCACTCACGTGTCTTTGCTCTTCTCACGTACCTTTAAGCAGGTAGTAGTTTTGGTTGATGCTTTTGTGGTTTCAGGTGGTAAAATCGTAGGTTTGCGGGTTTCGCTGCAGGTTTAGAGAATCCTCTAAGAATGTCTACGTGGTTGTGATTTGGTTACAATATCTGGTTTTTATATAACTTATTATTTAATTTCTGTGGTGAAATCTAAATGTTTCATAAATGACTTATAGTGTGAAGACCCCATCTTTTTTCGTTTGGACATGTTCTGAGTAATGGCTTCCTCTCATTGAGTGAGCCTTTCAGAATAGTAAGTCTGAAGCTTGAATTGTGTGGCTTTCCTAGAGAAGTTTATGAAATTTTGTGAAGTATTTCCAAGTAAATTAAAAGAGCTACCTACCAAAAAGAGATGAGCTTATTGGATTGTAAATCTAGTTAGTGGACAAAGGTCTTCTGTAAATAAGGTGACCCTGGTGGGAAAATCCTTCATTTAGGGCTGTTGTAATATGTGATGGGTGGGTAACAACAGATATTGAAACACTCTGTCTTCAGGTAATTTGTAATGTGTTTGAGGAGATGAGACAAAAACATTCACGCAGAGGGAATCAATGGGAGAATATAAGCATAGTAAAAATAATTAAGTTGAAATTCTGGGACACTGAAGAGTGTAGATTGAAGTTCGCCAGGAAGAGCTTCGTGGGTCTTGAAGAAAAATAGCAGAATGGAATGAAGGACTTTGCAGGAAGGGTGAGTTGTTTAAAGATCTAAAAGTAACTGGATAATGGTGAAGGCATTGTTTGCTTTCCATGGAGTAGTGAAGACATGCATGATGGGTTCTGAGAAGGCGAGGATCCTGAAAATTAGGGGACAAAAGAAAGTAAATCACCTTTCATGGAGAACGCCCCTTCCTACCTTTTCGAATCCTCAAAAACAATTGAGAACTGTTGTTAGCTCCTATGGAATAATCATGTGAGGTGACTAGTGACTTCTCTGAGGTCACTAGTGACATGCTGACTTTAGGTTGGAATCTAGACTTGTCATGGATAGGTTCTGCTCTTCCTAGTCTACCATGTTAGACATGAGTGATAGAGAACTAGAGAAAGATCTTTAATTGAGGGGTGAAATGAAAGTAGGATCTCTGAGAGACCTCTGCTTGAGGGACTCTGGATTGGGATTGCTGCTTTTACAGAGGACTTTGCACTTTTTGTGAAGAACAGAGGATTGTTGGCAATGGAAGAATTTTAGGTTTGGGGTACTTATGCTATAGTTTTATAATATTTAGCTCTTAATGCTTCTAGGAATTTCTAAGGAATTTATTGAATTTCTGAATGAGATCCTGGGTTTTGTCAGTGTCTACTGATAGGAAAAGTATACCATATACCCCATTTCCTGAAGGGTGGTCAGGGGAGTGCCCCCTTATCTCCTTTCTGCCTTATCCATGACTCTTTTCTGGTTGTTGAGAACTGCTGAATTTAGTTCAGTTGCTTACTTTTTCTGACATCCTTAAAGATAAGGCTGCCAGGTCCATCTCCAAGTTTGATTTCATTTCCATTCTGCTCCAAGTAAATTCTAACTCTTACATGGTGGCTTTTTTTTTTTTTTTTTAAGGTTTTATTTATTTGAGAGAGAGTATGGGGCGGGGAGGGCAGAGGGAGAAGCAGACTCCCTGCCGAGCAGGGAGCCCGATATGGGACTCGATCCCAGGACTCTGAGATCAGGGCCTGAGCCGAAGGCAGACGCTTAACCAACTGAGCCACCCAGGCGCCCCGCGTGGTGGCTTTTTTGTTGTTCAAGTTTGCCAATGAAATAGGTCTAACCAACCTTTTATGGATTGATTGATATATAACTACTGTGGTCCTAGGAGTCCTAGGAGATTTCTTTCAGGCTCTGAAGTGACTCCCTTCACCTTGATTTCTGTATGTGGTAATTTGTAAATCTGTAACTGTCTATTTAGTTCATGTATCTTCTCTGTGTATCTATCCTTTATTTAATTTATATCTCCTTAGTTTCCCCAGAGCATGCTGAGCTAAGGTTCAATCAGGGGATTCTTAGATACCTAATTTTTGTGTTTTTTTTGCTTGATCGCTGAGGGAGAGGTCATAGTTCCTGCTTAGATTTTGTATGTTGTGCTGCTGCCTCACTACAGACTATCCCCTACTTCTTGAACTCGAGATTGTAGGATTGGTTTTTCTTTACAGGTGTGAGTTGACTGATTACATTTTAAGTATTACTGAATTGCCATCTTGCTTTTTCTACATTTTTTATAGACCTGCTTAGCACACATTGTGTTTTCTGTGATACATGTGGCTACATCATCACATCTTAGTGACTAATCGTGTTTAAAGTTATGCTCCTTTCTTATGGGCGGTTGGGTGGGATGGTACCCATTGCTTCATTTGAGGGCTGAATGTTGGGCTTAAAATGCACCCCCTCTTTTTTTGCCACTTGGTAAAATACAGAAGCATAAGTATTTTCCTCAAAGCTTTTCCATCAATTTTCTTCCAGGAGAATGAAAGGATTCTATTTCCAAGAGAAGAGCTTCACCGTCTTTGAAGAGGGGATGGTGATATCTAGATGACAATGAGTTGAACAGCTCTTGTTGTAAGGGCTTTCTGTTCTTTGGCAGGACTGGGAAGTGGTATTTTCCGGCTCTGGCAGCACAAGTCCTGATTAGAGGGAAGAATGGTCTGTCTGCCCAGATGTTCTCAAGATCAGAGATCCTTTTATTATCAAAAACTGTTGAGGAATAAATGAGAGTAACTTGGCAATGTAAAATGATTCGATATAGATGTGGATTTTCATGTGAGGGTGTAGTTGCCTTGGTTTAGCAGTTGGTCTGTCCACCTGCACCTCTGTGCTGTGGTTCCTCCCCCAGTGGCTCCTGCTTGTCACGGACCTTATTCTGATAGGACTGCTGACCTCTGTTGTTTTGGTGTCACCAAATTTTTAGATTATTGCCATTTTAATGCCAGACCATGATCTGGTAGAGATAAGTATCCTTGGGGGGGGGGGGGGGGGGGTGGCTGGGGATGTAAGGGGAGAGGGCAGTTGGAAACCAAAAGAACAATTGTGTACTTCAGTTGCTTTGGTCATATGGTTGCCTTTCATGGAAAAAGGATCATGTTCTGTGGGGTTGAGTGTCTAGGAGTAACTTTTAGGGTGGCTCTCTACAGAGTTGAATTTATAGCGAGTATTTTAGGTAAGTTCATGGGATAGACAGTGTGCTGAAGACCAAATTTGTAGAACTCTACTGGATTGTGAAAGTTTCTGGGAACATCTGTAATACAGCTATAATAAAATTTGTTTACCTTATCAGGATTGCTTTAGAGGCTCAAGCTGGTTTGTTTACTGCTGTTTTCAGCATTCTTGCCACATGCCAAGAAATAAGTGAGCATCAACTCCTGGTGGAATTGGGGGTCATTCAGTTTATGGCCATTCTAATAAAGATTTGGTTTTAAACTTATGTACACTAAAGCTCTTATATCCTGGCACAAGACATGGATGGTGAATTCACGGTACCAAAAGATGAACTGATTCTGGAAATTAACATACTTTTCAGATGTTTGGAGAATGTAGGCTTGTTTTCTGTGCTGCTGTTTGTGTTTTCCTTTGTGTACCTGTATCTCTGCTTTCCTGTGTTTTTATAGGAAAGTCCCTTGGGGAAGGGGGGATCTGCTTTTTGGTTTGGGAAAAAAATAGGTATTAATTTTTTTGCATGAAATATTTTGAGTTGGTATTGCCATTTTCTGTGAGAGAAAGGAGAGGCAGCTTTGTTCCCACGAGAGGGAGATTGTTGGGAAGGGTGGGGGTGGGGCTGAGACTCTGGAAGTAGTAACTGAAAACAGACTTATTCACATCTCTAGTGACTTTAAATTATGAAACGGGTCACTAATGCTCTGAATCAGCAGACTTTTAACCATGCCTGACTAAATAGACCTTGTTTTTGAAATTCACAGCAGTGCCTCGATCCCTGCTGTCTTTTTGTCCATCCTGCTAACACACAGCTGTTTTTGTTCATACATCATTTTGTGTTCAACTGCCTGGTTACTTCCTCAGGTCCCTTTTATGGTGAATAATGAACACATGGGAGTTTTGAACGCCCAAGTGTGTGGTTATTCAAACAGGAAGTCTCAAGGAAGCACAGTAACCTTGTCAGAGGAACAAAAGATGGAACTGGAAAGGCCATTGATGATTCCAGGCTTAAAACATCTGCCAGGAAACATCTGACAATTTCTGAGATACAGACATTCTGCACCCTACAAATGGGATGGTTTATTTGGAACTTGTTCCTTTTTTTTTTTTTTAATGCTTAGAGGATTAAGCCCTAACCCAAAATAGAAATGGAGGCAAAAAAGGAAGTAATGTGGCATTATTGGCATTAGAAGCAGGAAGGTAGCTCTACTGGTGGGGTTGGCTGTGGGTCCTAGGAAAGAAGGTGCAGCATCTCATCTTTACCGAAAGGAGCGATGGGGCTGCGCCCAGAAACAAGTAAATGGGACTTGACAGGGGCTGCCGGAACTGACGGGGTTGGGTGAAAAGATGATGTTGTGCCAAGCCTTTGATTATTGAGCACGGGAGGAATATGAGATAAAGAAGAATGTGGATGCTGCATGAAGAGCATGCAGTCTAGTGGGGGAGCAAGGATGGGTACAGCAACAAATACACAATGAGGCAAAACCAGACATGCCATAGGAGAAGGATAAAAATCCCATGCGACTGCAGAGGAGATCTGATCATAGCTGATCAGGGTAAGTGACTTCCAAGAACATTTATCCAGTGACCTTCCTGATTCCTATCAACCTTGAGATTCCTTGATTATACGATAGAGGACTTTTTAGAATGAGTCCAGTAAGTCCTGATTTTTAGATTAAAAATGAAAATTAAATCTGAACAGCAGCTCACAGGCAAGTGGGGTGATGCAAATGCTAGAGAAAGAATTCAGCTGTAGACTTAATTAAGGGAAGTGGTAGCATTCAAAGGAGTACTAGTTGTGTTCATTGTATGACTGGAACTGTCCCGTTGGAACCAGTCATCATAGACATGTTCACCCAGCATGGGTGCCACATCTTTTCTTGAGCTCTTACCTTTTTTTTAATTTGGCTACCTTCTAATTGTTCTTCAGAACTCATGCAAATTTCAGCTTCGCCAGGAAGACTGTGCTGATTTCTAATGCCTCCTGCCCCTCCATGGCACTTGCATTAAGTTGTTTGATATTTTCATTTCTAAAACTCCGTGAACATTGGGGCGCCTGGGTGGCTCAGTCGGTTAAGTGGCTGCCTTCGGCTCAGGTCATGATCCTGGGGTCCTGGGGTTGAGCCCCATGTCTGGCTCTCTGCTCAGTGGAGAGCCTGCTTCTCCCTCTCCCTCTGCCTGCCACTCTGTGTACTTGTGCTCTCTATCTGTCAAATAAATAAAATCTTTTTTTTTTAAAGATTTTATTTATTTGAGAGAGAGAGCACGAGAGGGAAGAGGGTCAGAGGGAGAAGCAGACTCCCCGCCGAGCAGGGAGCCCGACGCGGGACTCGATCCAGGGACTCCAGGATCATGACCCAAGCCGAAGGCAGTCGCCCAACCAACTGAGCCACCCAGGCGCCCTAAATAAATAAAATCTTAAAAAAAATAAAAATCCGTGAACATTGTGCATGCCCATGACGTAAGAGGTACTACATTGTTTTCTGTTTCCCCTATTAGACTGAGTTCATTGGGGACAGGACTCATTTATTGATTTCTTAATTCATTCACCTAACAGCTACTTCCTGAGCGCCTGTTATGGGAAAGGCACCACAAAGTGCTGGAGACAGGGCAGAGAAGATGACCTGGAGCTTGCCTTCTGGGTGAAAAGCATGCAGTACGGCCATTTGCTTTCTTTTTCCCGTTGACTTTTTATCCCTAGTGAGGAATATACTACCTTTTATATAGTAGTAGGCGGCTCAAATTTTGCCGAATGAACGAATTCCTATTTCTCTGAGGCTATGGCCACAAATTGTAGATGAGGCTGAGAAACGGCAATTTTGTTTAGATTATCCTGAGATGGAGTTTGCCTTTTAGATAGGGCTCTTGAAATTGGACAGGTGGGGTGGGATGGTTCGCATGTGGTGTAGCTTCCTCCTCAGCATTGTTAGGTAAGGACTGAGGCACAGTAGCAAAGAGACCAGCGATAAAGTAGTATAAAAACATTGAAGTTTGTTTCTTGCTCGGGTGGTAGTCCTGTGGTAAGTGGGCAGCAGGGTAGCAGTGATCCACACAGACATCCTGGGACCCAGGGTCCTTTTATCTTCATGATCTGCCGTCCCTTAGGGTGTTGTCCTTGTGTGTGGTGTGGTTGAAGTTTGGTGATAGGCACTTATGTGCTCCTGATGGGAGGACGCTGCTGAGGGGCGGATGCCTCATTTTTTTTTTTTGGATTTAATTTAATTTATTTTTTAATTTTAGAGATGGGAAGGAAGGGGCAGAGGGAACGGGAGAGAGAGAATCCCAGGCCAACTCCACGCCCAGTGCGGATCCCTACACGGGGCTGGATCTCACAACCCTGAAATCATGACCTGAGCTGAAATCAAGAGTCAGACGCTTAACTCACTGAGCCACCTAAGGGCCCTGTAATTCTTAAGACCCAAGACCCGAAAGCAGCATACTGATTCATCTGCCATCGGAGAGCATTTAGTCACCTGGCCGCCTCATACATACGGGGGCGGGGGATGGGAGCGGGCGCGGGGGCTGGAAAATGTAGCGCCGCTGGGCGGCCCTGTGGCCAGTCTCGGATCTGCTGTGGTCGCAGAGAAGGAGAACTGATTTTGGCAGACGGGTCTGGCATGTCTGCATGTCTGCTCCGCTGGTATAGTTGCCGGCTCCAGCACCCTTTCTCTCTCAAGTTTTGGTCTTTCTGAAGCACCTTCTTTAGAGGATCTAGAGAAACTAGCAGACATGCTCTTTGTGGACCCTCATACTCTAGGTCTTCAGGAGAAGACCCATAAAGAAAGGGGGTGCACCCTCATTCTGCTCTTCCCACTGTGCAGCCTTCACACCCCACCGTTGCAGAGTTCTTTTATTCTGAGACGTCACCAGTTTTCATTCCCGTGGTGCCCTCTTGTACTGAGATCTCCCTGTGTTGCTGCTGAATTTACTTCACCTGGTGGGCTGTCTCCACTCCATCTTGGAGGAGCACATCCCATGCAGGATCATTAAGTCTTGATTTACTTGACAGTACTGAGCATGTATGTATGTTTACCTTCAGCTGTGATGGATTAATAAAAGCTCTTTTAAAATCCAGATGTATCTTAGATATGAGAATTCCAGAAATGATAAAACAGTGCCTGTTGTTTGTACCACTCTTTGGTCATTTGAACATTCCTTTTTGTGCTGGAATCTTTTTAAATGTGTATTTATCTTTTTCTTCAGTATGTGTTCATCGAAAGTCAGGAACTGTGTTTTAACCCCTAATTAGGTCAGCAACTTAGAGCTAGGCACTTGACTTGGGGAATCATAGTAAATTTTGTCAAGTGGGTCTGTATTAACTAACACCTGAAGCAAAAATTTCAGTATTTCTACAATGAAACGTTTTCACATTTGAGGGTGATAAAAGACTGTAATGGCCTCACACTAGTTCAATTTGTGTTTTGTTGTCAGATGTTATGAAAATGCTGTTTAGGATTTTTGAATGTAATATCACAGAGATAAATTATGGACTTGCATCACATTTGATTATATAAAGTATACCACTTTTTACAGATAATGACAATAGGATTACTAAAGATTGTAAAAATTTGGCATACAATAGGCATATGATAAATTTGTTAAATAAGTCAATAAGGTCCATTTAATAGGAACTTTTATTTCATTGAAAGGATGAATTTTAACAGATTTATTCTAAGACCGTTTGAGTGGGTGGGTTATTATATTAAATTATGGTAAGAATATTTAGAAGTACAAGTATGGCATTACATAAATATTTTTAAAAAGTGGTTGAATTTTAGTAGTGAAATTTAGTAGAAATTTAGTAGTGGGTGAATTCTAACAAAAAAATTACGAATTTAAAGACAGAAGTCTTTCTTTTCGTCTGTGGGCATTGGTTCATTTTTTGTTTTTGATTGTTTTGTGTAAAAATGCAGTTTCATTCCTGGTGCCTGTGTGCAGTCTTGTTAGGAACCTGGCTACATTAAAGCATTTCATTTGAGATACTTTTTGAATTGGAAGTTAACTCCAATATTCTTCTTGTTCTCAGAAGCAGATGATTTTCACAATGTCTGTGTCCTTACTCCCTGTCTACCTACCTCCTTTTTTCTTTCTGTTCAAGTGTTTTAAATCAGTAAGAAATTGATGTCTCTAGGAATCTTTAAAGAATCACTCATGTTGGGGCGCCCGGGTGGCTCAGTCGGTTAAGCGTCTGCCTTGGCTCAAGTCATGATCTCAGGATCCTGGGATTGAGCCCTGCACCAGGCTCCCTGCTGATGAGAGGCTGCTTCTCTCTCTCCCACTCCCCCTGCTTGTGCTTGAGCTCGCTCGCTCTGTCTCTCAAATAAATAGTTCTTAAAAAAAAAATCACTCATGTTGATGGTTATAATGGTTATAAATGGTTATAAATGACTGCTTTTGCTTTTAGGGTTCTCTAGCATGGTTTTTGCTTTTTAAAAGATTATGGTGTCCTTGAATTCAAATCTTTTTTTTTTTTCCCTCAAACTCATTGTCTTTATTTACTCAGAGTCCTTTGCTGTCACCCTATGCCTAAAATATATCCCATTGTCCTCTGGGTTTTATCATTCCAGTTTCTTTTGGAAGGAAATTGCCTTCTCTATAAATTCATTTCAGCATTCTAGAAGTATGATACAACAGTATGTATTGTAGCACCCAGTGATCATACCACCTTGTTCTGGAATCTTTTTAATGTGTATTTTGTTTCTTCATATTGGCTCATTGGAGAGCTATATTTTAAACCATTAGGTCAGGAACTTAGAGCTAGGTACTTGACTCGTGAACGCATAGGCATTTGAATGTTCTTTGGGAAACCATGGCTTTGGAAGAGTGTTTGAAAGAGCTATGTTTACTAATCTTTGGAGAAAGACCACTGAGTTGTTTTCTCAAAATTTAAGATATCTTGTGTGGACAGTAACAATAGAGGACCTGTCCATTTGTTCTGATGAACTTTCTTTCAAGAACAGGAACATAGCTGAAACCAACCACAAAATTGTTTCATTTTAAGAAGCCTCTTCCTTTCCAGGATCCACGATGCCAAGTGAAATACCTTTCTTTTTTTAGAATACCAGAGTTTCTCAGACTGAGACTTTTTAACAGTTTCTGTTTCACCAAATATAAAGTCCTGTAAAGTAGGTGTTTAAATTCCTTCTTCATGTCTTTTGAAGGTTATTACAATATAATACTTCTCTTTTAAATACTTAATACTGATTGTTAGTGAACCTGAGGACCATTCCTTTAGGTAGGGAATCCTGTTGTCACCTGTCTTAGTGGTTCTCAAGTACTCACCAGTGATAAATGGAATCATCTTTGGAGTTTTTTTGTGTTTTGTATTGAAATACATATGGTCAGCTGCAGATTAGTATGAAGTGTTGTTTTGTGTTTATAGGTAAATACAAGTTAAAATAGATAATTACATTGTGCAGCAGATAATTCTGTTTCAGTGCACAGAAATCCAGAATAGAAGTGAAAACTTCTCTGTGGAGTGATCAGTAACTCTAGGAGCACGTCTATCCAACTTACCCACCCCAGGTGTCCACTACCCTCCACTTTATGTTTTATTCTCCTGCTTTTAAAAGAGTTTGATCATCCCTGGACAATAAAAATGATATACTCTATATAGTCATCTGCAACTTGGTTTTTTTCTCTCAGTGCACTTCCAAAGTGTAGTTGTAATTCATTCATTTTCATTCCTGGGGGCATTTTATTAAGTGCTTATACTAGAGCTAATTTATTGATTATCCTGCTGATGGACCTTTTTGTTGTTATCATGAGTAATGTTCTGCGAGCGTTCTCACGCATGTCTAGTGATGTTTTCGTGCAAGAATCTCCATCACTGAGTTGGTGAGTCATAAAGAGTACCTTCAGTTTTATGAGATAATGCAAATTGTTTTCCAGAGTCATTGTGCTGGTTTAGATGCTCACTAGCAGGGTTAGTAGGCTGTTGATCCACATTTGTGTTGTGAGAATTTGTAAATTTTACCTATTTGGTGATGGAAAGTTGTTTTTCATAGTGGTTTTGTTTATAAGGGTAAATATCTTTTCATGTGTTTATTGGTCTTTCATATTTCCTCTCCTGGAAAGTGTCTCTTCACATTTTTTGACCATTTTTCTTATTGATTTGTAGAATTCCTCATATATTCTGGATACTAATCCTTTATCAGCTACATATTGTCCGTATTGTCTTTTTATTTTTTCTGTAATATCTTTTAGACAGAATTTCTTAATTTTAGTGTGATCAAATATATCAATATTTTCTCTGGTAATTATGTGTCTTATGGAAGAAATCTTTCCTATATTTTATTAAATTTGCCTTTTACATTTCAGTTCTTAATTCACCTGAAATTCACTTGAGTGTTGTCTTTATTTCTTGGGCTGGTCCCTTTTAAACTTATTTTTCTTTTTTGCAAATATTCTAGCTGTCTTTGGGCCTTTGCTCTCTCATGCAAATTTTAGAATCAGGTTGTCAAGTTCCTCACTGACCTCTGTTTGGATCTTGATTGAAATGGCATTGACTTTATACATTCTTTTGGGTTGAACTGACATCTTGATGACATTGAGTCTATCCATGAACATAGTATAATTTAGGCCTTCTTTTTGAATTCTAGTAATGTTTTATAATTCTTTCTCCATGAGCCTTGCCTTGTTTTGTTAGATTTATTCCTGGGTATATTTTATTTTTTGTTGCTATTTAAAATTTATTCTAAATTATTTTTTCTAACTGTTGCTGGTATATAAAAATGTAATTGGTGTTTGTATATTAATCTTATAACCACTTGTTTAATTCTCTTATGCTAATGATTTGTCTTTAGAGTCTTTCATTTTTATATGCAATCATCATCTGTAAATAATGACAGTTTTGTTTCTCTTTACCAATTCTTAACTCTTTTATTTTTTCTTTGTTAATTAGAACAATATACAAAGTTCCTGTTAAACATTCCCCTTAAAGTACTATGATTTTACAAAAGCTTTGCTAATTTGATATATGAGAAATGCTTTTATTTTAGGTTACAATTCTTTTGTAATTGTAGAGGCTATTTTTTATTTTGTTGCATATTTATTTTTGTAAGCTGCCTCACTTCCTTTTTTTGGAAAGAGATGTATTAATAAAAAAATTTTTTTGGTTTAATTTCCAACTTTTTGCAGTTAAAACATTTTAAGATATGTTTTGGGTATAGGTTTTAGTGTATTAAAATAGCTCTAAAATATTACATGTAGTCATACACAGGTATTGCTCTTTGGTAATATCAGTTATGAAATTAGTTGCTCTTCATACTGTTTGGCATGATAAGTGGTAATTTGAAAAACAAAAACATTGCTATTTATAAAATTCACTGAAGATTTGACTAGTATATTTGTCTCCCTGAAGAACACAGCAAACTGTGTCCGTGGCAACTCTACGAAGCACTTACAAGGGGATCTGGGTTTTACTTTGGTCTTCATAAATGAATCATTCTTGTTTTCAGATAAATTTCTCAAGCTCCTGAGATGTTTTAGCCAGTCTTCATGGTTTTCATAATGTTAATGTGGGTCATATACTTTAAGCTCTTTCTCCCTCTTTAAAGTCTTAACACACTCTGAGACATTGTTTATAAATCTGAGAAGTTGACTGAATTTAAAGGTCTTGAAACAAAGAATGGTAGATCCATGGGACTTTGTGGAAAGATTGTCTTGTACAATAAAAAATATGTCAAATGTGAGTTTATCTTTTAAGTTCTTGGGATAGATAAGCCCCATGTGTCATTCACCTGTAAATCCCACAGAAGTGGTTTTCAAAGGAGTGTGGTACTGTCTGGTTAGGGGCATTTAGTGGACTGGAGGCAGGGAGTATGAAGGGGGAGGGAGGAGAGCAAGCCCCATACAACAAAGAATTGCCCAAATCCTGCCCAACTTGGGATTTCTCACGGGACATTTGTGCTATTAAAAAACCTGATTATAAATATCTGAGCCTAGAACACAAGTTTGTCTTTATATATAAACACAGTTTTCTTTTACATAATTTTATTATACATAATTTCCCATGAATACAACCACTATGTAAATAGATATTTTTTGAGCTTAGCATGAGTTAGTACACCAGTTAGGAAACTCATTCCTCAGCCACAGGTGCCTCTTGTGGTGTTCAGGTTGCCCATACAATTCATGTGTAGATCACTCTGCATTTCTGGCACTCACAATCAGAGTGATTCTGTGTATATATCTGTATATTCTTACGTAGCCTTTTTTTCCCTGAGATGTCAAATGTAAAGAAAAGTGTTGATAATATTCAGTTGGTATTTTGAAATTTGCTTTTGCGCTTTTCCTACACGAGTAGTTACCAACATGTCTACTCTGCCAACGTTTTGTTTTTTTTTAATGGAGCAATGAAAGCAGGTTAAGATTAAGTGAATATTTTATAAGGAAACATGCTGATAAAGTTGACAGAGATATATCATTCTTCCTTATGGTCTCCATTTGACAGTCTATTAATTTGTCCTGACATGTTATACCTACTCAGTTAAAGTGATATTCCTCTTTATCATAAAACATGGGTAAATCTGGTGTGTCATTACTTTTTCTGACTCCCAAGTTTTATTGCTATGTCCATCTGTACCTCTGCCCCTTCATTTTCCTGTATGTCTTGTACAGAATGGCATCCAATCCTATTTTTAAAAATGCAAATTTCTTTGTTATAAGTAGGTGCAAGTGTCTTAACAGCTTTGTTACTGCCGTCTAGTGAAGTAATCCCCAGGACTTTATCTATCGAAGTGGGTGTGTTTCCTTTTAATCTCTGCTTTATATTATGGTTAGGGCTACACACATACACATACCACTTAGAAGTTATATATGTTGTAGATTATATGATTTATGGATTTCATTTTAGGGTGATAAATGGGAGGCATTACAAAATATTTGTCACAAGAGCAGGCATGAATCTGGTAGGCTTGGGAATGGTCCCCATGATGCATTATCTTCACATATGTGGTCTTCTAACTTGTGTCTTCCCTCCATGTTTTCTCTCCCCTCCAATCTTTTGTGCAAGGGAAGCCAAGCCATCTTTCTAAAATACCAAGTGTTACTTCCCTAAGTGCTAACTTGTATTAACTTTTGGTGTATGTAATGTCTCATGAACTGGAGACACGCTAGGCAGGGACTATATCTTAAATTTGTTTATGTCTCCAGGATTAACATAGTTCTTTGTGCCTAGTGTATACTCCAAAAGTGTTTGCTGATATTTTTAGTCTACTTTTTCCTACCTGTGATAGAAACTACATTTGGAGAAGGTTCTCCATGTTTCCTTATAACTCACCCTTTTTTTTTTTTTTGTACACGACTACTCTTTAAATGGGTCTCGGCAGTGAATATCATCTTGATATTTTCTATGGTGGAATAGCATGTACACCACCCCTAGATATAGAGGAGATGTATAGACATGGAAAGGCCTTAATACTGGTCTGACTGTAATTAGAGTATTAGAATAAACTGTGGCAGCAGTCTTTTTTTTTTTAAATGTACTTAACGGTGACAAAAGTAGTCTTAGTTTTCAAGTTTATCTGAAAGGTTATGTCAACACTATATTCTTGATTTTTGTAGCTATTTTTTTCTAATTTGGAATTTAATTTATTGTGTACATTTTTGTTTTTGTTTCCTGGTGAGGGAATTTCTTTTCTCCTTAAACATCGTACTGTCCCATTCTCAGCAAAATTAAAAAAAGGAAATCATTCTGGACCTTTTCTGTGTCACATATGTATTTTTTTTTTAAGTTTATTTATCTATTTAAGTAACGTCTACCCCCAGTGGGCCTTGAACTCATGACCAAGAGATCAAGAGTAGCATGCTCTTCCAACTAAGCCAATCTTGTGCCCCTTTCTATCAGTTTTTTTTAAAGATTTTATTTATTTATTTTAGAGAGAGTGAGCAAGCAGGGGGAGAGGGAGAGGGAGCTGGAGAGGCAGAGAATGTCAAGCAGACTCCATGCTGAGTGAGGAACCCAACGTGGGGCTCGACCCCAAGACTCTGAGATCATGACCTGAGCCAAAACCAAGAGTCAGACGCCTAACCAGTTGAGCCACCAAGGTGCCCCCTTCTATCTGTTTTTTAACCTGGGTATAAAAAGAGTTTGGGAGGCATCAATAGTAAGTTAGACCTGTAGTGGGTGGCATTTTACATGTGTTTCTTCTATGCATTATTCTTTCAAATTCAGTATTCTTGCCTGATACACTTAGCATCCTCTGTGCTGGAAATAGAGTTGCCAGTGAACATAAAATTATCTACTTATTGATCTTTATCATCAGATTTCAGAGTTGCTGTCAATCACACTGTGTAGGATTTACTACCTATTTACTCTTCGTGTGAAATTCATTATATTGCTTAATTTTCTTTTAAAAGACATTTTTGTCTATATTTAATCCATTTCTTAGTAGAAATATAGATTACTTCCTCTTTGTGACTATTATAAATAGTGATTTGATATGTTTACCTAGCTTTATGTGCCTTTCTGCTTGTTCTTTTATATTAAATTCTTAAAGATGGAATTATTGAATTGAGACACATTCATATTTTTAAGGCCTTTAGTGGTTCATCCTTAAACTCTAAGTAACAGGGTCTAAGAGTATCTATTGCTGTAGAATTCCCTTTCATTCAGTCCTAATGTGAGGTAGTCAAATGAATTTTCTTCATCTGAGTTTTTAAATTCCCAATATTCAGCAGTTAGTAAATTATGGCAGCTCTGAGTTTGGATTGAAGATGATCACATGCTCTGACACTCCTCCCTTTGCGAATGAGCTGGCCTGAGCTTTGCCCAGGATGCACTAGCAGGTATGATTTGCCAGCCTCGGGCTTGTCCTTTGAGAAGAGTGGCACTCCCACCTTGGTCTCTGGGTGCCTGAACTGCTGTAGCGAGGTCCAGCCACCCTAAGACTGGCAGGCTTGGGAGGACATGGACAGGCACTGTGGTGTGTCCCCAGCTGTGTCCAGCCTCCTGTCCATCCCCATCGAGGCATAACCAACTCAGCTGCTAGCTGACTACTACTCGGTGACTTCAGTCAACACTACGGAGCACATGAATCCCCCTGCTGAGCCCTTCCCCAATTGCTGACTCTCAAAATCATGAGCTCTAAAAATGGTGGCAGTTGTAAGTGACTAAGCTTTGGAGTAGCTGGCTGTGCAGCCATAGATAATTGGAGGTTACCGAGTCAGAGTATTGAGTTGGAGAGCCTGTACTGTTTTTCCCCAGGAGGAGTCAACCTTTATTCCTTCCTAGGATGGTTGCTTGAGAAGGGCCCTGTGGACTTTTGGTAGGCACTGTACTTCTCCTGAGCTTTAGTTAGAGAGCAGTGGGGGAGGAGCCAAAAGTCTCCTGAGGCTGTGCATTTTTGTGTGAGAACTGAAGCTTGGCCAAAGTTTCAAACCAACTTACTATCACAGGACTCTTGTGTCCGAGAGAGCAGCCTCTTTTCTGTTCCGAATCCTTTTGTGTCTACTGCATGGGAGGCAGGGATAGGGAACAATCTTTAAGATGATCTGAAGGGGAGCCGTAAATGTGGGTAACCATAAGAAGACAGTCCAAAGGTTTCTGCCATTCCTTGACCAAAAAGCTTCCCTTTCTTTCCCTACCAAAGCCCTGGTTGCTATTCAAGGCACTCTGGGCCTAGCACTGTAGCCCTAACTCCCACCCTTCTCCTCTCCTGTAGCTACCTGTTCCATTTTCACCGTGCTTTCATGCCTTTTCCTTGAGGCACCCCACTCTCCACTCCTCATCCTTTCTTTCCCAAACAGTGCCAACTGGTATTCTATTCATTCTAAAAGGTTAATTTCAGTTGCTTCCTTTTTCTTAAAAATCTTTATTTCTTTATTCTTCCTGCTTGTGTCCTTCCTCCCTCACCTTGAGCACAGTCAGCCTGGCTTTTGGGTATTTGTCTCATATCCCTTAGTAGATTACAAGAAGTTTGAAGACACGGAAGGGGCTATTCATTCATTATATATAATAGTGTACATTAAGGTATTTGGATTATTTTCTATATTTGCATTTTTTTCTCTCTTACTCAAAGAAAGTACGTGAAAGTTCTTTAGGGGTTTAGAGACTAGAAACTTAAGGAATTATTGTCTTGAGACCATGTGGGTTTCCTTATGCAAACATAGGTAAATGAGGCAAGAGACTTAGACAATGAGTACTCTGTACTTCGTAGGGCTGGCTGGAGTTCTCTGTGATGCTGCTTCCTGTCCAGGGAGGGTAAAGATCAGTCATTTCTGAATTTATTTGTTTGGATTTATGGTACCAGGATGCTGTAAATCAAATCTCTTGTTAGGGTTTGATTTTTTTTTTGAAAAACTTGCTTAAAAACTTGAAAAACTTGGTGTCCTTGTCTATTTTTAATCAGTTTTTTCTGGATGTTTTTGACTGTAGCCCATTAGAAAAAGCATATTTTCCACTGCCACCTAGTCAGAACATATAACTGAAACAAATTCCTTAAAACAAATCTTACCATTGTTTCATATATTATGCTCTGATATTTTCTATTCTAATGTTTTTAAATGCTGGTTTTGACCTGGGAACTTTGTTTCAAACTATTGTATTGTTTGAAATATATTCAAATAATGAAGGCTTGAATGGTAAGGGTCTTATTCTGAGGTTGATCAGCTTCCCTGAGAGAATTGGTATTTTTAAAGGCCACATTGAGGGGTGCCTGGGTGGCTCAGTTGTTAAGCGTCTGGGGCGCCTGGGTGGCTCAGTTGTTAAGCGTCTGCCTTTGGCTCAGGTCATGATTCCAGGGTCCTGGGATCGAGCCCCACATCGGGCTCCCTACTCGCCGGGAAGCCTGCTTCTCCCTCCCTCTCTCCCCCTGTTTGTGTTCCCGCTCTCGCTCTCGCTGTCTCTGTCTCTGTCAAATAAATAAATAAAATCTTAAAAATAAAGGCCACATTGGTGGATGAATCTGATCAGAACAGTCACATTTTATAAAGATCTTTTGTAATTCAAAATGTAGGTAGTAAAAGGTAGATTTTCGTATTGGGAGGAAACATAAGGTGGGATCTGTAGTCTGCTCAAATGCTGTTTTTATTTTCTTGGCATCATTACTAGCTTGAGGAATGCTCTCAGAGTAATGGCACTGCCTACCAAAGTAGTTTAGTTTTTGTATTTTTTCTATAAATAGTTTAATCATTTCCAGTTTTCATTTTAAAATTGTTGATTTTCGGGTGTATTCATAACATTAGTTTCATTATTAGTACCAACACTTAACAGCTAACAAACATTTATTGAAAAGTTATTGTGTGCCATGCATGGTGTTGAGTGCTTTTCTTTAATTTAACCTTCAGAGTACACCGATGGGGGTGGTAAGCTCTCCTAGTTTACAGAAGAGGAAGCTGAGACACAAAGAGACCACACACATTGTCTGTGGGGAGCCAGAGGTGTACCCTGGGGTCTGGTCGCAGAGCTCCTTCTCTGAACTGGCCTGTGATTGATTCTACCTCTTGGAATAAAATGCCTTGTATAAAACGTGGTGGTACTATTTATAACTTCTGGGGCTTGTTAGTACTTGTAACTCATCCCTAAAATTTGAGTGTCATTTCCGGCATTCTATACCACTGCCCCTAGGATATTGATATTCTGGGATTATGTTAACAATGAAACATAAGTATGGGGTAAGTAAGGTCTTTTTTGATATTTCAGTGGACTTGGTTGCTTAATTAAGGGTACAAGATTCATCTGCATTGTATATCTCACAGTAAATCTATGCTGAAGTTTCTCCTAGCTTGAAATTTACTTTTATTTGATAAACATTGAGCTTTTTAAACATTTAGTGTCAACCATATGCTAGACCCCGTAATTGGCTCTAAGATCACAAAAATGAGTGTAGAAAATTTGGCTCTGATTTAGAGGATAAGACATTGACTGTTCATGGACTCCTAGAGCCACAAACCTGAGAGATTTTTTTTTTTCACTTAACCTCTTCTACCAATGAGGAAACGGTCCAGGTTATCAGGGTCTCTTGCTCTTTGTGTTCTATTGCGTTGCCTTTTCTTCTGCCATCTTATTCCTTTGGTTAGTGCGAACCTTGCACGTTCTCTTTCTGATTACCTTTTTTTTTTTTTACCAGTTTGTGAAATGTGGTGGTAGGTATTTTTAACCATTTACTAGTGATTGATAGAGTTGTGTTGTTGACACTTGCTAAGAATGACTTAACCCCTTGCAGCCTGTTTTCTCATTTGAAAAAGTGGGGTAATGACACCTATTGGTAGGATTGATGTGAGGATTAAATGAAGTAAATGCATTAATAGTGTTTACATGGTGTTTGGCATAAACACAAATACAATCAGTGATGATTATTTTTAATGAGCTTAATTAAAGTGAGACTCTAGTTGGGGACATTTCTTAAAAGGTGTATTAGGTATTATAAAGACACTGTTGCAGTAACAGATCTTGTGTAGGAGATGGGAATTAAGTAATATTTTCATATTTTTACATTCCAGTCTTCTTTCTTTAGCAAGGCTTGACTGGAATTGGCCCAGCCCGCTCTGGCTGCCCAGCGCTGTAAGTGGGCAGTGTGGTGCAGTGGAGAGAGCATGGGCTCGTGTTCCAGACTGGCTTCGGCAGCTTGCTACCATGGGGCCTTTGGAAAGTCTCCTCAGGTATAAAATTCCTTCATTTTCTCGGGTATAAAAAGTGAATCCTAATACTTCCCTTATGGGACCGTAAGGATTAAATCAAATCGCCAATACAGAGCAGTGGTGCAGCCCTTACCACCCTCTGCTTGCTTCTCATCATCTTCTAGCTCCTCCCTCTCCTAATCCCCATTGCCTCCTTGTATGAACAACGACCTTCCCAGATGGGGTGTAGGACAAGTGGTGCCTCTTCATCCTTGAGGATGCTCCTCTCCTGCTCCCATCCCCACCTTGTGGATCATACCCTCTCTCACGAGCTCCCCAGTACCATTGACCTGGCCCTGAGAGGCAGCTGGAAGGTACCTCAGAGGCCTCAGAAGCCATTTCATCGACCACACTCATTTTACAGAGGAAGAAACTGAAGGCCAGGGGAGATAGTGGTTGCCTAAGATCAAGTTTCCCACTTCTAGACTAGGGCTCTCTCCACCACTGGGTGCGCCATCTCAGTTTCTGAGCTTATTTAAAAAAGAAAAAACACATACACACAACACAACAGAAATAGGAGGTTATGTATGCATCCTCTTCTGAGTGTGCTCAGAGTTGATCCTGCTCACAGGATACCTGTGATACCTATTTTATTTAGGTGGTAGGTATAATGTTTGAGTAATTTTTTTTAAAAATCACAACATAAACATTGATAATCATAATCACTAATATAATAATCACTAAGCACCTACTATGTGCAAAGCTTTGAGAACGGTGAACTTTACAAAAAAGAGTCTGTGCCTTTGGAGAGCTCCCAGCCTCTGGGTTGTTAAGAAACCATGGGGCTAAGGAAGATTCTGGAGGACCGAATGAGCTTGTTGGTGTTCTTTTCCCACAAGACAGATGCAGAGAAACACAGATTGGTGTTCACCTAGCTCTCACCTCGGCTTCTCCAAGAGAAGGTATTTGGTAGAGGCAGGTATGTTTCTGTTTCAGAGCCACCGTGTCCACCTCATAGCTTCCTGGGTGCTCCCAGGGACTTGCTTTGGTCAGTTCTCATTCCTTACCACTCCCTTAGCCATATTTGGTGGGTAAACAGATTTTATAACACAGGTTAATGTCCAGTTTGACGAGGTTGCCTGTCTCTCCGGAAACTTCCCAGACCATCCCATACCGTATAGAAATTCACTGAACAATTTTAACACCTGTCGAACTGCAGCCTAAGCTAGCAGGGTTGGGAGGCTGAAAATACACATATAAATCACCCTCATTCAGTCTATTGAAGTGTTTCTTATTTTCTCTTCTTAAATAAAACTATGTGCCTTCACCAAACATAGCATATATTTTCTATGTGCAGTTCAACACCTAAGAAGTAACTAAGTCATAACCAAAAGTCACCTTTAGAAGGATTTGCTCTTGTTTAGCAAATAATGGCAGACCTCATCTCTTTCTAAAAATAAACCGTCAGTTTATGTCACTGAGTATATTTGCCTCTTCTAAAAAAGAGGCCCTCTCGCCTTCTCTTGAACATGAGAGGGCATTTATTTTTTTTTTTTGTCTGTGATGTAGTTTTCCAAGAGTTCATCACTATTGGCTGCTTCATTTTGGTTCTAAATTTAGTAAATTCTTGGAAGTATACTTAAAGAGGCGATTTAAGGATTTTATCTCAAGCCTGGCTGGTTGTGTGGTTGCAAGTGGTCAAGTTGTTACATTTCATAGTGACAGTGTAGGGATACTGGGAGCGACTGAATTTAAAATGGTTTGCAGGGGGCACCTGGGTGGCTCAGTTGTTAAGCGTCTGCCTTCGGCTCAGGTCATGGTCCCAGGGTCCTGGGATCCAGTCCCCTGTCGGGTTCCTTGCTCGGCAGGAAGCCTGCTTCTCCCTCTCCCAGTCCCCCTGCTTGTGTTCCCTCTCTTGCTGTGTCTCTCTCTGTCAAATAAATAAGTAAAATCTTTGAAAAAAATAAATAAAATGCTTTGCAGTTCTCTATGTTTTTGTGTCTGACTCCTTCTTGAAAAATGAATGCATTCCTTTTTGTGGTGAAGACTCCTCTGTGGTTATTTGAATTTACCTGGCAGATGTGAATTTATCTGGTATCTTCTCTGCAGTTTTTTTAATAGAGAGCCAAGTTGATTTTTTTTTTTTTTTTTTTTGTCCCCAGAAAACACTCATTGGAGTGGAGAGTGATGAATTTGGTAATTCAGGAGTCTGGTGTGTGAATGAATCAGAAAACACATGTTAAAGACTTCAGGTTTAACTTTTGTAGTTCCTATGCATTTCCCATTTTCTTGTAACATTTTCTCATGTCTCAATATATAAATATTTTATCTCTACTCATACTCGTATTTCTTGTTAACCAAATTCTTTCCTAAGACTGTTGATGTAGACTTGAAGTATTTTTAATGTCTTTGGGTGTGGGTGTTCTAAGTACCTCCCAGAAAACCTCCAGGAATTTTTGCCCACCTACTTGGTTTCCCTGGAGGGTGAAAGAAGGTGATTAGTGGAGGAGAAAAACCTCACAAAAAGCCACCAACAAAAAGCTGCCTGCCTGTTTGTTAAAGGTAAGACCCATGGGCTGCCGTCTCCGCAGCTCTGCGGGCTCTTTAAGTAAGGTAATATCCATATGTTGTTCTGTTTTATAACATGTACGGTTTTCTTTCCTCAGAATAAAGTCGCAAAAGATCTTCTTGAACGATAGCTATACTGTGACAGGAGACTTTTTTTTTTAAAGATTTATTTGTTAGAAAGCAAGAGACAGAGCACAAGCAGGGGGGAAGGGCAGAGGCAGAGGGAGAAGCAGACTCCCTGCTGGACAAGGAGCCCAATGCAGGCTTGATCCCAGGACGCTGGGATCATGACTTGAGCCAGAGGCAGACGCTTAACTGACTGAGCCACCCAGGTGTCCCCAGGAGCTGTTTTTGTTATGTGTCTCAGTTGACTGGAAGTTTCACATGGGTAATTGTTTCCACTGTGTTCCCTCTACCCTGTTGCTTATCTTGCGATTTTCTTAGAATCACCTGGTAATGAAGTGACCTCTGATTCAAGCCTTCACAAGCAAAGCATCTATACTTAGAGAAGGCTGTGTTAGGAGAATAAGAAACCTGCTAAAAGAGAGCCTTCGCTGTTGATGATTTTATTAACTCAGGCTTGGATTCCTGCTTTGAGAGATGTTTTAATAAGTTATATCATGGTGGACTGTAGTATCCCAGACCTTCTCAGCCCACTTTCCCTGTTAGATACCAGCATTTGTGGTTTGTATTAACCCCAAGTGTGTGGCGGGAGAAAATGGAAGTGATCTGAGAGACCACCTGGTCTAATTCTTCGTTTCAGCCGAGGAAACCAAACAGGGTAAGTGACTTGCCCAGTGTAAGGCAACACCTAATTTGTGGCCGGTGTGGGCATGGGCCCCAGGTCCTGCAGCAATTTATGAGTTAGGGAAGAGAGGGCACAGGGATGTGGAACCAGGGAGAGGACAAAATGAGCACAGTTCAGGGTAGGAGTATGTGTGGCATTGTGGATGGAGACCATAGGATCTGGAGTTAGGTTTGAATGACGTCTCCCACTTACAAGCTGTGTGATACTTGGACAAGAGACTTAATTTCTCTAAGTTCCTTTATCGTTAAGATGTAGTGGTTAGGTAAGGGATGATGGTATGAAGTATCTGGCACAGTGCGTGGGACCTAGGAAGTGTTCCATAATGGTAGCTGTTACTGTTCTTGTAGTTTAATGGGGGAGGGAAGCATGGAGAGAAATGTGAGCATTGTTGTAGTAGGAGATATATTGGTCGGGGCTCTCCAGAGAAACAGACCCAATGGCAGATATACATATAAAGAGATTTATTTGAGGAATTGGCTCATGCTATCATGGAGGCCGAGAAGTTCCATGATCTGCTGTCTGCAAGCTGGACACCCAGGGGAGCTGGTGGTGTAATTCCAGTCTGAGTCCAGAGGCTGGGAACCAGGGAGCCGATGGTGTAGATCCCAGTCCAAGGGCAGAAGAAGACAGATGTCTCAACTCATGCAGGCAGACAGGAAGCAAAAATGGTGAATTCTTCTTTTTTCTGACGTTTTCTGTTCAGGCCTTCAGCAAATTGGATGATGCCTACCTACACTAGGGAGGGCAGTCAGCTTTACTGAATCCACACATTCAAATGCTAATCTCCTCTGGAAAACACCCTCACAGACACACCTAGAAATCATGTTTAATCTGAGCACCCCGTGGCCCAGTCAAGTCGACACATAAAATTAACCATCACAAGAAGGCATTACTGATCTTGAAAGGAGGGTCTTTCAGAGCATGTCTTTAAAATCTTCACACCTGGTCATGTCACTCTTAAAAATCATCCTTGGCTCCTCATCACATACCTAAAAGTGCAGGCTGACATGAACGTACTTTCCCGCTTTACTTCTTGTGTTTTTGTCATGCTGAATCTCTTGCAGTTAGTTCCTGGAACGTGGTCTGCATTTTCATTTTTTTCTTGAGTAGCGGTTGCCCCTTTAACTTGTCCCACCACTCCCCATTAGTCATCCTTAAAGACTTAATTCAATTCCCATTTCTTCTGTGTAGTCTCTTAGACCATGGTCTCTCCGTCCCACCTGCCTTTATGGTGAATCACTACTTGTATTGTGTTTCCATAGTACCCTGTACACAGTGTTACAGCAATTACTAAACTGTCCTAATGATTTGTTTACATGTCTGACTCACTAAATAATCATTACATTCCCTGAGGACAAGGACCAGGTCTTAGTCATTTTTGTATGTCTAACATTAGATTGGTGCCAGACACATAGTAGATGCTCATTAGGTGCTTAAATGAAGGGAGGGAGGGAGGAAGAAAGGAAGGAAGGAAGGGAGTTATCCTAATTAAGGGTTATCCTAAGTTGGTGTAAGAGCACGAGCAAAGGTAAGGCGGCAAAATTAGCGTTATTTTGATGGGAAGAATGAGACAGTTTGATTGGAAAGGGTTTGTGTTGAGAAGTAGGCTTGTGTAAAAGAGAGGTAAGAAGATACGATCCCTTCATTTGGAGGGCTTTGAGTGTGAAGCAGAAGAATTAAGATGTGTTAAGAATTGAGATGTGTTAACGAGCCATTGTAGGTTTTTGTCAGAGGAGTAACAGGGTTCCGCAGCAGAGTTATGAGAAAATTAGCCTAGTGGCTGGATGGTTTGGAATGAGGGTAGGTTTGGATCCTGGGGTACTAGTAAAATTATTGCAGCAATAAGAGTTGAGATTAGGGTGATGCCAATCAGGCAAGAGGAGAGACATTTAAAACAACAAACCACAAAATTCTGGCAAGCTAGTTCACTTTAAGATTTCTCACATTTTGGTTTGCCAAAGTTGTTGTTTTCTCTTCCTCCCTTCAAAAGTAAAGTCATCTCCAGTTGGGTCTTTTGGTATTAGTGCCTAAAAACCACCTTAATCTGAAACTCCCTACTGATTTTTCAAAAAGGAACAGAAGTTCTTTCAGTAATTTTTGTTTTAGTTTTGTTTTTTTGTTTTTGCGTTTTGGTCTGGTTCATCTCTGCTGGGCTGTGGGCCCAGAAGAGAACTTGGGAAATAATTTGTCAGTCCTCTTTGGCTTTTACAAGATGTTCCTATAGTTGTCTTATTAGAGCATGGCTTCCTGACATTGAGTTTGGTTGTCGACGAGAGTGCTTATTGAAAAACAGTACCTTTATCATTTTTCTTCATTTCTTTAATGATTTATTTATTTATTTGAGAGAAAGAGCGAGAAAGTGAAAGTGGGGGGAGGGGCAGAGGGAGAGAGAGAGGGAGAAGGAATCTCAAGTAGACTCCCTGCTGAGCCCTACATGGGGCTTGACCTCAAAGCCCCACGATCATGACCTGAGCTGAAATCAAGAGTCCGATGCTTAACCAACTGAGCCACACAGGTGCCCCTTTTCTTTCTTTCTTTTTTTTTAAGGTACCTATATCTTTTTAGTTTTCTGTTTGAGATAGTCTCGTAAGGTCTTCTTTTTTTATAGATTATGAAAAATGCCAAATGGAATTCTAATCAGAGGTCAGTTTGGTTCTGTGAATTTGTACATTGAAAAATAACTTAATTCTTTTTCTTTTTTTCAAGATAACTTATCTAACTGACCTCTCATTTTCATTTAATATTAAAGGGAAGGAGAACAGATATGAGTGCCTGCCTAGCCCCAGTCTTGGAGCTAGATGCTTCACACACATTATGTTGAATGCTCCCATCACTTGGTAAAGTAAATATTAATAATTTACTAGGGAAATGAAGGATTTGGGCAGTTGTGTCACTGTGCATAACTGGGAAGTGGTGGAGAAGGAAAACCACATCTTTCTGAATATGCCCAGTTAATGCACATTTGAATACAGCAGTTCTCAAACCTTTCTTAGTAAGAGGACCCTTTATCCAATGAAATCGAATTCCTGATTCATCAAATGGATAAGAATAATGTTCTATTATATACATATATTTTATTTGACACACAAAATTTCAGGTTGAGAGTTATATGATGAAAGTGATTGAAGACTGAAACATAACTTATTCCTATACATAGGATACGTAAGAGTTCAAATAAGTATTCGAAGTCATGCGATAATTCTAATAGGTTATTTTTTCCTGTGTCAATATTGTTAAAAGCACTAAAAATTACAATGTGGATCTTTAAATGAATTGCTTTTTAAATAGCTTGTCTGGCAGTTTGAGAGCCGTGTCTGATTATACTGATCCAGAAAACTAGAAGGAGAAATAGTAGGAGATTTTGTTTTAAAGCTGAATTATTAATCATACCTAGTGATGTCCACATTACTTATCAGTTAAGCTCATGGCCAGTGGGCAGCGAGGAGCAGACAGGGAGTTAGTGAATTCCTCCACATCCGGTTTCATTATTCATTGTTTGGCAGAAAACAGTTTTTGAATATACCTTATAATATTTTAAGATATTCATGGTCACTTAAATCAGAAAACTGTTAGCTTTTCACTCAGGTTCAGGAATAGTCAGATGTATTTTGTTTTACGTGCTGAGTACAAACTAACTTACCTGCAATCCTTACTATAGTAAGATTAGAGCTTGTTCAGCAGGACAAGCAAGTTAATGCATATATGTTTTATTTCAGAGATAGTTAAATATGGAATTTATCAATTAAAAAGTAATTTTTTTAAAGATTTTATTTATGTATTTGACAGAGAGAGACACAGCGAGAGAGGGAACACAAGCAGGGGGAGTGGGAGAGGGAGAAGCAGGCTGCCCACTGAGCAGGGAGCCCGATGTGGGACTCAATCCCAGGACTCGGGGATCATGACCCGAGCTGAAGGCAGACGCTTAACCACTGAGCCACCCAGGCGCCCTCAAAAAGTAATTTTTAAAAATCTCATCAGAAATTTTTGCATCAGCACATAGCCCCAGAGCAAATAGCAAGCCTAGATATGCAAAAAAAAAAAAAAAAAAAGTTGAAATTGTTGTATATGGGTATAGAAACCTTGGAAAATGAGCATTTCAAAGATGGCTTAGTGCAATTTGATGGCTTTGCCCGTTATTCTTTGGAAGATGCTGACATCTAATGCTTATTATTGACCACTTGAACATATTTTAACAGTGGTGTTTGTAGGAGCCATGCTACTCCTGAGGTCTTTCCTATCATTGCTTTAAATAGTACAGTGTAACGACTTGTAAATCTGCCTCACATGTTACAAAGGCAAGCAAGACAGAGGCACATGCGTCTCATCAAAGTGAATTGTTGTAAAGAGTTTTGTCAATTTCAGACATGGAATGAACTCATCATATGCAAAGGATGCTCTTGCTTAGAATCTTCCCTGGGTGGTGGTATGAGATAATGCTATTAATTTTCTTTACATAATATCATGTTCATCCATCAAACTCAATGTTATGTTTCTACTATTTTTTTTTTTGGGATAATGTTTGCCTCTCGTATAGCTCATTCTGTGATACATTAATTTACTTTGAGTGACAGTACTTACATTTTTATTGTCAGGTTTAAGTGTAAGACAGTAAGTCCTAAGACTTTAAATTTGTATGAAGGTATTATGAAGCAAAGTGGGCAACCTCTTTATTATTGTATGATGGACTCTTACACTGTGGCAGGTGCAGGCACTGGGTAGGCAGTTGTGCTCAGGCTTTCCCTGGCATTTGAGTGTGACACACGAGGACAGTGGGCGTGTGTGTTCTTATAAAGTTTTATACAAGTGGACAAGCCCAAAACTAATTTCACTTGAAGACAAAGCAGAACTGTAAACAGTCTAATTAAAGACACATGTATAGGTTCAGATATACCACAAACATGGAGAAGAGTTTTTCTGAGGTCTGCATAAAAACAAATTAACTTGTCTGTATCAGTTAGTGCATTTGGTGGTTCACATTTTATATGTAGTACATCTAAGTGTATGTATGGTTAGGGTTCTTCGGAGAAACAGAACCAATAGGAGATACGTGTGTGTGTATATACAAACACACCTATAAATACACACACATAAATATATGTATCCTGTATGTGTGCATAAATCAATATGTGCATAAGTACATTTCTGTATATGTATATATAAATAAATTATATATGTACATATGAATTTATTTTAAGGAATTAGCTCACATGATTGTGGGGACTGGGAAGCCTAAAATCTATAGGGCCCGTCAGCAGGCCAGAAATTCAGATAAGAGTTTATATTTCAGTCTTGAGTCCAAAAGCTGGAAACTCAGCTAGAATTTCTATGTTGGGGTTTGGAAGCAAAATTCCTTCATCTTAGGGGAACTTTAGTCTTTGTTCTTAATGTTTTCAACTGATTGGATGAGGCCGCCCATGTTATGGAGGGTCATCTGCTTTCCTCAAATCTACTGATTTAACTGTTACTCACATCTAAAAAATACCTTCATGGCAACATTGAGAGCGGTGTTTGATCAAACATATGGGCACCATAGTCTACCCAAGATGACACATAAAATTAACCATTACAGTGTGTATTTTTAATTACAAGTTTTGAAACATTAAAAATAATTCAAACATTAAATTTTGTTTGGTGTGACAACTTCTTTGGAAGCCCAGAGCTCCAAGAAGAATGAAAGGTATTAGGTATTGAAAAAGTGAAGGGTTGTAGCCGAGCAGCTTGGTTTCAGACTCCAGCTCTGCTGGTTACAATTTGTGAGACTTTGGTTGAGTTCCACTTCCCCCATTTATAAAAGAAGGTGTGACTTCATCAGACTACTTTGATAAATCAATGAAAGAATGCTCATAAGAATCCCAGCATAGTGACTGGTTTATAGTGGCATTCAGTACATGATAACCTATCATTGTGACTATTACTATAGACTTCTTTGCATTTTAAAGTTTTTAATTTCCCTTTATATCTTTTATATGGTAACCTGGTACACAAGTGTCCTGTTGAGCATGCTCTTGGTATTGTTTAGGAGGAAGAAAAGGAACCAAAATCCAGCATCTTTCAATTTTATTTTTTAAAAGGAATAGTATATTTGAATAACCAAGAAGATAAGTGACATTATGACCTCAAAGTATTGTTTGAAGATTAATGAGGTATGCTGAAGAGCATCTGCTACAGAACTTGGGACAGTAAGTTGCTTATTGTGTTTTTAGGTACTGGTATATAATTTTTCTGGTGTCATGGGTTACAGTTAAGTGCATTCTAAGAGTACATCCAAAACTTAATTTCTTGTTTTGATACTAGTGTTCATTGAAATGGAACCATATTTTGTAGAAAATCTTTAAAGCAGTTCATATTCTTACCTAGGGCCTTACTAACTATTGATGACTTACTTATTAATGGACTCTGGGATTTTGCTCAGAAATAGAAAGTAATCTTTGATCTGTAAGGTCTTCAATTTTGTTTGGAATTCTTTTTTTTTATTTAATAAGTGCATTTTTTAGAGATTTTATTTATTTGAGAGAGAGAGAGAGCGCACAAGAGGGCGGAGGGTCAGAGGGAGAAGCAGACTCCCTGCTGAGCAGGGAGCCCGACACAGGACTCGATCCCGGGACTTTGGGATCATGACCGGAGCCAAAGGCAGATGCCTAACTGACGGAACCACCCAGGCACCCCAATAAGTGCATTTTTAAGGTTATAAAAATACCCTTGTTTTGGTTTTTTAAAAAAATAGTGTGACTCCTCCTAAAGTTGACCATACTACTGCAAAATGTATTAACTGTTCATTTCTTTTCTGCTGTAGTTTTTGTACTAAGTGTTCTGTAGCTTGTCAATATTGATTTTTTTTTAAAGATTTTATTTATTTGACAGAGAGAGCGCAGGCGCGCACAAGCAAGGGGAGTGGCAGGCAGAGGCAGAGGGAGAAGCAGGCTCCCCGCTGGGCAGGGGGAGCCCGATGTGGGACCTGATCCTGGGATCATGACCCGAGCTGAAGGAGGTCGCTTAACCAACTGAGCCACCCAGGCACCCTTGTCAATATTGATCTTAATAGTGTTGGGAGTATATGATAACAGAGAGGACTTTGGAAAGATCCATTATTGGGGTCTTCACATGGGTGCTGCTGTGATAAAATGAACGGCAAAAAGAGACTTAATTCTTTTTAGCTGTTGCTTCTGGTGAATCTCCCAGGAAAAGTGGATTGGAGTCCATTACCCTGAGCTTCCTATAGCAAAATGCAAGATGTGCTTAGGTTCTGTTTCCTGGTAACCTCCTGAGAGCTTAAGGGCTAAACAGAAAGTATCTGGTAATACTCAGTTTCTTACTTGAAAGTAGAGTTTGAAAAAAAAAATCTTTTGCTAAATTTTACTGCCGAAGATGAAGTTACCATTTTAATGGTTTTTGCATTGTGGTTTCTTTTTATGAAACATGGTACTGAGTAGTCCCAATCTTAGATGCTTAAGTGAACTTAAAGTATAATTATTTTCATCTAAATTAAAGTAGCACCTGGGATATTACAGTCTAAGGTAGGAGACAGAAGCTAGTACTCATTGATAGTACTAGCATTGGTAGGTAAGTAAGTCCATTGAGGCGAGAATGAAGAAGCAGTCCAAACCAGAAAGGTTTGAGGGGTATGGGTGCTCTTCAGATTAGTCCGGGAAGGCTAGCAGCAGCCCCTGACTTCTAAAAGGACCTGCTAAGTGCAGACACTGTGCTCGTATTTTATGTTTAGTCAAACCACTCCAAGAAGTAGGTATTCAATTATCATAGGTCCACAGTCACACATCCAGTACTCTTGGGGCAAAACATAGTTTTAGAATTTATGACTTTTTGGATGTTTAGAATATTTTAGCATATGCTTTATATTATGTATTCCCCCCTGTGTCAGCACTTTTTGGCCAAGTCCGCCTTAATTGAACACGTGACTACTTCTGTAGGTGAAATACAGAAAAATTCACACGTTAAGTGGGATAATGACTACAAATAGCCCCTCCCCCCCATCATTCAGGTCAAATTCTGCTACAAATGAGTTTTCTACCAAAGGAGTTTGCTGTTAACTTCAAAACAAAACAGAACAAAAACTGGTTTACAGAGCTTTTGAAATTCCAGATTTGAGGAAAAGGGGTTATGGATCAGTATTTCTATTTTTTTTTAAACTTTTTTTTTTTTAAAGATTTTATTTATTTATTTGAGAGAGAGAGAGAGAGAATGAGAGATAGAAAGCACGAGAGGGAAGAGGGTCAGAGGGAGAAGCAGACTCCCTGCCGAGCAGGAAGCCCGATGTGGGACTCGATCCCGGGACTCCAGGATCATGACCTGAGCCGAAGGCAGTCGCTTAACCAACTGAGCCACCCAGGCGCCCAGTATTTCTATTTTTATAGTTAGAAAGAATGGCAAAGAAAAATAATTTTCCCAAGGGAATTTGAACTCATGTGTTTACTCCCATACGACTTATAGCAGGTAGGATGTGGTATTTCTAACAAATCATGCCATTTCATTTTTTTCTCTTTTTTCATCACCTCAGTTGTTTCTGATTTTTTATACATCATTGCATTCTAGAGACAGTATAAGTCCATATTGGCTTTTCCACCTCATTGTTTTCCTTCTAATTAATGTGCACTTTCTAATTAATGTGCACTTTAACCTGGTTTTAGTGTTATTGGGAAGTTTCAGTACTGCAGGTGAAATTAGGAGATTTCCTGTTTTACATATTTTCAAAGGTTCTTTATAATTTATAGTCTTACTCCATGGAGATACTTTGTTAGGTATTTTCCATTGGTAGGTTTTTATTAGCCATCTCTTAACTTTGTCTTTTTTCCACAAAATATAAAAATAGCTTATTTGACAGTAAATCAATGCATGTTCACTAGTTTATATATAGAAACAACATGGTGGTTAAGATTTTGCTTGGTTTTTAAAGAGTTTAAATCATATTTTTTCTGTTTTCCTTGGCAACTAACTACAATATGCTTAAATCATAGTATTTACTTTCTTGATTTGATTTGAGTGGGGAAAACAGAAAACAGAATAGGCTCATGATGTCGGGGCGGGGGGCGGGTTGGGGGCATGAGGAGGGAAGATTCTGAGGGCCTAACAGCCCAGCTGCCTGGGTTCTAATCCTACCATCATCTCAGGCTTTTAATACAACTGGTTTTGAAGAGCTATCAGGAGGATTAAGTGAAGAGGTACTTGAAATGCACTGCAAGGTGCTTACACCTGTCACCTAGTGAGGACTCAGGGTTAGCTGTTATGATTGACATCCCGAGCAGAACTAAAGTTTTCACCGCATGTAGTTCTTTATCAGATTTCCATTTAAGTTTAAGCGTTTTTGTTTGTTTGTTTGTTGGTTGGTTGGTTGGTCTCACCCTTCCCCTCACCTTCCAGTAAGTGGCCTTCTCAGCCTTTTTCCTGCTTTCCACTTGCAAGAGCTATAACATCAGATCTATATCAGGTGCGGCAGTAATGCTCAGCTGGAGGCGGTGTCATGTGGGGGAGTAGAGGGAGACTGACTAGGGACCTCATCTCAGACTTGCGGGAGTCTGAGTGTGTTCATTGGTTTCTACTCCGTTCTCTGGGGGCCCTACCATTGAATCAGTGAATAAGTAGTCTTAGTGATTGTGCTTTCTAAGTTTCTAGTTAGGAAGTTTTCAGAAATATTTCAATATTTAAGATAGTCACCTCTGATGAGAAATGTACCAAAATACTATGGTCTGGCGATGAAGAATTAATTTAAAAATGTGTTTCTCTGTGTGACTCTTCTTGACTAAAGAGAAAGCAGGACATGAGTTTACATTTAAGTTTATACTTTTAATATTCCAGTTCTTTACCTTTAATTATTTAAACCGTATAGCTTTTTGGAAGTTGCTTTAGATAATACCTTTATGTATGTCAGTAGCTGCAAATTTCAGTCAGTCATAGAAGCTTATGTTTCAATAAAAGTCAAGGATTTGAGGGTCCTTGCTAGTTTACTTGCATGAGTGTGGGTTGCTTGTTATGTGCCGGTCCTTATGTGCTTTCACTTGAATAGGTGATTTTAGGTGCTCTGTCAGTTAAAGGTAATGAATCGTAAGGAAGCTTTTGAAAACCAAGTTGTGAATTTACAAAATATTTCCAGGGTAATAATTTAAAAATGCGTTTGGCACAAATCCAGTATTTATAAAACAAATAGCTAAGCAGTGCACAGTGAACTTTTCTAATCCCCATATGCTCTGTATGGTGATCTTTATCATCTTTTTTCTTTTAAGTCACCAACAAAAATTAGAATTTGTTGCCACATAATGCTATCCAATACTTAACATAGCCTTGTACTTACTGTTACTTTGTAGACTTTTCCAATCTGATGGTTTCTTTTGCTTTTAGAGAATATGTCGGAAAGCCTTATTTTTTTAAAAGATTTTATTTATTGAGAGAAGGAAAGCAAGCTAGAGAGAGAGCATGAGCAAGGGGGTGGGGTGGGGTGGGGTGGGGTGGGGGGAGGGACAGAGGGAGAGTGAGAGCCAGGCTCTCCGTTGAGCAGGGACCCCGATGTGGGGCTCCATCCTAGGACCCTGGGATCATGACCTGAGCCAAAGGCAGACGCTTAACCTACTGAGTCACCCAGGTGCCCCAATTCTTCTCATACTTTATGTAATGTTCTAGAGTTAAAACCTTTTAAAGCAAGTGCAAACCAACCTGAACTAATAATGAAGTTAATTTGTTCCCCTTTTAGGTGAGCAACTCATTGGCCACTTAGCTATTAATTCTGTTGGGTGGCTCTTACTGGGCTGTGTTATTTCTGTAAAATAAAGAATCACTAGGAAATAGTGCCTGTGGAGGATGGTTGTAGGTGGCTTCCACAGGTGAGGCTCTTTTTGATGTAGGTATGTTCTCAGCTTAACAGTGGAGTGAGGTTCTCATTAAGTAGCAGGTATCTTTTTTTTTTTTTTTTTTGAGCGAGAGAGAGCGTGAGTAGGAGTGTGAGGGCAGAGATAGAGGGGTAGAGAATCTCAGGCAGACTGCATGCTGAGCGTGGAGCAAGGCAAGGCTGGATTTCATGACCCTGGGATCACGACCTGAGCCGAAACCGAGAGTCAGACGGTTAACTAACTGAGCCCCCCAGGTGCCCCTAAATAGCAGGTATCTTAATAGATGATTGAAGAGAGTTCCTAATAGGAAATTTATTATAATCAGTAATATTTCAGTCATGGTGACTAGAGTAGGGATGGATGATGGCTAAATAGATGGATGAAATATTGATGCATTTGAATATTTGTGCCTCAGATGATAGAAAGAATAACAAATGAAATGCAGTTTCCAAGTTGTATTTTTTAATTCTCAGAGGGAGAGTAGGAAGTGGCAGGGGTGGAAAGAAGTATTTGCATCCATGCTCTTTTAGACTTGGTCCTCAAATAGTTTTAGAACATTCTTTCATTGATAGAGTAGACATTTATTGAAAGACCACTATATGCCTGGTACTGCAGGAAGTTCTAAAGATACGCTTTTGAGGAACTCAGCCTAGTGGGGAAAGTCTTAACTTTTAGAAAGCCTTTTCTAACATCTCTTGGGGTGATATGCCTCCCCTTTCTGTGTACCCAGAGCATTCTTCTCATTATATTTACCCAAGTATTGTAAAACTCCTAGAAGCAAACATAGGGTAAATCGTTGTGACCTTGGGTTAGGCATCAGTTTGTTAGGTATGACACCTAAAGCACAAGCAACCAAAGGAAAAAACATAAATTGGACTTGATCAAAATTAAAAACTGTTGTGCTTCAAAGGACACTATCAAGCAAGTAAAACGATAGCTCACTGATTGGGACACAGTATTTACAAATCATCTATCTGATAAGGATCTGGTATTCAAAATTTATAAGCTCTTACAACTCAACAATAAAAAAGACAAATAAGGTAACTATAAAATGTGCAAAGGATTTGAAAACACACCTCTCCCAAGAAGATATGTGAAGGAACAATAAGTACATGAAAAGATGTAATGCTCAACATTAGTAATCATTAGGGAAATGCAAATCAAAACCACAATGAGATACTACACACTCACTAGGGTAGCTATAGTTTAAAAAAAAAACAAAACAAAAAACACCTAACAACAAGTCTTGGTGAGGATGTGGATAAGTGAGGAAGAACCCTCATGCATTACTGTCGGGAATGTAAAATGGTGCTTTGGAAAACAGTTTGGCAGTCAAGGTAAACATGGAATTATCATATGACCCAGCAATCCTGTTCTTAGGTGTGTTGGATTTATATGTCAACTTTGCTGGGCCATTGTATCCCAGATATTTGGCCAGACATTATTCTGGATCTTTCTCAGGGGGATGTTTTTTGGATGAGACTAACATTTATATCTATGGGCTTTAAGTAAAGCAGAGTGCCCTTCATATTGTGGGTGGACCTCATCTAATTGTTGAAGGCCATAATAGAAAAAAGACTGACATCCCTTGAGCAAGAAGGAATTATGCCAGCAGACAGCCTTCAGACTTGAACTGTGACACTGGCTCTTCCCTGGGTCTCCAGCCTGGTGGTCTTTGGCCTTGAACTGCCATATCAGCTCTTCTGTGGGTCTCCAGCTTGCCAGCCCACCCTGTAGGTTTGAGCTTGTCTGCCTCCATAATCATGTGAGCCAATTCCTTAAAATAGATGTCTCTTTCCATATATACCTCTCCTCGGGGTGGGGGTGGGCGTTTCTGGAGAACCCTGACTTAATACCTAAGAGGATGAGAACCATGAGTTCACAAAAAAATTTGTACACAATATTCATAGCAGCATTATTCATAATATCCAAAACATAGAAACAACCCAAATGCCCGTTAACTGAATGAATGAACAAATGTGGTCTAGCCATACAGTGGAATACCGTTCAACCATAACAAGGAATGAGGTACAGATTATATGTATATGTATATATATAGGTACATATACATGCACACACTACAATATGGATGAATCTTCTAAACATTATGCTTAATGAAAGAAGCCAGACACAAACAGCCACATATTGTAGGATTCCATATATATATGAAAAATTCAGAGTAGACAACTCTATAGAGACAGGAAATAGATTATTCTTGCCAGGAGCTACAAGGAAGAGGAATGGGGAGTGGCTGGTAGTGGGTTTGGTGTTTCTTTTTGGGGTGATGAAAATGTTCTGGAATTGGATAGTGATGATTGCACAGCCTTGTGAGTATACTAAAAAACACTGAATTATATACTTTGGGTGAATTTTATAATATATGAATTATGTATCAATTAAAAGACATATTCTCAGGAAGTTTTCACCAGGTATATTATACTTGGAACATCAATCTAAATTTCTTGGGCTTTGAACATTTTTTTATTTACACAGTAAATACTGAGTTAATTCAGTTACCATGTCCTACATACTCTAGGGAATAAAGAGATAGATCAAAACACAGATGCCAGCTTATATATTATAATAATAATGTAACCCATATTTATGGATGGATTTGTCACTTATAAAAAATTTTTACACATCTCATTTGATCCTTACTACAGTCCTCTGATTTAAGTAGGACATAATTAATTGGTTTCTTATCTGTGTTTTCCAAAGTCTTTTCATGCCTTTTACTATGACATCGTTCTTCACAATAGTGTATCTGTTTACATGTTCTTCTTAAAGCATTATTTATCTTGTCTGTCCGCTAATAGGATCTCAATAAATGCATTGTTACTGGAATGGTTTATCCCCATTTTCTAGTTGAGGAAATCAAGACTCTGGGGTTGAAGGGACGGGCTCCTCTTCCCACACTGGGTCGGGGCATAGCTGTGGGCTGGGGTCTATGCTGGGTCCTTTCCATTTTTCCTCACTTGACCATGCACAAGAAAGAAGATGATTATATACCATAACAGAAACTCTATCAGAGGATTTCTGAGGCTTGGAAATGAAGGTAGTGAGTTGTGAATGGAGTTTTGAATGGAGGTGGTGAAGTGGGCATTTTTGTCTTGTAAGAGAATGCTTTTAATGTTTCACTGTTGAATATGATACTTGCTGAGGGCTTTTTGTGGATTCCTTACTAGATCAAGGAAGTTCCCTTCTCTTCCTTTTTTTTTTTTTTAAGATTTTATTTATTTGAGAGAGAGAAAGAGAGAGAGAGAGAGAGAGAACACATGAGAGGGGGGAGGGGCAGAGGGAGAAGCAGACTCCCTGCCGAGCAGGGAGCCCGATGCGGCACTCGATCCTGGGACTCCAGGATCGTGACCTGAGCTGAAGGCAGTCGCTTAACCAACTGAGCCACCCAGGCGCCCCCTTCTCTTCCTTTTTGAGGTACTGGAGGCACTGGAAAAGAAATGTGCTCATCAGACACTTGTTATTTTTTGTCTGTTTTTGTTAACCTGGTGTTTTGGGAATGTAGTCTACCTAAAGTGAAAGAGTCCTTTGAAAGCCAAAATTGGAAAATATTGTCACAAAGCCATTATGGTGACTAAAAATGTTTTAGGGAAATAATGATCTCAACATTGTACTTTTCCTACTTTGATGATAACCTGTTCAAATACCTTACACCTAGGGTATAAAGGTTTTTAAAACTGCATTTTAGGAGTTTCAAAATTTAGCATAAACTCTAAATATGAGTTTTGATAATAAGAGCAACCTGAGGAAAAGTACTGTGTGGGGTGTTGGGCAAGGATTCAAATCTCTACTGTGTCACTTAATGGTGTGAACTTTTTAGATCTTAGTTTCCTTAAATCCAAAAAACAAGGTTCTTTCAGGGAGTCCCCTTCCATGAATCTGGTAGTTAATCTTGTGGTCCTGGGGTGTTGGAGATGATATCCAGATGGTGGGTTGTACTTAACAAATTTTGATAAATTGATTACTAGAAAGCTTATCAGTTACTGGGTGAACCAACAAGGGAAATAAATCTCTGCAGTATTCCTGTTTTAAGGGGATGTATAGGGAATGTTTATTTGTTTTTAAAATTTATGGTTGAACTCTGGTTTATATATTTTAAAATTGTGTGCCTTCACATTACAAACTGTATTGTACCCACTATATTGCATATGACAACAACCTCTGGAGAACCAAGTGAGTGGTTTTAGGCTATTGTCAGGGTTTTAGGTCCCTTTATACACTGGCAAATAGGCATATTTTAGCTTGCCTTTCTTGCCAGATTTCAAAGCAGCCTTGTATGTGTCTGGGAACAATAACTATGGACTTTCATTGTCAGTCTTGTGCTAATGCATGTTCAAAAAATCAGGTGGAAGCTATTCACAAAGATGTATAAAACCTAATTATTAAATGGAGTTCAATGTTCTACTGTGTTTGTATGTTTAGAAGTAGAAGTGGAAGATAGGAGGGGGCATTCCAGGTAGAAGAGCATAGGCAAAAGCTCTGAGCCAAAAAGAGAATGGCCTAAGTACAGATCTTCTGCGACCTACAGTGCGTTATATCCCAATAAACCCACTGTAAGTTGAAAATATCCTAAGTCAGAAGTGCATTTAATACACCTAACCTACTGAACATCATAGCTTAGCCTAGCCTTCCTTAAACGTGCTTGCAACACTTAACACTCGCCTATAGTTGGGCAGCATTGTTTAACACAAAACCTATTTTATAATAAAATGTCAAATATCTCATGTAACTGATTGAATGCTGTACTGAAAGTGAAAAACAGAACGGTTGTAAGTGTATGGGTTGATGAACCTCAAGATCACATGGCTCCCTGGGAGTTGCGTCTCGCTGTCACTGCCCAGCCTCAGGAGAGAGCATCATACTGCAGATTGCTAGCTTGGGAAGAAATCAAAAAATAAAAATTCGAGGTATGGTTTCTACTGAAGGTGTATCGCTTTCACACAATCCTAAAGTTGAAAAATCACAAGTCGAACCACCCTAAGTCAGGGACCATCTATAACCTTAAGTAATTTGGGATGGCACAGTGCCCAGCACACAGTAGACTCTTCATAAGTCATTATCAAAGAATGATTGAGTGAATGAACTAATGAATGAATGCATGCACTGGATTATAGAGTGAGCGTAGGATTAGGTAAGAGGTGCATAGACTTGGCCATGAAAATCTTTTATGCCATATACTAAGGAGCTTTTTTTAAGTCCAGGGTGCTTTGGGAAATTATTGAAAGATCTGAACAATGGAATGAAATGGCCAGATTTGTATTTTGTAAAACTTGGGTAGTTTTACTGCCTAATAAGTCATCTTTCCATAACCCCTTTATGAGGCAAATACACAAATAGTTCAGTCTATTATTCAGTAGTTATATTAGCACATCATTTAATCTCTGGGCTATTTCTTCACCTATAAATGAGGCAGATGGCTTGGGATTTTTCTATTCCTTCCTCCTGAGAACATCTATGTTTTTAAGTAAGGGACAGGGAGCAGTGCTTCTGATGGGGCTTCAGACCTGAGCCCTTTCTGTTGGGTTCCATGGCATGGCTTTGCAGGCGTCACTCTGGGCTGTCATAGAGTTTAGATGACTAAGATGCTTTGTGGATGCCCAGATGTTCCTGGGATGCCTCCAGTTTTGTGGGTGATGGTAACATCTGTGTGTTCTTCCTTTGTTGTCTGGATCATGATCTCATGGGTATAACCACCATTTGTATTTATTTGACCACTTTGATCTCTGGGGTAGTGAGGTAAAATCTCCTATTAGATTTGTATAACTGTAAGTAGAATAAGTGCTGTATTTAGTTGGTAATTAGGGAAACCTTACTTTTTGGAAGTGGTTAGGGGAAAAGGGTTTAACATTTAACAGTTCCTTGAGATATTAATGTTATATTTTTAAATGTAGGGCTTAAGGAGATGTGGTTTTAGGATTTTTTAAAAAGGAATTTAGGAATTTTTTTCTTTTTTTTGAAGAGTTATTTATTTTTTTAGAGAGTGTGTGTGCACACATGCACACTCATAAGCAGGGGGAGAGACAGAGAGAGAGGGAGAAGGAGAGAAGCAGACTCCTGCCTGAGCACAGAGCCTGACGTGGGGCTCAGTCTCAACCCTGAGATCATGACCTGGGCTAAAAAGACACTTAACCAACTGAGCCACCCGGGCACCCCATTAGGAATTTTTTTTTTTACTTGAAATCAGTGGGATCTTTCTCATCATAATGTCACCCTTGGCAAATTTCTTCTGCTAATATGTAAAGAATAGTGGGACAGGTGGGAAGGGTCACTAAGCAGTAAGTGGGGGTAAGTTAAAAGAAGAGGAATCCTACAGATGATGACTGGTTGGATGATAAAGATGTGGGGTTGTGTGCTGATATATTATTCCCTGTGGTGGTCTACAAGTTTGTGTGGGAGACATTTGTTCTCATTTCCTGTTTCATCACACCCTGCCACCTGCTGCGTCGCTATTCAAAGTAACAGTACTTTTCAAGATTGCTGTTTAGGAAATGTGTTTTATGTGTCAGGAAGCCAGTTTTGTTGTTGTTCCACAGAAGGCTGATCCAGGAAATGTCTCTCGAGGCTCTAAATTTGAAAAGTGTGTGTGTGCATGTGTGCGTGCGTGCGCGCGTGTTCAAGTTAGCGAGTTGGTGATTGATGCCAGAAGAGACATGAGTAACTTGGAATTGTGTGAGTATAGTCCACATGTGGGTGGAGGAAAATGCTTTACACTGTGTTCTGTTATCCTGTGGGATTTCTCACTTAAAAACTGAAACTATCCAGAGACAGCTGTAATTTAAAATAATAATAAGGATAGTACAGTCTGTATTTTTCTCTTTGTGGACATTGGGAAGATAGCACAACTATGTTGCTGTTTGACATTCACACAAAGACCCTGTAAATCCATCTTCATTATTCAGATGTGATATTTACAAAATCACCTATTCACTAAACTTTATTTGTAACCCCAAAATCAATATTCATGACACTTTGGCAATTATTTGGGGATGTGGGCAGAGCAGTGAAAAAGTTGACATGCTCCTCAGCTGAAGTTGAAGAAAATGATGCTTTGCCTTTTTTTCTCAGTTCTCATACTGTAGACAAGAGTCCTTTTCATGGCTTGTTTAGTGCCATGTTTTTCATTTTTGTGCTTTTTCTTGGTGATTTTGCTACCTAAAATGGCCCTCAAGTGTCTAGTGTTCCTAAGTGCAAGAAGGCTTTGATATGCTTTAGGGAGAAAATACTTGTGTTAGACAAGCTTTGTTCAGGCATGAGCTTATGAGCACAGTTGGCCATGAGTTTAATGTTAATGAATCAACAATATGTAATAAATAAAGTATCCTGAAACAGAAACATGTAAAATAAGTTTATATATTGATCTGTTGATGAAGTATTGTGACTAGAGGCTTGCAAGAGTCTAATCCTGTATTTCCTCTAGGAGCGATGCGTCAGTATTCACAACAACTTTATAGCACCTAACTACCAGGAATAATGAGAATGGAGTCTATTTAGGGTAGAAGGTTATTGGTCTTACTTATGGGCCACACCTGTCTGGGTGAACATGGGGAATTTTTATGCTTTTGAAAAGATAAAATAAAAATCTCTGAGAATTAAAGGAACTGTTTAATTTGGAGCCAAGAACAATAATAGCACATAGGTAAAATTTGACTTTCTGAGTTCTTTATTTAAAGTTTGACCTTCTGAAATCTGTTAGTTGGGGGCACCATCTGTGATAATGTGACCATGGTGAGTGTCTGAGTTTAGATAAAATCTTACTACTAACACATTCCAGAGATTGTGAGGCTTGGGGACATTTATTTGAAGTGGTCCTTGTAAGGTCTGCAGACAGCTCTTGGACTATCTCGGACTCTGGGACTTGGTCCTGGCTGACTGTGTGTGTATGTTTCTGCTTCATTAGAGTGCCTGAGTTGACAGCCAAGAGTCTCTCGTTCCACTGGTTTTTAGACACTATATTTCTTTTACAGAGACCCTTCTTTATGGGCATGGTCCTTCCAGAGCAAATGCCTGACTTGAATCGAGGAAATGGTGGGAGAGAATTTTCCCACATTACTATTATAACAGAGCTGTAAGAGAATGGACGTAGGTGTGATAAACGGATGACTTTTGGGTAGAGCAGGTTAGAGAACAGAGTCAGCAGGACATTATTGTAGCATCATTGCTTGGTATTTTAACAGTATTAAAACTGAAGTTTTACTTTTTAAATTCACCTATTACCTTCCATGTCCTTTCTCTTTATCTCATTCATTATTGTTTGAAGAGTACTCCTTAAACCAGTCTTTAAGATCAAATATATATGTGGACTTAAAAAGAAAGTATTAGGCAGTGTCACACTAACAATACTAATTGTATAGTTTAATCTAGAAGATGCTCTTTTGGTCATATGATAAAGGAACCTAGAGGAGATAGACATATTTTTATATGAATCAGATACCTAGGAGTCAGTCCTGAACTTTTGTATGAGTTCGATACACTCCAAATGTTTAACCATGAACATTTATAAATTTGTAAAGTTTTTCCATAAAAATTGTTAAGTGTAAGCTTCCAAAATCTGTTTGAAATGATACTTATTATGTACTGAATGTTTGTATCCCCCTCAAATTCATATGTTGAAGCCCTAGCCCCCAATGTGATGGTATTTGGAAGTGGGGCCTTTGGGAGGGAATTAGGTTTAGATGAGGTCTTGAGGGTGGGGCCCTCATAGTAGAATTAGTGCCCTTATAAGGAGAGGAAGAGAGACGAGAGCTCTTTGTTCCTCTCTCTGCCATTGAGGAAACAGGGAGAAGGCTTATAAGCTCTCTGCAAACCAGGAAGAGGGTCCTCACCAGGAACTAAATCTGCTGGTAGAAGTTCTTGACCTTGGACTTCCTGGCGTCCAGAACTGTGAGAAGTAAATGTCTGTTGTTTTAACAATATTTTGATATTTTATGATAACAGCCTGAGCTAAGACAATACTGCATGTGCTATAATGAAGAATACATTTTAATGTCCTTGGTTCTTGGTGGATTGAGCTCAATCATGTGGCCAATGATTTAATCAGTCATGCCTATATAATGAAACCCCAATAAAAACTCTGGTCCTGAGGCTCAGTGGAGTGTCCTGGTTAACACACTGATGTGTTGGGAGGGTGACTGTCCTGGATTCCGTGAGGAGAGTGCACAGAAGTGCTACATTTTCCCCCACCCCCATCTTACTCTATGGGAGTCTCCGTTTGGCCATTTCTGACCTGTAAGTAATTGTAAGAATAACACCTTCCTGAGTTCTGTGAGTCATTCTAGTGAATTATTCAATCTGAAGGGGTTGGGGAACTCCTGAATGTATTGCCAGTTGGTCAGAAGTTGGGGTGGTCTGGGAACTCCTGAAGAACAGCTGGTATCTGAAGTAACGTCATCTTGTGGAGGACTGAACCTTAAGCCTGTGGGGTCCAATGCCAACTCCAAGTGGTTGATGTCAGAGTTGTATTGCGGTACACCCAGCTGGGGGTGAAAATGGAATAGTGGAAAGCTCACTACTAGCTCATATATTTAATAATACTTTACATTGATGAATCTTTAATTTTACTAATCAGATGGGTACAGAATGGTATCATTGTGGTTTTATTTTTTATTTCACTGATTTAAAAGCCTGAGCATTTTTTGCTTATTTGCTGTAAATGTTCCTCTAATCCTTATACTTTTAACTTGCTTTTGTGCTGGCTAGGGTTTCTAGTATGATGTCCAGGAGTTAGGCATCTTTGTTTTGTATTTTTATGGAATTCACCTTGCCATTGAGTATGATGATGCTAAAGGCTTTTTTGTTTGGTTTGGTTTGGTTTGGTTCAATACCTTTATTAGGTTAAAGAAGCTCTCTTTTATTCTTAGTTTGAATTTTTTATAATGAAAGAATATTGAATTTAATCAAATGTGCTTCTTTGCCTATTGAAGTGATCAGTAATTTTTCTTTAATTTCTGAAAACATTAACATGTTTTAAAAATTGTTGAACCAACCTTGTATTTCTCGAATAAGCCCAACTTGGACATAATGCAATATCTTTTTTTGTATGTTACTAGGGAGGACTTACTTTTGCCTCTGGTAATGTTCAGCCAGGCTTTTTAGCACAGTTTTTCTGAGGGGCAAAATCATCTCACAGTATTAACAAAATAGGAGTTTCTGGGTATAAGCCTAGGAAAAGGCAGGAACCACAGAAGTAAACCTAGAACACATTTTCCAGTCTGCAAGAAATACAGGTTTCCTCTGCTATCTGAAAATGAGTGTTCCTATGAAACCATTCTTAAGCTGAAATGGCATCAAGCAAAGAAGCAATTACCCTTACTTGATATGAAAAAATTGAGCATTCCCAGACCCAAAAAATAACTTCTCTCAAGATTTTCTGATACCTTAGGACATATCTTGCTAATAGATGCACAGAATAAATCAAGATAAGGCACAGATGCTCACAGACACAGTTCAAAGCTCTGGCAACTTGATGCTGAGTTACTGAGTGCGGTTCCCAGGGAAGGAGTTTGGCGGTGCCACTCTAGCTGCCAGGGGTGCCCACTGCAAGACAGAGGCTGAATGCTACTTTTGTTCTTTGCCTTTTTTCGTAAAAGCTAAAATCCTTTCTGAATTTCTTTTGGTTAGTGAAAATGTATTAATGTAGGTCTTCTGTAAAGGCAAAGTAGCATAACACAAACTTTTGAAAAGTGGGGTATACCTATAGCTACAAAATAGAGGTTTTGGTAGCCTCATGGGGCAAGGGACACGAAGTCCAGGACCCATCAAAGGTAGACTGTCTGACAACCCTCCCATACCGTTCAGCTGGGCCCCTAAAAGGCCTTCCTCTTTGGATAAAGTGAAAACAGAAATATACCATTCTGCAAACAGATTTAGAGCCAGTTTTGCATCACCTGGCTAATCCAGGGGGCACTCAATCTTTGAACTTGGATTCACATTGAGCCAGTTTGGAACCACTCCCAGGTGCCTGGCATAAACAAACATTCTTTTTTTTTTTTTTTTTTTAAGAGAGAGCATGCAAGTTGTGGGCAGAGGGGCAGAGGGAGAAAGAGAATCCCAAGCAGGCTCCACACTCAGCGCAGAACCGATGGAGCTTGATCTCAGAAGACCTAAGCCGAAATCAAGAGTCGGATGCCTAAGTGACTGAGCCACCCAGGTGCTCCTTGAACATTATTTTGTAGGAAGATACTGCATCTCAAATTATTCGTGTGGGTGTGTGCATTTTTAAAGTACGTTGTCTAGCACATAGTCAAAGATAACTAGGCATATAAGAAAACAAGATATAATGAAAGAAAATCAGCAAAATAATAGAAGCAGACACACAAATTTCAGTTATTGAAATTACTGGTCTATGGAACATCTATGTTTTATATACTCAGAAAAAGGATAAGTGTGAAAATTTCTTTAGGGAATGAGAAACAACAAAAAAGTGACATAGATTAGAAAACAACCATACAGTTTTAGAACTGAAAAATATATTGCTGGATTTAATTTACTGGATGTTTTATATCTGTATTCACAAGTGATAATGGCCTGTAATTTTCCTTATTCATCCTGCCCCTATCTGATTTGGTATCAAAGTTATACTAGTTTCATAACATGAGTTTAAAAGTATTCTTTATGTTTCTATTCTCTGGAAAAATTCTAAAGAGAAATTTAATTAAAATTAATCATGAAATTATTCAGGTCAGATACATAGTAACTTTAGTCATATGTGTCTTTCATAGATTTACAGGTTAGCGCTATTGAGTATGCATAAATTTCTGTTGCTCATATAGTATCTTTTTAAAATATTTTATTTATTTGAGAGTGAGTGAGCGAGAGAGGGAGAGCACGCACAGGAAGGGCACAGAGAGAGGGAGAGAGAATCCCAAGCAGATTCCACACTTAGTGCAGAGCCCAGCACAGTGCTCAGTCCCACAACACTGAGGTCATCACCTGAGCTAAAACCAAGAGTCAGATGCCCAACCAACTGAGCCATCCGGTTGCCCCATATAGTGTTTTTATAAAGAAAAGTGATTAATTGCACTTCTTATGCTCTTAGTCACTTAAGCTCTGTGAATCTACAACTTAGAAAAGGCTGAGTTTTCAGAGTCCAAGAATGATATTTCCCTGTGGAAAACAAATGCTGTTGTCTACGTATGTCCATACAAGTTTATCATATAGTGTGTGGTTCACTCTTGTGCATAGAAGGCAAAAGCATATAAAGCCACATAGGCATGGTTTACTAAGCATTTCCCCAGTCTTTATAGGATCCTTTAAAGCTGGAACTGTCAGGTTGTGAAAGACTTAGTTCATAGGGACTTTGAACAGAGAGCCTGAGTCACATGTTTTATTAATGAAGAGGAGGCGAAGTACTTACCTAAAGAAGAGCTGTACATAGAACACCTTTTCCATCTACTCTGTTACAGAGCATTTTGACACTTTATGAGTTAGAAAAAGTTTTTGTCATTCTGACCTCATAATCTTATTGGAGTCTATAAGGAAAAAAATGTTGGAAATTCTCTATTCAGTGCTGCAAGAATGAAAGATGAAACCTTACCAGGTAACCGAATAGAAGTAATTGAAACCGATGATTCCATTTATCTACCTTTGGATATACAGATTGACCTTTATCTCATTCACTTTACAAAAGGAAACTTATTCCTTTTAAATTCAAACACACCTTCAATATCACTTAAGTTTAAAAGAATTGTACTGAAATAGTTTGTCCACTGCTTATATTTTTCTTGTCTAATGGAAAATATTTTCCAAAAATTGATTATTAGAATTGTAGATATATTTGAGCAAGAATGAAAAGATGTTAAAGTTAGGAAGTGAACTCTCAGATTATCTCAAAGTCCTACCCAGTATTTGAGTCCCTTTACAATCACAGGTTCTAAATGGCTCTCGGCCCTATTATGGTCTCTCACTGTTTTTGATCAGGCACAGTAAAATATTTCTTGGCATATATACATAATATATATATACTGACTTATTTATAAATGCTACACATATATGCTATAGTAATATATTATGTACAAGTATAGTAAATGGAAAGTTTAGAAGGATAAGATCAAACTTAAATGTAAATAGAGTTTCTAATATTTTCTTCCCACACATCCCAGTGGACCGTCTTGGTTGCTCATTTTGGACAGCATTGATCTGGCCTCCCTCATCCTTCCCCAGAGATAAGGAATTTACAACTTCTAGAGTTAGCTTACTTCAGGTTTGGTGTTAATTTGTATAGTACAGTGATTGGAACGAACAAACATTTGGTATAGAAAATTCTCACATCCTTGGAGGGTTTTGAAAACTTCCATTTCCTTTACATCAAATCCTCAAATTCTGGGTGCTTGAAATGTTTTGGCTTTTGACTCTCAGCTGCCTCCTGGATGGTGAAGGGTAGGAGGTAGTGCAGTCAGAATTTCTTAATTTCTTGGCACACTGGGACATAGGAAATCAGTGGATTCGACATCATGGTGTCTGGCCAGTTTCTATAAATACTTCTGCAGCTGTCATAAGCCGTGCATCACAAAACCTCATTCTGTCATTTTACCAGATCTCATAGTTATTAAAGGGAGAATTTTCTTTCCTTGGCAAGTGCTTCCCAACAGTGAATCTGTAAATATATCTCCACAATGGTAAAGAAGGATGAAAACGAGGAATCCATTCACCATTTGAAAGGCTGTGTGCTATCCAAGCTTTTTTTGTGATTGTGAGGCACACCTCATGTTAATGCCTTCAGTCCCATTTCCTTTGCCTTTATTTCTGAGTAGGGAAGGATATTTTGTTTAACTGAGCTTTGTCATTTTTATTTTTTACCAGTAAGGACTAAAGGAGTACTGTCATGGGGGTTTTGATGAAGAATGAGAAACACAAGAGAAAACATTGCAGTAGTTCTTTTTTGTTCCGTGGCAGGTCCAATGACAATTAATTTGTTCATCATCCTTTCCCATGTTTTGTCCAGTCCCCCTAGGGTAACAATGCAACTGAGCTGGGGTTTGGGGTAGTAAGGCAGGAGGGGTTTAACCTGCTTTCTCTCTTCCCTTATTCTGCGATGGTTGAGAACCAGCCTTCATGCATCAGTATATCCTTACTTCAGGACCACTGTAGACCTGTACTTAGACCACACTTTCCTAAGACCGCATCTCAGCAAAGTCAGTCTCCACTTGTTTTCCTTACTTTTCTGCCATCTCCGTCACCAGTTCATTACGTGAATGTACTGTAATTGATGTTACAGGTTTGATCCTTGGTTATTGAAGCTCAAAAAAATTTTGACAGAAAATTACTTGGCATTCAAAACATTAGTGCACGTGCAAAAAATGAAAAATTAATTTTTCTATTAGAGACCCCAGTACATCCCTCTCCACCATTTAATGCCTTATAAATATTTAAACACAAAAATATTTTAACTTTATGTCTAACTAATTAAAGAAGGGCCTGTTGATTTTGGTTGTTACCTAGTGATTGACCTTTTGTTACAGTCTCTTGAAGTAGCTTGAAAAGCCAAGGATGTCCTTCATGAATTCATGAGTTTGGGAAATTAGTGTAATTAAGAGGTACTCTGGAGAACAGTGAGGGTTGCTTCTTTCTAATTTAGAGAGAATGGAAGGAAGGACCTAAAAATGCAAGTAGGTACACTTGCTGAAAGTTTTGGGGAAGTGGAGCTTTCTTTGAAGTACCTGGCAGAATAATTCTGTAGCTTTTTTTTCAATTATTTCTGATCCCAGAAATAATCCTATTGAGTTGTTTTGACCAGGGGAGACTCATGGTTGTGGGCATTGCTAACTGTTCGCAAGAATGCCTTTTCCTGTACCCTCTCCCAGGTTCTGTCAAGCTGTTCTTAGTACCATTGCCTGTCTTGACTTGCTCTTATAGTTTTCTCTCTTGTCTCTTTGGAGTTTACTTGTCTGGAGCAATAAAGTTCTTTCTTAGACTTACTCAACTCTGATGTTGCTTTTTTCTTAACCTTTAAAAGTTGTATTTTGCTTTTTGTTCGCCTGCTTGTGTTTGTGTATTTAGTGTACTTTTTTCCTTGGTAGTTTAGATACAGATTAAAATGATGAAAGATATTGGTTCAGAGAGAATGTTCTTAACAGAAACTTTATCATATTTGTTATTTTTTTTAAAGATTTTATTTATTCATTTGAGACACAGGTACAGAGAGAGAGAGAGATCATGAGCAGGGGGAGAGCCAGAGGGAGAGACTGAGCCAGGAGCCCAATGTGGGGCTCGATCCCAGGACCCTGGAATCATGACCTGAGCCGAAGGCAGACGCTTAACCATCTGAGGCACCCAGCCGCCCTATATTTGTTATTTTTGACTAGTTATGGATCCTGTGAATTTCTGCATCTGGAGATAAGGAGTTAACTGGAAAGATATGTATCACATTGGTATGTTAATTGCTTTTTTAAATGCACTTAAGTCTAAAAACTCAAGTTAATGAGATAAGATCTTCAAATCCCCAAATCTGGAATCAAGATGATAAAGCTAAACCTGTAATAGGTGGAGTAATTTTGATTCATTTTTATGTTATGGTTAAAGGCAGCATTGTGAGATTAAGGGGATTATGACATACAGTTAATGTAAGAAGCTTTAGTGACATGTAAGGAATATTGAAAAAGAAATGGGTAAAAATTTTAATCTGTGCCCCATTGTCTGGGAGGGAGAGTCTTCCAATTTTAGATAACTGGTCTGATTACTTTTAGAGAGAATTATTTCTACATCAGAGACGGGCAGTTTTCTATAATTTGATAGAACTGTTGCCTGGGAGTGTTCAACTCCCATTTATTTGCTCCAGTGTTCTGCTTACCAAGCAACCTATTGATCTCGAAATTTTGGTCTTCTGTGAGGACTTGCCCTGTCCAGATACCTGCCTTTATTGTTTTGACCAAAAAAAAAAAAAGAAAAAAAAATTGTTTCACTCAAAAATGAACATGCAGTTGTTTCTGGTATGTAAATCAGTTTGGTTGAGTTTGGTTAGCACAAGTCAGTTCCCAAGAGCCTAATGATTTGCTGGACTGATAAAAATTAAATTTCTGAATTTCCAAAGCTGATGATCAGATTATTTTGCTTAAAATAACCAACTAGTGTCACCAGTCTTTATAACAGATTCCATGGAATTCTATTGAATAGAAATATAAATGTTTTTTATTACTATAGTTCTCTTATAATGAGGGGATATCTTACTGAATAATAACAGTGCCATGAAAATATTTTTAAAAAGGTTTTTTTTATTGTTCTTGCTATTTTTTCCACAGGTGATGTTTAAGATACCAACATAGTTTCTACAGTTTCTAGGCTGTATCTTTTATCTTTGGTTACCCATTTTTGAGAGCACTAGATTGAACAGTGATGAAATATACATGGGCAGAATCTGGAGGTGTGGACGTTTGTTTTAGCATTAGCAGTAGCTCCTGAGCGGGTTGGATGGGATGTGGCTTATTCCTGGAGTCCTCAGAGGATCAGCCCTACCTTCCTCCATCCCCAGTACTTTGCCCTGGCCCTTCCTATGGAAGCTAAGGCTTCCCTGTTCCCTTCTTACATTCTTAGACTGAAGCCTTGGAGGTTAGTGTTGAGAATACCCCTAAGTACATTTAATAGTCAGTCAGTTGAGTCATACCTTCTGGGGACCAGAGATTTTGTTTCCTCCTGTTTGTTTTTCCCAGACCCAGCAGTTAGTATGTTAAACATCAGCCATTATAGTTTGATGCTAGTGTTTTTGATACTGTGTTAACAGGGAAATTTATGTTGTTAGTCTGTGATTTTATTAGTGTTATTTATGTTAGATTGGTAAGATTTTATTTTTTAGTTGTGGGGTTTTTTTTTTTATCAACACAATCCCTGTCTTTATTTATTTGGATTTTAAAAAACTGGCTGTAAGACAACTTTTTGGCAGTCCATTGTTCTAAGATTTTAATACTTTTGAATGAAAAATGCCTTTGAAAGGCTATAACAAAGTTCATTTGGCTTCTAAAACAAGTCTTTTAAATGAAATTTAGTAATGCTCTTTTTTTAATTAGTGGACTTTATTTTTAGAGCTGTTTTAGATTAGCAAAATTGAACTCTAAGTAAAGTACAGAGATGCCCCACGTACCTTTTCCCCCCATCTATACACACAGCTTCTCTCATGTCAACATCCTACAGCAGTGTGGTACATCTGTTATAAGTAATGAAACAACAGTGACTACATTAGTATCCCCCAAAGTGCATAATTTACAATGGGGTTCACTCTTGGTGCTGTAAATTCTGTGGGTTTGGACAGTGTTTAATGACATGTAACCACCATTACAGTATCATACAGAATACTGTTACTGCCCTAAACATCCTCTGTGTCCACCCATTCATCCCTCTGTCCTCCCAATTCCTGGTAACCACTGACTTTTTTACTATCACCATAGTTTTGCCTTTTCCAGAATGTCATAGTTGGAGTCATACAATCTGTACCCGTTTCAGATTGTCTTTTATTTCATTTAGTAAAATGCATTTAAGTTTCCTCCATGTCTTTTCATGATTTGATAGTTCATTTATTTTTGTCCCTATATGATATTCTATTGTGTGGATGTACCACAGTTTATTAATCACTTAACTTGTTGAAGGACATTTCGCTTGCTTCCAAGTTTGGGTAATTATGAATAAAGCTGCTATAAACGTTCATGTGCAGGTTTTTGTGTGGATGTTAAGTTTTCACCTTATTTGGTTAAATACCAAGCAGCACCATTGCTGGATCTTATGGTTAAGAGTATGTTTGATTTTATAAGAAATTGCCAGACTGTCTTCCAAAGTGACTATACCATTTTGCATTCCCCTCAACAATGAGTAAGAGTAGTGATTCTTTTTACTCCTGAAGAGATTGATATACTAAATGCATTTTTGATGACTTCCTTGCGAGGATATCATATGGGCAAAGGACTGTGAAGTTTGAAGGATCAGGGTAAAAGTGTTGACTGTGGGGTGTGACACATGCGTGCGTGCATGCAGGGGCCTGAGAATGGTCGAAGGGGCAAAGGGCATCCCAACATCCTCTTTTTCCAGATTACCACAGCTCATGGAGAAATTGTCTTCTGTTTTGGAATCATTGTTGGAAATAGAGTTATGCTGTTAGTGTGAGTATAGCACTGATGTTCTTTCATTATAATAGTATTGATGGTGAAAATATCTGTGGAATTTTAGGCAGATGTCTGGACCTCCAACAGATGGGTAAATCTGGGGTTTATTATGATCTGTGCCAGCCATATCCTAGTGCTGAGAGTTGAAGAAAGAACTGTGACTTTGGACAGTGTTCTTTAGAGTCAGGATAGCCTCCTGGTGAGGTTCCCCCACCCCAACCCTTGATGTGGACAGTATCATCGTTTGTCCTGTTGATGATACGGTCAGTGGAGCGAGGTCTCTCTGGCTTTGGATAGCACAGGTCATGCAAAGTTAGCTAAATGCTCACATTTCTGCTGTCTGTGCTACTGACTTCCGACATGTTTGCTCTTCACTTGAAAGGGTAAGAGGACTTTGGAGGAAGCAAAGTTTTTTTTTTTAAAAGATTTTATTTATTTATTTGACAGAGAAAGAGATAGTGAGAGCAGGAACACAAGCAGGGGGAGTGGGGGAGGGAGAAGCAGGCTTCCCGCTGAGCAGGGAGCCCAATGCAGGGCTCCATCCCAGGACCTTGGGATCATGACCTGAGCCGAAGGCAGCCACTTAACCGACTGAGCCACCCAGGAAGCACAGTTTTTGAATTGGTACAAGACAAATAAGAGAAAAAAAGGAATCCCCCCTCCCATGTTATTGTTATCATAAAGGGTACATTGCATGCTGTTTCTTTATAATGATTCTATACTGATGCTCTTTCATTATATTGGTGTTGATGGTGATTGATCTGCCTTTACAGTTGATTTTCCTTTTTAAGTAGGAATAAAGTGGGAAGGAGATGGAAGGGTCTCAAGCTGGGCTCCTTCCACTTGGGTGACGTCACTTATAGCTACTCCATGGAAACAGTAAGAATCATACCTGCACGAGTGGCTGGCCTACCACCCATATACTACCTGACTTATGCTGGAATCTTCTGGGACTGAAATTTTGGTGTGGGTACTGCTCTGTTGAATATTGGACAGTTCTCCTACAGAATCCCCTTTGGACTACCATCATGTTTCTTTTGAGTCTTAATGTGAAATTTACCATATGAATGTGTAAAAGACAACCCCCAGTATTAAGCTATTTCTCATTTTCCCTTTGAGAAGATTTTTAAAACAGGTTTGTACCAACTTGAATATGTAAAAATTTTAGGGAAATAGGTGAAATAATTAGATGCCTAGTTAAAATATTTAATTATTAACTTACATGTTATAAAAACATATATAAAAATTAGGATTAAATTCCACATTTGTATATCTTATGGAACCATTTTTTTTAAAGATTTTATTTATTTGAGAGAAAGAGAGCACATGAGCAGGGGCAGAGGGAGAGGGAGAAGCTGACTCTCCTGCTGAGACGCAGGATTCAATCCTAGGACCCTGGGATCATGACCTGAGCCCAAGGCAGATGCTTAACTGACTGAGCCACCCAGGCACCCCCTTATGGAACCATTTTATTCCAGTTCTTTACATGCGTCTTTGACATCAGTGATTATTAAAGTCACCTTTTAGCCATCAGCATTGTTTCCCAGATCATATTATATTCATTTCCATGAATAAATTATTTATGATAGTGCACTTTAAAAATTTGCATAAGATTGCTATCACTGGAAATTTTATTTTAAGCCATATATACTGATTCATGTAACATTAGTATGCATTTTTCCATTTCTTCTTTTAGTTTATATTTGGGATCTTCACAATATAACCACTTATTCCCCTGCCTAATAAAGTATTCTTAAAAAGGCTTATTATTTATAGTACTCAGCACTTTTAATTTTAAAGCCATACCTCCCAGGGATAATTACATAAATCTGGGTTAATCTCTTTGCCTCTTAAAAAACAAAACAAAACAACAAGAATCTTCTATTATGTGTCCTATAAGCTTCCAAAACTTGTATTATTTGAGGTCATTTCAAGCTAATTTGATTTCCCCACAGTAATTTGTGGTCTAAAATGAAGTAACTGGGAAGCTCTGTAAGAACTAGAATACAAAGCAATTCTTCCCTTTCTGAAAGGATAATTTAGGGGAGAAATTTTTTATTATATTAAGGCATATGTGGTATGTAGAACTAGGCTCTGTCCTTATCTGTACATGTATTCATAGAAGTTCTCTCTGTGGACTCCTTACAATGCTCCCTTCTTTTATTCTGGTGTTAAGAATGACAATGCCAGGCATTTTACTCAATGTCAATGTTCTAAAAACTCGTATAGTAAAACATCAGGAGAAGCACTGAAAGAAAATGCAGTTGAAGGGTGTATATTATATTGATCTATTGTGTCAAAACCACCCACTTGTATTTTATCAGTTATTCAGAAAAATTTGTCCATAACTGCTTTTTTAAAAGTTTATGACATCATCCATTTGGAATCAGTTGGCCCTGATGATGCCTTTGCTAAAACGTAGCACATCCTTCTTTGTGTTGTACTTTGATTCGTGGTCCCACTTGGTTGTAAACTTCGTGACGGCGGAGTACACATTCATCCTTACATACTCCATTACTTCAGGCATTCCGGATGTGCTTAGAAATTAAATTAGAAAGGAGGTGCCACTAAAAAAAATGTTTATAAACTTGGTCTATAAATTCTGGAGAAAACTGGGGATAATTGGTTCACCCTCTTGCTGTCCCTTTCCTGGTGTTTTTACCACTTAGCTCCTTCCCATTTTCATCGTTCTATATATTATTAATATACTATCAGTAGTATACTATTATATTGTATTATATTAATATATATATTTTAGGTTCTCCCTGGACATTTACGAACTTGGAGTGTTTGAGTTTCAGGACGTGTCCACTTAGTCTGGTCTTTGATGAGATCTCTACCAGGGCTGGAAACAGCACTCAGTATAGACAGGCAGTTGAAGTAATGCCTGTCTCTCTATTTAGAAATATATCGACAGGCCTGCTTTAAGCTAAATTACACATCTGTGGTTATGGTACACTTGAAATTTTATTGCCAAGGAAAGAAGGAAAATGGAGAAAAATCTCGAGAAGGCTTCCTTGACTTATCAGCATGGAGTCACTGTGCAACAATGTGCTGCATGGCCGCATTACAATTCTAATCCGCCTACACGCGGAAGTCAATGGGGTCTTTGTTCCAAGCTTGCGGAAGAATGTGGGAGCCAAGTAGTGGTGGGAGTTCAGTTTAGTTCCAGTGTTTTATAGATTGGGCTAATTTTCAAAGAGATCCAGACATTTGCTTTTTCAAGTGAGGGAAGCAAGAGCAGAAAATCCATTCTTTCTTGCTACTGAAGAACTTAATCTAAAACATGACGTGTTGTTTGTCCCTCCTAGCTAGATGTGGACAAAGATGTATGATTATTTGTTTAGAGCCTGGAGTGGAACTGCGTCAGCTTTTGTGGACGTAGAAACCAAGAGTTATCTTTTTCTCCTCCAAAGATGGAAACAATTATTTGAGAACGCTGTGCTCGTTCATTAGAAAGCTTTAACCTTAAAACCTTTAATCTTATACCTTCATTTCTGTTATCCTTTGCAGTTTATTCAATATAAACATTCACCTGCATCTGGGAATATAGGACTTGACCGAGGTATGAACATTGGCAAAAAGCACTGTGTAGGTGCAGAAAATTATTTAGTTCTTTATAGAATTGAAGTTAATTGGAAACCAGCTGATATTTCATATCTCTGATGTCATTTGTCTTTGTGAAATCAGTTCTTATGGCATTTTTAACATTCCTCCAGAATGTTCCTGTAAGAAAAGAAAGTATTAAAAAGACCTGGTGAGAGAGGTATCCTTAGAAACATTGCTGACAGGTAAGGTTGTAGAATCAAGCAACTTTTTAGAGCTGGACCTTGAAGTTTGTCTTGCCAAGCTCTTTATTTTATAGAAGAGAAAAACAGATGTATGGTTGCTCTTTACTCCCTAGTATAGTATGTCTCTCACTTTGCATTTTAATGATTTGTGTCTTCCCTTATAGATCATATAGAATTACTTTAGGGCCAGGACTGAGTCTTATTTCTTTCTTGTATCCTCAGTGTCTAACCAACCACCTGGCATGCAGTAGTTTTAGCATATTTTTGCGAAATGAGTAAGTCAGTGAATGAAGAACCAAACAACAAACCAGGCTTACCTAGGCCACTGTCTTTCTCGTATAGGATTGCTGCTTATTTTACAAGTCAGACATTTCTGTCCCTTTAAAAAAACAACAAAAATGCACCTCAAGGTGAAGGGGTAGCAGACGATAAGACAAGACCTTCTGGTCCTCTCAAGGTTACTGTCATGTCTGTGTGTGTGTATGTGGACATGTAAACAAAACATGCAAAAATAAAAGATAATTCCAGGTACTGGTAATCCAATGAAAAAAGTGCCATGAACATGACTTACAGAGAACGGAGTTTCCCAATAAATAACCAAATGTCTTCTCTTTAGTAGAAATCTAACTTCCAGCACCGGGCATTAGTCCATCCATCCCACAGAGAGGAAATCCTTGCTACTACCCTGAAGGCTTATCACGTGCTCATGGTTGAAGTTCCGGAACCAGAGCTGCTAAAAAGAACTTCTTTGGAAGGATTGGTTTAGCCTCTTAAGGATGCCATGTTGATGAATGGAATTTCTGGCCTTTTACCTTTAGGAAAAGGGGTTTTTTCCTTTGATCTTGTTAAAGGCTGCCACAGATAGGCTCTTTTGAAAAATATTGTCCTGGTTTTAAAGTAATTGGAAGAAGGTCTTAAAAGGCATCATCTTAAACTTTGTCAGTGTCCAGGAAACATCATTTCATTATAGAATTCTGACCTGCTGTGTGTAAAAGATGAGTCAATCTAGTAAACAAGTATTGGGCACCTGGTTTGTGTCAAGGACAGTGCCTGAGGGATGGTGGGTTACAACTCCCTTATGTCATAAAATCAATTTAGTGAACTGTAACTAGCATTTTATAACAAATGGAGACTAGAATAGCATATCAAATTGCATCATAGATAGTATCAAATTTGAGTTTCAGTTCTGTGTGTATGTGTGTGTTCGGGATTGCAATATAAGGTGCTGTTTTTTTGTTGTTGTGCTGTTGTTTTTACTGTGTGTCATGGTCAGAAAAGCTTGAAAAATACTATAGTAGAGGATACCCTAAAAGTACAGATACATTCCTTAGCTTTTGAGTAAGTTACTGTCTTGTAGGGTAAAAGAAACTTACACAAAGGAGTGAATACTCAAGTACTGAATTCTGTGGTTTGGACAGTAGGTGCCATGGGTTCAGATAAGTAAGATGATAACACAAGTGTCAAGTGTCATGGAGACCATAGTACCTGAACTCAACCTGGAAAGATAGGTAGGGTTTGGAAGGAGTAAAGGCTAGAGGGTGACTCTGAAGTGAGAAATGGTATATGGATAAAAACCATGGCAAAGCTGGAGTAGAGGTGTTAGATTATGCTGGAGAGTTTTAGGATATGGTTTGAAGGCATAAAACGAAGCACAGTTGTTGAGATTTATGGATGCCTTGCAATAACATGCTTAAGGAATTTGCACTGCATCAAGTAACTTGCACAGATTGGTAAGCTGGGGAGTGATAGGATGTAGGATGGGTTTATACGGTATTTTCCCACTCCTTCCCAATTCCTCTTTGGTCCTGGAGCTCCTAAGGGAATTTCTTCCAGTTGGGTGTTAGATACCAAGTCTCTGGCATCAGATCAAAGAGAGCTAGAAAGGACTTTGGCCGTCCTCCAGAATGTAAATAGAAAGGTAGAACAAGTCCCATTGTGGTACGTGTGAAATACTCCCATGGATGAGAACTGTAGTACTGTCTGTTTGAAATATGGTGAAGGATGGATTTGAAGAACATTTCTTCTGATAGCACTGCTAAATGTTTGCTCTCAATGTAGAAGGGAAAGCAGATAAGAAAGGCTTATGTTTTTGAAGTACTAGGAATCTGACCGACCTACCTGAAGCATGCTATGTGAATAATTTGTCAGATGGTCTTCTCCTTGCCTTCGACATCCCCTCACTGAATGTGGTATATACATAATGTATAAAAACAGTTTCAGTAGTGATCATAAAAAGTTTCTTCTCGCTGGAAAGGGACATTGAAAACTCTTGACTACTTTCTAATTGAAGAGAATTTAAAACAAGTTTCTGGAATTATAATGTACATTAAAGGGAAGGTGATTTAACTAGGAAAAAAAAAGCATATTTGAACACAACTATTTAATCTGTAACACTAAATACGCCAGTAATTTAGATTGACTTCTGGTTGGAAGTTTTGATTCTTGTTGTGGTAGATTATCAAATCTTCTAAACTGAGGCTATACTGGAGAATATTCAGTGCTTAATTCTTTAGAAAAAATAAGCAGATGCTTGCATCTGGGAGTGCAAGATTGTTTACAAATAGTCTAGGGAGATTGCATACATGTTAGATATTTGGTGGGGCTGTAATTTAATAAGGAACGCAATAGCAAGTTCAAGCACAGCCCATGAGAGATGAAGGGATGTGAAGGACACAAACTTTGGTTTCTAAAAGATAGTGTATAGGGCGTGTGTTTCCATTCCTCTGCAAAGAGGGTGGAGGAATGAAAAATGAAGAAGGTATTCGTTCATACTTATCCCACGAAGGCATCTGCTCACAGTCAGTCACCTGTGGAGAGAGTACCAGTTGGCAGAGTATTTTCACGATGTAAATATCCATCCGCTCAGAAGAGCCACAGCACAAGGTCCTGTGTCAAGGACCACATTCCTACCTGAGGACACTGGAGGGAGGTTCTCGCAGAGATCTCAAGGGGATCTACTCGCGTTTTCCACTTTTTTTTTTTTTAAGATTTTTTCTTTATTTATTTGATAGAGAGAGACAGAGTCAGCGAGAGAGGGAACACAAGCGGGGGAAGTGGGAGAGGGAGAAGCAGGCTTCCTGCCAAGCAAGGAGCCCGATGCGGGACTCGACCCCAGGACCCTGGGATCACGACCTGAGCCGAAGGCAGATGCTTAACCGACCGAGCCACCCAGGCGTCCTTCCATCCTCTCATCTTTTAACTGCTGATCTTTTTGCCTGTTCATTTGCCAGGAAAGAAGAAGATGGCATTTTTTTCCCCTATGAAGTAATAAGTAATTCTTGTATCAGACATATTATATTAGAATTGTTATTAATCTCGTAAAATTTCTGAATAAGCTTTCTGCTTGTTTTTTTGTGGCAACAGAGGAAAAATTTAGATGCTTGGACCAGATTTTAAAACAGTATGCCCTGCAGACAAGAGGTAGAAGATGTTTTAGTAATCTTTGTTCTTACGGTCTTTGATTTCTTAGGTCAGTATTGGCAACTGTCTTCTTTGCAAGGCCACATAGTGAATATTATAGGCCTTGCATGCTCTCTCACAATTGCTCACCTCTGCCCTTATAACCACAAAGCAGCCAGAGACAGAGTGCAAATGAATGGGCGTGGCTTTGTTTCAGTAAAACTGTTTACAAAATAGCTAAATTCAGTCTGCAGGCTATAGTTTGTCAGCCTTAGATTCTAAACTACTAAATGTGTGTCCTAAGGCTTGAGTCTGGAAGGAGAGGGGATCAGTTACTTCAAAGTATTTCTGAAATGAAAGGAAAGCACTCCCTGCAGATGAGATGTGAATGCTCTGAGAGTATGGAAAATCCAGAATATCAAGTCTGAATTTTTAGACTGTTCTTAATGCTTCCTCAGTCAATCTCTATCTCCCCCTTTTCTCTCCCTCCCCTTTTTTCCTTCTGGCTCTCTGCTCCTCTCCCTCTCTCCAATATCAATATGAACTCCTGGTACTTTGCTCTTAAGCCTCCCTTCACATATATATATATAATTACCACAATACAGTTACATATATATGAAATATATATTTTTTTAATACCTGAAATTTCTTCTCTGAAAAGTAAATATTTTCTACACTGGTCTTGAGCCAACAGAACATAACACCCTCCCTGAAAATGCCAGCATTACCGACACAGACTAGGATTAAACAAGTCTAGGCTTTTAGACAAAGAAGAAAAAGCGTTTTCTTATCTTTTTGAGTGTCCTGAAGCAGAAGTGAATTCTTTGCTTCCAGATTTGCTTCTTGCCATTGAGAATTGCTGTTGGTTTTGTTATCATTTTATTAAATATTAGTAATTGTCCAGAGAAGGAAGGAGGAAGTACAGGACCCAGAGGGGATGGGGAATTTGGTTTACAGGGAATCTTGACCAGTATCTACATGGAAAGAATAGCACTGTGAAACCCCCAGAAGCAGGAGATTTCTCAAAAATCAGTATATTTCTACTTGCCCGGGAAATAGGGCCTCGAGGGTATAAATTGATTGACAGAGGAAACTGGCATGGAGAAAAATGTTGGCGAGTTTGGGTTCAGCTAGTCTAATCACCCGGCCTCCCGGAAGGGGAAGTGAGCAACCTCTGTGAGTGTAACATCTGAATGTGTCTTAAGAAGGACCGCAGTGATTCTGCTTCGCCGCTCCTGCCTGCACAGTTAACGCTTGCAATAAATTTCGCCTTGAAATCCTGACCTGTGAAAATCAGAGTCACCACTCATGGGTGCCTGAGTTCATTCTGCAGGGCAGCACGAAGCTCAGAACTCTTTTTCTGCCTAAGTCTTTGAAGGGGGAGAACCAAGATGAGGAAGAGTCGATAGTAGGGCCATATTCCTCCAGTGTCATTACACATAAAACTCAGCCAGGGTGCTTTTTAAAAATACAGATTTGGGGAACTCACCCAGAACCTATAAAAATGGAACTTCTGAGGATGAAACGCAACAATTTGCACTTTTTCAGAAGTTTTCTACTTCTACAGATTCTGACAGGCAGTCTGGTCCTTACCATGGGCCAGATGATGGGACTACTGCAGCAGGAAAGCTTACCCCTGGGCTGGCTCTACTGGGGAGTGGCCTTCCAGAGCTCCTGTGGTTTTGAACTGTTTGGATACCAGATAGCTCTTTAATCTAGATACTCACAGTGACCCCTGTTAATTCCATTATTTCTTCTTTCTTGAGAGAAATCTTTGAGAAGTCTCAAAGAACTTTACTGTGGACCAAAGTGGGTGTCTCTTTCATACTCTTCTCTCTCTCCACCACCAGGGAAGAGGCTCACTGTTCAGTGTAAATTCATTTGCTGCCATGGATCCTTCCCATCCACCTAACACATGCTGTCTTCCTACCTTAAAAAGCAGTTTCTCCTGGAACCCCCTCTTCTCTCCTCCATCTACCACCTTATTTCTTGATAGCCAAATTACTTAGAAAATTGTCTTTATTCACTGTCTCCAATCCCTGTCAACACACACACACACACACACTCTCTCTCTCTCTCTCTCTCTCTCTCTCTCTCTCTCTCTCTCTCTCTCTCCCCCCCCCTCTCCCCCTCTCTCTCCCTCCCTCCCTCCCTCCCTCTCTAGCTTTCATCCCTTTCTTTCTACCACACCAGCTGTCGTCAAGGGCAGCAGTAACCTCCAGGTTGTCAAATCCAGTAACCGATGCTTGGTCTTCCATCTTTCTCAGCCTTTCAGGAGTATTTGGCTCTGTTGACCATTCTCTTCTTAAAACAGCTTTTAAAACTTGACCTCTGGAATTCTACTCTGTTAATTCTCTTCTGCTTCAGTGGCTGTTCCTCTTGGAGTCTCCTTTGCTGGGTCCTCCCTCTCTCCCCCCACCTCTAAAAGTTGGTGTGTCCCCAGACCCAGTTCTGTACCTCTCCTCTATCTGTATCTAGTCCCTAGGTGTGTTGATCTAATAACCCTATGGCTTTCAATACTGTCTGTATGGTGGTGACTTCCAGATTTCTCTCTACTGCTTGGAGCTCTTCCTGAAACCCAGACTTGTATATCTTAATTGTCAACTTGACACTTAACACTTAGAAGTTCTATAAGCATCTCAAACTTGAAATATCCGGAACTGAACTCCTCATTTTCTTGCTCTCCATCTCCACACCTGTTCCTGCTGTAATCTTTCTCAATAAATGGCAGCTTTATCTTTCTAGTTGCTTCAGCCACAGCCTACACTCCAGTCCATCAGAAAAACTGGTTTGCTTTACCCTCAAAATATGGCCAGAATCTGATCACTGCTCACTGCTCCCAGCCTGGACCAAGCTACCATTACCTTGTGCCTGGGTGATTGCAAAAAGCCCCTCATTAGCCTTGTTATCTATCTGTGGTCGCCTCTATAGTCTGTTGTCAATAAAGCAACCAGAATGATCCTTTTAAAATACCACTCAGGTCATGTTACTCCCTTGTACAAAATCCTCCAGTGGGTTTTCATCTCATTCAAAGTAGAAACCAAAGTCTTAACAATGGCCTACAAGGCCTACTTGATTGGCAGTCCCTCCCTCCCGTCGGTTTCTCTGACCTCGTCCCCTACACTTTCGTTCTTCACTCTTAGTTCTGCCACACTGGCCTCCTCACCATTCCCCAGAACTTGCCAGCATGCTCCTGCCTCAGGGTGTTTGCATTTGTCCTTCCTAGAATGCTCTTCCCTCCGTGCCGCTTTCACTTCTTCAAATGTCCCCTTATCCAGGTCTCTGATGACAGTGTATTTATAAATGGCCCTTCTTTGTGCTTTACATCTCCACCTTATTCTTCACTGTGTTATTTAGCACATAATGCATAACATTTTTGTTTTGGTTTGTGATTGTCATTTATCCCATACTTACCCCACTCCCTACTGTGCTGTCAGCCCCACAATTTTGGGACCTTGTCTGTCTTATTCTCTGCCCTAGCCCCAGTGCCATAACGGGCTCGGTAAATATTTGTTGAATGAATGGAAGAATTTGGACTTGGAGTTGTCAAGACCATTTGGGCTATTATCCTTGACCTAATGAGTGCCTGTGGTAGGAAATTAAGCAATTGTGAAAACTGAGAAAGATATTTTGGTATTTAACATATTTTATGGTATCTGTAGTTTTTTCTTCTTTTGAGGGGCAGATACAAATAGTATATGATCTAGGGGAATAAGGGGCAAGTTTATGAGGAATTAAAGTAGAAAGTAAAAGGCATTCTAGCAAAATGAAGAACTGAGTATTACAAATAGCTCAGTAGACTTTCACTTAAATTCACCTAACAGATAGTTGTTGAATAAATAAAAGTACACTGTTGGTCAACTTTCTGTGACTTTGGGGGGTAGGGCTTTACCAGAGTCAATCTTAGTCTATCATTGCACCATTGTAACTGTATATTAGGATCTTTTCTCTCCCAGATTTTCTCACTATTCTTCTACCATTCTTTACTCTTCTGTTGATGAAAGCCAAAAATTAGTCAATTTTCAATAGTGTATGGATCTCACAGAACAAGAAATAGCTTCCCATAAAATTATGGTGTCTTTTTTCTTTTTCATCTCTTAACAATTAGGCATTTTTTAAGTATGGGTTCCTTGCAGCTTGTATTTTCGTTGCTTCTTTATTTCTTTATTTTGTTTCCTTAGTATTATAATTAACTACTTTCTCTATGGGATTCCATTAAATTCCACATGTCAGTCAGTTCCTTGTAGTTAGAATTCTGTTGTTCAGCAGAGTGGATTTTTTTCCTCTGCTTGGATGAGTGGGAGTAAATGCTGGCTTCATTCCTTTAACTTGGCTCAAGGATTTCAGGCATGCCTGTGACCCACTAGCCTGAATTAGGGCTGGTATTGAGTCTTATAAACATGAGGTTTGGGTTAATAAAGCATAGGCCCAGTTGTTGGCTTGGAATCTTATTGGGAATCTTATTTCTTCTGGTGAAAGTTTCAAATAAAATTATAAAATATACAATTTAGGATAAGTTTATTTTGTGTCTAAATAATGGAAAATATCTATCTTCCACAGTAATTTGCACCTATTTGAAATTACCCTCCAAGACCGTTTGCTATTCTGGTCTTCAGTTAAGAATTCTGTTCATATAGTGGCTGTCTGATGATCTCGTATTTAATTAGTGTGTTAAGCCAAATCACTTTTGATCCTTCTGTTTGCTGAAGAGTATATGGCATTTCTGGGGTATTGCAGTTGGGTAATCCAAGCAGGGAGGTTTTATTTTTTGTGGATTGCTATACTAGGTTGGTGCCATGGTCTTATTTAGCAATAGCACCAGGGGTAGTTTGTGGGGGGAGTGGTAGGAAGAGAGCACTGTCTTCTTTGGCTTAAATTGGTACTTTATGGAAACATCTAGTTTTCCTAAGATTATGGGTTTATCTTCCCCAAAATCATGCCAGTCAACCTCAAAGCTTTTTTCCCCCCGTAGCTCCATTGTTATAGCCATAGCACTGTTTTTATGAACAGCTTTGGTATAGACTTTTAGCCTTTTTTTTTTGAAGATTTTATTTATTTATTTGTTGTTTGATTGTTTGTTTAGAGTGCAGGGGGTGGGGCAGAGGGAGAGGAAAGGGAGAGAGGACTTCAAGCAGACTCCACGATGAGCACCGAGCCTGATGCAGGGCTCGATCTCACAACCCTGAGATCATGACCTGAGCCGAAATCGAGAGTTGAATGCTTAACTGTCTGAGCCACCCAGGTGCCCCTAGAATTTTAGCTTTTTTTTTTTTTTTTAAGATTTATTTATTTGTCAGAGAGCACAAGCAGGGGGAACAGCAGGCAGAGGGAGAAGCAGGCTCCTGCTGAGCAAGGAGCCCGATGCGGGGCTCCATCCCAGGACCCTGGGATCATGACCTGAGCCAAAGGCAGATGCTTAACAACTGAGCCACCCATGCGCCCCTAGAATTTTAGCTTTTAAAGGAACTCTAACAGGGAGTCTGCTACCCCCTCTCACTCTCCCTCTGTGCGATCTGTCTCTCTCTCTCTCAAATGAATGGGTAAGATCTTAAAAAAAAAAAATAGAGTGTCTGGATGGCTCAGTTGGTTAAGTTCTGCCTTTGGCTCAGGTCATGATCTTGGGGTCTTGGGATCGAGTCCCACGGCAGGGTCTCCACTCAGCAGAGAGTCTGCTTCTCCCTCTCCCTCTATGTTCTCTCTCTCTCATGGGTAAAATCTTTTTAAAAAAATTAACTCTTAAAGTGATTATCTTCACTGCTTCTTTATCCACCTGCTTTGTATATTTCGTCATGGCAGTTTGTGATGGAGACTCTCCATAGTCCCAGCGCCCCTCATCTCATCATGTCTTTCTGTCAGGACAGTGGGTCGTGTGTGATAGGAGGTGCTTATTGCATGTATTTAGGAAATTTGGACTATCGAAGCATTTTGTTTAGTCATTTGAATTTCAGTTACATTTCTCAAATTGTAAATTCCGTCACATTTGCTTTAATAAATTCAATTTAAAATGACTATTTTATACAAAGCTAATACGGGTTGCTTGTCCTCATTCGTAAGTTGCGCTGATTGAGATGTGCTTCGTATGGAATTGTCCCCTTGCACTGCTGGCCTTTAGCTGATTGACAGAGAGAGGGTATGAAAAAAGGAGCATTGACATTTAAGGGAAAGCAATGGGAGAATACGTTTTTTAAAACCATCTATTTTTTTAAAGATTTTTATTTGAGAGAGAGGGAGAATGAGAGAGAGAGAGCATGAAAGCAAGGGAGGGTCAGAGGGAGAACCAGACTCCCCCTTGAGCAGGGAGCCTGATGGGGGGCTCCATCCCGGGACTCCAGGATCATGACCTGAGCCGAAGGCAGTTGCTTGACCAACTGAGCCACCCAGGCGACCCAAAAACAATCTATTTTGAGGATGAGTTTTGGACAGTAGAAAGTAGCTTTTCAGCAGGCAGTCAGGACTGGGTTTTCAAGCAGTGGGCATGAACTCCACGTACCCACATCACGTCAACACATTCTGTGTGTGACTGTTCCTCTTTATGCTTTCTGGTTACCCATCTGCGTCTACTTGAGGATCCCACATTCAGCATTAAGTTGGCCCTGGGTCATCTTGATTGGCCAGGTGGTGTTTGTACCATCTGTCTGCCGGGATGGAATGATAACAGCTGGTGCGCAGCTGTACATGTTGTCCTGGGAACTCTTATTTCAACCAGCGGTTATACTAACAAAAATGAAAACGTCTTCAGATCGCTGCTTTCTGCGACTACTGTTTGTGTTAACTGTTTGGAGAACCCCATTGCGTAGCCTAAACGTCTACCATCTCTAATTGACTTTATGTACTACAACCTTATTACAAGTTTTATATTCCTCAGATCAAGTTTGACTTCAAGGAGAGTGGTCCTTTTCTGACTCTAAGGAGTTAGCGCATGAGAACAATAGTGAATCAGTGAATTCCCAATTTGATACTTTAGAATGAACTAGTTTTCTTCATTGAATTCAGGCCATGGAAGGGCATTTTGAAGTTTTGTGAAATTCTGTATAGCCATTGTCATTCATTACTTCACTGTAAAGGGGGCTGTTTCACAAGATCCTCATGGAATTCTTCTGAGCTGCACATAACAGAGAGGCATTTATGTTCCCCAGTAGTCAGTTCTTGAATCCAATTCCAAGGCAGGAAGGGTTTCTCCCCTACTCAGATTAGAAATACTTCACCACGTAGGAGGCTTAAGCAGAATTCCTTGGTTTGGCCCTGAATGAACAAAGGCTAGATTCTCATTGTTCAGATGGCTCCCTCCCCTTCCCTCATTCCCTCGGCCAGCCTGAACTGAAGGATTCAGAGCAGGAAGTATTAGTTAATTTCGTGTGCTTCATTCTAAACATCTGTACTTGAGTCTTTTTGTTTATGGAAGGAATGTGGCAGGGGGAGGGGGGAAAGCAGTAGAATATTCAGAAGCTAAATATTTTCCTGAGGGTGTGTATATCCATGGTTAGTCTTCATACTCATGAATGCGAGGCGGGGGGGGTGGGGGAGATGTTCTATTTGTATAGTTGCTGAATACTTTCTAGACTTCTACTTGCTGATTTTGTTCATTGTTTAGCTTGGCCTCTTTACCTTTAAGTCATACTGTCTACGTTCGCATGCTCCCACAGTGTAAAAACAGTAGAGTGGCTCTCATTGGACTGGAAATCAGAAGACCTGGTCTTGTCTTCTATTTATCTACCATTTAGATCTTTTTACTTTGTCCACTGTGAAACTAGTAGGATGGATAGATAAAGAGTAGGGAGGTATGGAGCGGGAGAGAGAGAATGAGAGTGAGCACACCTGACAGGTCTCAACTGGTAGCTGTTTAATGGAATAAAACCCAGCTCCTTAGTTTCCCAGTTCTTGATTATCCATGACTACATACAGGTGATGGTGGATAGATCACTCAAGACTTGACCCTTCTCCATTTTCTGTATTGGCTTCCCGATTTATTCAGATTACATTCTAAGTTCCTTGAAGTAATTTCAGTCCCCTTGTCTCTTAATTTTAAAGGGGGTGCAAAGTGGGCTATAGAAAACTACACCTGCACAAAGTCATGACCTCCTACTTTCATCTCGGCTGCCCTGTCTCTTCCCAGCAAGCCCCCTTTTCCTCTGGTCCGCTTCCTCTGCTGGCCTCTGCAGGGGCTCTTCTGACGTCTCTCCCCTTTCTGCAGATATTCCCCACTGGCTTTGCTCTCACCCCCTACCCCTTAGCAGGTACCTTTGATTTTCACTGCACAAAAAGGATGAAGTCATCAGAACTCTTCCAGCTCCCGTCCCTCAAAATCTACTCAGTCACTTGCATTTGCCCCCGGCTGGAAAGCAAGGGTGCGGGGTTTCTCCTGTATGGAGCCAGTCCTTTCACCAGCGTAGGATCCCGTTCTTACTGCCCAGCCTTGTTTCCACGTCCAGCCTTCCCCCTTCCGGCTGACTCGGGCACGACAGCATGTAGTACAACCTCCTCTCTCCTCTCTCAAAGAACAAAAAAGAAAAGTATTCCTGGACCCGGTGTCCCATCCCACTGTTGTCTTCCCCGTCCCCTTCAGTCCAGTGTCGTTGGCTACGCTCACTGTGTCTGCTTCCCTGCCTCATATCTGCCGTTCATCTTCCATCCCACCAACCCTGCCCACGGGGCCACTCTCCCTGAGTATAGCAGCGACCTGTTTGTGGCTTGAAGCCAGTGGACATGGCAGTCATTGCCTTGCATGACTCTCAGCGTATTTTAACGCCGTTGATGACTTCCTTCTCAAACTCTCTTGCTTTCTGTGATGCTGATCTTTTCCTTGCCGTCCCCTCTCTGGCCTCATAGCGTCTCCTGCTGTCCCACCACCTACTGTCTGTGCTTTAAATGCTGACACCCCTCAGAGTGATCTCAAAAGTCCGCCTTCTCCTCACTCAGCACCCATGCCTCGTTAGTCTCAACCATACCCAACCTTCATTATCCATCTACCGGCCAATCTGTATATCTAACTCAGACATCGCCCTTGGGCTCTCAGACCACTCACCTCCAACTCCCTACCAGACGTTTCCTCTTGTTTCGATGATCCGCAGATACCTCAAAACTAGGATATCCAAAATTGAACTCCTCTCCCCATCCTGCCCTCCACCCCAGCCTCCAATCCTGCTTAACCTCCTCTGTCCTCTATTTTAGTGGACGGTCCTACTCTCCATGTACTTTTTTTTAAGTTAGGAAACTGAAAGTTATTTTTAATCCTTCCATCTTACTTCCAGACAAGAAGCTTTGACGGTGAAACAACATGTCCATAGACTAAAAGTAGAGGAGGCTTCAGAAGTGGCCCCTCTCTCCCTTACTGTCCATCGGTTACCAAGTTACTACTGAGGCCGACTTCCTACACCTCACCCAAATCCACTCATTTCTCTCCATTCCAGCTGTCAGCCACTGTCATCTCCAGGACTCCTGCCGCATCTTCTTAACTATTCTCTCCACTTTTAGTCCCGTCCCTTCCAACCTCATCTCTACCCAGTGGCAGTGGCCAGAGCGATCTTTTTAAAAGTCAGATCTGGGGGCCCCTGGGTGCCTTAGTTGGTTAAGTGTCCAACTCTTGATTTTGGCCTAGGTCATGATCTCAGGGTCATCAGGCTTTGCACTCAGTGCGGAGTCCACTTGGGGTTCTCTCTCTTTCCCTCTCTCCTCCTCCTCCTCTGCCCCTCCCTTGGCTCACACTCTCTGTCTCTGCCTGTCTCTTTCTCTCTCTCTCTCTCTCTCAAATAAATAAAATCTTAATAGCAATAAAAGTCAAATCTGCTCATGTATTTCCTATATAAATGCTTCAGTGGCTCACCATTGCCCGTAGGCTGAAGTTGCTCTTGAACGTGGCCTCAGGCCTGGTCTGTTCTCCTTCCCGGTGAGCCCATCTCCAGCCACACTCCAGTTCTTGCTATACTACGTGACTCTAACTCCTCAATGATCACTCCTCTGTGTTCTCTGGGCTTTTCATACATGCTGTTTCATTTGCCTAGACAACTGATCCCTGTTTGCTGAGGTCATTCCTCTGCATTCCTCGGGTCCTGGACGTAGATGTCTCTTCTAGAAAATGTTTTTTGACCCCGCAAATCCAGCTTCGGTGACTTTCCTCCGTGCCTCCCCAAACTTTGTGCATTTCCCCTGTCAAAGCACTCATCACATGGAATTGCAGTCGTCTGTATCCACTACTGGATTGACTTGATCTCTGAAGGCAGTGCCTGTGGCCGTCTTATTATGTGGAATGTGTGAGCCTCCTTTGCAGATGGCCACAGAGCCCTTTTTCTCTTCCAGCTGTGACTGTGGGTTGAAATGAAAAAGGCAGCTCTGAAAACAAGGCTTAGTGAGGTAGGACCAGCACCAGCAAACTAATTTGCTTCAAAGTTTAATGCTAGCCAAGTTCCTTACTCATGTTCTGCCGCCCATTGCTCTGGGTCTGTGGCAGCAGTGAGAGTGGCTACCTGAGCTGGTTTCTTTCAGAATGTGGCTCTGTGGTGCAGATTTTAGTCTGGAACACAACACACCCTGCTTCATTTTATCTTCTCTCCTTTGACCCAGTCTCCTGCAGGTTGAGTTGTTAAAGAACAATGAGATGTCAGAAATGGAGACAGACTAGGAAAGCAGGGGTAATCTGTAATCCACAGATTAGTGAATAAGCCTTTGAACATCCCAAACCACCTGTTGCTGAATACAACCCAATTGTTTTACCATTCCAGAATGTCTTAGATAGTCTCTGGAATGCCACAGACACTATAAGTCCATACCCTCATTCAAGGGTAACATTTTAACATTTTTGATACAGTAAAGAGATAGAGGTTACATTTTCATTCTTTTAACAGGTGGGGTGTAAACTGGCAAAACCTGTGTCTAGGCAAAATGTTTTACTGCATCTTAGGTAGAAGATCCAGATTTGTATAATATTCTTTGGCAACTGTACATAGTCCCTGGTACAATCAGACCCTTATATGTGGACATATCCAGGATCCTAATTCAGGAGTAATCTTCTAAACTCTATTATAATAATGCCTTATATTTGTATAGAGTTTTACAATTAACTAAGTACATGCAAGATCTTAGTTTGACCTTCCAGCAACTCTTTGAGGTAGGTGGCTCAGGGGTCATCGCCCTCGTTTTTGCAGAGGAGAAAATGGCAGAGTGGAAATCACACAGCTAGTAACTGAAGGAGCCAGGACCTGCGCTCAGGTCTCACAGTGCCCAGTCCTGTGCTCTTTCCATCATGCGACACACCTTTGTATTCAAAATTGTATGTGTGTGAGTGTGTTTCATGTATATGGGGGACAGTTAATCAGACTTCTCTTTTTTAAGATCTGGACCACCGAAGAAATAGGTATGGCTCATCATATTAGTTTTATTGTGGATAATATTGGATTAAAAATAGAGCCTGGACACATGATTCCGTGGGCTTTCTGCTCTTCCCCCTGCCCCACCTCGCCAGCTCAGCTGGACTCATCCACGTGGCCCCACATCTATTGGCAGGACAGCCGCAGACCTCCCTGGTACAGGGGCCGATGCGCAGTCTTGCATTGAGGAGAGGGGCCCTCAGGCGGCTGGAGAGTGAGCTGAGGAGATTCCAGGCCACACGTGACCACCCCTCCTTCTCCCCTAGGGATGGGTGTGCCCGAGGAAGGAAGAGGATGGCGGAGGTCTATCCGCAACCCTTCTGACAGGGTGTGGGAGTTCCTCTTCTGGGCACTTTGTGGGACAGGACGAGTATGGGGCTTCCTGCGGAATCAATTCGCCTGGGGAGGAAAGACTGGAAGCTCCTTGAGGGCAAGGACCTTTTATGTCCAGCACATGCTGTCCCCCCACGTATATAGCGTAGGACTGAACATGTGGTTGTGCCCAACAAATACTTGTTGACCAGTCTGTGATCTTCACTATAGCATAGAAGTTGCAGAGAATAAATATTGTCAGAGACGGAAAGACCCAATTGGTGAATGAAAGGTGATTTAAAAACAGTTGCACTTTGTCTTTTTGACCCACCTGAAGGCATGCTGGCTGGCAGCCACACTGTCCCAGCCATCAGACCATGCCCGGGCTGCCCCAGCAAGCTGTCTGACTAGGGGCTCTTCCTCCAGAGCCGGCACCCGAGTGGCTCCTCCCTTTTGCTGCCCTTCCCTGCTCAGTGCTCGGATCTTGCATATTCTTCTTTCAACATATGCAAAGAACTTTAAACCCCCCCCCCCCTCCTTTTCTCTCTCTCTCTCTCTTTTTTTCCTTGTTCAGCTGCTGGAGGAAATTTTTCTTCATTCCTGCTCTACTCCCTGCCTCTTCTCTTAATCACTGTCCTTTTTTTTCTCTCCTTCTCAAATTCCTCTCTTCACTTGGTAGATAAGTAGAATAGTGCTCATCGAGGGAGATCAGAGGGGGAGACGAACCATGAGAGACTGTGGACTCTGAGAAACAAACTGAGGGTTCTGGAGGGGAGGGGCGTGGGGGGATGGGTTAGCCTGGTGATGGGTATTAAAGAGGGCACGTTCTGCATGGAGCACTGGGTGTTATGCACAAACAATGAACCATGGAACACTACATCCAAAACTAATGATGGAATGTATGGTGATTAGCATAACATAATAAAATAAAATAAAAAGAATAGTGCTCATGATAGTCTTTCTGCATCAAGAAGTAACATTAAGAGAGTGAGTTTTTCAGTACCTTGAAAGTTTCCAGAATACCCACCTAGAAAGCCAGCAAATATTTTCTTTTCTGTTTTTTAATTAAATTACTTTTGCTGAAGCACCAGCACTAAGAATAAATGCACCTTTTTATGCAATTTTCGTTTAATAGTGTGAGTACAGTGCTACCATTTTTCATGGCAAATGGGATTTCAACAATGCATACCTTAAACAAGCTTTTATGAGCCAAGTTAGAACCCAGCTATAACCTGTCATTTCTGTGGGAAAACGCACACTATTTCCAGGTTTAGAATCGCCTGTTGGACACAGCCAGTGTGTTGTGGGTTCTGGAACCATCTTCGTCTAGGGTGTATCCTTCCTTTGTCAAGTTCCAAAGCAACCTGGGAATAGAGGAAATTTCTTTGCTTCATACGTATGACTTACGAACTTCATGTTTGTCCCACAGGAAAAGCTTTTGACATCACATACGTGCGCCTCAAGTTCCATACCAGCCGCCCAGAGAGCTTCGCCATTTACAAGCGTACGCGGGAAGATGGGCCCTGGGTTCCTTACCAGTACTACAGTGGCTCATGCGAGAATACCTACTCGAAGGCAAACCGTGGCTTCATCAGGACAGGAGGGGACGAGCAGCAGGCCTTGTGCACGGATGAATTCAGTGACATTTCCCCTCTCACCGGGGGCAACGTGGCCTTCTCAACTCTAGAAGGAAGGCCCAGTGCCTACAACTTTGACAACAGCCCTGTGCTGCAGGTAATGCATTCAGAAGCTGGCTTTGTAGTCCTTTAGTTCCCCCACATGCATACAGGAGGCAGGAAGATTGTTGGATGGGGGCCTGTGGTCCCACTTCCGAGGTAAGGGTATGGCTAGGAGATTCCAGGTGGATTTTATTCTGCTCGCCTGTATATTCTCAGTATGTGAAGGAAAGTAGCTTTGTTCCTGCCACCCAGGTGGTGGTCTTGTGTTCTCATGTACCTGTCAATGTATTCTGGGATATAAATTTTAGAAATTTTTTAAAAAACTGAACAGTTTTAACTTGTGTCTTTACTTGCAATGGAAACGTTTTGCTTCTGACCTTTCGAGGAGAGTATTTGAATCTACCCATTCTTTTCTTTTTCTTTTTTTTTTTTTAAGATTTTATTTGAGAGAGGGGCGCCTGGGTGGCTCAGATGGTTAAGCGTCTGCCTTCGGCTCAGGTCATGATCCCAGGGTCCTGGGATCAAGTCCCGCATCGGGCTCCCTGCTCAGTGGGGAGCCTGCTTCTCTCTCTCTCTCTCTCTCTCTCTCTCTGTCTCTCTCTGTCTCTCATGAATAAATAAATAAAATCTTTAAAAAAAAAAAGATTTTATTTGAGAGAGAGGGAGAGCGCATGTGTGCACATGGCATGCGTGCATGAGCGGGGGGTGGGGAGGGGTAGGGGGAGAGGGAGGAGCAGACTCCCTGCCGAGCAGGGAGCTCGATGTGGGGCTCGATCCCAGGACCCTGAGATCATGACCTGAGCCAAAGGCAGTCACTTAACTGACTGAGCCACCCAGGCACCCCATGAATCTATCCATTATTTCCACAACCTTCTTTATCTCTTCCTTATTTGACCAAAGGAAAAGTGTTTTTTAGTATTCAAGAAGGGGACCAATTGAAGCAAGATATTTAGGAATGCCATCTTCCTTCATTATTGTGCAAGGACATGTGGACTGGGTTTGTCTGGCACTATTGTCACTCATAAAACCTTCTCATCACCTGACAGTACTGGTATTTGTGACAGGATATAAGTGTAGGTACCCGTGGTACAGTGCTTGAGCATCACGACAGAAACCTTTCCCCATTTAAGCATAGAAAGAGTTAAAGTTTTCTTTTTTCTCATAAATTCTATGTAATATTCTTCATACACCATAATTTGGAATCTTTCTGTAACACAGAATTGGAGATGCTTCTGTCTTTTGGCTGAAGTTGACATCTAAGTGGGGGCAGCCTGCCTGTATGAACTCACTGAGACAGGAAAGACTGGATGTGGGTTTGCAAACTCTGTGTATGTTTTATGAAATGCTGTTGTCGTTTCTAAGTAGGGAGAAATAGGGAGTCCCTTTATTCTGGGCTTTATGCTTTTTTTTAAGATTTATTTATTTATTAGAGGGAGAGAGAGCGTGCATGAGCAGTGGGGAGAGGGAGAAGCAGACTCCCTGCTCAGTGGGGAGCCCGATGTGGGGCTCGATCCCAAGACCCTGAGATCACGACCTGAGCCGAAGGCAGATGCTTAACCAACTGAGCCACCCAGGCGCCCCTTTATGCTTTTGTGGCTTCCAGTCTTTCTCTTGAAGTTTATTATATTCAAGGACTCTTTCTGATTTGGCCATATGGTTTTGGATGGTGGCAAAAGATGAGACTATGTTTCTCTGTGGGTCTAGTTCTTCCCTTCTAATGTATTTCTGGAGTTTGCTGGGAGATTGTGAATCTTGATCTTGCTAAACTCTGAGGTTCTGGTGAGCAATGAGTATGTTTGCAAAGGCCTTTCAGTAAAGTGTTTCTTGCAATGGTAATAAGATGTGTTCAGAATAATGAGTAGAAAGAATAACTGATTTTGATAGATGAAAAAACAGAAGACAGAATGTATAGGGGAGATGTGATCTACAATTTTTTAAAGTTGATCAACTAGCAGACATTTGCTAGCTTAGTTTCTTCCTATACCAGTGATTGTATTTGACGATCCTGCTGAGGCAGTGGTACGGGCAGCAGGAAAAAGCAGTGACCTGTGTGACTGTGTTGTTCTGGCACCTCTGCCAACTGGATGCCTCCTCAACCTGTCTTGAAGCAGTTCCCCCAGCTGTAGGAATTCTGATGTTTGCTACTGTTTCCCCGCCGCCCCCTCAAGTAAACTCTACACCCGACGTGGGGCTCGAACTCATGACCCTGAGATCAGGAGTCACATGCTCTATCAGCTGAGCCAGCCAGGCGCCCCTGATGTTTGCTACTCCTTATTCCACAGGAACTCATGAGACTAAATGTGGTAGAAATGGTATGGGCATCTGTAATAGATCTGGTCAGTTGCTGTCGTTATGCAAAGACATTAATTATGTGTCTCTGGATGTAAGAGTTCTGGTTTTCATACGCAGTTGCCAAGGAGGGTTAGCTGATCAGACTTCAGCTGATTTCACAATGATAACTGATTTGGCAGCTTAGCTGATATGACCGTCTCTCCTCAGTGCCTCCTGTGCCTCTCTCCAGAAGCTGTGATCTCCCAGATGGGAGAGGAGACCCTTCCTGGTTTCACTGTTTATGAATATTACTAAGCATGTGCTGATTTACAATAATAATAATCAGCATTTATTATAGCACTTATATAATGTGCCATAATGTGCCAAGCAGTGTTCTGAGCCCCTTAGATAGATTAGCTGTATTTACTATGGATGTATATACACACTCTCTATACTGTTTACTCATTTAACCCTCACAGTAACTCTACAGGTGGATACTTCTGTTAAGCCCATTTTACAAATGGGGCATCGACATCATTTCTCAGAAGAGATCCAATAACTTGACCCAGATCACCAGTTTTAAGCGCCCAGAACTGGGATTCAAAACCTAGAAAGTCTGGCTCCAGAGCCTGTTCTTTTTAAGATGCCTGTTGTGGGAAAAAATGACTTGGACTCAGCCCTTGAGAAGCTTTTATTCAAGGAGAGCTGTGATAAAGATGAAGCTTGAAGGAGATATAATAAGCATTAAACACAGAGATATGTTGAGCTATTTACATTACAGACGACTCAAAGATTCCTCGCATTGTGGCCATGAGTGGGAGCTGTTACTGGAGTTCCAAGTTTGGATGCAGTGGAATCATCATCTCTTCTCCTTTCTAATTATACTTGGAGGCTTCACGGGGATTAGCTTTTATGAGCCCTCTAGGTTGCTCTCTGTGCCAGGTGTTTGGCATGGTTCAGGCCGTGCTGCTTAATCAGGGGCGTGCCTCCCTGTCTCACAGGGAGCCTTCTGAAAACACAGACGCCTGCAGACACTTGCCTGGTGCGTCTCCATGGGTGATGCTGACAGGCAGTCCCAGGAGGGGACTTTACATGGTATCTTTGGGTGGTCATGGGTCATATGCCATCTCCAAAACTTAGTGATTTGAAATGACCACGATTTATTATTTCTCATGATTCTGTGTTGGTTTGGGCTCACTCACTGGCAGGTCGGCTGGGAGCTGGGTTTCTCTCCCTCTGTGGTCTTACAGCTTCAAGGAGGCTAGACTAGGCTTCCTGGAGTGAAGGCAGAAGTATTCCAAGAGGGTAAGTCCGGGGCACAAGTGCTTATCAGACTTCTGCCTGTGTCACATTCGCTCATGTCCCCTGGGCCAAAAGCAAATCACATGCCCCAGCCCAGAATCAGGGTGTGGACACTGGTAGACATGATTCATTGGAATCATTATTCTAACAGTCCACCACAGATGTAAACATCTGACTAAAATTAGCTCAGTGAAAGGGCATTTATTATAAGGGCTTAGATCTCATAAAACCTAGGGGGAAAACGTTAACTTTCATTCTTGTCCTCTGTCATTATGGTACACCTACCAATTTGATCAGTTGTGGTTTCTTCAGATTTGTTCATTTGCTCAGCAGATGTTACTTGAGCACCTACTGTAGGCTAAGCACCAGGGAAATTGCAATCAACAAATAAGTCCTGCCCTCGTGGGGCTTACAGTCTTGGTGGTGGCGGTGGTGGCAGGCTGGGGGTGGGGTTGTGGTGGTGGAAACAGACAATATAAATAAAATAGGCAAGTGAAATAGGATGTTGGGGTGGGCAGCAATTCTAGGTTGGGTGGCCAGGAAAGGCCTCCCAGAAAAGTGAAATTATGGGAAAGGTCAAGACAAAAACTGCATCTGATTGGTTCTGGCCCGTGTCATGATTTATTACTTTGTACTTGGATGCCTCTCCCAGATCTGTCCGTAGCAGATCGGGGATGGAGGGAGAGATAGATGGTACAAAACGGCCAGGCGGAGGCGATGACCGGCATATCTCATGCCACCATGGTGCTCCATGAGCTCTGCGCTGGTTTCTTGGACTGGATTTGGGGTGCGGATACAGGCTGGAGAGAAGGGACATAAGTATTGAGTACCTCCCGAATGCAAAGCATTTAAAAGTGTATTCATGTAAGCCTCTCAACAACCTTGTGAAGAAACGAGTAGTATTCCTGCTTTTTGGGACTCTGAGTAGTGACACAACAACTTAGATCAAAGAAGGGAGAGTCAAATATTAGGAACTTAAGGGAGTCATTGGGCGTTATAACAGATTTAATGCTAGAAGAGGACATAAGTCACATGATATATTAACTATTTGAAAAATTTGGAAAATTTTGTCACATTTATGTCTCTCATCTTCAGCCCCTTTACCTATTTCTGTTTTTTTCTTTTCTTTTCTTTTTTTTCCTCCTGACAGGAATGGGTAACTGCCACTGACATCAGAGTAACTCTCAATCGCCTGAACACTTTTGGAGATGAAGTGTTTAATGACCCCAAGGTTCTCAAGTCCTATTATTATGCAATCTCTGATTTTGCTGTGGGTGGTAGGTAAGTAGACTGTTAAATAACTTTGAAAGTGACTGGAGCTATGGTTTAGAAGTGAGTGTAGCAACTTGCTTACAACCACATTAATAATGTTGTTAGACCTTCTCATTATCCTGGAAACAAAGTAATTAGGTTTTCTAAAACCTTGTCAGATCAGCACAGTTGGTGAATTCGTACTGAGCACCTCAGTGCAAAGGTCTGCTACAGGCCCTCTGAAGCCACCAAGGAAGCATGAGACATTCACCTGCTGAGAAGGACTTGACCTTCTAGCATCCTACAGATGAATGGGGCAGGCGATATATGAACACGTGAAAAATTAAAACACATGTTTTAGATAAAAAGAGGCCATATATCAGAGAATGAGACAGAACTGTCAAGCTAGAGAAGCAGATGGAAACTAAGCGGGGCCTTGAAGCCTGGATAAGGAAGGAGGATGTGTGAGTAGGGTGCAGGATAGGCATGTCTTGAGCAGAAGTGTAGGGTTGGGAGATTATAGACCTGCTCAGCTTAAGGAACATCTCCTCTGTGAATTTGTGGAGTTGACAGAGTGAAAGCTGACAGAGACTGTAATCAGTGAGAAACCATGTACTTTTTGAAGTAGGCCGATGATATCTAAGCAGTGGTTAGGAAGATTAATTGCAGACAAGGTGAAAGTAGAGTACCATCGAGAGAATTTATATTCTTGTTATGATGCTGTGATCTGCGTGTTAGGTGACAAATAACTGACATTAGGGTGGTGACAAAAGAATGGAAAGAAAGGAACATTTTAGATGGATTTTATTGTGAAGCAAGAATTATCAGGACTTTAGTCAAAGATGATTTTAAAGTTTAATCTGGAGAATGGTGGTAGTATTAATGAAGTAAATGAAGAAGATGAGCTAATTTAGGGAGATGATGAGTTTAGTTGTAGATATGTAAAATTTTAGGTTACTGGGGACATCTGAACTTGTGTACCAGTCAAGGATAGGAGCTTGGGAGAAAGACGAGAGCCGGGGATATGAATTTCTGATTCATCCTGGTCTACTGTAGATGTTTTGGAAAGGTTTGAAATGTCTTACCAAGTAGCGGTGGGAGCTATGTGGCTGATTCTATCTTTAAGGAAGCTAGTGAGGGAAACATCAGGGCACCAGAGCATGTTTAAGTATTCATGGGCATTTCCATGAGCCCTTAGTTTATGATTGTCCCTGCATCTAGGGCTCCTTCGGGGATTCTTGCCCCAAACAACCTTGAGGGAGTATCAGGCTACCAGAGTTGCATATGGTGGTGAGGTGTTGACTGTCTCTTACTACCTTCAGATTGGGATACTTTAAAATCATTATGACAGATAACAGCTGTGACCTAATTTTTGACTTGTAGTATGCCTGCACAATCTTAGGCACGTGAATAAAGCAGCTTCTTGATCCTCCCAATAACCCCATGAAATTCACACTGTCATCATCCCTATCTTATGGGTAAGGCACAGAGGTTAAGTGACATTGGTAAGTCACAGGGCAGGTCCCAACCCACGCAGCTGGACTTCAGGGTCCTCGCTCTGCTTAACCTACACGTTTGGCTGCTACTTGATACACACAGGTGACTTCTGGAAGTGATCCCAGAAATTGTAGAAGCCTCCGAAATTGCTAGAGACTTTCTTCTCCTATCTTGTTAATGCCCCATCCCCTATTAAATAAAGATATTTTGGGGAGGTTTTTGTTTTTGTTTTTGCTTGTTTAATTTTCCTTCCTACCTGAAAACTCAAACTGCCATTACTTAATTTTGCTTAGCTCCTCAGTTTATGGTCTTGAATGGTCAAACTAAAAAAAAAAAAATCAAAAAACAAACCAAAAACATTCGGGATTGTGTTTAGTTCTCTTTGTACATCATTTTTCAGCATCCATTTCTGGGACTTGGTGGCCGTTTCATATTTTTGGGTGTCTGTTCTCTTCCTAGGTGTAAATGCAATGGACATGCAAGTGAGTGTGTGAAGAATGAATTTGACAAGCTGGTGTGTAATTGCAAACATAATACTTACGGGGTAGACTGTGAAAAGTGTCTGCCTTTCTTCAACGACCGGCCGTGGAGGAGGGCAACTGCGGAGAGTGCCAGCGAATGCCTGCGTGAGTCTGTTGAATTATCTTGAGGACTTCCAGAGTGGGGAAGAGGAATGGTTGACTTCCTTCTGTTCCCCCTTGAAAGGACAACTGTAAAAGGCAGTGCTGCTTCTCTAATTGGAGAGCATAGAATGGTAAACTATATGCACATCAGAGGAAAATCATAGATGAAGGCAGTTGGCTATGAATAAAAAAGTATGTTCATTTTGTTCAGTTTCCTTCATGAACACACATACCAGAGTGGGAGCAGCATCTCCAAGGTTTGGAACTTCGCTTAGATCTAAGTGCTGGGCCAGTGTAGCCTACTATAAAATATGGTTTCTCTAGTTTTGTCTTTGCTGCACATTAAAGTCTTTTCCTACCAACGTTCATTTTCTCAAGCAGTCAGGGTCATTGATGAACATGTGTTGGGTGTGTTGAGTTCTAGACTGAGACTGCCATTCAGAAGATCATTTCTCAAAGTTATTCTTCCCTTATTTCACTAAAGAGCACAACAGGGAGAACTTTCCTACTTCTCCCATGCAGAGGTGGGTGGCTTTGGGAAGAAAAGTAGATCCTAGTATTTCTAGAAAAGGGTAAAAGAAGAAAGATTGCACATTGTTTTACCCCTTCATCATGGCTTGGTTTATTCTGAACAGATAGAGAAAGAAGCCTCAGGAGAAAGGAACCATGAAACTATGTAATCATGCTGTGTCAAGGACTTAAAAATAAGAAACTTTTAAAGCAGCTATGATTTTTATGACCTTATAAATATTTCTTATCATATACTCTTGAAAAGAATAAGAGAGACACTCTGAACTCACTGGAGTTATTGGCAGAAACCTTGAGAAATGACCAGTATCTTGACTCATAACTATTTCTGTTAGTTGCCTAGAGCAAATTTTCTTATCTTTCCTTTTTCTTAGCAAATCCCAGATTTGAAGATAAATTGTACAGCCGCCTAAATTCCTAGGCACTTGCTTGAGCTTCAGTTCTTTTACTGAACTATAAAAGCTAGTATGAGAAGCCACATGATAAAGGTCTTAACAGAAACAGTGAAATGCCCCTAAGATGTGACATTTCAATAAATGTACACATGTGTTTGAAAAGTATTTTGCTTAGTGATGGGGTCGTATCTTGAGTCTTTCCAGGAACATCATGAAAATGTTCCTGGGCCAGCAAATGAACTGAATACTGTTTCTAAATGACTTTGATGAGAAACTAAATCAGTTTGCCTTCCTCCTTGCCTTGGCACTCTTCAGCACTTCAAAGAGTGAAGTTCTGCAGATTGGGAGAGTACTACAGTATTGTCAGGATGCTGGGGTTGGAGAAGAGAAAATTACAGCCTTCTCTCTTACCAGCTGATGGTGAAGGAGACAGAGCATCTGCTTTACCTGTGTGTTAGGACAGTGTAGACAAGAGGACTGTCCTGCTTCATAGTCCCAGAGCACCAAAACAGTTAGGTGGGGATGGGCTGGGTTTGGCCGTGAGTGGGATGTTCGGGATAATCTAGGGAGGCTTGAGGGAAGAAAATAGAAAGGGAGCTCTCCAAGTTATTTAACACGACTCTAGTTATTGGTGCCAGTGATTCAAGTTTCTAAAAAGTTTTCAAGTATAATACTATGAAAGAACTGATTATAAAGAAGGGGAGGTGACAAGAAAGAAAAAATATATATTCAAACATTTTTTTTTAAAACAACTTGGTTTATCTGAAATCAAATAAAACTATTTAGTGCTCAAGATACTGCTGGTACTTTGTGTGAAATCCATAATTCTAAGAAAAGAAGTTCTATAACTATATATACTTGTTCTTACAATATAGTTGTGTTCTGCAGGGAACATAGTTACTTAATGGTGGACCTGGTTGGCATTGTGGCTCCCCAGGAGATGGATGTGTCTAGTGAAGCTAGATTTCCCTTCAGTGCTGCTGCCTTCCACAGAGGCGCTAATTTTAACCCATGTGTGTCAGGTTACTCCAGCCTTGCAAGCAATCTGGCACTTCAAAAGTTAGTGTCTTAACGTATTTCAACTGTCTGGGGCCCGAAAAGTTATGGTAAATTAAAGCCTGAATATAAACTGGCACCCCGTTGTTGGAGTTGGTATTAGAATGAAGGATAGAGATTCAGAAAAATTACAATTTGACTTGCCTTTCACTTGTGTATAAACAATTACCTGGAGATTTCTAAGGATAGGAATTCCTCGTATTTTATGATGGCACTGGTTTTGATAAGAACATCTCTCAGTTAACTGATAGCCTGGCTCTCTCAACCCTTCATTGACCTCCTGTTTTTGTTTTCAAATGAACAATGCGTCAAGTGGGCGTTCTTATCCTACCACCCATTGTGCCCCAGAGACATGGGAAGTCACGGTTTGGTTTGCTTAGAGTCTCTTGAAATGCTGTTCATCAAAGGAACATGGGTCTGACGTAACTTGTACGTTTTGGCCAACAGCCTGTGACTGTAATGGCCGATCACAGGAGTGCTACTTTGACCCTGAACTTTACCGGTCCACCGGCCACGGGGGCCACTGTACCAACTGCCAGGGGAACACAGATGGCGCCAACTGTGAAAGATGCCGGGAGAATTTCTTCCGCCTTGGGAACAACGAAGCCTGCTCTCCCTGTCACTGCAGTCCCGTGGGTAAGTGACAGGCAATGCCAGCATCAGCCTGGTGGGTTGAAAGACAGGTACTCCCCACCCCCGCCAGAAAACAAAGCTCTGCTTCCTAGGCCTGAACTCATGGAGTTCAGTTCCTCTGCTCAGGGGAAGAGTGGAAGTGTGTGCACTGTCCTCCTGACCAATGACTCAGGAGCTGCCCGACCCCCCACCTCCACTCTGTTTAACCAAGTTAAACTTTCAAATGATTTTCTGGTGTGTATAAATAAGTGTGGGCTTGGCCTGTGTAATGGTTCTGTGTAGATAATTAGTAGCCCGATCCTAGAGACCATTTGAACTTTGACTGGGAAAGGTTAGCTGCTTCATGAGTTCTTGCACGTTAATGATTTTGTTTAGTTTACGATCCTTGAAGGGCTGAACTTTCTCAGTATGTTGGTGTGCATTCAGAGATACAAAGTGCTCTGAGTTTGCTCTCCTCTTTCAGGAGTTTGACCTTTATTTTGTTGTGCCTGTAGATACTTAAATTCTAGACATGGGCCTTCAGGAGCCTGTGCTTGCCCACAGAGAAGTGACTGGTTTTGTGTACGGTTGATCACCGGGTGCAGAGTGACTTGTTTTTCAACATTGATGAGCAGGGTGTGTGTCCGGAAAGTTAAAATGTTATGGCTCAAAAGGATATGATTTTGAGACAATTCAGATTTAAAATTGATCTTTCTTCTCTCTGTAACCATCTAGAGACATACATCTTGGGTTTCAGGCATTGTTTTTAGTGACCCATTTTTTTTTCTTTGACATATTTACTGACATTTCTGGTTGTTGACAAGCTCTTTAAATTTTAGGTTCTCTCAGCACACAGTGTGATAGCTATGGCAGGTGTAGTTGCAAGCCAGGAGTGATGGGTGACAAGTGTGACCGTTGCCAGCCCGGGTATCATTCTCTCACTGAGGCAGGATGCAGGTAAGACTTTTCAAAACCAGAGAAAGGGGGCAAAATCTAACTGTAGTTGATCCAGAATAAGAGATATTGTGGCTCGTCTGCAGCAGTATAAACATTTTTCCCCATAGTAATTGTCAAGAATTTCTAGCTGTGGGCACCTGGGTGGCTCAGTTGGGTAAGCGGCTGCCTTCGGCTCAGGTCATGATCCTGGAGTCCGGGGATCAAGTCCCGCATCAGGCTCCCTGCTCAGCAGGGAGTCTGCTTCTCCCTCTGACCCTCTTCCCTCTCGTGCTCTCTGTCTCTCATTCTCTCTGTCAAAAAAAAAAAAAAAAATCTAAAAAAAAAAAAAAAAGAACTTCTAGCTGTAATGATGGTCCAGGACTGGTTTGTAAGAGGGATGAAGCAGAGTTTTTAGTATTGAAATGTGAGAGGCATATCCTTGATTGAAACCAAATCCAGATACAAAACTGACTTTAGGACTCCTTTTGCTTTTTTATTTATTCTTTTTTTTTTAATGTATTAACATGTAAAACAAAAGATTGACTTTAAGAGTGGAATTTCTTTCTCATTTCTCTGTTTTACTCCTTTTTCCATCCAACAGGCCATGCTCTTGTAATCCTTCTGGCAGCGTAGATGAGTGCAACATTGAAACGGGAAGATGTGTTTGCAAAGACAATGTTGAAGGCTTCAGTTGTGAGAGGTAGCTCATTCTTTCTGTGGCTGTGCTGTGTTTTTTCTGGTCTCATATTTCAAGTCCAAGAAATTCACTTATATCTTAGTCACTTATATCAAGTCACTTAAATCACTTATATCTTTATGTTTTTCAGATGCAAACCTGGATTTTTTAATTTGGAATCATCTAATCCTAAGGGTTGCACACCCTGCTTCTGCTTCGGGCATTCTTCTGTCTGTACAAATGCTGTCGGCTACAGTGTTTATCCTATAACCTCTACCTTTCAGATCGGTAATTTGGACCTTCCCTTCGGTCTCCCAGAATTACAAGACTGGACTTACAGTATTTTTAAAAAATGAGTAACTTTTTGAGGATTTTTTGATGGTAGCAGCATTTTGGTTTTTTTGTTTTTTTTTTTAAAGATTTTTTTGTTTATTTATTCATGAGAGACAGAGAGAGAGAGAGAGAGAGGCAGAGGGAGAAGCAGGCTCCCGAGGAGCAGGGAGCCTGACGCGGGACCCGATCCCAGGACCCTGGGATCATGACCTGAGCCGAAGGCAGACGCTTAACCATCTGAGCCACCCAGGCGCCCCTGTTTGACTTAAAAACAAAAAAACATTTTTGTTTTTAAATGTATAAGATTTTTTTTTGTTTGGCTCTTTGGCTTTTTAATTATTTATTTATTTAAGATTTAATTTATTTATTTGAGAGAGAGAAAGCAGAGACAGAGAGTGAGAGGGAAAAGCAGACTCCCCGTCAAGCAGAGAGCCCGATGCCGGGCTTGATCCCAGGACCCTGGGATCATGACCTGAGCCGAAGGCAGACACTTACCTGACTCAGCCACCCAGGCGCCCCTGTTTGACTTTTTAATTTAATGAAAACATACATCTTTAGAATTTACTGTAGTATAAATTTATGTAAAATTAAAATATAGCTTGAGGGATACAGCATATACAGGTACTGCCCTAGGATCCATGTATTCAGAAATGAAGGTGAAGTAGTAAAATAAAGCTTTACTGGTGACTTCCTGTATATTTTCGTGGTGTATAGAGGACCTGAATTCAGGATGTTCACAGTGTGATGGCCCTTGTGTTTCCATCCTGTTCTTGCAGATGAAGATGGGTGGCGGGTGGAACAAAGGGACGGCTCTGAAGCGTCACTCGAGTGGTCCTCTGAGAGGCAGGACATCACCGTCCTCTCGGATAGCTACTTTCCTCGGTACTTCATTGCTCCGGGTAAGTAAGGCTGGGCAGCAGTCTGCCATGATGAGTGCTCCTGTTTACACTCTTTCTCACGCTCTTGCACATTACTGTGTCTGCTTTTCAGCGAAGTTCTTGGGCAAGCAGGTGTTGAGTTATGGTCAGAACCTCTCCTTCTCCTTTCGGGTGGACAGGCGAGACACTCGCCTCTCTGCAGAAGACCTGGTGCTCGAGGGAGCTGGCCTGAGAGTGTCTGTGCCCTTGATCGCTCAGGGCAATTCCTATCCGAGTGAGACCACTGTGAAATACGTCTTCAGGTAAGACAGTCTTCTTTGTGAAATCTGAGTTGACCAGAGTTATAAAAGTGGTTTCTTTACCTAAGCTTATCAGGCCTCAAACTGTTGAAGAAAAACGTCTGGGTTATAAAGGTGACTTTGGCAAAGGAAGCCTTCCCTTTATTTACTGTACCCTTTCCAGTTGTACTAAAAACCAACAGATCCCTTTCTGACTTGGTTAAATTGTCAGAGCATTGCCTTGTTGGCAGCATAAATGCCTAAGAAATGCTTTCTCAGCACTCAGAACTGTCCTGACAGAGGTTCACGTGGCCCCTTCTTTCTCCCTAGGCTCCATGAAGCAACCGATTACCCTTGGAGGCCTCCTCTTGCCCCTTTTGAATTTCAGAAGCTCCTAAACAATTTGACCTCTATCAAAATCCGTGGGACGTATAGTGAGAGAAGTAAGTTATGATATAATTCAAGAGCATTAAGATGATTAGGTAGAAGGATCCACACTAATGCAAAAGTTTATCTCTAAAGTCCCAATACTATAGCGCTGATCCTAAAGAAATGGAATGAATTGTTTCATTATATGTGAATTATGTATAAAAATAACGCATTTGTTTAACCATTTTCAAGGACCTGGAGAAGATTTGCTAAAATTAATAAATGGCATTGTTTTATAATGACTAAGCCTAATGAGGTGACTTTATATCTAAATAGAGCCTAAGAATCTTACATGTAATTCTACTGGCTCACATGCTTAACCTTTACTTTTTATTTATTGCTATGTAATTATCAAGCCCTTTAAACTATTGGCTAAATTATGAAAAATTATAAATTCCTGAGTGAAGGTTCATTATAATGTTAGATAAACACAGCTGTTTTCAGTATGCCTTTAAAATTATTTTCATATATATATATATATTTTTTTTTTTTTTTGGTAACAAGGACCTTTTCCTGTAGAAAGCTCAAGCTGTTTGGGTGGAGTCAGAGGGGTGGTGTGGCATTGTGAGTGGCATCTGCAGCATGGATGTGTTGGTTTTTGAGATGCCTATGTGAATATCCAGATGAAAACATCTTATAAGTTGTTAGAAATAGTGGTCTGGGGCTTAGGAATAAATTAGTACTGGAGATCTAGAATCAAAAGGTTGACTACCTATGGGCAATAATTTTTAAACTTGGAAATAAGACAAAAAATATAGAAAGAAAAAGTGTAACCCCAGAAACATAGTTATCTAAGGGCCATGCATTGAGACTCAAGGGAGAAAAAAGAATTTTAAGGAGGAGAAATTATTAAAGGGTTTATAAGGATGATGCCATTGGATTTTGGATCGGGGGACTAAGGAATCATTGGTGATTTTTTTTTTTTTAAGAAGTGTTAAAACTGAAGTTATGCTACAGTGCTTTGACAAGTAATTTGAAGGTGAAGTAGTAAAATAAAGCTTACTCTTTTAAGAAGTTTGGCTGTAAGAAGAAAAGAGGTGGATTATAATTCAAGAGTAGGGACAAGATTAGAAGAAGAGTACTTTTTAGAATGGGAGACTTAAGAATGGTTAGAATTGGAAGCATATTAGCCAATGGGTATATCTCATGACCTAACTGTTGACAAAATCCGTAAGTATATTAAAAGTAATTAAGTTCAAAGTAGTCATAGAAGAGATGTCCTTCAACCTGAGGTTGTCAATTTCTAAGAATTCTATACAAGGCATATATATATTTCATAACATAGGAAAATAATGATGATGTAATTAAAGACTGCCACTTGGTGGAATGTTCCTGCTGAGGCCATCACATGCCCTTTTGGGTTGGATGACCCATTGGTCTAAGCCAATTTATGGCTTCCTCTGCTTTTATTTTCTTCTAGAAGTAGGGAAGCATTGTGATACATGGCATACTGGCTTTGGAATAATTGCATATTTGCCAAAGTAGCCCTGAATATTAAAACTTGGTCACCAGTTTTTCCTATTTTATGCAGGGCAAAAAAGTATAATGAGTGGTGCTTGTTAGCAGGTGTTTTCCTTGCTTTCTTATCCCTGAACTCTATAGTCAGGGACTGCTTTTGTGGCAAAAGAACGAAAACACTGCTTAATGGCTACAGACGTAAACTCGTCTTGTCCCCTACATTCTCGCTCTGATCTCCTCTTGCCCCACAATATTGTCCAGTGCTTTTCCTTTTTCACACTGGTGATTGAGACAACTGTAAAATCCAACAGATCTGGTCGTGTGTGTGTTTAACGATGTGTTTGCTATCCCGCCTCTCCAGATACTTAGCACCAGGTACCCCATGACTGTCGTGAACGCTATTTTCTAGTTATCTCCTCCAATAGATGAGTTAAACTAATAGCTGATTGTCTCTGGAATTTTGTGTCTGATTACTCTTTAGCTTTATTAACTTTCTGTAAGCTTTTGGAAAACAACAGCTAGTTCAGTGACTCTCTTATCCACACCACACGCAGGTGCTGGATATTTGGATGATGTCACCCTAACAAGCGCTCGCCCGGGGCCTGGGGTGCCTGCCACTTGGGTGGAGTCCTGCACCTGTCCTGTGGGCTATGGAGGGCAGTTCTGTGAGATGTGCCTCTCGGGTTACAGAAGAGAAACTCCGAGTCTTGGGCCATACAGCCCATGTGTGCTTTGTACCTGCAACGGACATAGCAAGACCTGTGACCCTGAGACAGGTGAGACGAGCTTCTTGGGGGGCTGCGGGACCTAAGTCCTCTCCAGCGGATGAGCAGGGAAGTGCTCCTGGTCTTACCGGCTGGCTCACCTGCCTTTGTTCTCATACCCACTCTCCAAACAGGTGTTTGTGACTGCAGAGACAACACAGCTGGCCCCCACTGTGAGAAGTGTGGGGATGGGTTCTACGGAGATTCCACGTCGGGCACCGCCTCCGACTGTCGGCCCTGCCCGTGTCCTGGCGGCTCGAGCTGTGCCTCTGTCCCCAAGACGCAGGAGGTGGTGTGCACCAGCTGCCCTGCCGGCACCACCGGTCAGTCCACTCTTCCCATCTGCTCTCCGCGTTCCACCAGGCAAAAGTACCTCGGGACACAGAGCCTGGGGGTTTGCAGATTTTGTTTGTTTGTTTGGCTCAGTGATTATAGTTGTCCGAGCAGGCAAAAGTCTTGTATGAAATTTATTACGGATTCATAGAACACATATCAGATACAAAACATGGCCAGCCTATTTACGGCCACATACTTTTCTAAGCACCCTCCGCCTTCTGCCTCTGTAATCCTCACAACCCCATGAGGTGGGTGCTCCTGTTTTCCCCATGTGCCAGCCAAGAACACCGAGGCACGAGACATGAAGTTACTTGTCCCAGCTGCGTGGCTGGTCACTGGAGGAGCTCGTGACAACCCCCGTATGCTCTCCCACCTAGGATGAGAACCAACACTTGATTTTTAGTTTGTGGGGCTATTCTGGGATTCTTGATATAAAGTGGTAATTTGTAAATTCTTTAAATTGTTTCTGTTCTTTCAGTAGTCCTTTCAGTGCATCAGAGCCCATCACGTTTAGTAAGGAAAAGATGCTTTTATAGCTTTGGATAGACATCTGTTCCCATTCTCTGAGTTTCTTTCTTTTTGTTAATAACATAAAACTAGATCTTTCCTAGCTATTCAAGGAACTGTCATGCTGACTAAGGAGACCAAGGCTCACTGATGAGCATTCCTCTTTTTCCGTTGACTTTAGCTTCCATGTAATGGAGAGGTTCTGACTAGGCTTCTGATAGAACCCTTGACTCCGTTACATACTTTTTCTTCAAAAGATATTGCTGCCTGGAAATAAGTGAAACAGAAAAACCACTCAGCTAATAATTTGTATCTCTTGTACATCATCAAAACACTCTTTAATCCTTGGGAAACATCAAAATACCCCATCTTCCCTTTACTACTCCACTGACCCCACACTAAGCACAAGGTCTTTGCAACACAGAGAGATTCAATCATTTGCTTAAGGTAGTTGAGAAAATAAGGAGAAGCTAGTGTAGACTTTCAGATTTTTTTACTCTTTTCTTTGTGTATGTGTGTTTTAAAACAGTGGCCCAACAGAGGTTCACAGATGGAGTTCTCTGACCTGGTTCCCCACCACCCTCTGTTGCCTTCGCTGTCTCTGCTGCAGCGTCCTGGGCTGCTTGTAATCCATCAGATCAGCCAGACTGTATGTCCTGTTATGCACAGTTTTCTTTTTTTAGAATGCTTTACCCCACCTTGTTCCACCCAAACCTCCTGTTCTTGTTCAACTCCTATCTTTACCGTGGAGTTTGGTTGAAACATCACTTACCTTGTGCTATTACCTCAGGTTTTTAGGACCCTTTTTTACTCTGCTGCCACAGCATATAGCATCCCCCTTGCAGAATCTGCACCTAGATGTACTTAATATGACATGTGGATGAGAGAACCCTTGGCCATTCTGTTGTTCCACTGGGTAGACTGCAAGCCTAAAACTAAGTTAAGCATTGGAGATGTTCTCATGGCTATGCTGAATAATACAAATGGGGGAGTTGAGACTACTTGGGATACATAATGGAGAGATGGAGTGTACTGTAGGAGATCTTGCAAAATGTTGTAAACCTGTTAGTCTGTAACCAAATGTCTCTCACACAAGACTTGGGAGATATATTTGTTTTGTTAGTCATCACGTGACTTGAAGGGAACGAGCTATAGTGCTTCTTGCAGATGTTAATTAGGGTGTAGAGGTCCACGTGAAAACCAGCATAGACCCTGTGAAAGATGATGCCATTGCTCTTTAGTCCTATATCCTGCTTCCCTTTTTTCATAGCACGTTTTAACCACTTCATATTTTTCTATTTATTCATTTGTTTGTTGTCTATCTTCCCCCTCCTAACCCCTGTTAAGCTCCACGACAGCAGGGACTTTTGTCTGTTCTGTTGACTTTTGTATTCCTAACACCCAGAATAGCACCTGGCACGTATGCTTGTTGAATGAATGCAAATATTTTTTGGATAACGAACAGAGATTGCAGATAGAGGGTAAGATGTTCCTCATTTAGAAGACTATTGAAGAATAGGAATAGCTACCTATAGTCCCTGAGCTCTTCACACGTGGTATGCTTCATATTTGATCTTTAAAATGATCTTTTGAGGTAATAATAATAATAATGATACTCTTTTTTCATCACATTTATTTGAGTGCCTGGCTTTGGGAATGCAAAGATGAATAAGGATGGTCCCCACTCTTCCGGGGCTAAAAGTATAGAGGGAAACACAGGTAATTGTAAGGCCGTGTGGTTAGTTCAGGCAAAGGAATGCCTGAATATGTAAGAGGAGTAGAGGAGAAGAAACAACACCTCCCCCGGGGTTGGGAGGGGATGATAGGGAAAGCTAAGGCAAAAATAAAAAAAAAAGTACCTAACTTGCCCAAAGTCACATCCAGGACTTGGACCTACATCCTGGACTCTGAGACAAAAGAATAGGTTAGCTGTTGTTGCCAGAAGATACTTTGGTGTGAAAGCTTTCCATGAGCTCCCATGCAGCTCTGTTTTAGGTTTTCTACCAGATTAAAAAAAAAAAAAAAAAATTGTTTTATTCAAAACAGGTTTCAAGGCATTTTAAATATAGATCATATCTAGAATGGCTACGTGATCTGATGAAAAGCAAAACTGGCATGCTGTCCTAATCCTGGTCTGGAGAAGGATCTCGGGTGAGGGTCTGGTAACTGCATCAGAGACAAGAAGGGCCCGCGTAGCGCCCTGTCTCTTCCTCTTCTGGCCCGCCCTCAGCCACAGATTCTGTTCTCCTCACCAGTGGTTTCCATTTGCCAAATGCAGGGGTCAGTTTTCAGTCCTCCTCTGACCCTGTCTCTCAGCAACGTGGGATGCTGGTGACTGCTCGCTCCGCCCCAGACGTTTCTCCTCTCACCTGTGGGGACCCTGCCCCCTCTTGGGTCTCCTTCCTTTCCTCTTCTCTTGAGGCTCCTTTTATCACTTCTGATTCTCAGCCTGAGACTTCCGTGTCAACTTTATCTGTATTCTCCCCTCAGGTGAACAAATCTCATCTAGCTTCAAAAGCCTTTCTGTGCCTACTGAAAAATCTGCGTCTTGGGTCCCGACCATGCTCTCTCCCAAGCGCCAGCTACCTATACTTGCCGTCTCCGCTTGGCTGGTGGGCTGGAGGCCTTCCACTTGCCCCTGCCCATCCTTTCTTCTTTTCTCTCCACCCCGATGGGACCTGTATGCACTATATCACATGGGCCCTCCATTTGTTTTCAGGCAGCAGGAAGAGGGAGGAGGGGGGGGGCAGAGTATTTAGTCCAAGGCCCCTTCTCTGGGGGGGGTCCTTGTGGCTTAGTGACTTTCATCAAGGTTCTCAGCTCCTGATGCTAGCTTTCCCCAAACAGCCCTTTCTCACCTGAGGTTCCGGTTAACTGCTCGCTCCCCCCAGCCCCTGAGGCCCAGGTAATAGAGCCTGACAGTCACTACTCCCGGGGCTGCGCTGTCCCCCAGGATTGCTTACACCCTGCCCACACTCGTATAGATAGTATCTTTATTAAACTCTCTCCAGGTCTTGCTAATTTGAATGTGTCTATTTAATTTTCTGCTTGAGTCAGATGCTAAAGGCATCTCAAATTTAAGCAAATCCAAGCTAAATCTTTGATTTCTTTATTTTTCTCAACCCCAACTCTATCCTTCCCCAGTCTTGTTCATCTCAGGGAAAATACTACCATCCACCTAGTTGCTCCAGCTAGAAGCTAAAATCCTGGGCTTGTCCTTGATTCTGCTTTCTTTCATTTCCTGGAAGCAGTCAGCCAGCATGTGTGATGGACTCGATCTCACATCTGACTGCGTTTCACCGCCTCCATTTCATCACCCTGGTCCACACCACTGCGGTCTCTCACCTAGAATAGCCTCCTAATTGGTCTCCCTGCAGTCCATTCTCACACAGCAGCCAGGATAATCCTTTTAAAATGTAAATCAGGAGCACCTGGGTGGCTCTATCGGTTAAGCATCTGACTTTGGTTCAGGTCATGATCTTGGGGTCCTGGGATGAAAGCCTGCGTCAAGGTTCTGTGCTCAGCAAGGAGTCTGCTTCTCCCTCTCCCTCTGCCCCCTACTCATTTTCTTTCAAATAAAATCTTTAAAAAAAATGTAAATCGGGGCATATCACTTTATTTTTTTTAAGATTTTATTTATTTATTTGAAAGAGAGAGAGAATGAGAGAGAGCATATGAGAGGGGGGAGGGTCAGAGGGAGAAGCAGACTCCCCGCTGAGCAGGGAGCCCGATGCGGGACTCGATCCCGGGACTCCAGGATCATGACCTGAGCCGGAGGCAGTCGCTTAACCAACTGAGCCACCCAGGCGCCGGCATATCACTTTAAAAACCCTCAATATCACCTCATTGCACTTTAATATAAACCAGATTTTTTACTGTGACCTACAAGATTGGCTCTTACTATTTCCATAAGCTAATTGTGTTTTTCTGTAACATTCTTCCCTTGGATATTAGCATGACTGTTTTTTTTCCCTGTCTTTCCATCATCCCAGATCTCTCCACTCTACAGAGCTTTCTCTAACCACCCAATCTGAAGTAGTCCTTACCCTGTCATTCTATCATGTTGCTCTGTTTTGTTTAATTTGTTATGCTTATCCTGATCCAAAATAATCTTCTTATTTATATTGTCTGTGGATTGGTCTCCCCCAGCTATAGTGTAAGCTTCATGAGATTGGAGATCTTGTCCACCTGGTTCACTGCATCATCCTAACAACCTAGAACAGTGCCTGTGTATAAGAGATGCTCAGCAAATGTTCATTAAATGAGCAAATGAACAAACCTTTATTTCTCCAGAAAGCTTAAGCTAAGTCAGTCCCTATCAGCTACAAAGATATCAAGATTCCAACTTGAGCTAATAATAATGGGAAAGTGGAAAAGGAAAGAGGAGGAGCAGTGAGTATGGTGGAAAGAGTCCCGGATTCTAGCTGTTGGATTGTGGGCAAGCTATTTAACTTCTCTGGTCCCTTTGCTATAATAGAAGCTGGAGGCGAATGACAATCTCTAAGTTCTCTTCTAAGATGCTCTGATTCTGTCCTAATTGACACAGCTCCAACAAGGATTAGCACACGTCTTTTCTTTTTTAGGAAGATTGTCCTGCTTACTCTGCTGTATAGGAAACTTACGGTATTGAGTGGCACTTCATCTTTTTTAATATCATAAACGAAAACAAACATATGAATGTGCCATCCCTTGGGGCAAAAGAGGTTAATAAACCCTGAGCCTGACTCGTTCACAAAGCACTTTTAATGCATGATGTCAGTTAATCCTCAGGACAATTGAAGTGCAGTAGGCACAACAGGTGCTATCGTTCTAATAACAACATGGAAATGTGCCCAGAGTCCCTGCGTTGATCTGGCACAGTGCCAGGACTGCAGCCCAGGTCCTCTGCTCTCCTGGGCTGGTGCCCTGTCCACTGTGACACGTGGCCTCACATCTGATGGTTCACCTGGACTCTTTGTAACCAGACTGTTTGTGTCCAACAGCACCAGGAATGTCTGAGGTCTTTCTTTCCTAACATCAGATTGTCCCACGTGCAGGTAAAAGGTGTGAGCTCTGTGATGATGGCTACTTTGGAGACCCTCTGGGTAGACACGGCCCTGTGAGGCTTTGCCGCCTTTGTCAATGCAATGACAACATCGACCCCAATGCGGTTGGAAATTGTAATCGCTTGACAGGAGAATGCCTGAAATGCATCTATAACACTGCTGGCTTTTACTGTGACCGATGCAAAGATGGATTTTTTGGAAATCCCCTGGCTCCCAATCCAGCAGACAAATGCAAAGGTAATCTAGCCATCGGCCAGGTTCTGCCACTGTTGCGCTCATTTATTCTGAAAATTCATCGTGTGGTGTCTTTAAATATTTACAGATGTTTGGTCTAATACAGCACTATTCAATAGAAATGTAGTGTGAACCACTCATGTAAGTTAAGTTTTCTTGTAGACACATGAAAATAAAGAGAAAGAGGTGAAATTGACTTTAATCATATATTTTATTAACCCTAATATATCTCGAGACCAGCCACTTCACCTAAAGTCTGGAGAATCTATTTGTATTGTTTACATTTTCGTATTTCTCTCGGGTGATTCGCATCTCTTGCTGTCTCCATCTCCCCACCCTAGCCTGTGCGTGCAATCCCCACGGCACCTCGAAGCAGCAGAATAGCTGTAACCCTGTGACCGGGCAGTGTGAATGTCTGCCCCATGTGACCGGCCGGGACTGTGGAGCCTGTGAGCCTGGATTCTACAACCTGCAGAGCGGGCGGGGCTGTGAGAGGTGAGGCGCCAGGCACCGTTGCTGGAAGCACTCTGTGCTTGCCTTTTTTTTTTTTTTAATTGTGAGAGATGGATTTTTATGACTTACCCGTAACGGTAGCCTTGATTTTGTTTAGGAATTATTTGAGTGCCTCACTCGAGCAGAGCATGCTTAGGGGCAGTACCGGACAGTGGTACTGAGGCTACTGGGAGAGGCGAGTAGAACGAAGCTGCCCTGGCTGCGTCAGTCGCCCGAGCAACATTTCAAACACGGCATCTCGTGAGGTGCTTTCTGAGGCTCCCAGAGTCAGACCCTCCAGGCTCGCAGCCTGGGAATTTCTATTTTCAAAGCTCCTGCTGGTCAGCACCGAGGAGAGCCCCTTTGTAGTGGCTTTAGGAGTGGAATTAACCGTGTTGGTGGGTGAGGTTAGAAAAAGAGTTTCTGAGTAGAACTCATGAAAATTACTTGAACCTTAGGCACTTAATAACCCTTAACATTTTGTTTTAATAGCCCTTTAGATTGTTTTCTCATACAAATTACAGCAGTTCTGTGCTGACCAGGGGCCGGGGGAAGGTTTGCTGAGAGTCCATTTTTCTTACCGGAGAAACATCGTATGTTCACTTTCAGGTGCGACTGCCACGCATTGGGTTCCACCAATGGACAGTGTGACATCCACACTGGCCAATGTGAGTGCCAGCCTGGCGTCACGGGCCAGCACTGCGAGCGCTGTGAGGTCAACCACTTTGGGTTTGGACCCGAAGGCTGCAAACGTAAGGAGCTGGGAGCATAGAACTCTTAAGTCTTTCCCAATTCCCGTTAGAACCACAGACTTTGACAGTCAGAGCTGGACCTAAGTCCTCACAGATGCTTCAGTCAGTGAATATTCTCCTTTTCTAAAACTGGGGGAGAGCTTCTCTAGTTCCTTTGCAGCCACCTTATTTACATCTTCTTGGATTGTATTTCTGCTTTTTCCAGTCTCTTGTCTTTCCAAGGAAGGTCTCCCTTTGATTACCGGGCTTTCCCACTGTGCTTAATGAAACATTTTTATTGATCACATTCTTAGAGCAGATAATGAGACAGTGAGAGACTCTGTTTACAACTTACTTGGTGGTTGACTTACTGGCTGCAGTCGCTTCCCACCCTTGGGGCCCTTTTGGTACGGTTACATCTACACATCTGCTTCTCCTTGGCGTAAACACTTGCTGGAATTAGGCCTCAGAACAGTTTGGTGTTTTGCTTTTTGAATTCCTTCATTTCTCCTGTGGAATGTAGCATAAATCATTGACCCAGTTCAGAGAACAAAGCAAGTAAACAAACTATAAAATAATGCAAAATATGTATTAGCATTTGGGTTTTCTAGTTCCTTAGTGAAAGAAGTATTAAACAGCAGAGAGTTGAAGGTAGAGTTCTTGAAGTGCATAAAAAGGCATTGATTAGTTTAATAGACTAATTTCTATAATTACTAAGTAACATGAAATGTGTCCCCTCAGAGATGATGCACATTGTACTTTATTAAAACTCACTTTTGCCTAACATAATGTAATAAAATAAAATTAATAATGACAATAATAAAAGAAGAAAATTAGTGGCAGACCAACATCAGAAGAGGAGGAGAACTGACATTAAACCTGAGATAAAAGTACAGAACTGAATTCTCATTAGTGGAATAATAAAATGTTTTCCTTATAATGCAAAAGTATTTCAAACTTCACTACATTGTTTATAGAAATATTTGTCATATACTGAATGTGATTCTAATCTTCACTGAAGATCTTTTAAAGTTTTTTAAAATGTAAAAAAAATCACTTTTGCTTTAAAAATTTTTGTTTTCTCTACCGAGCAGACTTAACCGTTCGAATTCTCATAATTTGGCCTGTTTTTCAAAAAAAATCTATGTATAATGAGAGTACCATCAGCTTATTGATATCAGTGTGGGTTAAAAGGCAATGCAATCTTCCTTCCTTTCTCTGTCATAGACTCTTCTTACTTTATTCTGCAGCCTGTGACTGTCATCCTGAGGGATCTCTTTCACTCCAGTGCAAAGATGATGGTCGCTGTGAATGTAAACAGGGTTTTGTGGGAAATCGCTGTGACCAATGTGAAGAGAACTATTTCTATAATCGGTCTTGGCCTGGCTGCCAGGAGTGTCCAGCATGTTACCGGCTGGTGAAGGATAAGGTGAGCTGTCAACAGGGCATTCGCTCATTCATTCATTTATTCATTCAGTAGACATTGAATGGGTACTTCCTGTGCACTGAGCTCTAGAGAACAAATAATGAACAAGATAGGCATGGCCCTGTCCTCAAAGACTTATGTTCCAGTTGGGAGACAAATAATAAAAATTAAATAAAGACATACTAACTGAGATGAGCACCAGAAAGAATACAAACAGAGAATAACTGGGAGAACTACTTTATGTAAGTCCTCTCTAAGGACATTGGTTTAAGGTGAGATCTTAAGAATAAGAGGGAACAAGCCTAATGAGAAGTGATGGGTAGGCTATTCCAGGCAAAGGGAATATAGGGTACAAAGGTCTCAAAGGTGGATCGTGTCTGGAGCCTCCTGATTGAGGAGGGAGTGGTTTGTGATAAGACCGGAGAGGTTGTCATACCATGACATACCATGTCAACCATGGTAAGGGATTTAGATTTTAGTCCAAATCTAGCATGAATGCGCTGACGCGTTTTCAGCTAGGAAATCCAGTTTATATTTTAAGAAGAACACTCTGACTGCTATGTGAAGAATGATGGTTAGGAATGGGGCAAAAGGGCAAGCCTGGATTGAATTGGGTAAGTATGTGTGATTGGCGGGGGAGGGGGCAAGCATAGAGAAAGAGAATCACCAAGGGTGCCTCTTGGGTTTTTTGCTTAAGGTAGCTGGAGGCATTGTTTATTGAAATGGAGATGACTCAGGGGAAACAGATTTAAGAGAAGAAAAGAGTACAGTCTTGGGTGTTGAGTTGAGATTCCCATCCGAGAGCTGAGTGGAGATATCAGGAAAGCAATCTAAAATGCAAGGGAGAGGTCAGAACTAGAGAATCCTCAACAAGTAGTGTTTAATGTCAAAGGAATGGGCTTGATAGTTTTTCTCTTGAAGCCAGAGAAATAAAGAAAAACTACCTATGTTATCTGTTTAAAAGTAGATATATGTGGAGTATGTAGACCTACATATTTATAGAGTGAGCACCCTTTTGATGATCATTCCTGCAGGGAGTACAGCTGAGTTCTTCAGGAATGTTTATATGTGCTAACTTTCCCTTTTCTTCCTTCATTATGTCCAGGTTGCTGATCATCGAGTGAAACTCCAGGAATTAGAGAATCTCATAGCAAACCTTGGAACTGGGGAAGAGGTGGTGACAGATCAAGCCTTTGAGGACAGACTAAAGGACGCGGAGAGAGAAGTTATGGACCTCCTTCGAGAGGCCCAGGATGTCAAAGGTAAACATGTTAAAACACTGGGTAACTTCTGCCAGATGGCTCAGTCTCTAGACATGGCTCCTAGTTCAAGGTTATTTAGTATGGCATTATAAAATTCTTCCTCAATTTTTTAAACTGTTTGTAGAATCTGAATTTTTTTAAACAATATGTGAAAATACAAGAACTTGTTTTAAGATACAGTAAGCAAAAATAATTCTCCCAACACATCAGAAACTATTAAATGCTAAAATTCCAAGTGTATAAATCTGTTCCATTACAAAGTGTTTTAAAACAGTTTTTAAAAATCATGAAAGGTATGCATTTTGGGTGCGCATTATTTTAAGTTGAAAATTTGAACTTGGATTCTTCTGTCAGTCTACTGAGTGAGAATTTATTTTACGCACTGCTTTATTTCCTTAGAAAGGACCCTCATAAGGAAAAATTGTAGTCTTCAAGTATTGACCAAACAGCTAGATACTAAATATATGACACCTGATATTTATGAAAGATTAGGAATTAGTGCCTGCTTATGAAATTTTCTGCTTAATAAGTGAACAAATGTGCTAATAACATCATGTAAAAGCATATATTTTATATTATATGCATATTTAATGTCCTTTGCAATTGTGTTGCTCCTCTGTACTTTATCCGATGAGACTGATGATAATAAGCAGAGGAATTGGCTTAAGATTTAGAAAACAGTTTATTTTAAAATACTTTAAAGGAACCTGAATTTGTGAAACTTTGAAAGTAAGAAGAAGTTATTTTACATTATTAACATGCTTTTTAAATCACTTTTTAAAAAAGATTATTTATTTGAGAGAGAGCAAGCAAGAGCAAGCTAGCAGAGGGAAGGACAGAGGGAGAGAGAGAGAATCTCCAGCAGACTCCGTGCTGAGTGTGGAGCCTGACATGGGGCTCAATCTCACAATCCTCAGGTCATGACTTGAGCCAAAATTGAGTTGGACGCTCAACCAGTGGAGCCACCCAGGCACCCCTTAAATCACTTTAACATTTTATTTTTATCACTTACTCTGAATTAAGCTTTTTTTTCTAAATTTGGACAAATCCTTTTCTACACTGACTGAGGGCCTATAGTATACCAGGCATTGTGCTAAACACCAGTAATGAGAAGATAAATAAGACTGTGCTCCTTCTATCCAAGTACTCACAACCTGGCTGAGGTCACTTTTGTTTAGGGGCTTTCCACTCATAGTAAATGTTCATTAACTTTAGGACACCTGGGACCACAATGATTGACCTCTTTATTGAGTTTATGAATCTACCCATTTGGAGTTAGGTCTTCCTGTCAGAGTATAGGTCAACAGAAATTAAGTATATTACTTATTTCTTACTGTAGATATCCCTAATATATGTAATTTTGATTTTATAAAATTATTAAAGTGAAGAAGGAAGTAATGAGATGCATCTGGTTTTGGCCAGTTTAATTTTTTATATGAGCATCAGAAATTGTTTTATAAGGTAAATTTTTAGAAATTGAAAAATAAAATGAGGGGTCAGTAGTTTATATTAACTTTAGTTGTGTGTTTGTCTTTTGTGTTGTTGTTACATTTTAAGTGTTAAACACAGATTAAGAAGAATTTAAATGTTTCCTGTTCTGTGTCAACACTAGTGTTTTTTTTAGGATGTTCAATTGTTGGCAAAACCTTTTGACACACAGTTTTCCACTAATGTATTCTCTTGTAACAACAAATTCACATCTGTCCTGCCATATACACTGAAGAATCAAATGTGGGGTTATCTTTAAGTGCTGCTCAGTCCACCTGAGAGCTGGGGTCTGGCACGTAGCTCTGGTGCCCACACCATGAGCACATGGGAATAGTCAAGAGGCCAGAAAGGGAAGTCAGCCAGCACTGTTCCTCATCTTGGTGCAGCCCCAGCTACGTCTAGCTTCCTTTGGCCATAATGACCACCTACTTTCCTCTACCCAAGCTGGTGATTCCATCGGACAGAAGCTTTGACAAAAACCATGGATGTCAGTACCTCCCCTTGAGCCACTTGAAAGGTGGGAACATAATGGGCTGCAGCTTCTCATAGCTCGGGGAGCACCATAGTGAGGCTAGGGTTAAAGTCTACTCCCACTAAGACTTGATTCATGGAGTTCCTGGCTGACCTTTCTTACTTGGGTTCAAACTAGCCAAGAATAAGAGTATCTCCACAATGATTTATCCTTTCAAACTATCCCTGAGTATTTATTTGTAGTTTAAACTTGTGTTTATTCTGCAGCTTTAAAAGGAGATTATATGGTGCAATTAGGTTTTGCAATTTGAAGGCATTTGAAGTGATCCTACCAGTTAGATTATCTATTCTCTTTTCAGTTACTGATGTTTCTCTAAAGAGCTGGCTGGAGAGATTGGTATCTGTTACATTCCTGACGGTCTAAAGGAAAGGGGTTTTCATAACTTCAGTGGCTGCTTATGCTTCTTGGGTCTAAATGAGTTTCTACAGTTTCAACTTTTTTTTGGTCTTTTGTTATTTTCTTAAAAATCTTTAGATTATCAAAGAATTGTCTAATCATTCAAGCAGGGCCACTGTGTATAGTTAGGCGAGTTTCTCACTGCACCAACTTTGCATGTGTATTTGATGGCCCTGCTTACAAGATGCTATTTTCCAAACTTATATTCATCTTTATCGATCTCTAACTTTGACCTCTCATCTTTTTCACATTCCTTGGAAAATTTAAACGCGAACTCTGAGCATTTTGCTGAAATAAGAACTGATTGATTTTGAATAGGACTTAATGGTTCTTGTATGTGAATATACTCTCATGACCTATGAGAATTTTAATAATGACAGAATTATATTTACACAGGTGTATATTTATCTTTTTATTTATTAAGACCCAGGTATGAGATTTAAGTTGAATGGGCATAATCAATAAAGAACAATTTGCAGAACTATTCAAAAGCAGAACTCAGTATGAAAGAAATTACCTGGCTCTGCCAGGGGGTAGGGGTGGGGGGCAGCAAGGGTCTGTGTTTAGTCTTGTATTTAGTTTAAAATACAAAATGAATTTAATTTTCCGTACTTCAACATCTATTTTGAACCTAGATTTTTTCCTAGTTTAGAAAAATGTCCAGCTGTCAGGGCTGATAGTTCTTTCAATAACATTGTATTTTTATGATTAAATCTGGCATGTGCTGGAACATCAAAGCTTTCCTTCCTCAGCCATTTCTTGGGTGTCTCCTCTTTGCCAGTCACTGTGTAAGACTGGGGATATAGTGATGAGTAAGAAAGAGAAGCTGGTAGTCCAGTGGGACAGACAGGCACACAATTGGAGACAGTCTGATAAATATAACAGGGGAGGTACTACTGGGCACAGTAAGGACTGACCAGTTCTGCCAATGGGCTTAGGGAAAGCTTATCAGAAAGATCTGTGTTTGGAAGAATAAAGTTGTGCCTCAGATTTCATGTGCGATATGTACCCCCCCTTCAGATAATTTATGGACTTTCTTCTGCAATGCCATTGCAGATATAGACCAGAATTTGATGGACCGCCTCCAGAGAGTGAATAACACCTTATCCAGCCAAATTAGCCGTTTACAGAATATCCGCAACACCATTGAAGAGACTGGAAACTTGGCTGAGCAAGCACGTGCCAGGGTAGAGAGCACAGAGCAGTTGATTGAAATTGCGACCCGAGAACTTGAGAAAGCAAAGATTGCTGTTGCCAACGTGGTGAGTGATTGGGAAGGTGTGAGGTTGGGGTGCAGGCGTCCCCTGGTACTTTGTAGCAAGTCTCTTACTGTCCAGAGAATGCTTCAGCTAAATTGACTCTTTGTGTCTTTTTGTCTCTAAACATGGAGCAAGAAAGCCAGGTTGCTCAAAGTTGCCATTAAATAGTTATCACAAATTGGATAACAACCAAAGGACATCTGGGTCCTTTCTCTAGCTTTGTTCCTTCTATGGCACTAGTCAGTTTAAACTTCCTTTATCCTTTGATGAAAATAGAAACAGTAATCTGTAGCCAAGGATGCTAAATATTAGTGAAGGATCTTTCAATCAAGGAGACATTCTTTTTGCTAAATAACACTAATACAAATTTGGTTTTGACACTTGTATTAAATTTAAATAATTCAGTCCTTTGAGATTAGTGCTCTTTTTATTTCTTCTTCAGTCAATCACTCAGCCAGAGTCTACAGGGGACCCAAACAACATGACTCTTTTGGCAGAAGAGGCACGAAAGCTTGCTGAACGGTAACCTCCAGATCCCTGTGTCTTAATGGTTAAGCTATAACTTTCCTTACATGTGTACATGTTGTCCCCTCCTTTACCCACAAACACTTCACATATAACCTACTTTTGTAAAGTTGGCTCTTTTCTGAAACGTTATTGGCTGTGTGTACTCTTTTCTTGTCTCTCCTTTGAAATCAGAATATTTACTTTGAATATTTGAACATGATGCTTTGGAGGGAAATTATATTTGCACGTCTCAGAGAAAACCATAACATTTTTAGATTTTTAATTTCAAAACCTTAAAGTTGATAACTAAGAAGCTCAGTTGAATTTAGTTATATTTTTAATTTTTAAAATTAATTTTTAACAAAAATGTTTCACTCTCAGATTTTAATAGAAAATGTTTACAAACCCATAGTACCTTTGAAAATCAGCCCAAGAAAACAGACCATTTCATTCCTCATTTTTTTTGAGATTTTTAAAATTATTAAGTATAAGGTAGTTTCTTAGGAAAAACTTGTAAGAGAGCATTAAATTGAAAAAATTTGTTAAAGTAGTTGCTAGAATGTAGGCTTCACGAAGGCAGGTATTTTTGTGTGTTTCATTTACTACTAAAGTTCTAATACCTCAAACAATGGGATAATAGTAAGTACTCAGTAAATGTTTGTTGAATGAATTGCAGAACGGAGCTAGTAGACCTCATGGGTGTGGGATTCTTAAGTAAGCCCAACCTTAAACTTTTAGTCTCATTGTTTAGAGCAATTACTTTGGCTTCTTGCTTTAACATGTGCTCTCTTTCTATTTTTTGCAAATGGAAATGGGTGAGTTGTATCATTTAGTTCATGGAACATTCATGGTTTCATAGCTGGATTTTCTGATGAAAAGAAGATAGCTGAAAACATACAGAAAACTCCTAAGGAAATTAGGTCTTGAAACTAAAGTAATTCTGGTGTCTTTCATACAGGAATTTTGAAAGAAACCTTTATTGTAACGAAAACGAATGGGCACACGCTACAGTGTGACACTGTAATATGAAATTTTAGAGCTGAAAAAACCTTAGCAGTTCCTCAGCTGAAATTTGCATTATTTGGCTGGATTCCCTGTTGACATGTTGCTTTCCATTTGGTGTCAGGCTGCTTTTCCTGTCAGTAATTAGGTTATATGTGAGAAGTCTGAATAGTTGGAGGCTGTTTCAAGACTATGTAGTAACTGAACCAGAGTGAAGATTAAACATTAGGTCTGGGGTTCATGTTTATGTCTAGACGAGTTCTTGCTAGCATACATGGTCTTATAGATAAATTATTCTTAAATGATTTTATTTAGAAGTAATTTTTTGAAGAAATATAGACATTTGCCCCTATAAACTTTATAGGAAAATACCATTTTTTTTCAGATTGTAGAATGCTATTGTAAACTTAGCCCCACTGAAATGTTTGCAAAATTCCAAATTTATAAGAGTTTTTCAATATTTATAGAGCTCTGTCCATGTTAGTATATGTATATAAAATAAGGTAAGCATTACCTAAATGCTTCCTCTTTCCCTATTAAATAGTTCTGTTTCGTGGCTTATTTTTTCTTTTACATTATACAGCCATAAACAAGAAGCTGATGATATCGTAAGAGTGGCAAAGACAGCTAATGATACATCAACTGAGGCATATAATCTGCTTTTGAGAACACTGGCAGGAGAGAACCAAACAGCACTTGAGATTGAAGAGCTTAATAGAAAGTGAGTGTCATTTAAAAGTGGCTTATGGCCCTTCAGTTTTTCTTGTAAGTAGCACCGGTTCAATGAAAAATTAAATGTTGTTGGATTCAGAGGATGCATTCATGCAGTAAGATTTCTTTTGTTAATCATGCTTTTGAAATGGTGCAGTAATTAGAGCAGGGGCTGGAGAGCCGCAGAGGTTTTATTCATTCCAGTTCCTGTAACTACACACAAAGGTAACAAGACTAGCCATGATACTTAAATTTCTGCATAAATGAAAAAAGTGTCATAGAGTCAGTAGAGAAAATATACTTGAGCTACACATATTTCAAAGGTGTCCAAAATCAGAAATATGCAGTAATCATATGGTATAAATAGAAGTGACGAGATGAAATCTAAATTTAAGCTGTGTTGGTATTAAATAATAGCATTTTCTTTGAGGTTTTAGGGAATTCTGTTGCAGTGATTTGAACCAGAATGAATGTGGTTAACATGAAGATGCCCAAAGCAACCAAGTTTTTCGTTAAATCTTTTGTTCCTTAGGTATGAACAAGCGAAGAACATGTCACAGGATCTGGAGAAGCAAGCTGCCCGAGTACACGAGGAGGCCAAAAGGGCTGGAGATAAAGCGGTGGAGATCTATGCTAGTGTTGCCCAGCTGACGCCCGTGGACTCGGAAGCTCTGGAGGTATGGGTTGGACAGCCTGTGTGCACAGGGTGTTGGCAGTCACTGCCGTCACCCATCCACACACACAGCCTCACCCCTCAGACGTGCGCACACACATAGTATGCACCCTCGCCCTTCAGACACATACACATGTGCACACGCACACACACACACATCCCTCACAGTCAGGGTAAGAGCTATTCTGACTTGCCCTGCAACTATCACTGGTACCGACCTCCTCCGTCCTCCAACTGACTCACTGGTAATGTCGAGTTCTGCTTCAGATATGTTCACTTAGTGAGGTCAAGAATCCTGTGATTATAAAGATTAAACAGCAAAGACTACTTTAGTGATAGGAATAATCACTCCGAAGTCTTTACTGTAAATCCAAATTATTACATATTTGTATTTATTAGAGCAGAGTACACCCAGACCATTATGCCCAGGCACTCTCTGGTTGAGAACAAGAGAGAAGTAAAAGAAAATGGTTTAAATGAAAGAACTATATCAGGATGCTGCTGGGCAGCTAAAATATTTGAGGTTTGGTAGGATTTTATTACATCTGTACTCTACTCATGAATCCTCATTCCAGGCTCTGTATAAATGCTATTTCTTACATTGATATTGAAATTTATTAAGTTTCACTTTTTACATCTGAGGCATTGACTTGATTTTTTTACCACCAAGGTTTAGTTCAGTCTCTTCAGACACGTACATACTGTCTGATCTTGCATATTTGAAATTTGAGAATAGGCAAAACTAATCGGTGATAAAAACTAGACCAGTGGCAGCTGCATTGCTGAAAAGGTAGGTGTGGACATTAACTGGAAAGAGACACAAGGGAATTTCCTGGGGTGGAAATATTCTGTATCTTGATTGGAGTATTGGCTACACAGGTAAATATATTTGTCAAAGCTCATCTCACTAAGTGCTATGCATTTTACTGTGTGTAAAGGATACTTCAATTAAAAAAAAAAAAGTCCACGAAATCTTGACCTGTGCTTTTCTTTTAAAAATATCTCTGAGTGTTAAGTGTTACAGAGCCTACCTTTTCATCGGTTTCATTGTTTTGTCTGAAATGTCACAACCTTATTTGCTTTTCACAGAATGAGGCAAATAAAATCAAGAAGGAAGCTGAGGATCTGGACCGTCTGATTGACCAGAAATTAAAAGATTATGAGGACCTCCGAGAGGACATGAGAGGGAAGGAACTTGAAGTCAAGAAGCTTCTGGAGAAGGGAAAGACTGAACAGCAGGTTGGTTTAATTTGCAGGTGGCTTCATTTCTTGAGGCAAAATGTGAAACCATGCCGCGTGACCTGTGTCCGTGACGTCACCACAAGTGCAGGGACCGCAAGCCCTCAGGAATTCAGAGGAAGGCCTTCTGTGGGGCGCCCCGGCCTAGCTGCCCCATGCTGGCAGGTGTCAAGGTGGCAGCTGGGAGCTGCCTGGCCTGTTAGGAGAAAGAAGGGATTTACCTTGGAGGGTTTGTCCTCTGATCTGCCGTGTGTTTGCAGACTGCTGACCAGCTCCTAGCCCGAGCAGATGCCGCCAAGGCTCTTGCGGAAGAAGCTGCTAAAAAGGGACGAAATACCTTACAAGAAGCCAATGACATTCTCAACAACCTGAAGGGTATGAAAGATTCACATGATAGCATAAATTTCTATGCTTTCTTCACTGAGGTGATTTACTTTTTAATTTTTACCATGAGATTCTCGGAACATAAACCATATGAAAGATGAGTATACCAAATCCCATAAATCTATCCTCCAGATTCAGCAGTTAATGATTTTTACTACACTAACTTCATCCCCCAACATCCACCCTACTTTTTTTTATACTGAGATATTTCAAAGAAAAATCCGAGAGCTTGGGTCATTTTACCCCTTCATACCTCAGTATGAAAATAAAACCAAAAACAAAAAGGAAATTTTCTGATATTAGAGTAACTCATGTTATCAAGATATGCCTATTTAGCTGGCTTATGTTGTTAAATGGAGATTATTTTTCATTTTCTCTGCCAATTGCATCTCAATCCTTGTGCCTTCTGTCCTCACCCAAGAGAAAAAAGAAATGTGCTCAATTCACGGGATAGTCCTGGACTTGCCTCTGATAAAATAGCCCGTAGGTTCCATAAACATGGAAGCTTTATAAGATAATGGTTGACTATATCGGCCCTGGTGTCAGTGGGTTTGGGTTAGAATCCCTGATCCACTTCATACTTCTGTGAACCCTTGGGGGAAATTCTCTCCCTACATAGTCTTCAGTTCTCATGTATAAAACTGATACAATGCCTGCTTCACAGGCATATAAAAAAGCTCCGAACCCAGAAGCTAACACCTAGTAAACACTAAATAAACTGCAGTTTTTAGTACTGGTTGCTGTGGTAGTAATGGCGTACTCCGTGCTTTGCACAAAAATAAACTTCTTTGCAGAAACATGTTCATTCATAAGACTCTAAAGCTGTACGCTTCCTTCTTCTAAGGCTGTCCGTGCTGTTTTTCATTTTTCTCTCCCGACTTTCACTGCTCATTAAAACAAAGGCCCGTTGCCGCTCCCTGACAGGTTCCCTTTTGGCTTGCTGAGAGTCGAGCTCAAATGCACCTGCTTTATTGTAGATTTCGATAGGCGAGTGAACGATAACAAGACTGCTGCAGAGGAGGCTTTAAGTAGAATCCCTGCCATCAACCAGACCATAATAGAAGCCAATGACAAGACAAGGGAGGCGCAGCTGGCTCTGGGCAGTGCTGCCGCCGACGCCGCCGAGGCCAAGAGCAAGGCCCACGAGGCGGAGAGGATCGCCAGCGCTGTCCAGAAGGTGTGTGCTCTGCTCTGCTCCCCAGCACTCTTTGCTCCTGTGTTTCTCTAGTCGTTTTCCAGTTTCTTTCCCCATCCCTAAAAGCCCTCGTAGACTTCTTCCTCAACTCAGGTAAGATTATCCTTAAGCTGTCCTTGTTCCTTTTTTACTGGGCATTTAGAGTAGGTAAGTACATTGACTGAAGAGGGCGAATCATTGAAGTCATTGAAAGGGCCCTTGAACATTTCTACTGTTGTCTTGGCGGCAGGGTCTCTGTGGTGAGGAGGAGGATGGCTTCCTGGGCCCATAGAGCGCTTTGCACAAGAAAATCAGACTCTTCTCAAGTAAACACAGTTCTTTGACATGGATAGCTGATGTTTTTTCAATCTTACGTAGAGTGCCAGGTCAATACAACTCTCAGGCCCCTCTTTCGAGCATATTTTATGTCGGAGCCCTACTTTATTTAGCTGCCACTGCTAGGATTCTTCCTACTCATCTTTTTTTTTTTTTTAAGATTTTATTTATTTATTGGAGATGGAGACAGAGCCTGAGCAGGGGAGGGGCAGAAGGAGAAGCAGACTCCCCGCTGAGCAGGGAGCCTGATGCAGGGCTCCATCCCAGGACCCTGAGATCATGACCTGAGCCGAAGTCAGATGCTTTAACCAACTGAGCCACCCAGGCGTCCATCCCCTTTCTACAATCATCTTAAAAAAAAAAAATCATCTTAATTTCTTTAAGCTGGCTTTTTCCTACTTAAAAGTCAGTCTGTTTATTTCCTACTTAAAAGTCAGTCTGTTTATTTTATTTAAAAGAGAGACTAGAATGGATTCTAAAAGAATGTGTTCAAGAATCACATACATTTTTTAGTTTGTTTAGAACAGTTGGTTTTGGATTAAGTCTGTTTTATAAAATACTCCTACATCAGGATCGTGGGGTTTTTTTGTACATTGTGATGAACTGCCAAGTAGAACAGGGCTACTACATTTGAATTGAAAATGTATCCAAGTCAAAGAGTCTATAATCAATATGATGTGGTGGAAAGTGTACACCGTTTAAATGTTTTATCATTTGCTAGCCATGTGACCTCAACTAAAAATGGCAATGATAGAACAGGAAGTATTAAGGATAAATAAGAGGATACAAATGGAAGTATTTTATAAAATGCTATTAGGTTAGGCGGTAACACTAGCTTTTCTTTCCTTACTGTTATTTGGAACCCAAATAAATGATACCCTAAGTCAACGTATGGTATAATTTCCTTCCCTCTTTTTTCTGGATTATATTTTCAAACCATTCTACAGATTATTGAAAATTTGGGAGCATACTTTAGAAAGAGGAAAGCTTTTTTTCACTAGCCGTTCTTTATCATGTGCCTAGAACGCTACCAGCACCAAGGCAGAAGCCGAAAGGACTTTTGCAGAAGTTACAGACCTGGATAACGAGGTGAATAATATGTTGAAACAACTACAGGAAGCAGAAAAGGAGCTGAAGAAAAAACAAGAGGATGCTGACCAGGATATGATGATGGCAGGGATGGTAAGCAGTTTTGGCCTATTTGCTTGTGGGCAGAAAGTGAAGGGTGTTTAATGATAAAGATCGCCATCTTGTTAAGAAGAGTTTCTTTCATACTGACTTCTGTTTTTCATTGTGCTTTCTGGCCAAGAATCGGGTTAGTAACTTACATAGAAGACAAAGAATTTGGGTCTCTTGTGGGGTTGTTGCACAATTGTCCTGTCCCAAAGTTTCTCTCAGTTAAAGCAAAACATTCTTTTACACATTGAAATTTTGGGACATTGAAAAGTGTGCATTTGTATTTTTGGATGGGTGAGTCATACATGGTATAAATAAAAAAGGAATAAAAAGGAATACGATGAAAAATTAATTTCCTTCCTACTCTTGTTACCTCAGCAACTTACTTTCTAGAGGCAAACACCAGTTTCTTGTGTTTCATTTTTGAAGATGACAAAAACATACCAAACTTACATCTAATTTAATTTTTTTTTTTTACCTTTTGTGATGATGTGTATACACAACACTGTGGGTGACAAAATTGACAGGAATGCATGGCCCAAGAAAGAACAAGGGTGCATTTTCCTATGGTATGCTATACTTTGCTTTCAAAAGACTTCAGTGGAGTCACAGTGGAAACATAACTTGGCAGTTCAGTCTGATTACAGTCACAGTAATGAACTTGTTTAATTGTCCAAGTGAGGGACCCTTTTTCCACTCCTGCTGAAAACAGGCCTTTTACCTGGCTCATTTTCACCCTGGGACAGAAAGGAGAAATAGTAACCCTGTTTACCTAAAGAAGACTCCAGGGAAGTGATAACAGGAAGCATCCCTGTGCAAACACCTTATTTTAGTATGCTTTTTGACTTTTATTTTGGACTATCTCAGTTTTCTATAGCAAGGTATGGCTCAGTTGGAAATTCCCATATAGCAAAAAATACGCATTTCTCATATGTGCTGAGGGTCTCTGCATTTCCTTTTTAATATAGTTGTAGAAACATTGCATTTAGAGCCTGTGGAAAGAAGGAAAAGGTTATATTCTTGATGAGCTTCAAGAAAAGCGTATGGTTTCCATTCAAAGAGTGGAAGAAGATCCATCTTTTGTTCTTTTTGGTAAATAACTTCTAACAAACACAGAGCACCAGCACGCACCCCATCCCATTTGTATTTACGTCAGTCCTGAAAGACACAGCATTGAGCTGGTATTGTTTGAGTCTGTCACGTAACTTTTTTCACCAAAAGAGTAAAGGCTTATGGTTGTCCTGGAAGAGGAGGCTGGAGCCTACAGATTACCCGCGGTAGCATTGCTCTCTGTAGGCCATCGCGAAGTCACTTACCCCGTCCTAGGACGTGTGCAGAAAAGCCTGTCAGCGCTGTGATTTCAATAGAGATTGATCATTTATTTGTGAAGGGTTTTTCCCTCGTGCATTTTCTTTTTTTAAAAAAATCTTATTTTCTATCCAAAAATGTTACGGTGTCTTGAGCCAAACACTAGGAAAAACAGTTTTGTGGTAGGGAGCTCAAAGCTGCTTGTTTATATCCTGACTGGATTTTATTTGTGAGGGCATCTGTTTTCTGATATTCAGACGCTTCCTCTTCCATTGTCATTTCCCGTGACTCACGCACAGGGTATTTGTTCAGGTTTCATGGAATTTTCCCAAATACATTTACCTTTGGTTGATTTACAAAATGTAAACCGTATTGCCACATGTGTGCGTGTGCGTGTGCGTTTGCAGGGGGAGAGTGTGTTACAGAAGGTGTCACTTGAGTATGAAACTTTTCCGAGAATAGGACATTTCTAGTAATCAAGTCTCTAAGAGTGTCCTGAAGGACATAGTTTGGTTCTAAAATGTAGTTTTATACTCGTCCTTAAAAATAACTTGTTTCTGCTCGATGAATTTGGTTACGAGTCCACTTCCATGTATTCTTGAGTGAGAAAGTGAGGAAAGGGTCTTTTTGAAATACAGCTCCAGTCAGTGTAGGCATGTGGACTGCCTACTCGTGTCTGTTCCATGAATTAAAAATAGCAACATTTCACCATGAAGATACTCTGAAAGACCAAAACAAAACAAAACAAAACAAAACCCCTACAGTGAGAGATTGTAATTTCACAAGTTAGGAAAGAGGAAGCATCTGAAAATTGGACTTGTTGGCTGACTGGGGGGAAAAATATTTCAAGAACATGAAAACATACCGTCAGGACTGCTGGTATCATCTGTCCTTTTCCCGGTACAGGCTTCGCAGGCTGCTCAGGAAGCCGAGATCAATGCCAGAAAGGCCAAAAACTCCGTTACCAGCCTCCTGCACCTGATTAATGAGCTCCTGGAGCAGCTGGGTAAGTGGCTGTGGAGTCATTGTCAGCCACCCCCGGATCCTTTGTGCTGCCTTTGTGGTCTGATGCAGTCGACGCAAAAGCGGATAGTACAGCGGGACTGTTGTGTGAACCGAATCAGGACTCGAGGTCATATTAACTCAGCTACGAGGTCCTTCCATGGCATATGATCTGAGTCCTGGAATCTGACCGCGGTCCAAGGACTTATAAAATTAGGAAGACAGGCTGCCAGCGAGGGTGGCTTACTTGTGGTCGATGGTTATGATACACTGAACGGTGATTATTCTGAGCTCATCCTGCTTGGCAGAGTGTCTTTAGAGAATTTAAAGTGAAGGATTTCAGTGCTAGAGTGAAAGAACACTTTAAGCTGGTGACAACTTCACTGCCTGGAATTCTTTTCATTTGCTAATTAAAAGGAGAATCTGATGAGGTGACAGTTCTTGAAAAAGAGAATAAGCTTGATTTTTCAAGGAAATTCAAGCATGTTGAAATGCTCTTTTAATCCAGGGTGATAGGGAGCAGGCTTCGTTACAGGACAGATGTACTTTTGTCGCCAGCCTCCATTATAAAGTGGTCATACCCCAGCCCGTACGGCTTTGTGGCAAGACATTTTGCTTTAATTTAGCCTTGAAGGTTTGTTCAGTGTTTTGTTTGGGGTGGTTTTTTTGTTTTGTTTTGTTTTGTTTTGGAGGGTGGGGGAGGATATATTTTTTATCTGTCTCAAATATCAAGAATAATAAATTATGTGCTGTCAGATGGGTTTTAAAATGAAAGGAGCTAGAAGAGGTAGCTTTTTGTGGCAGAAAGGGCTGGATTTTAAAGTTAGTCAGGCTTGGGTTGGAATCTTTGTTTTGTTGCCTTGTAAACTGTGCAAACTTGGGCAAATTACTTAACATCTGAGAATCACTGGCAGAATATGGTCTTGTGAGAATTTAATCTCACAAAGTACAGTGTACATAAAGTGTTGAGCTCTGTGTGGCTGTCTGCTTTCATTAACTATGGAAGCAATTCTTTCCAGAAGAACCTCCTTTTCTTGCTAATTTTAAAGTGAAGCTTTTGCTGGAATTATTCCAGCATTTTCATCCCTGGCCATTTTCCATAGGAGGCCTCCAAATAGAGTCTAACTCCTGAAAGCAGGACAGGACTCCCCAGAACCAACCCAGCCTCCCTGGAAGCTAGAGAGCCGAGGGCTTAGAGTTCTAGCCTGAAGATTTGTATGTTCATTAGATGGCATTAAAATGACATACAGATTACATACATAAACATGAAAATGGTATCAAACGTTACCAGATGACCTTCAAAACCTCAGGTGAGGCTTAAGGTCTCAAGCACGGCAGCTGTGTATTTAGACAACATCTCACAAAAATTGTTTCCTCAGAGAAAACATCCAGCCCAGTATCCATTATATGCTCTGACCTGTCCTCGTCGAGTTAGGTCCATGTTTATACTTGGTCTGTATTGTTCATGCCCTTGCACGACATGAACGATCTACAAGTCCCGTTTGCAGGCCACCACTGCATAGCGGCAGCTGCTGGGCTTCATTTATAAGAAAGGCTAGTGGAGGGGCGCTTGGGTGGCTCAGTGGGTGAAGCATCTGCCTTCGGCTCAGGTCATGATGCGGAGCCCCGCATCGGGCTCACTGCTCGGCGGGAAGCCTGCTTCTCCCTCTCCCACTCCCCCTGCTTGTGTTCCCTCTCTCGTTGTGTCTCTTTCTGTCAAATAAATAAGTAAAATCTTTTTTTAAAAGGGGGGGCTAGTGGAGGTGCTTGCGGAGCGATGTGATGATTCTTACTGGGTGCATCTGTTTCCTCCTGTGTCCTTTCTGACTCTACAGGGCAGCTGGACACAGTGGACCTGAACAAGCTCAATGAGATCGAAGGCACCCTGAACAAAGCCAAAGATGAAATGAAAGTCAGTGATCTGGACAGGAAAGTGTCTGATCTGGAGAATGAAGCCAGGAAGCAGGAGGCCGCCATCATGGACTATAACAGAGATATCGAGGAGATCATGAAGGACATTCGCAACCTGGAAGACATCAAGAAGACCTTACCATCTGGCTGCTTCAACACCCCGTCCATCGAAAAGCCCTAGAGTCATCTTTTAGGGCTGGAAGGCAGCACCCCCCAACCGGGGAGCCGTTGTGAGGCTATAGAGTGCCTTAACACACAGATTACATTTTTTCAGACCCCCACTTCTCTGCTGCTCTCCACCACTGTCCTTTTGAACCAGGAAAATTCACAAAGCTTAAAGAGAAGCAAGTCAGACATCATGAATCAGGAACAAAGGGTTTTATCTGATAGTCTCTCTTCCACGGAAGGCACTCCCTTACCCACACTTTCCCTTCTGAGTCGCGTGAGGACGTGGCATCTTACGTGATCGTACAGTGGTGTAAACACTTCGTGAGAACCATTGTCTGCCGGGGCTGAGCAAGTGGCCCTCCCTTTTCTCATGGATACCGGCAGAACCTCCTCGGTCTCAGTACTCTTGTTTCTATGAAGGAAAAGTTTGGCTACTAGTAGCAGCGTTGTGATGGCCAGGATATCCAGTCTGTTGATAAAGAAAGTGCACCTACATCTACCACCCCTCCTCCTTTTACGAAAAAGGAAATAAACGTCCTGTGCCAAAGATATTGGTCACTTAGAACGTCAAGAGCCATCGTCAGTTGCTTTAACTATTTTGAGTATAGGACACTGAGCCATCCACGGGTAAGGCTGCAATTATTCCTGACAGTCTCCAGGAGAATGAGGCTGCAGAAGTAGGCTGAACATTTTCTCATATGTTAATAATTGACTAGGAAGATACACTTTTTTTCAGATCTTTGGGCAGCTGATAAATCTGGATGGGCAGCTTGCACTCACCAATAGACGTCTTCTGATATTCCTATAAATGGAATTTATACAGAAGAAATAGGGATATGATAACCACTAAAGTTTGTTTTGTTTTTTTTCCAAAATCAAACTAATTCCTAGAGCTTTTTTAGTGTGTTAGTCTTGGAACTAGTGCTGTTATCTGGTAGAGAGCAGTCGATCCCTAAGATCTTGACAAACAAGAAACAAGCCGCCTTGCCCTAGTCTTTCCTCGCAGAGGGATACAACTCAGATGCAACTTGTATTGTCAGCATCCCGTATGTCCATTTTTTTCTTCCACTGGGGAGAGATGACACTTCTGACCCTTATCCTCAGTTATCTTCTGATGTTCCCATCTTCTAGGGTCCCTCTACACGCCTGCCAAATCCTGGTGGCAAATCCCTACACTCCGTAGTTCACACAGCTGCCGTGAGCACCATCTAGATCCTGCACTTTGTGATTGAAACCCGTTCGAAACCTTCCCTCTCAGTGCAGAGGGAAGACCCGTAGGTGGACTTGCCTAGCTGGCTTCTCAACTTTGGATCCTCAGCTCTGTGGTTTTCTTTCAAGATCACAGTGTGAAGATTCTCTGCCCCACAACGCCTTCCTCCTACCAACCCACCTTTGAGATTCATATATATTGCCTTTAACACTATGCAACTTTGTACTTTGCGTAGCGGGGGGAAAGAAACTATTATCTGACACACTGGTGCTATTAATTATTTCAAATTTATATTTTTGTGTGAATGTTTTTTTTTGTTGTTGTTTATCATGATTATAGAGTAAGGAATTTATGTAAATATACTTGGTCCTATTTCTAGAATGGCACTGTCTGTTCACTTCTTCATTTTCCCCCTTCACTGGCACAATGTGTCTGTATACCTCCTTCCCTTCCATCTGCAGTCCTTTGCCTTGCTCCTGTCCCCCGTCGCTCTGCCCTGTGCCTTGTGTCTGCAGCATGTTCATTCTGTAGCGCCAATGTCCACCCGCTTCCCTCCACACCCAGCCGCTCCGCAGGGATGCCTCCCACCCTCCTCCACTGCAGGCCCGGCCCCCCGAAACTGCAGCCTGATGTTCCTGAGGCCCGCTCCTGAGCAGGCATGTTAGGTCAACAGGAGGTGGCGGGATGAAGATATTTTGCTGAACGGCATCTTCAGCATCAATGTGGGCCTAACCGGGAATGAGCTAGAAATGCCCTTTCCAACAGTTGGAGCTATGGATGGGGTCCATTTGAGAAGGGAGTGTGTGATCACTGAGCACTCAGAGGGCACCAGGGATGGAGTACAGACAGAGTGGGGGTGGCCATGCATCGGGGTCTCCCCTTGCCGCCTGCTTGCATACCAGAGTCGGCTCCATAGGCTTTGACTTGGCATACCCCTGGCTTTCCCTCGGCCGCTTCTACTGTTGCCAGAGGCCAGGCTCGTTCCTGCCAAGTTTTCACATCAGCGTCTCCTAGCTAGTTCCTCGTGGTAAGTGGCCACCTCCTAACAGAGACGTTTTGTTCAAGGTCACAGGACAAGGACTGTAGATCGACTGCCGGGATAGTTGTCCCTCTAGCCCGTGGGTCAGCCTCACACCAGTCAGTCGTAGGCCGCAGTGAAATTTGGAGTTTTTTTGTTTGGTTTGGTTTGGTTGCTTTTCTCCTTCTCCATCTGTGTAGTATATTTTTAAACAGAATTTTATTTTTAAAATAAAAAGCTCCTTATAAGACAATACCTTCATTACACTCCTGCAATATGCATTATTTTATTGTATAGTTCTAGTTACCTGAATTTCATGTAATAAAATTGACAGGGTGGCTGCTGAAGAATGCTGGGGGTCGCGGGGGGCGCGTATCCAGCTGCTCTCCAGAATTCTTCCTTGTAATCCCCAGGGTGGCCCTTTGATATGTGCCTTCACCTTAGCTGTTTGCCTTAATCTCTACAGTCTCGCTCTCCAGGGTGGTGAATAAAATGCAACACTTGGCCTTTTTTTTATGTTAAAAAAAAAACAGTATTTTATTTATAATAAAATCTGAATATTTGTAACCCTTTATATTTGGTGTGGCCTGAGTGTGGTACTGGGGACAGAGGATGTTTTGAAAGGTACAATGAAGAGAAAGCTGCTCATAATACCTTCTTTGGGTGACTTATTTCCTTGAGAACAGTCCAATATGTGTGCAGGTACATGCTGTAAGTGTGTGTGTGTGTGTATGTATATATGTGTGTATGTGTGTATATAATACATACAAATAATACACACACACATATATATATATACATATTTTTTTTCCCCTTCTCAGATGGGGATACTTTGGTGTGGTCCAGAGGTAGGCAGACTTTTTCTGTAAAGAGCTAGACTGTACATATTGTAGGCTTCACATGCCCTGTGGTCTCTGTTACACCGACTTTGCTCTTGCAGCCTGAAAGCAGCCCGGACAATGTGTAAACAAATGAGTCCGACACAACTATTTACAAAAACAGGCGCGGGTCTGAGGGCTGCCATGTACTGGATCCCTTGGGGTATGATTAATGCCTGCTTAGTGACACCTGAAGACGATTTTAAAATTATTTGGGCTTCTTAAATTAGCAGCTGTATATAAAAAGTTGTCTTTCTACCTTTAAATATGCCCATAACTTCAGCTAAAGGGGGTCTCTTGAGGTGATGAAAACCACTCTCAAACATAAGGGAAGAGAGGGGAAAAAGTAAGTGATGTGCTGAGCCGACAGGCCAGAAGTAGCTCATCTGTGCCTCACCCCATCTGGAGGGTTGACCCCACGGGAGTAACCTGAGGCCAGGTGAAGAGTTTCAGATACAGAGACAGCAGGAAGGCTTTGGTTTCCTCTTCGGTGCTCTGTTCATAGCCCTGAGTCCCTGCGGATGACCTGCCACCTTCCTGATCTTCTCAATCCTTGTAACTATGACACCTGTGAAGAACCTGAACTCTCCTCAATTGGACTTGCTCAGAGAGAGCTTTAGAGGGCACTAGTTCCTCGCTTTCACGCATACCCTGTTCTTAACCTGTTTGTAGGACCTGATTCAAACGCAAACACAACTTTCTAGTTACTGTGTCCAAGTGATGAGTGGGATTTTAAAAACTTGCTCCTATTCCTTTTGTTAGTTCAGGGTCAGCAGTTTCTCCAAAGTTGGTATCGGTATAATCTGATTCAAAATATCCCCAAAGGCTTACTCCTTAAAGTAAGCATTTTTAGCCCCCTGATAAATCTGAATTCACCAGCCCTACTTCACTAAGCTCAAAATGGAATGCTGAAGAAGACCTCTGGCACCCAGGAGAGCCACCAAGTAGAAAGGCAGATGGCACCTGCTTCGTAGGGTGAGGAAGGACCCATCCCAATGAAAGATCACCTCTTTCCAGGCCCTTAGCTTATGGGACCAGAAACAAGACAGTTGTACATAGCAGGTAATTTTGCCTGTTCACACTAAGCAGGTTTAAATGAAGTAGGTATTAGTCACTGGAGTGAAAAGAAACTTCCTAGTAAATAATCTATCAGAGGCTCCAGTGTTTCAGAAGTTATTAGCAAGAGTGCCTTATATTTGTGCTGAGTCCCCCATGATGATTATATCTGCTCTCCACAAATGATATTCTAAATAGAAATTAATTATATGCAGGGCGCCTCAGTGGCTCAGTCGGTTAAGCATCTGCCTTCGGCTCAGGTCATGATCCCAGAGTCCTGGGATGGAGCCCCCTGCAGGCTCCCTGCTCAGTGGGGAGCCTGCTTCTCCCTCTCCCTCTGCCCCTACCCTGCACGTGTTCTGTCTCTTTCTCTCTCAGATAAGTAAATAAAATCTTTTTTTAAAAATGACATGCTTAAGAAGAAATATTTAGCAGAAGTCAAATAAAAGCTAAGAAGTTCCTGGTTGGGAATTCAAATAAGAGAAACCTCAACATTTCCAGTGTTGTTATAACATGTCATTTCTTTAACTCTTCTCCATGGTGTTCTTTCTCCTTTCCATTACAGGAAAGCCTGAGGTCAAGGTGTCACCTGCTCTGTTGACATTGGTCAGTCCTTCCTTGTGTCCACCACCCCCCCAGCCTTGTACTGGCTTCTAGCTTTGACACATGTTTATTGATCAGGTGTCTCTCACCGACCTTTCCCCCCAACCTCCCTTCTACTCCCCAAGATCCGGTCTATTTCTGTCCACATCCTCAGGGCTAGGAGGCATACAGGAAGTGGTCACTGGGTTTTCTAAATGGTCTAAAGGTAAAATCAACCTTTCTCATTTGCCTATTCTCCCATTTCTGTTACTTTCCCCCTGCATGAGCAGAAAGGGAGGCTTATGGATGCTTGTTAATGCCCTCTGTCCCCTGCTTTCAGCATTGTTCTGCTCTCTCAGTACTCCCACCGAAGGAGGGATTTGCAGGAAGAGAAGCAAAACCTCTGTCTTTCCCCAAACGGCACAGCACCCACACACCACACATAGCTCTGCAAGCTGCAACTGGCTGGTGTGATCCGGTCTGCAAGGCCCGCTCCTCTGCATCCCAGCCTCACACTAGCTGCTCCCAGCACTGCACGTGTGTCTGCCAGTTTTACCCACAGCCCCTTCTGTAGATACCTCTGGCTCCTGGCCCACATTATAACATTAGTTCCCTTTCTCTTTACCTAACTCCTGGGAATGGGCCTGGTAAATTTCAACAGCTTGGTTAGTGTTTCATCCTGTTCGCCCGGGTGCCTTGGAGAGCCTTGTAATATAGGCCATGCATGGATTGCTTGTGATGAATTCACTATAGTTTGTATTTATTTCTATAAGAAGTTGAACATCAGGCCCTTGATCATGCCCTTAAGCATCTGCCTTCGGCTCAGGTCATGATCCCAGAGTCCTGGGATGGAGCCCCCTGCAGGAATGTAACCCCAGGGTTACATTCTTGATCAAGGGGATCAAGAATGTAACCCTCGGATACAGCATTGTTCCCATGAGTATGTCAATTTAACTGATTCTCTGAAATGTGCCTGGTCATACCTTTGAGGACACCTCTCTATCCTCCCATAATCCTTTTTCACCATGACTAGTAACCAAAAATTCTACTTGAACTTCAGACTGTTGCTTTTGAGCCTGTGGTTTCTGTACTTGTACTGAGATCCTTTGTCATTTCAGTAACTAAATGCAACCATCAGGAGCGCCAGGGCAGCTCAGTCAGCTAAGCATCTGACTCTTGATTTTGGCTCAAGTCACGATCCCAGGGTCCTGGAATCGAGCCCCCCACTGGGCTCTGCGCTCAGCACAGAGTCTGCTTATCCCTCTCCCTCTGCTCCTCCCCCAACTCCCTCTCTTTATTTCTGTCTAAAATAAATAAAATCTTTAAAAAAAAATAAGTAAGTGCAATCATCAAATTGTGTGCCATAGCAACTAGTGTTAAGAATTTCTAATGCAGGGGCGCCTGAGTGTCTCAGTCGGTTAAGCATCTGCCTTTGGCTCAGCTCATGATCTCAGGGTCCTGGGATCGAGTCCCCATGTCAGGCTCCCTGCTCAGTGGGGAGCCTGCTTCTCCCTCTCCCTCTGTGCTCCTCTCTCTCAAAAATAAATAAATAAAAATATTTAAAAAAAAAAAAGAATTTCTACTGCAACTCCTTTCTGAATATTCTGTGCTTGCCTTCCAGGATGTAGGATCCGATTTTTCCTCTGTTGTCAGTTGATCCCCGTACTTTGCATGGGCAGTTTTTTCCTCCTGAGCATGGTTTCTAAGTTGAGGTTAGTGCCGAGTAAGCTCAAGTCCAGCCATGAGCAGAAATGTCTGGAGAAGATGTGCTGTCCTAGTGTGGATTACACGTTCCTGGGTTGCTGAGCCAGCGTCCAAGATAAAGTCTCAGGAGAAACAACTGTGATTTCAGTGATTACATGTTTAGCAGGGTCAGAGAAGTTTGTGTTACAACTTGCTCATCCCTCTTGCCTCAGACAGTTTGCTATCTGCGCTGTCTCGGTGGGGCTGAGACAGAGGCTCAGACCTGGCCAGAGAGATGGGTTTTGCCACATAGATTTCAGACAGGTTGCCCTCCTTACATTTCTGAAGGACTGGGGAAGGACTAACGCCATCAAGATATTTTGCACCATATACTATGTTTTTAAAGGTACCTTCATGATTATTTTCTTTCATTTGCCCCTGATTTATTGAGGATCTTCGTTTGGCCAATGAGATGCAACCATGGCTTGCTGCCCCATCACCCTAATCACTATTTTAGCATATTGCCATATTCTCTCATGATTTTGATCCATTTTCCTATTATGTACATGTACTTTATAATAAGGTTCCTCAAATCCCTTTTTTGGAGAGATCAAGGCAGGATTTAAATATATTAGTAATTTGCCCAATATTAAGGAACCAGTTAGTGGCAGAATTATTACATGGAATGGAATTGTGTTTCAGCATCTGGGCCATATACCCTACACAGCTCACCCCCTCTCGTTGCCTGTGGTTTTTCCCTCTCTTTCTCTTCCCTTACTTAGGATCAGGGATAAGGAGCATAGAGCTGGCTTACCTAGCTTCCTCTCATGTTAACATCTGATATAAGCATGGTACATTTATCAAAACTAAGAAACTACTATTGGTAGAAGACTTAACTATAGTCTTTTGCCTGCTTTTAAAAAACCTTTTTTGAGACCCCATTTTTAAAGTAATACTGAAGTAATACATGGGGCGCCTGGGTGGCTCAGTCGTTGGGCGCCTGCCTTCGGCTCAGGTCATGATCCCAGGGTCCTGGGATCGAGCCCTGCATCGGGCTCCTGCTTGGCGGGAAGCCTGCCTCTCCCTCTCCCGCTCTCCCTGCTTGCGTTCCCTCTCTCACTGTGTCTCTCTGTCAAAAAAAAAAAAAAAAAAATATATATATATATATATATATATAAATAAATAAAAAATAAAATAATACTGAAGTTTATTTTTTTAAAATTTTTTTAAAAGATTTTATTTATTTATTTGAGAGAGAGAATGAGATAGAGCATGCGGGGGAGGGTCAGAGGGAGAAGCAGACTCCCTGCTGAGCAGGGAGCCCGATGCAGGACTCGATCACGGGACTCCAGGATCATGACCCGAGCCGAAGGCAGTCGCTTAACCAACTGAGCCACCCAGGCGCCCAGTAATACTGAATTTTAAAGCAAAATGAAAAATACTCAGCATTAATACCCAAGCTATGGGACAACCGGAGTGTGGATAGTTGATTTTACTTTCGTAATACAATCAAGACTGCCCGATGTATAATGTGTTCCTAATTAACTGCAAGTAATGTCATTAAACAACTTGCTAAAATGTCCTGAAAGTTTCAAAAGAGATTTTTAAAAGATCCATTAGAATGAACATGTCATTCATAACAATATGCCACAAATTTAAGTATTTATTAGAAATAGAAAATTTATAAAGATTACATTTAAAAATTTTTATTACATCATTTCAGACCTACAGAAAAATTGTAAGAATAGCATAAAAAGTTCTTCAATACTCTTTCCTCAGATTCCTCAAATGTTAACATTTTATCACATTTGCTTTTTCTCTGCTCTCACTCTTGCTCTCTGCATAGAGAAAAAGAGAGAAATGTTTTAAGTTGCAGACATGATGCCCTCTACCCATAAATACTTCAATGTATATTTCCTAAAGACGGGGAACTTTCTTACATAACTACAGCACAATTGTCAAAATCAGGAAACTACCATTGATACAATATGATTATCTTATCCACGGCCATTATTCAGATTGTACCATTTGTGGTAGGCAGAATAATGGTCCCTGCAAAGATGTCCACAGCCTAATCCCCAGAACCTGTGAATGTGTTAGGTTGCACGACAAAGGGGAATTAAGGTTTCTGATATCATTAAGGTTGTGAATCAGCCAATCTTAAAGTAGATTATCCTGGGTTACCTGGGTAGGCCAACATAATCATAAGGATTCTTATAATTGGAGGAGGGAGGCAGAAAAGGAGGTCAGGGTGATGCAATGAGTTGGGGACTCAGCCTGCCATTTGGGGCTTAAAGATGGAGTGGGAGGCAGGAGCCAAGGAATGTGGGCAGCCTCAAAAATCTGCAAGAGGCAGGGGAAGAGATTCTCCCCTAGACCCTCCAGAGGGGGAACACAGCCCTGCTGACACTTTTGAGTTTAACCCAGGAAGATCCCTGTCAGACTTCTAACCTACAGAAATAAAAGAGAATAAAGCTGTATTGTTTTAAGCCACTAAATTTGAGGTCACTTGTTGTGCAGCCATAGAAAACTAATATACCATTTGTCCCAGTAATATCTTTTTAAAAAAGAGAAAATCTGAAACTATGTGTTCAGTTGTCATGTCTCTTTTATTTCCTTTACTCTGGAGCAGTTCCTGAGTCTTCCTTTGTATTTTCTGATGTTGACATTTTAAGAAAATAGACAGTTATTTTGTAGCATGTTCTTCACTTTGGTTCCTTTGATGTTTTCTCTTGATTGGATTCAGGTTGTGCACTTTGACAGCGAGATCGCAGAAGTGATGCTGAATTCCCTTCAGTACATAGTAACAGGAGGCACATAAGTCACTGCTGACAGTGCTCACTTTGACAGCTGATTGGGGTGGTGCCTCCCAGATTTCTCCATTGTGAAGTTACTCGGTAGCCCTTTGTAATTAGTAAGTGTCTTATGAGGACATACTTTGAAACTATATAAATATCCTGTTACTCCTTACACTTTTACCCACTAGTTTTAGCATCCATTGATGAGGCTGCCAAAGGGAGATTCTCTAATTCCATCATTCTTTATATATATATATATTAGTTGGCATTATTCTGAGAGGTAGTTTTTCCTTCTGTCCCACTTTTTATGTTAGATCTTCATATTAGATTTATGGATTCCTCTCTTATTTAATAAGTTACAATAGGTTGTTCTTGATATTTATTTTGATCTTTAAATGTCCCTTATTTAGCCGTGGGGTAGCTCAAAGCTGACCCCTGTGATCTTTTGATAATTTCCCTCATTCTTTGAGTGTTATCTTACTTTTGGCACATCAAGACATTTCAGGCTCATCTTGTATTTTCTGTGCCATAATCCTGGAACCAGCCACTCCTCCAAGGAGCAAAATTAGGTTTCATTAATTCCCCAAACGCCAAGAGCCAGCAACAACAAAAATGGGTCACTCAAATTGATGAAAAACTCTCAAAGATGATGCTGAATTTTGAGCAAATTGTTTATTAGGCTACTTGGCTTTAGGGAGCATGGCCTATTTTATGTATTATTGACAAATATTTTTGGAGCACTCATTGCTTTTGCAGCCTACCTGGCACCAGTACCCATGCGTTTTACACTGTGACAAAGGGTATTTTTCCTACTTTGAGAAATCTATTTAAGTAGGGGAGGCAGCAAAAAACAAAACATAAGAAATAGTAAAAAAAAAAAAAAAAAAAAGAGGAAAACATATCTCTTTAAATAGGGATATGTGAACATGTTGGTAAACAGATGCATAGGAACATTATATATTGATATTAGTATATTGATTTATTCACTAAAATAAATAAATGCTAAGGACTGTTCTTTTTGCTAAGTCTGTGAAGGACAAGTTATATTTGTATGAAAAGGTATAATTTTTGGCTGTGTTGAAGAGAATATGGTGTGGGAAATGGGCTCAGGGACATTGATCCAGATTTGAAAAGGCGGACAGCGAATTCGATGATACGCAACTGAGTGGTTGAGTTTTCCTCCCATCCACTGTTCTCTGTATTGAAGATGTTCTGGAACCCAGCACTGTAGTCTCTAATCACAGGGAGAACTCTTAGGCTCCATGTGCTCAGTTTCCATGTTCCAGTTTTTGATTGATTATTGTTGACTGTCATCTCATAAGACCAATGACATAGCAAATTATTTCATTATTTCAAACTCTCACTGTTTATTGAGGCTCTACAGAAGTGCCCAGTTATTAATCAGAGCCCAAACGAGAAAGATCTCGCCATGTTGAGATCAAAAAGAGTAGTTACCGAACTATTGATAGTTTATTAGTGTCTAATCATATTCTAAAGAATGGCTGGCAAAAACTATTGTGGACTTTTTTGTGCCTTTGTGCTGAGTTTGGTGAGGGTTGAATATGTAATAAAATAAAGTTTGTATTCACATAGGATTGTGGACTCAGGAGTTCTCCTAGAGCAATTGTACTCAAAGTGAAGTCCTAGAGCCAGCAACGTCTGCCTCACCTGTTAACTTCTTAGAAATGCATATTCTCGATACCACCTAAGACCTACTGAATCAGAAATTCAGGGGCGGAGGGGTAAGAGGGTAATCTGTGTTTTAACAAGCCCCCTCCAGGGGATTCTGATGCTGGCCAGAGAATTAGAGTGCTGTGTATTGGTTCTCAACAGTTATAACTTATGTGTCTGTGTGTTGGACTCAACCAGGCATTATTTTTACTCTCAGCTACCCTTGCTGGGTAGCTCTTTGAATTGGGAAGAATGTTCAGAATATGTGCTAATTACAGTGTTAGAGACAAACAATATTAACTCTTCTCTGTGCTTAAAACTTATGCTAAAAACTCTAACTACATAAACATCAAATTGGTTAATTAATCAAGACATTCATCTTATGTAATACAAAAGCCTTTTTAAAAAGTAGGTGAAGACTGACAAATCTATTTAAAAATTTTTAATATAAGTATTTTTGTTTCCAATTGATTTCTCTACTTTTCACAAGATCTTCTAAATAATAATTTCTATCCACTAGATGTGAACAGGCCAAAAGATCATGGGAGAGACTAGACTTTCTATGATTCATAATTATCATCTAATGCTATGAATTTGGCAAGCTTGTTCTGAACGTTTCCACAAGCATGAAATAAAAGAGAGACAAGTCATTTAATGTGGGAGATGCATTTGAAATTAGGTAAAGCAACAAATATACCTTAAATACATCCAAAGAAGTTCAGTTTAAAACCTCAGACCCCACTGAGTGGCCACAATTTATGGACAAGTTAACTGTGTACCCTTAACTAAGTCTCTCAACCCTGCCTATTTTTTCTATAAATGGGGCTGTCACAACCCCACAGAATTGTTCAAGTCAATGGGTAAGTATGTAAAAAAAATACAAAATTTAGTATAATCAGGTAAATTAAGTTTTTGTGGGGTTGGAAGCTTGTGCAACTTGGGGCCGTCTTTTAAAAAATATATAAGATCAGGCGCCTGGGTGGCTCAGTTGGTTAAGCGACTGCCTTCGGCTCAGGTCATGATCCTAGAGTCCCGGGATCGAGTGCCGCATCGGGCTCCCTGCTCAGCTCCCTGCTCTCCCTCTGACCCTCTCCCCTCTCATGTGCTCTCTCTCTCTCTCACTCTCTCTCTCTCAAATAAATAAATAAAATCTTTAAAAAATATATATATATATAAGATCACAAATGCAAAAGTAAGTGTGGAGCCGGAAAGGGGCCCATGAGCTCCATTACTTCCACATGGCACCTCCGTGCTGTGACTATATTTATTTTCAGCGAGTTGCTTCCTTTATGTCACTGTGTCATCAGGTGGGAGCATGACTGTACTTCCCTTCCACGGCAGACACCTCAGCCGCCGTCTGGTCAGGAGAACCTGTTTGGTGTGCTCACTGCATGACGACAGTGGGTGCGGCTCAGAGGGGAGTGCCAGGCTGTACAGACCATGCCCAGAGGCTACAGAATCAGACTTTTGTCGGAGGAAGAAAGAGCGCCCGGAGGCATGCATTCACCGGAGCAATGGTGAATGGCTTGACTGGGCAGAGCCTTCCAAATCTTGATCATTAAACCTCTTAATCTCAAACATGGAAGAGGCAAAACTCAATTTTTAAAGATCACTTGTTAAAATAGGACCACTCCTATCCTCAGGAAATTGCACACCAGAGACCGTCTCAAGGACTGGAGTCATTTTGAGATGCTTTGTGGCCCAAGCCTGCTCTAAGCATGCACCGTGCTGAATAGAGCATAAACTCGGGACAGCGAAGACACAGACCCTGATGTTTCAGCCAGGACTTGATGCTACTTGCTTTTTCTTAAAACAAGACAAACAGCAACAACAACAAAAACAGTGCTATTTCAATGTGTTGAAAGAGCTGAACTCTTTTTTTAAAAGTTCCAGTTAACACAGAGTGTTATATTAAGTGCTTATCGGGGTAAGTGTATTCTTAATGCCCTTCGCCGATTTCACAGTCCCTCCCCCCACTGCCCCCACCAAAAGAATCTGAATTCTTTTGAAAAAATTTGTTTATTTATTTTTAAGTAATCTCTATACCCAACATGGGACTTGAACTTACAACCCCAAGGCCAAGAGTTGCATGCTCTACCAACTCAGCCAGCCAGGCCCTCTAAAGATCTGAACTCAAGCTTACCCTTCTGAGTCTATATTTCTGGAGCCTGTGAGCTGGTGCAGAATAATAATAGTGTCCTTCATTTAGGAAGTCCATCTCACTGGGGACTCCGGAGTAACCTGTGGATTTTTGCTCTCTTAAGTGGCACATTGAAGAATATTCTGATTAGAAAACACTGAATGAAGGACTAGAAGACCTCAGTTACTTTCATCAAAGGAAAAGGATTTCTGATATTTATTACTGAAATAGAACCGAGGCAAGCCCACCTAGTACACTGAGAGTCTACTCTGTGACTTTCTTAAGGAACCTAGGAAAGAGGCTCGCCACCTGTGAATGATTTACACAAATTACCTAGGCCCACATCAATATCTGCAATAGAGGAACTCTAGTTTTTATTCATATGGGCATCATTATATCAAGCAAATTTTAGACAAGTTTTATTTACTGACTCCTAAGTATCTAAGAAACTTCATAGTGATCTGTCTTTCTACACCTATCTACTGAGAACCAGCTCCGTGTGAGGCCCTGCCCACGGTGGTGAGGATAGAGCAGTGTACAAAATAAACAAAGACCCCTGCTCCTATGGGACTTATGTTCTAGTTAGGGAGACATAATAAACAAAAGATGAATAAAATATGTAAATATTAGCCAGTTGTGTAGCACTTAATATATTCCAGGTGCGGGTCTAAGAACTTTATAAATATTATGCCTATACCCTGATGAGGTGGATGCTATTTATTATTACCATTTTGTAGACGACAAAAATTAAGAATAGAGAGATTCTATCTTTTTTTTTTTAAGATTTTTATTTATTTGACAGAAAGAGACACAGCAAGAGAGGGAACACAAGCAGGGGGAGTGGAAGAGGGAGAAGCAGGCTTCCCACCGAGCAGGGAGCCCGATGCAGGGCTTGATCTCAGGACCCTGGGATCATGACCTGAGCCAAAGGCAGACACTTAACGACTGAGCCACCCAGGCGCCTTGAGAGATTCTATCTTGACTACCGGCTAAGTAACAAGCCAGGCCTCGAACTCAGGCAAACTGACTAAGTCCTACCTGTATCCCAACCGCCACATTATAATGCCTCTATGTGGCCCCAATGTCTAGGGGGGCAGAAAGTTCTAAGGAGAAAAACAAAGCAGGAAAGGGGGAAAGAAGGGGCTTGGGGGATGGGGAGGGCCTTGAAATTTGATACAAGATAGTGGAGAAAGCCCCACAAAGAAGATAGCATCTGAGTAAACCCAGAACCACACAGATATCTGGAGAAAGCACATTCCAGGTAGGGACACAAGAGATTGCAAAAGCTCCAGAATGGAACCAGCCATGTGGCTGAGGGTGAGTGAGAAGGAAGACAGTGAGGTGATGGGTGGGTCGGGGTGGGGAGTGGGACACACCATGTGAGACTGATGCCATTACAGGGACTTTGGCTTCAACTCAGAAGTTGGTGGAGTACCTAGGAGCTTTTATAATAAGGCATGATGAGATCTGAATTATACTATAATAGGAGGAGCCTGGCAGTTGTGTTTAGACTAAAGGTGGGCAGAGGCAAAAGGAAGGAGATGAGACAGGAGGCTATCACAATAATCTAAGCGAAAGATGAGGGGGTTTGTATTAAGGTGATCATAATGGAGGTGATGAGAAGTGGTCCAATTCCTATCATGATCTGAAGGTAGAGTGAGCGGTGAGAAAAAGAGTCAAGAATGACTTTAAGGTGCTTGGACAGAACATGCCACTGGTTTTATTTTTATTCCTCACTCATTTTCAGGCCTTTCCATATAGGGAAGACTGAGGCAGAAGAGGTATAAGGGGCAGAATATCAGGAGCTCAGCTTTATATTACAGCTGAGATGTTAATTACCCATCCAAATGTAGATTTCAATTAGGCAGTTGAACATGATCTTAAGAGTTCAGGGATGCTGTGCAAGCAAGCTAAAGATATAAATTTGAAAGTCGTCGGCAGATATGCTTAAAGCTGTGAGACTAGCTGAGAAAACCAAGGAAGTGAATAGAGACAATAAAGTGATGAGGTCCAAGGCCTGAGCGTTGGGTGGCTTCCCCTCCATTAAGAGGGCACTTCTATGTCCCCAGGTAAGAGAGATGCACATAATGTCCTGGAAACCAAGACAAGTGTTTTAAGGAGAAAGGAATGATCAATTCTGACCAATGATGCTGATAGAACCCAGAAGAGGTAGGCAGAGAATTAGCCATTGAGTTTTACAGCATGGAGGTCCTTATAGACCTTGTAGAGGCCAGCTCAGTGGAGTGTGGAGGCAAAGGCCTGATTGCAGTGGTTGGAGAGGCGTCGTGGGATCTAACAGCAGCAGTTTCAAGAGAGACCAGGAGGTGAGGAACTGAAGAGCGCAAGCACAGACTACTCTTTTGTTGTCCATAAGGGAGGCAACTCTAAAAGGGAACAGAGAAATAGGGCAGAAGCTAAAGTATAACAGTTGAAGGGAGTTTTTGTTTTTTAGGATGAGAAAAATTCAGAAAAGGAAGAAAAAACAACAATGCAGGAGAGAGAGTGAAGAATCCTTCTCTAGGAGGTGGAGTGCTCTCCCTGAGTAGGATAAGGGCTGAGCCTTCCTGTGGGTCATAGGTGGGGTATGTACCGGGGGTGGGGAGGTGGGAAGGAGGGCAGGTCGTTGGATGTGGCAGTAAGAGCCTGTGGGAGAGGTGCTCTGCCAAGTGCTTCTATTTTCTCAGTCTTAGGAAATAGGTCATTGGCAGAGAGTGACATGAGGGAAGAGATGTGAGAGGATTGAAGAAAGGGGAAAGGATGGAATAGTCTTCAAGGAGAATTAGGAGAACCAATGGACTAGGGAAATGCGGTCTAATTGCTCAGAAGCCCCTTGAGGTTAATGAGCATGAATTCGATCTATGGCAGTACCTTAAGCCTGGGATTCTAATGGGACCCTGAAGGGGGGGGAGGTGGGAAATGGGTGGGAAGCCCTGGGATAGCGAGGTGGGACAAGTACAAAGATGGTCAGGTCAGTGGATTGCAGGGGCTGAGGTATCATTAAAGTCAGGGCACTGGACAGACTGAGCTTCCCAACTCAGAGGTGGTGATTAGAAATCGGGGGGCGGGGCGCGCAGTTCTGGAAGAGGTACAGTTACTGGGAATGGCAACATCTAGATGTGATCCCAGGCGTGAGTAACTGAGCAGGGTGTGTTTTACTAGAGAGTGTATTTGGTGAAGCAGTCACACTTTTCTCACATTTTCAACCCTGTCCCAGTTGAAGCCACCTCAATAAATTGTCCAAAACGTTGTTTTATTTCTCAAATGAAACTGAATGACATCTTTGTTCACTGGCAGCCATAGTCCATGAATGACCCATGGTGACTCATCAATGCCCTGACTCTCTGCATCCTGCCCACAGACACATGACTAGGACATTTGACGAGAATCCCTGATAGGAAAGGATGGCTTTGAATCCCCAGTGAAGATTACCATACATACTTGGGGTTGATGAATTATACTTGAGTAATTTCTGTAAAGCCAGTGGTTTAAGAAGGGATATTTTATTGATTCTAACCAAATAGCAGATTACCGTAGTTCCCTTTGTGGTTGCCATGTGCATTCTGCAAATTGGCCTTCTTTTAAGTATACCCCACAAGGCAAAGAATTTGAAAACCAGTACCCAGAAAACCTAAATCAGAACCCTTAATTTGAATGTTTTTTTTCCCCAGCAACTGAGTTCACTGAAAAAACAAAACAAAAACAAAAAAAAACTTCAAGAATATAAGCTCATATGAATTATCTCACCGAAAAAAGATATTAAAGAGACAAAGAACTATCCAAAATTTCCAAGTGAGATCAAAGGGTTGAGTCAAAATTTGGCTTACATTGTCTGTGTTAACTGTAGTGCTAAAGAGTAAAAATGGTGGTTAGGAAGGAACCAGATCCAAACTCTTCAAGAAGGATTGTAGTAGGGGTGCCTGGGTGGTACAGTCAGTTAAGCACTGGACTCTTGATTTCAGCTGAGGTCCATGTCTCAGGGTTGTGGGTTCAAACCCACATTGGGCTCCATGCCCAGCATGGAGTCTGCTCGTCCTTCTTCCTCTGCTCCTCCCCCCACTTGGGGTTGCTCTCTCTCTCTCTCTCAAATAAATAGATAAATAAAATCTTTTTTTTTTTTTTAAGAGAGAAGCAGGCTTCCCGCGGAGCAGGGAGCCCAATGTGGGGCTCGATCCCAGGACCCTGGGATCACGACCCGAGCCAAAGGCAGACGCCTAATGACTGAGCCACCCAGGCGCCTTGATAAATAAAATCTTTTAAAAAAAAGATTGTATTAATCATGCTTTAGACAATTTGGGTGACACAGAGAGGACATCTGGCTTGTTAAATGAAGGCATGAATGCCTCAGTCGGAAAATGAAATGCTATACCTTAGGGAAGTCTGTTAGCAAGGGTCTCGTTAGCCAGAAACCATATCCAACCCCAACATCTTCTTTCCTGAACTCTCTATTTAATCAAGGATTCTCCATTTGCTGTCTTTATAGGAAGTGGGGGGGTTAAGGAGGCTCTGAACTGGCCAGGATAATTCATTTTAAGAATCTTCATGATGATACACAGGAGCTGTTCAAAGCCATTTTCCTTCTGTCATTTTAATGGCCTGAGATAACAGATCGAAATGAAGGCCTGTCCTTGGCGCTGGTGAAAGCAGAGCAGAAGACAGGAACGGGGGCCAAGGCCACTGGGGGACGAATGCTTCTACACACCATGCTATGGGTGGGTTTGCCAAGGGATTGTCAGAACCCTGGAATGCTGTGACAAGAGCTGTACCCGACCTAAGCGGGGGGCGAGGAACCCAGTGAGCACATTAGGGTCCTCTCTGTCTTGAGGTAAACTTCCGAGAGGTGAGCAAACACTTACCTATTTCCATAAGCCTATGCTTTGAAAGCAAATTCTGAATTGCTTTCAGAGAAAAAAAATTCTCTTAAAAAAAATAATGGGGGCTGAACAGATGTAGAAAGATTATAGGCTGATCCAACAATACTCTTTCCCCATTTTCTTTCAAATGAACAACCCCAAACATCACCTTTTCCGTTTTACAAGAAGTCTTTCTATGGAAAAGTTCAAGTGGATTTTCAGCTACCCAGCCAATTATTCCAATTATTTTAATTCGTAGGCATGGAATTTATTCTCAAATAGTTTGGTGGTGGTGGTGGTGGTGGTGGTGGTGTGTGTGTGTGAGAGAGATATTTAAGAGCATGTTAATGCTCGATCAATCTAAAGATGTATGTTTTAGGAGAGGCATAGAGCTAGCTTCCTTTTTGAGGAGGGGCAGGATTCATACCTACAAAAGGAGCCTAATGGCCTGGAACATTAGAAGCACATTCTCGGGACATGCTGAGGTAACCAGTTTAAACTTGCCAAAGGATGCTTTTCCACTTGGCTCACAGCTATTCATTCATATTGGTTTTGACCATCCCACTTGTTTTATTTTTAATTCCTTATTCATTTTCAGGCCTTTCTGTATAGGTTTAGCAAGAAATTGCTAATTCCAGAACTGGCTGGCATTTGTGACACTGAACTAGAAGATTAAGTCAGGTTTTAGAAATTGTTTTTTCATATTTCCTCCATGCCCAGCTTGAAAACACTCCAAATATTAATCCTTAATTATAGAAAGTGGTAAGTTTTAAAGAAACCAATTTGGGGGAAGTTGGCTTTAGACTATTTTTCAGGGGTGCTTTGTAAACACTAAACAATTCATTCAAGCAAAGACTGGCCTAGAATACTTGAGGGGAAAAAACAAATCTCCCATAGAGAAGAAGTCTAAACAATTTATGTAGCTATTCTGCCCTTGAGGAAGTGGAGGGTAACTCCCACTCCTTAGCTGTGGGGCAGCAGGGAGTGACTTCTGAAGAATACAGTATGGAAAGGGGGTAAAGAGTAACTTTATGGTGGAGAAACCTGGCAAAACTGCCTCAGCCAGGTGACTAAGGTCAATGTCAACAGTGATGTCATGCTGATAGTATGTATCCTTGATAGGATGAAATGAAAATGGTACTTACCACTGTGGTCTTCCTCCCCAAAACCCATATCCCCAGTCTAATCATGAGAAAAATATCAGACAAATCCCAACTGAGGAACATTCTACAGAACATGTGACCAGCACTCAAAACTAGCAAGGTCATCAAAAAACAGGGACTGTCTGAGAAATTGTCACAGCCAAGAGGAGCCAAAGGAGACACAACAACTAAGTAGAACGTGGTATCCTGGATGGGATCCTGGAATAGGAAAAGGACATTAGGTAAAAAAAAAAAATTAAAATTAAAGTTAAAAAAAAACCTAAGGAAATCTCTAAGATATGTATCAATATTGCTTTATTGTGGCAAATACACAGTATTTGTGTATGTAAGATGCTAATGTAAGATGTAATCGGGGAAATGGAATATGGGGTATATGGGAATTCTCTGTACTCTATATTTAAGTTTTCTATAAATCTATAGCTTTTCTAAAAATAAAATCTATTTAAAAATTACTTGAATGAGAGGTGAACACACTGCTCTCACACAGTCTGATGCAGAAAGTCTCATCACAAATTGGGCAGTCCTGGGCAGTTGGAACCCTGTAAACATGGACTCCACCATTCAGACTATGCTGTGAAGAGAAGTATGTTCCCAGGATCCCGGCTTCCCCATTCTGGGCCCTTTCCCTTCATAAGGATAAGAACTAATACTAACCAGTGCTGTGCTAAGTATTTAGCTCATTAATTGCCCTTTACCTTCACAGCAGCCAACACTATGAAGTAAGCAGGGGCTGTTGTTATTATTCTTTTATCCAGGCAGAAAATGACACCTAGAGAATGGAAGGGCCCAAGATCACTCTGCCTGGAAGGGTGGAGCTGGGATTAAAACTCCAGACTGTCTGGGCCCCAGAGCCAGTGTTCTTGCACCTCTCTCAACTGTGTACTCCTCAATCTCCTTCACCCCTTCTCTTCCAGGCATTCAGGGGCTCCTATTCTCTCCAGCAGGAATTCTCCTTAGTTGACGAAGGGCCAATTTTATGATGACCCATGGTGTTGGCTGTACTGTGTAGACTTGGTAGAGAAATAATGGAGGCGGGGCAGGTGCCATGAGCAGGGTGGGAAAGCACCACTCTCTGAAGTAATGCCTGGTTTCTAATTACAGCATTGGCCCCGATCCCACACTCAGATCCCCACAGGGACTTGCAGTGAGCCTGAATCCCATCCTCTAGTCTACTCTAGCCCTAAACCCAAGTGTGGTACCCATCTGATGTTTTGGAAACAATCCAACCTTCGGGCATTTTCAAGTGGTTTCTATAATGAGCACTAGTAAACCCACAGGTGTGCCTAAAGGAGGATTTATGAAGCTGAGCATACTTTCCCAACCCTATATTTCAGAAAGGTTGACTCCCTTTTATTTACAAAATAAGGTGAAATTGTATGTGCCAGCCCAAACGAAGAGAAGTAGGCTCTCTTTCATGTTTGCAAAAGATGTGTATAAGGCTTTGAGAGAGTAATTTGAAATGGCAGCTTCTCAAACTCTGCCCTTTCCCAGACATTTCCTTAAATGGGTATGAAGTTCACAATTTAGTAAAGACCCTTGGAAAGGCTAGTAAAAGAATAGACCCATTCAGTAATTTCATAAATATAGGGAGCTAAATGTAAAATATTCCATCATGACTTCCTGCTGGAAAAGTCAAAGCTGGTTTAGGTCACTTGGAGGGGAGATTGCTGTTTGTTTTATGAGTTCCCTGGGGCATGGTGTGGTGACAAGTTTTCTTTTTTTCCCCCTTCGGTTATCTGTTTTCTAATGTTTCCACAGTGGACTTGTGTTGCTCTTATCCTAATAGAAGTAAACAAGAAAAGATATAGACATAGATAAAGGTATCTATCATCTATCTATATATATATATATGGCATCAGAAAGGTCAGATTGTTGTTTTGACAGGAAATGGCTTACCTGGAAAACCGTGATGTGAGCATGCGCAGGAATGGTTCTTCCTGTGACTGACCAGGCATTGCTGAACAATTTGAGGGAGATTTCTCCTGGGAGCACAGCAGGACTCTGGGGGAATTCCTCTAACCGCTGTTGGTGGGTTGAAGATCTGGCAGAAGGTTTGAGTAGTCTGGTTTCACGGAATTAACAAATAACTAGCAGACAATTCATAAAAACAAAACAAAACAAAACACACCGCCAAGGTTGGAACACAGATCAATGTAAGGAACTGATACCAATCAATCTGGAAGAAAAGAATGAGGGTAAGTCAATCACCCTCCAAACTAAGGCTTTCATTCTGAAGCTGGTGTGTTCATTTCTTTTTCCGCTCTGCCCAGGAAAGAACAGGGAGGAAAAAACCGACTAGGTTTACATGTGAGGGACTTATATTGGTCCAATTGAGCCCAACTTTCTCTCCTGTAACATCATGATTTAGGGGATTAGAGTTAGCTACAAAGTGGGTTCATGTGGACCCAAGCCAGGGGTTGGCAAACTTTCTCTTAAAAGGCCAGATTGTAAATACTTGAGGATTGATGGACCATATGGTCTCTGTTAGCAACCACAGAACTCGGTTGTGGTGCAGGTGTCGCCATGGATAAAATGTAGGGGAAGAGTTTGTGTTCTAACAAAACTTCCCAGAAACAGCTGGTGGGTAGGACTTGGCCCACAGCCCTAATTTGCTGACTTCTGGCCTAAGCCAATCATAGTTTTCCTACCCATTTTGCCAGATAGGGTACCCAAGCTTAATCCAATCCGCATAAACTATTTTCCTGGTGATAGTTACTGATTGAGAGATACGCACAGGACCTAAATCAGCCCAATCAGGAAGGGGAAAGATTTTTGTTTGAAGTCTTGGGGAGAGAGATCAATAATCCTGATTGTTACTGGCAACCAGTCTACAACTATGAAGGGAACCAGTGTTCAGATGAAGTGGATTCTGAATAACAGAAGAGAAAGATAGAACTTGGATTCTTGATGGCCACTGGACCATAGGATAATTTAACCCTGTTTCCCCTCCAACCTCTGGATTTTCAATTATTTGAGCCGATAAATTTGCTTATTGTAAAAATCACTTTGAGTTGGGATTTCTACTACTTGCAGCTAAATGCATCCTATCTGATGGAAAATTTTAAAGTAAGTTTATGACTTTCAAAGGTTACAAATGCTAAAAAGAGTTGATACCTGTTTCTATAAAATTTCCTTTCCATCATTATAAATAATTGTGAAAAATAGGAAATGAAATGGCTCTTTTTAATTGCCTAGGTTGATGAGTGTGGGTCTTCCAGGGGGCAGGGAAGGTTGGATTAAATGACCTTTAATTTATGGAATATCTGGGTTGGAGGATACTTTCTCTGTGGTCTCTTGACCTCTGGACAAGGTCACGGAAGACCTGGACAAGGTCACGAAAGACCTTCACCAAATACCTTGAGCACAAAGTGTCCACTCACACCCTTGGTCTTAAGCACAGGTCTCTTCCGTTTGGCACCTTCAAGCTCTAAGCATAAGAAAGTACTTTTCAAATGCACATCTAAAACTGGAATAATGAAGATAATCTAGAACCTTGGACCTTAATGAAAAGAGCTTATCAAAAACAACAATAATAAATAACCACTTGTAACATGAAAAAAAGTATTTTTCATAAACAGCATCTCATTTAGAAGTTTAATGTTCCTTTTGCCGTTCTTATTATAGTTATAGACCATTGTTCTATATTCATTGTAGTCTCTCTTATTTGTGTGAATTTATGGCTTTAGGGTCTACCCAATTACTTTTATAAAACAAGAGAACTTAAGTTTTAGAATTGTTTTTTTTTCCCAAGCAGTTCCAATCTGTATAGTATTAATGTAGTTAGTCATCTTCCTAACATTGTTAAGGGGCAATTTAGATTAGATAATGTTCCTCACCACATTAATATTTAAACTGAGGTATAGAAAGGTAAGTGAATTCAGTCTTGCAAAAATAAGTACTAAACATGCATTACTCATTCGTTAAAAAAGATACTACTGAGGGCGTACTGAGGACCGGGCAGTGAGGGTTCTAGGCCTTGTTACAAGAGTCACGGCTGTGCTGAAGCTTATGTTCTGGAAGGAGAGACAGTTAATCGTGAATGTCTGATGTGGGGTGGTGAGAAGTGTTAGGAAGACACACAAAGCAGAGTCAGGCATAGACGCCGAGTGGGCAGAGGTGGGAGGTGGCATCTGATTGTGGTCATTTTCTTTTCTTTTTTGTTTTTTTAAATATATTTTATATGTTTATTTGTGAAAGAGCAAGCAAGCAGAAGCTGGGGGAGTGGCAGGCAGCGGGAGAAGCAGGCTCTCCGCCAAGCAAGGAGACCGTCGCGGGATCCGATCCCAAGACCCTGGGATCATGACCTGAGCTGAAGGCAGGCAATCAACTGACTGAGCCACCCAGGTGCCCCTGATCATGGTCATTTTCACCCTCAGGTGGGACCGGCTCTGAGACAGAGCATACTTTCTTGTTTGAGAAACAGCGGAAGGGCCGTGTGGTCAGAGCAGAGATGGATGGGGCACGTCGTTTATGACCTTAGAGGCCCCAGATGGACACTGGGTTTTATTCTGAGAAAGATGGGGATTGTCGATGTCACGAGCTTGCAGATTCCCGACAAACCTAAATATCGCCAGGAATACCAAGACAGCAAACCTGATGAATTCCTACTCTTCATTAAGCTGATGTAACAAGTTGTTGAATGGCCATTGATGACAGAACCAAGGGATTAATTCATTGTTCTTTTCCAGTGCAGCTTGTTGTACCAGGAAACTCTACCCCACGATCATATTTTTCATTTGGTCCCTTCATGCCTAAGGAAGTGTGTTTCATAACACCTGTCTTAGCCTTTCTCCAGAGATTATGTAGAGTGGAGCTGTATGATTTATCAAGTGCCTACCACCATGTCTGGCTCAGAGGAGATACTCAAAGAAATTCATTGAACAAGTAAGCAAAAGAATGAGCACAGCAAAATATTGTGGTAAAGGATTCTCTATAAAAATTATCTCAAATAAAATTGTCAGACTTTAATATTAAGAGTTTAGTCTAGGGTCACTGGAAAGACAGATTACAAGCACTTCTTTCCTCTTCTTGTGTCATATTATTTTCTTTAAAAAGATCAAATCATAAAATCAAAATCTGCATTATGATGAGAGTTTTTGAAGATAAATTCCATTTGTAGGTGATTACAGCATCTGAGTAAGATTTCAAGCATGTTCTGGGAAAGGAATTTAAAATACTTTTTTTTTTTTACATTTAACAAATGCTCAGTATTTTGCTTCTCGTGAATACCCTTTGAATATAGCAAAGTGAATACTTTACAATAAGTAAGAAAATGAAAAACAAAACGGGCAACTTTCCAAATTTTTGGCATAAGACGGTGAAGTTTAAAGTCAGAGCAAGGAACTTATATCCCATTTCCAGGCATCTAGTTTACAAGATTTTATTAATATAAAAATGATATTTGCCAATAGAAATGCAGGGTCAGAAAATGTTAGATAACACATAAGATAGAATTTCTGTTGGGTAAAAATGTAAAAGTCCAACAATAAATCATAAGTGTCTACCTTCAAAAAATTTTTTTCCCATCAGAAGTAATTTTATCTACTCACTAACTTAGTTACAAGTGACCACAGTGAAGGAGGTACTTAGTGAGATGTCCATTTTAAAAGGAGAGACAGGTGCCTAGGTGGCTCAGTCGGTTAAGCATCTGCCTTTGGCTCAGGTCATGATCCCAGGGTCCTGGGATTGAGCCCCACATTGGGGAGCCTACTTCTCCCTCTCCCTCTGCTGCTTCCCTGCTTGTGCTCTCTCTCTGTCAAATAAATAAATAAAATCTTTAAAAAAATAAAATAAGTCAGAGAGATAAAAAGGCCTTGGACCTGCGCTGCCCAATATGGTAGCCCTAACCACATGTGGCTATTTACACTTAAACAAAATTAAATAAATTAAAATTTTCATTCCTCATTTGCACTCATTTCAAATGCTCAGTAGACCCATGTGGTTAGTGGCTATCTCATTAGGAAGCACCAATATAGAACATCTGTAGACATTTCCACTGGGTAGCACTGCCTTAAGGAGCACAGACAAGGGAGTCAAGCTGATAGAATCTTTAAGAAAGGTGGGCGAGCAAGCTACTCTGGAAAAGGAGTAACAGATCACACCGGGATGGCTCTTTGGGAGGGTAAATGAGTTGAAAGACAAGTTAGACATATTATAGTTTTTTGTGGATGTTCAAGAGAGTTACTAAAGTTCCATACCAGAAATTATTTTAAAGTTTCATTACCTTAGAACCAGATGTCATATTTCGTTATGATAGGGAACCTGCTTAGAAGAGAAGAATGGGCAGGTTTTTTTGGATGGAGGAAAACATGCTAAGAGCAATATCCTCCCAAGATTGGTGTGGTAAGCAATGTTTTCTAAAATGATTGTAAATTACCTGGAGGACATAATACATGGTTTAATCTTCCAAAAGGTATTTCGCTGAGGTTGGTGCTAAATGTCAAATCAGTGCAGCGAAAAGAAACTTTTTGGAAAAGTTCGCAAGAACTGGAATAAGCAGAAAGGTAAAACGTGAAATTCAGTGGAAAACTCATGTTAATTATTATATTTAAGGAAAAATAATCCAAATTAGAATAACTAAATGCTAGGGTGCCTGGGTGGCGCAGTCAGTTGAACGTCCAACTCTCAGTTTGGGCTCAGGTTGTGATCTCAGGGTCGTGGGATCGAGCTCTGTGTCAGGCTCCGTGCTCAGCGTGGAGTCTGCTTGAGTTTCTCTCCCTCTCCCTCTCCCTTTCCCACCCTCCTCATGCTCTCTCTCTCTCTCTCACACAAATAAATAAATAAATCTTAAAAAAAAAAAAAGAATAACTAAATGATGGTATCTGAATTACCAGCTTCACATCAAGGACAAAATCAAGAATTCATGTAGACTGATCCTTTGGTTCTCATTTACTGCTGATGGCTAAAAGGAGCCCCTCTGGGTAGACAAAGTAAGGAAGAGATTTCCTTCCTCTGGATGCATGCAGACTAGTGTGCATGGCTTGGCAATAGAAGTTCTGTGTGGGCTTTCAGTGCTCTACTATTCCTGACCCCCTACACATCTCCTCTGCTGGACCTCTCTGGGCTGGGCCTAACCCTACAAGATGCCCGGCACAGGGCCCTCCATCCAAAATCGCATGCCACCAGTGCACAGGCTGAGCTACTTCCAAACGTAAGAAGTTTTACAACCTGGTCTCTCTTGGTCAAGACATACGTGGGGAAGCTTGGAAACATTCTAAGGAGAGCAACCAAAATCATCACCAGGGCAGGACACTAGATGAGTCTAAAAATGGATTTTTCTGCTAGAAAGGCAAAGGGACATATAGATCAAGCTTATAAAGTCATAAGAGATTGGGGAATGGTTGAAATCTACTCTTGTTTAGCAAATCCTAAAGTATTAGAACCAGGAATGATTAAGAGGTCTTCTTAAGAAAATAAAAGAAAGTCCATCTTCTATAGCAGATCAAGAAAAGACAGCTATTTAAAAGAAAGAGTTGGTGAACTTTATGGATAAAAATTCCATAATATGTTAATAAGAAAATCTGAGGATATTTTGGATTGTTTTCCTAAACATTTAAGTTAGTGTCATGGAATACAGCGTAGTTCTGCGTAAGGGGACATTGACTGTCATCAACATGACACTTGATACGTTATCACTCTTTTGGCTCTGTCTGTGGTCCAGTGGGAAAATCAACTTCGTGCTTGACTGGTTAGACAAGATCTGGTCCTGAAAGGAAGCTCATTAAGTTAATTTTTATTAGTATAAATTTATAAAGTTAATAAGAATTCTTCAGAAAATTTCAAGAGGTAAGAATTAGTCTGTGGATAACATTGGGACAGTGACTTCAAGACAGGTTTTCTATCAGGCCCTGAAGAGTCAGAAGATTTAGAATTGCCCTTTCCTTAGAAAATATTGACTATAAGATTAAAACCTAACAAGCAAACCGACCAACAAAAGTCCTAAAATTTTACTCAGAAGATTTTTTATGAAGTAGTTAATTTTAATTCCAGTATAGTTAACATACAGTATTATATTAGTTTCAATATACGATGTTGTGATTCAACAATTCTTTTCAAAAGATTTTTCTATCTAGAGCTCAAGTAATATATATTCATGTCTGTGCACATATGTGTAGAATTTTTAGCGAAGATATAATCCATGTTAAGTTTACCAAAGGCACATAAAATGTATCTGTTTCTACATAAACAATTCTGCTGCCAAACCAAGTAGCCATACTCTGCTTTGGCTGAGATTTTCTAAATTACTTCCAAAGGTTATATGAATAGAGGGCCCTGAGATAAGAAAGTAGCAAAGGCATTAACAGCTTGATAAAGCAATGGCAATTAAATCTTGTTTTGCTGTGTACTCATATAATAAACAGCAGAACATTGAAACAATTGTCTAAATAACTCATATATTATATATAATATATAAAGTATATTCACCTAAAATAAACAGATAATTGAGGGAAATGTGTCATTTTGGTTTAAGTTATCTGAATCAGTGCATTAATTCTCTTCCTGAATCTAAGCAGACATACTGAGGCTGTGGAAATATTTAGGCTAGTGAGGAGTATCTCTGGACTTCTCAGTGATTATTGGTAGCTCTCTCCATAATTGCCATGGTCTGACAGTTCCACCTTGTAACCAAAGTCGAATCCAATCCACAGGCTTCCTGCAAAAGACCCACCCGGGAATGTTTGGGGATTTCTGTGTAACCTGGAGATAGCCACTAAATTCTGAAGCTCTTTCAGACCGCTCAGACTCAGACGAAGCTGAAAATAATTTCCAATTATTGTAAGGAGTTTAAGAACTAAGATACTAATAAAAGAGCTCTTCTACTGGATTAAGGTATCAGACCAAGAGGAAAGCATCAAAACCTGGCTGGATGATGTAAAAGGATGTTGCGTAAGAATCTGAAGTCATTGTTCACTGACGAATTACAAAAGGTAATGGGAACAGGAAAATGCACCCCTAATAAATGTTTCTTGCTGATCTGCAGGAGAGGAGTCCTGTAGAATATAGTATATGTTATAAGGACTAGGCATTTTATTTTTTTTAAAGATCCAACTCAACTTTTTTTTTCAACTTTTTTTTTGAAGTGGAGAAGTGTGTGTTTATTTAGTGAGAGGCTTAATTTGTTTTTATCTTGTAGCTGAATAATTACTCTAGAGAGTGGAATTGGCATGGATTGTGAGGGAGCCTGAGTAACCTCAAAATGAGGATAATAACAGCACCTGCTGCAGAGGGTGGTGGTGATGAGTGAGTTCCTAACCCCCTGCAAGGCTCCCTGCGCGGAGCTGGGCGTGTGCAGAATACGCGGTACAGCCTCACTGCAAGTACCCTGGTTGTCAAAATTATTATTAGATGTTTATGCATTTTTTTTTAAGATTTGTTTATTTATTTGAGCGAGAGAGAGCAGGAGGAGGGGGAGAGGGAGAGGGAGAGGGAGAGAAACTCAGGCAAACTTCCCACTGAACATGGAACCCAATGCAGGGCTCGATCCCACGACCTTGAGATCACAACCTGAGCCTAAATCTAGAGCCAGTTGCTTAGCTGACTACACCACCCAGGTGCCCCACATTAGATGTTTAAAATGTGTCCAAAATTTCCTATCTAAAGACAAAGAATTCGACTCTAACTGATCTAGGGTTTTTCAGACTTTAAAATTTAAAGGTGGAAAAGTTCCAGATTGAAATTAAGAAGCATGTTTAGAAACACTGTTTCCTGGGCATTTCTTCCTTTGGGAAGGCATATGGGTGAGGAGCTCTGATCTCAGGGTGGCCCCCTCTCCCTTCCAGCCTGTCTTTTCATGCCTACAACCCTGGACCTCCACCAGTGCAACCCAGGTGAGAACTTTCACTGTGCGGGCTCCTTCACCTCTCATTCAACTCCAAATATCTATAGATCAAGGATTAGTGTGGCTGAGGAACTGTGGGCAGCGCATTTAATCTAAGAATCAGACATTTCACAGATGGGTGGGTGCCCACATTTCAGACTAAGGGAACACAGCAGCGGACACACCCTTCAATCTAAAGTTCCCAGAATCTTTCACCCTGTCATTTCTTCTATGTTCTGAGCATGTGTCCCCCTTCTCTCTGCTCTTCCCCATTTGTCGTATTGGTAAACAAAGGCTCGATTGGAATATTTCTGTCTGCAATAACTACACCAAAAAAAGAGAGATGCAAATGAAATCATGCTTTGCGTGGAGCTGTTCATTTCCCAGCACATTCCCCGCCTAGGTGTACCACCAGGCAGCCACAGAAAAAAAGGATCATCTGCCCTTAAAAAGGAAAAGGCATTACTTGAGCTTTGGCTTGGCTTCTCCGGCTCCCTGAAAGCGAACTGTGGGAATGCTATATATGTTTCTGCATAAAATGGAAGCCTGCCACTTCAGCCAGAGTGCTTGCTTCAGAGAGCATTGTTTTCTGGAGTCTGGCCAACCTTCGAGAATTTACCCAGATGGCCCAGAGAACACTGAACCACTTCCATTTATGGACATTGTCCTTTATCAATTAAGAACAAAGGAGAGTTGGGTGTTTTGTGTTTTTTGGGATTTTTTTTACCTCTTGATTGCTGTATTTTACATTTAAAATTTGTCTGCACATGCTGACATCATTAGAACTATCTGGGGAGATTCGGGGCAGGGAATCAAGTCCCACAGTCCAGTCTGTTGCCAGCATGTGAACAGGCCGTGCTTCAGTTTTTATCATAAGTGAGTTTGAAAGTGGGTGACATGCCAGACATTCCTCCTGAAAGTGAGCTAAGGTAATGATGGAACGCAAGGCAAAAATCAACATGTCACTTGCAATTCTATTTGGGAGGTTGGGGGTGGAGAAATGACAGTTCCGTGGAGGGATTTACATAGCACCGTAAAAAGAAAAGTCCCCTGGGTGTTGACTGAGCTGCAAATAAAACAATGGCCCCGGGGACTTCCATGGCCTCAGCCTTCCCGGCCACGCCCCCAGGAAATGCCCCAGCACCTTCCCAGCTTTGCAACCGGAGAACTGTGTGGAATGAACATCATCCCCACTGATACCAGGGCTTCTAGATGGACATGGCCACTTGGGGGAGTGGGGGGCGAGACGAGGACAATGCACATGCTCACTTCCTAGAACATGTCCAGCTGGGGGTTGAAATTTGTGCCTTCCAAGCAAACATTTCAGAATGGCATCTCTTACCTTTCATAAATTGCCCCAACAGAGAGGTTTCCAGCAAGAGGGGTCCCCCTGCCACTCCTGGGTAGTGTTTCTGCCTGGCACTCTTTAGAGCTTCTGAGAACCAGTGGGGTGCTAGGGCTGGACTCTGCCTTGACTTTGCCACAACCTGTGCAGACAGTGGTGTGTTTCTAGTCCTAGGTCTGCGTTTGCACATTTGAACTGAATAGCATCACACACTTATCATATCGAGTTTTTGAGATTTTCTCTTATTTTTTATACCAGTTTTATTGAGGTATAATTTATACATAATCAAATTTGCCTATTTTAAGTGTACAATTCGATTGCTTTTTTAAAATTTGATTGCTCTTGACCATTATTGTATTTCAAAATATTTCTTTCATCCCCCCAAATGAGCCTCAGGCCCCATTGTGCTCGGTCCCCTAACCCTGCCAGCCACTGGTATGTTCTTTCCTTGTAGTTTCACCTTTTCTAGAATTCATATAAATGGAATTATTTAGAATTTGGTCTTTTGTTGTCTGGCTTTGTTCACCTATCGCAGGGCCTTGAGATTCATCCATGTTCTGTATGTGTCAGTGGTTCATTCTTTTTTTATTGGGGAGTAGTACCTAATGATTTTTGTCTGAATTTGGAAAAGAAAGATTTATTTGGGTCACATGGAAAAGCAAATAGACTTTCACTAGCTTTTCGAAAAGCATGTGTTCACTGAAGTTAATTGTAGAATTCTTTAAATCCATCTTACCGTTCCATTTTCCCTGAAATATAAGATCTTCCTACCCCTTAATTAAAATGAAGTTCTAAATGCAAAAATCTTAAAACATTAGGCAGGAAGATCCGAAGTGAAGGAAATTTCAAGATATGTAGCAAAAATACAAATTAATTAACAATTTCCAAGTAAATGTTGGCAGTCTGGATAGGAACCTGGATTAGACCAAGAGTTTCACAGAAGTCTGAAATTACTATTGAATTGTCAGTTAGTAGAAGGATTGAAGCAAAACCCCCATCTTTCTCATATGGTATTTGTTAGTAATTATAATAAGGGAAAACTGATGGTGCTTAGTGATAATAATAGCAACAACAACTATTATTACTATTATAGCTAACTTGTATAGTGAATATAATAGGTCTGGTACTTCCCTGAGCACTAGATAGGTCATTAATGCATTTAATTTTCCCAGCATCCCTACCAGGTAACTGTTCTATCATTACCCCCATTTTACAGATGAAGAAACTGAGGCTTAGAGAAAACTAAACAAACTTCCTTGAAGAGAGGTCAAGCCAGGATCTGGTCCAGGGAATTCAAGAACCTTCAAGAACCTTGACTTTTGACCAGTAGAACACTACAGAAAAATCCTCAAATTGGCAAAGGGGATTGATGTTGTCCCTGAGCAAGGTAAGAGATTGAGCCAGAGCAGACATCTCCAGCCTGAGCCAGACAGGTTGTTGAGATGTGTGGAGAGGCCCAGAAGAAGGCAATGAGAAGGGGAAGGAAAGGAGAAACACTGACGTGTACGTTCACATCAAAGAGGCTGCCGGTTGGCCTGCTGCCCAGGGCCCAGCTGCCTATTTTCTACCCCAGGTCCAAGTGACCTCTGGGGGGCCTTTCAAAGCTAACAGGTTAGGAATATCAGAAATAGTTGTTCAGAGTCATTGTGACTTGGCTGTATTGATGCGGGCCAATTGTCCACAGTCTGGTTGCGTTGTTGTGAATGTGGATGAATAACCACTGGCTGCATATCGAATTCATTCAGTATTGTGAATTTGTCCTTTTTATGGGGCTTTTTCATCTGACCCATAAAGTCTGGAACAAGATTGCCTAGTTTTGAATCTTGGCTTTGCCACTTACTAAGAAGTGCAACTTTGAGCATGTTACTTGACCATTCCACCATGCCTCTGTTTTCTCATCTGTAAAATGGGAAATTAAGAGTACACCTATCCCGTAATATCGTTTCAAACGTTAATGTGTTGTTATGTATAAAGGATTTACAACAGCGGTTACAAATAGTAGGTACTATATGTGTGATGACTTTTATTCCTATCACTATCCAAAAATGATGGTAGGTGAAAAAATATATATTTGTATATATAAAATAAGCTATAATAATCTGCACTAAAATGAAATTTACACCCAAGACTTTATTTTGCAGGGCTCTGTTCCTTGTTCTTGCAGGATTGTGGAGGATTGCACAACACTGATGGGTACAAATGCAGGCTCAGGAACCCAGGGACATGATTTTAGCCTCTACAATTACAGCCTCTACAACTCTACTAGTTACCAGGTGGGAAAATTATAGATACCTGGTCTCCAGGAACTGAAACTGTAGCAGTAATTGGACACCATGTGTTTTGAGAGAGAAGAATCTTTATGTTATTTGTTTGAATCCTGAACAGAGTAGAAGAGAAGAGTAGAAGCTTGGGATGAGAAAAATGGGAGTTTCCTTTCTATTCCTTGTTTTTTGGTTGCTGGAGATTTTAGAGTAGATGGTAGCCAGTTGGCAGTAAACTGTCCCCCTGTGGTTCTTTGGTGCTGTGTTTAGATCCTGATTTTTCCCAAACTCCTAGTTCATGGTCCATGTTTTCTACAAAACCCTCCCTAGCTATCCCAACCAGCCCATACTGCTCTCAGTTACATGCATAAACGGAAATTCTTACACCTTTTGACACATAATCATGTATATTCTGTTGTATTGTTTGTTGCCTTATGTTCTATAGAACTCTCTAGAGAACATTCATTCACTGACTCAGTGAACAGCAATTTATTGAAAGCCTTTGCAGGCCTTGATGATGAAAAGTAGGAGAGGGTTTGTTTTGGACAGATTGTGCATATATACTGAGTACATATAAACCTCTGGTGATTTTTATTTAGTTAATTAATTTTTAAAAGATTTTATTTACTTATTTTAGAGAAAGAGAGGGAGAGAGAGAGCATAAGCAGGGGCAGGAGCAGAGGGAGAGGGTCAGGCAGACTCCATGTTGAGAGTGGAGCCCAAAGCTAGCTCCATCCCACCACCCCACAGGAGGTCATGACCTGAGCTGAAATCAAGAGTTGGGAGCTTAACCCACTGAGCCACCCAGACGCCCTCCTCTCTGGTAATTCTTAAGTCTCTAGTAGGAACCAAAGCCTTCTGTTTGACAGAGGCTTCTACATTATTGCCACCAGCCTCCTTAGGGATAAAGACGATGTAGGATACAGCAAAATTTGCAGTTTCCTGGTTATCACTCCCTTCACTTAGCACAATGGACTTGGATGACACTCACTGTTAGTCTTGTCAAACATTTTCTGTGGGCCCACAGAGAACTGTGTGGGAAAAACGTTCTAAGATGTAAAAGGAATATGAAATCTGAGTCCTCCTCTTTGTTCTATTGAGCTGAACATTTACTGAGCACTGACGGTGAGCCAGCGACTGCACTAGACGGGGGGAATAGAGAGTGACACCTAGCCTTCGTAGGGAGGCCAGCCAGTCAACAGGTGAGTTCGTGAGTTGCTAGCCAGGTGATCAGGAAGTTAGGGGGTCCCAGGAGAGGAGCCCTCGGTCCAGCCTGGTGACGGGGAGGGAAGGAAAGAAGTGTTAGCAGAGCGGGGGTGGGGGAGGGGTGGGGGAGGGCTGCCGTACTTCCCAGAGTGGTGAAGGGTAGGCCAGAGGGTGGAAGGCACCCTGTTAACGACTCTCCGACGGGCCTGTTTTCCTTGCGGTCCTTTAGACCAGAGCTGATCAGGGTCCGAGTGGTTTCTGAGTTTGCGCACTTGAGACTGCGGCTCCCAGTTTGAGGAAGGGGCAGGCTGCCGGCTGGCTACCTCTGTGAATCGGGCCGCGGACCACCCCGGGAGAGAAAGAGGGCTGTGGGGAACGTGGCACATTCCTCCAGCAGGATCCCGGGGCCGCAGCCTCCGCACCACACCCTTGGCCCGGGCCAGGTGTGCAACCTTCTTGCCGCGAGAGGGGGGCGCCCGGCGGCTGGGGTGAGCGCTTTTGCAGCGCGGTGTGTGCCGTGTGTGTTTGTCTGCCTCCAGAGGGCTGGGTCCTCCTTATTCACAGGTGAGTCACACCCTGAAACACAGGCTCTCTTCCTGTCCGGACTGAGTCAGGTAGAAGAGTCGATAAAACCACCTGATCAAGGAGAGGGAAGGCAGAGCGGAGCGCAGAGTGAAAGCTACCAGCGGCGAGAAGCGCGCAGCGACCCCTCGGCGGCGGACGGACCCGCGGCCCCGGCCATGCCTGCGCCCTGGCTGAGCTGCGGCCTCTGCCTGGCGCTCCTCCTGCCTGCAGCCCCGGCCACCTCCAGGAGGGAAGGTGAGTCGGCTTCCCCCGGAGGAAACGTTGCAGCCCTGGGCTGGTAACTGGCCTTGCTCTGCAGCCTCTGCTGGCTGAGCGCACCTCCGAGGATTCCCACTGTGTCGAGAACTTCTTTAGAGCGCCCTCCTTCTCCCGCATCCGGGGCTTCTCCGGAGATGGGGTTTAACAGAAGACCAATATTATATACAGCTGTCCGTGTTTCAAAGGTGAAGCCAGTAGGTTGTGCCAAACCAGGATTTTTCTTCCTTTAAAAATGTTCCTTCTTGATTGCGTTTTGGGTCAGTGGGCCCCTGTTTGATCAGGAATATCATCAGCAATATGTTGGCATATAAATTCTTTTCCCATAATGTGTTTTCGTGGACGGGATTTGGGTGGGAATGTTTTCTGTGACTGTGAACACCACAAAGATGGAAAAGGAGCTCCTCTAATAATCCTTCTGGAATTCTCGGTTCGTCTTTGGGATGGAAACTGAGCCTTGGTGATGCCTCACTTTTGCATAATGTTACTTCTTAAGGGTATTCTCACATAATATTCATTCAATAGGCATTTTTGGGGCACCTCTGTCATAGATCATTTGATCTGAGCTCAGGGATCCAGAGGCTGTCCTGTCCTGAGAAGTTCAACTCACTCATGTAAACAAAACTTGCTGAGAACCTAGCAACCGTTTGCTATAGGCATGTGTCAGCTATGACAACATGTATCGGGTGTTTTCCTTGTCACTTAGTTTTAGCGATAATATCTGCTTGTCTCATTACCCTGATTTTTCATATTTATATTGCTTCCTGCACCTGATGGCATTTCAATACTCATTTCAATAGGTCCAAGAGTCATTTTCACACATGTGAATGCATGAACATGAGATAATGTTCACGTAGGGACAGAATTATCTTAAACTTTCCCTAAATGGCTGGCCTGAATTATGTTTGAATGGCATGGATACTTTAGCATGTGTTTGAATGCATTGATACAGTCCTTTTTTTTCCTTGGAATTAATTTCCAACCTATCATCCCTGACTACCATGTTAAGTCATTTATGAAAATAATCATGTAGGTTAGGTTCCCTTAGAGTTAACCTAGTGAGAAACATCCTAAAAGTAAGAAGAGTCTCCGAATATTAGAATTCAAAGGGACTGCTTCTGGATCAACTACTGTACCCCATGGCTTAGAATATGAAAACACAGAAATGGGTTTGCAGAAAGCCACACACCAGCTATTGGCAGATATACATCTTGCACTTGATCCGGGAGTTCTTAGGCTGGAGCTTTTGGGACCACATTGTAAAAGTAATAAAGGAGCTAGTACATATGTTTTACGTAATGGGTAATTATTGAAGCAATTTGCCCATTGGCTATAGTTGAGTATAGGTGTGTTGTGTTAGCATTGGATAACAGAAATAAATATGTAGGATGTGATCAATTGTTTAATAAAATCAGACTCGGGAGGACAGAGCTTGACTTGTACCTCTCCAGGATAGACAAGCTCTGAGTATTCCATCTAGACCAGTAAGTCAGAAGCTGTGTTCAGTCTCCTTTCTAGACTTTCCCCTTCCTTGGAGATGGGCTGCTTAAGATATTAGGCTCCCTCCTCAAAGGGCTTCATAGAGCACCCATGCTCTTCTGTTCACGGGATGCTGGGATGCAGTGTAAGCTCAACTAAAGTATGGGACTTGCCACTTCCCAAAGTGACCTGCCTCTGGGCATCCTGTGGGCTGCACCTATGAGAGCCTAAAGCAATGACATTGCTTCCCAGTTGTTCTCTTGAAGGTGAAATTGCGGTGTTAGATATCATTAGTGAGACTTGCAGGGCTGGTCTCAGCTAAAACACAGGCTTTAGAGTCAGCCTGACCTGGCTTCAAATTTTGGCTGACCCACTTACTAATTTCTTATTAGTAATCATTCAGGCTTCTCAGCTTCTTGGAATCTTCTTCTTTGCCTGTTACATGGGAACAGTAGTACTATGCCACCTTGCAGAGTTGTTGAAAGGATGAGGAATTATTGTGAAGTGCCTTAAAATCCTGGAACCACATTTCTTTAAAAAGTCTGAAGCCAACAGTGCAGGTATAAATAGTGAACTTGGATCTGAAAAGATCACTAAGCAAGATAAGGACTTCCCTTCAGGAGCTCGCCATTGGTGTGAGAGAATATGGCACATAACTCCATTGGTCGGGATCACAGTTCACGTAGATCACACGACTGGAGAAGGGGCAAGAAGTAGATAGGGATGAGACTAGAAATAGAGCCAAGAACCTGGTTGTGAGGAGCCTTATATGCCAGGCTGTGCAGTTAGGATAGTGCCCCAGAGGTCAACAAGAGTTGCGGATGGTTTATAACCAGGGGGTGGGCACGGTCAGATTCGTGTCTTAGAAAAGTCCCTCACTGAGGTCCTTAGAGGATGGAGTTGAGCTAGGAGGGGGCAACAAGTGGCCATTGTAATAATCCAAAGGAGAGATGATGATGGCTTTCATTGTGGTGGTGGAAACAGCAAAATGGAAACAGATTACAGGACATTTATTTAGAAGGTAAAGTTGAAAGAATTTGGTGATCCAATGCACATGTGTTAGGGATACAAGTAAGGGGAAAGCACGAGAAGTAAAGAAGAGGCCAAGACGGGTCTGAGGCTCCAGTGAGTGCGATGGTGAGACAGTGATGCCATGAAAGGAAATGAGAACGCTAAGGGAAGGGTCGGTTTTGGGAGCGAGGCTGGGTGGTGGAGGAAGAGGAAGGGGTGAGTTCCTGTGGGGGTCTGTTGAAGCAGAGACACAAGGGGAGATGCCCAACAGTCCTGGTGAAGAGCTGGAGCTATGATTTTGAAGTTTAGAACAGTCTGAAATATAAAATGAGGAGCCCAAATGTGGAAAACAAAGCCCTGAGAAAACAATACATGAGATTACTGGGGCATCGAGGTTAGAGGAATCTCGACAGGAGCACATTATTGAGGAGGAGTGCTTTGCTAGCCCAAGGGAGAGCTGTAACTAGGTGGGTATAATAAATGGTGTTTAGATATAAAAATGTGACGACACAAAGAATGAGGACTAAAATGATACGGCTGGATCCAGCCATCAGCTAAGTTTTGAAGCAATCGTTCTAGAATGATGAGCTCAGAATCCAAGATGATGATAGAACACTAATCTGGATTTCTCCCATGGCCTGATATGGGAAAAGAGGTGCTGTGGATAGTGGAAGGGACCCCTGGAAAGGTTGAGACTCTCTGATGGATTCTGCTACTTTAAACTGTGGAAATGGTACAGCATGATGCAAACAGGTGCAGGCCTGGGTTCAAATCCTAGCTCTGTCATTTCCCATTTGTTGGGGTTTAGACAAGCTACTTCCCCTGTTATGTAAGTTCCTGATCTCTGAAATGAGGAAAATAAATTGTGTGATCATTACCTGTAAAGCACTTTGCACAGTGCCTAGGAAGCTCTCGCTCTGTGTTCAGTATTACTATAACTAACTGCCTCGCCAGGGCTGAATGTCAATATATTGCCTTCTGAGTTTTAAGTGGTAAAATTTTTGAAGAGGTTCCTTGCATTAGCCCAAGAAAGGTGATGAGGAGCCCTCCTGCTCAGGCTGAAATGAATCCCCGGTCTTACCCAATGAAACAAATGGAATTCCTGACAAAGGACCCAAAGCAGGTTGGAATTCCAAAGTCAGTTTTCATAGCATTTCTTATCCTTGCCTTTTGTCAACCACCAGATCGCATCACATACAGATTCGTCAAGTCTGTTGCTCTCTAGAACATACCCAGATATAAGAGGATCCTCACAGAACCTGGTCTCCCACTTCTCAATAGGAGAATTTCTCCCATCCCCCACCAAAAAAAGGGTTTGGCCAACCAGATTATGAAAACATTTAGCAGTGTACATGCAGTGGTCACATGTTTTTTTATGCTTAATTTAGCATATTAATTCACAAACCCACTTAAAGTCACATAATTTATAAAATAATAACTTACAAGTATTAATTTGTAAATCCACATTTCATGAACTAATTACATTCAAACTCCACCTTTAGCACCGAATGCAACTTGAATACAGTTTCTCCTTCACTTCGGACATGGGTGGCTTGAGATATAGCTCGATTTGAGTCTGCTTTTGATGCTGTCACTGGAAAGTGCACCATTTTCAAATTGTCCCAAAGATTAAACATTATCCTTCAACGCACATTGTAATCTTCACAGCATAAACATCTTGAAAGGTTTATTTATGACAACTTTTGGCACTCACCATTGTGAGATAATGAACAAGTATGAGAATGAGAATTGTGTTCAACACAATTTCTTCTTTCTTACTGATAAATATCCAAAACATTGATTGACGTCATGTCAAATTAATGTGTGTTCCCCAAATAATATTTTAACAATAAAAGCAATTGAGAAAGTGCCCCATACCAGGGGAGATTTTGGAAAAGACTTCCCCCCACCCCGCCCCGGAAAAATAAAAACCTCCACCTTATTATGTTCAAGTATGTGCAATAAACAGGAGTATAGAACTGGGTTGGAGTATATGCTGGAAATTCCTATGAAGGCTTAAATTCTGGTGTCCTGAGCTGGGGGCAGACATTGGCTTAGCTCGACTGGTCCAGGGAGCTGAGGAAGAATATTGGTTTGTGACCCGTGCTGACAGGAAAGTCAGGAGCATGGAATGCAGCTGTTGAGGCAATTTTGGGAATATTTTTCCCATTTAAGTCCTTAGTGGTTCAACTATATATAGACTTTTTTTTTCCTAAAGAAATTTCCAATGACAAGTCTTGAATCATCTGTTACAGACCAGTATAGAAATAGGAGTGCCATAGATTATAGAAGACTCTAATTTAGTCACAAATTAGGCCTAGCGGATTACTGAATCATTACTGGGCTGTGTACTAATATAATAACCCCCAGGTACATGATGCAATATTTGAATCATATCCAAGGCCCAAAGCGAAGTCTCTTCTGTTTCTGTGGGTGACTGTGTGTCTAAATATGTGCCTCCCCAACAAACATGTGCTTCCTTATGTCACAATTATGAAAGAAGAAGAGCATGGTGCTTCCTCCAACACTGATCAATGGAAGGGCTCAATCAAGTCTTTCCCTTCTGCTGTATCAGAGGAGAGATGGAGATCACCTGGCTAAAGGTATACGCATCCTGGCCTTCTTCAGGCTGGTCGACCATTCACAGAATTCCAACCTGCTTCTTTTCCAGATTTTATTTGTATTCATTGTTGTCAATATTCACATTCTAAAAAATATTAAATTGCAGCCCAGCCATTTCCCACACTAATTTAAACACTGGAAAAGTTACTCAAATCTTTAGCTGCATGTAGGTGGGACATTTCTTACAAAAAGGCACATTTCGAAAACAAAAAACCAAAAAAAAAAAAAAGCACATTTCGGGTGGGGGGATGGGTTAGCCTGGTGATGGGTATTAAAGAAGGCATGTTCTGCGTGGAGCACGGGGTGTTATGCACAAACAATGAATCATGGAACACAACATCAAAAACTAATGATGTAATGTATGGTGATTAACATAACAATAAAAAAATTTTTAAAAAGGCACATTGCCCCACTTTTTTCTCATCCTACAGCATCATGGTCCTAAATGAGAGTGGTCCTTAGAGGTTCTTGACACCAGCCTCTCATTTTGTAGATGAGGAACATGATACCCGGGCCCCAGGTAAAGGAACGGAGAATTTGCATTGTGATCTCTTCGTTATCACAGAGCTGGGCTCTAACATGTGTAATCCTCCTTTGTAGATGGGCAAATTGAGGCACAGAACAGTGATTGCCCTGACCAGAGCCACGCACTGCGTAATGGGACCAGATTTCAGTTGCTAGTTTAATGTTCTTTAACAAGACAGCTTCTTGGCTTATTTCTAATTCTTCTTAAAATTTTTTCGTATAAATTAATTTCTAGACTTGGTGGAATCTTGATCTATTATGATAAGAACATCCCAGTGTCTCTAGTAGGGACTTCTGTGTCCTGTCTATTCAGATGTCTCTGTTTGTGTCTGTGACTCACTGTAGTGGCCTTTCCTTCAAAAATGTCAGGGGACCACAGGTTAAAACCAAACACAAACTCTAGTTTGTGGGGGCATTGACAAGAGAACAGTTTTTAAATGACTAAGTTTTCTCTCTCTCTCTTTTTCTTTTTTGTTCAACTTTGTTGTCAGATTTTCATGCAGCTTGGAATTGACCAGGTGGCTCAGTTAAAAAATAATAAAAGGACAGTTGAGGGAGAGTGATAAGCCTTTTTGTTTTACTAGTCGTTGTTCTCCAATAACTGTTGACATTTTGACTCTATATATGCATATTTGTGTCCAGAGGCTATTTTTCTCTCCTTGTTGGAGACCATTGGTCTCTCCATGAGTTTTAGAGTCTTTCAGGATCAGGACAGTTCCATGGCCAGAACATTGACCATGTAAGTTTTACACTTACTTACTACTACTATTTCAAATTATCACCCCTTTTGCTTTTGGTAAAAGGGGATTCCGAATGTTGAAAGATCAATTCTCATCGCAGACAGACTGGTCTACTTTGCAATGGCACTGGGTCCAACAGTAACCCAAAGCTTCTGCTCTTGCCTCATGGGAGGGGGCGGTTCATGGTAGGAGGGGACGTTCATGTGCTGAGGTCCACGGGCAAAGAGGTGAGGCCATGGCTGACCTGGCGTGGGAGGAGATGGTAGAGGAGCAGTGCATTTGTCCAGCTGAGATGCAAGACACATGGCACCCACTCCCTAGTGGAGGCTTCGTGGCCCAATCTCTTCTTGGAATATTTGTTACTTCTTCTTATGAATATATAAATAATGGTTGGGCCCCTAAAAGACCATTTGATTCATTCTTCTGACTTTAAGCAGTACGGTTTTAATCTACAATTTTCAAATGGAGTTTCTTTCAGAAAAGAATCTCTAAGGAAGATGCTATAAAGGTACTCCATACATATTGTCCCAACATTGTAATTGTACGTGAATTACCATTGTTCTTTTGTCAAACTGAGAACTATAATGGGGCACAGTAAGCATGCACATACCTACATGGGTATATCTTTGTGAAGGGCTGTAGGAACAGCAGAAAATCTATGGCTAATCTCCTTGTACAGAAATACATTGTTCCTAAAAGCAGTCTAAGGTTTAAAGAGGAAGTATTTATTTGGTAACTTTTTTTAAAAGAGCCAACAAAATATAAATTTAAATGATTGAAAAACCACATTTAATATGTACTCCGAAAAGCAGTTCAATACAAATCAGAATTTCCTTTTTAGCTTTTCTTTACCCAGACTCCTTATACACATTTTTCCCCCTTTGGTCCTCATTGCTTCATGTCACCTCTAGCTGTCCTGAACACTCTAATTTTCTTTATTTCAGCTCCTCTTAAAAGGTCTCAGGATACCTTTTGTTGAGTCATATAGAAAATGCTCGGTGAATACCATACTCTTTGAAGTTAGTTAAATATGCTTTCTATATTGAAACGTTTCTTTATAGATGATTTCATAGAAATACAGAAATCGCTATTTGTGTGGTCAGAAGGATGTGGGGGTGTTGAATATTTGCATGTGGAAGCCTTAGCATGTACACTCACTGATGAGTCTCCATCCTGTAGCTGACACCAGCTGTCTTGGCGTAGAGCCCTTACAGGTGCCAGGTGTAAGAAAAGGAGAAACTCTTCTGTATCTTGTGTGCTAATCTTCTCTTCACTTTCACCTTTGAACTCACTCAGACTGAGCCATCAGCCTCCTCCTTTACCCTCCACTCCTTTGCTGGTTAGAGGACAACTGGTGTCCCCAACCTCCCTGTTGGCTGGGACTTTCTTTCCCTCTCCCTGCTGTCTGCCTGGGCCCTGGTGGGGCATTCGGGGAAGGCATCTCCAGATGTGGTCTCCTGGTGTAGGCCTTATCATCAGGCCAAGTGTCTGCAGTCCACATGGGCCGTTTCCAAATCTAGGTTGTAACATAATGTGCTATGAACTCTTAGTGAAACTAGGTGACTCCTATTAAGCTGTAATCATTCAAAATGAAAATGTGGGGAATTTCATTGACCCTTGATGACTTTAGACTATTAAGAGTGTGGGGCGCCTGGGTGGCTCAGTCTGTCAAGCGTCTGCCTTTGGCTCAGGTCATGATCCTGGGGTCCTGGGATCGAGTCCCGCATCGGGTTCCCTGCTCTGCGGGGAGTCTGCTTCTCCGTCTCCCTCTGCCCCTCACCCCCAGCTCGTGCTCTCTCTCTCAAATAAATAAATCTTAAAAAAAAAAAAAGGCAGGGCGCCTGGGTGGCTCAGTTGGTTAAGTGACTGCCTTCGGCTCAGGTCATGATCCTGGAGTCCCAGGATCGAGTCCCGCATCAGGCTCCCTGCTCAGTGGGGAGTCTGCTTCTCCCTCTGACTCTCCCCGCTCTCATGTGCTCTCTCTCTCTCTCTCTCTCTCTCTCTCACTCTCTCAAATAAATAAATAAAATCTTTAAAAATAAAAAAAAAGAATATGCCACCATTTATTTAAAAAAAAAAAGGCAGCTGTGAAAAATGTGAGAGAAAAACTGAATTCAGTTTAAAAACTCTTTAGTGAGGGAAGTGCCATTTCAGTTTTAAATTTTAATTAGAACACATATTGTGACATGCCTTAAAAAGATGAAGCTGGAAGCAGACATTCACACATTAAACCATAATATTTCAAGATTAGTTTAAATAAAGAAATCTTCAGACTCTCACCCAACCTGAGAGACATATTAAATCTTGGAAAGAAAAATCTCATGAAGGAGGTTTTAAAACTAGAAAATACTTATGAGCATTTTCATCATCACATGTAAGTATAATAAAATAAAAATACTCACCTTGTCATCTTGAGTATCTCTGGTTTAGAGACTTCGATTTTGGCAACTAGGATGATAGCTACCAATGCCTTTGGTATCTGCCTAACTGATGGATGTCAGGTGTATCTTGCTTTAGGGTTTGTAAGTAATGTGCAATTTGCATATTTGTAAAAATAACAAAAAATACATTCGATTGCTACTTAAAGGACACTTTCAATAATTGCTTTTGTTCTGAAGATAAACATTTGCCAGGTTTTGGGTTTTTTTTTTTAATGTGAGTATACTATTCTCAACATTAATTTTATTCATCACTTTCAGTCTAATGCTTTACATTTGGACTTCCTGCTGAACCTCATTACAACTGACTTGACTTCACAGAGGTGACGGTTGCTATCTTTGAGCATAAAAGTGTTGTCAGTTTACGGGAGGCCAGTTCTTTGACTCAGAGGAAGGGAATAATATTCAATAGGACAAATGAAGGTTGAATTTTTAGTGTAACTGCTTTGAAAAAACCAAAGGGAGGATGGTGGTTGCCATGTTAGCCCACATCGCCTCTCCCCACCATGATGCTTTTCCTTTACAAATCAAGAATTTTAAGAAGCAGAGGAAGTAAAGATATAAAATGAGGTATAAATGAAATGAATGGGAGTGAGGTGAAGATGTCCCAGTGGGAAGTGTTTATGAAATTAGGCTGGAAAAGTAGGTAGGATTAAACCATGTAAGTCTTTGTAGCAATGTTAAGGAATTCTGCTCTTCATCCTAAAAGCAAAGGAAAGGTACTGGAGAGCTGTAAGCAGAGACGTATTGGTGGAATTTGTATTTTGGAAAGGTGTTCTGACTGCTGGATAGAGGCAAGAGAAGTTGTAGGGAATTCAGTTAGGAAGTCTTTTAGGCAAGGGGTGATAAGGGTTTGCGCTAGAAGGGCTATTTTGGACATAGATGGGCTTGAGCTATGTAGTGGGTTATATCAGTAGAATTTGGTGTTGCAGGGCACCTGGGTGACTCAGTTTTTAAGCGTCTGCCTTCAGTTCAGGGTCCTGGGATGGAGTCCCACATCAGGCTCCTTGCTCAGCCAGGAGCCTGCTTCTCCCTTTGCCTGCCACTCCCCCTGCTTGTGCTCGCTTTCTCTCTGTGTCAAATAAATAAATAAAATCTTAAAAAAAAAAAAGAATTTGGTATTGCATAGAACATGGACAAGTAAGGATGGAGAACCTATAAGGACAGCTTCCAGCCTTTTGACTTGAAGGGATGACAACTATGAGTTTGGTTTTAAACATGTTCTGTGTAAAGAGCTTGGTGAGGCCACCAGCTGGAAACCTAAAGTAGGTGGCTAGTCTGAAGGTGAGAATGAAGTCTGGGCCAGGAACGACCTTGGCGCCCTGGTCAGCATCTCTCACGGTTATCCAAGCCCTTGGCTGGGGTAAGAGAGTTCCAGGGTGAGGCGTGGTGGAGGTTCAGGACTGAGCCTGGAGCAACCCCAACATTTAGAGTTAGTGTAAGGAGAGGAGCCACAAAGACTTGAGTGGGAGTGGGGGACAAGGTCAGAAACCAAGAGGAAACCTGATAGGACGGCCTTATAGTGTCTCAGGGAAGACAATTTCAGAAGGGAAGGACAGAAAAAGATTTGGTGTCTCCGAAAGGGAACGAGGGGCACAAAATCCTAGCAAGGGCACGCACCTTTCCTCTAAATAAGGAAGAGAATGGAGTGCCATCTCCGCACAAGCTCGGCGGGCGATCCCAGGGGACTTACTTTACAAACGTGCTGCGTGTCACCGAGTCAGCATGCGCGCGTGAGCCCCGAAGGGAGGCGAGGGCGGCAGAGCTGCGGCCAGGGTGGCCGGCACGCAGTGCCAGGTTCAAACATGACGCCCGGATTCCTAGCCCCTGAGGTCGTCCCGCGCGTGGGCCAAGTTCACTGCCTGTCAAGGCTGCCCGACCCCTGCAAGCTGATCTCACGCTCTCGGCCGGCCTCCCCCCAGCCCCTCCCGCCCCCCTCGCTCTGGCCTTGCTGCCTTTTGAGTCGGCGGGCGCAGGCCGGGCGTCAGCTCAGCTCCCGGCTTCCGAACCACCACCGGTGCGCAGGCTGTCGGGACGCGGAACTAGTTCCTCTGGTGTGAGAGCAAACCTCAAAATCTCAGATGCTCCTTCTAACTGAAACTATCACCTTCCTCTCGCAGTTCTTTCTGTTTCCATCGCACCATGCAGTTTTTTTGTTTTGTTTTGTTTTGTTTTGTTTTGTTTTGTTTTGTTTTTGGTTGAAACAGTAGCGTTTTAAATTTACGCTGAATACCATATGTGTAGACAATGGAAATTTGGTGTATTGTGTTGAGAAATTTTCATACGGGGTCCCTGGACTCCTGGGAGATTTTCAGGTGCTTTTTGGCTTTTCTTAGAGTCCACCTGCCTGCCTGCCTGCCTTCCCACCCGACACAGTCCCACGCCTCGGTTAGGTACGGTGGGGATACAAACGTGGAAAAGGCTATAGAGGAAGTAAGTCCTGTAGGCAAATAGTGAAGGCATGGGGCAGAAAGTGATAAATGCCAGGCCAGAGGTGAGGACGAAGTCCTGTGGGCATTCAGAGGAGGGAGAAGCTGTAAAAGGGCCATCAGCACGGGCCCTACACCACCTCATTTATGTTCTTAAAAAGATCACTGGGTTGCTGTGTGGATTTAGGGACGGTGGGAGCAGGTAGCGCTCCTGGCAAAGGATATAGCAAGCCTAGAGGCCTGCAGTGGGAGGAAGGTGGTGCTTTCCAGAATTCATGCAAGAGTCTGTGTGTTGGAGCCCAGAGAGAGAGAGAAAGACAAAGAGGAATGAGAGAAAGTTGGAGAGGTCAGCAGCGCCAAATCTGCAGGGTTTTGAAAGGAGCTTTGAATTTTTAAATTTGTCGTTACTTGTTAGAGCACTAAAAAGCATGATGATCCCATAAATTGTTAGGTCACATTGGTGAAAAGCAGAGCATGTTTTTAAGTTTAGAGCAATAGAAAGAAGATCTGCTTATACACAAACGATCATATTAATGCCAAGTTGTTACAATTCCTCATAACTGCTTAGAGTGTTTTCTATGGGAAATTTAAAATGAGGTTTTGAGGAATGGCCACCACTGATGCTGATTAGTCCAAGGATTTGCCACAGTACAACCCTAGGAAGGAAGTAGTTTCGGTTTCCTTTCATTCTCCTAAGGATGCAGCTTGGAAACAGCCTTTGCCCCGTGCTTCCTGTCTCGACCTGTTTGTTGGAGCTGTGTGTTGGAGTGAGGGTGGGAGTGTTGTGAAGTGAGCCTGAGGGGTTCTGCACACCTTGCTCCATTGTTTGCAGAGGGCTGCCTGCCTCTCGGATCTGTGTCTGGGGGTGTGTGGGTGGTGGCGGGTGGGTCAGCCTGTGGCGGGCTGCCCGGCGGGCTTCTCTAAGAAGGTCAACTTGATGAACCTCATTCCTTTAGCTGTGGAGAGACCCGTGGCTGACAGAGACCAGGATTTGGGGGGGGAGATGGAGTGAGGGCACCGAGACAGGAAAGGACAAAAGCTTGCAGAGATGTCCCTAGCTTGGAAAAGCGCAGTACAAAGGAATAGTCAAATAAGACCGTGGATGGGACCTGGCACCGGTGGTACTGAGTTCACTGAAAGAGAGAGAAAAAAACTGCCCGTCTTGATTCTGAAGGCTTTGGGTCTGTTCAGGGTCCCAGAGTGACTTGTTTCTGTTTTTTTCCGCTGCAGTGATAAGTGAACGCCGGGCCCCAGACCCATGCCTGTCCATGGTGAAATGAGGAAAATGTGGACAATGCAATGGGTGTTTGAGAAAGCCCAATATATTGATTAAATGTATACATATTTAATCTCTTATTTGACAAAATAAAACATTGGCATCTCCCTTTTTTGAAATCATGCTGGTTCATGAAGTCCCGGGATCCAAGTGCAGCCTCCCTGTCAGATGGGAAGTGGTATTTATTAAATGAATAAAATAAATGTACATCTAAGTGACCAAGGACAGAAGGAAGGGGAAAAAGGAGTAAGAATTGGTAAAGCAAAATCTATCAGTGAGGTACTTAGGAGACAAAGGAGATTTGTCAGGAGGGGTAAAGAACATATGTAACAAAATGAGAGAGGAATAGTTTGATACATTTGTTAGGTAAATAATTCATAATTTATAAGAAAAACATCATGTCTAGTAGATAAATGGATAAAGCTCATGAATAGACCAGCATCACAAGTGAAATAAAATAGTAAACCAGGGGTGCCTGGCTGGCTCGGTCAGAGGAGCCTGTGACTCTTGATCTCAGGGTTGTGGGTTCAAGCCCCAAGTTGGGTGTAGAGATTACTTAAAAAAAAATCTTAAAAAAGATAGTAAACCAGCTGATGGCACTTTCAACCTTTCCTTCCTCCTCACTTACCCCCTCCCCTTGCAATTTCCTATTTCCTTTCACTGCTTTATGTATTTCTCCTTAACAAATCTCACTATCCCAATATTCTCTCTGTATTACTTACCTTGTTTATTTTCTTTCCCCCTGGCTCACATGAAAACTCCATGAGGGCTGGGACAGCGATTGGTTTTGTTTACCGCTATATCCCCAGTACCTGGAACAGCACCTGGCACATACTAGATGCTCCATATGTATTTGTCGAGTGAATGGACCCTTGATAAACGCTTCCCAGGCAACCCAGGAAATGTCCAAGACTCCCGTCTTTATACTGCCATCACTTGTCTTTGTGTCAAGATTCCCTGATGGAAACTAGACAGCCTATTTATGAAATTTGGAAGGATAGCAAGTAGATTATAAGATAAAAATGAAAAGGAAGTTCTAGACATGAAATTGAACAAGGCTAAATATAAAAGAAGGAAAGTATAATAAACATTTTAAGAATTTCTTCCTGTTTGAAAATGTAGCCAAGGCTTATATTTAGGTCTATTAACCTAAATAAAGCATTGTATTACAAGTTACCAAGAAAGGTTGTTTTCTGGACTGAGCTGCTGTGGAGAAAATCATCCTTTCAAGGAATAGAGAAGAGAGAGACTGCCAGATATTAGTATTTGTATTTTTAAGGCAGGTCCAGACATGTGGGGACACATGGAGTCCTTTCAGGGGTCAAAACACATCTAGGGATTTCCTGAAGTTCAAGAGAACATTCATTCATTTGTTCATTAAAAAAATACCGGATAGGGTGCCTGGGTGGCTCAGTCGGTTAAACATCTGCCTTCAGCTCAGGTCATGATCCCGGGGTCCTGGGATCAAGCCTCACATCGGGCTCCCTGCTCACTGGGGAGCCTGCTTCTCCCTCTCCCTCTGCCCCTCTTCACCCTTTGTGCTTTCTCTCTTTCTCTCTCTCAAATAAATAAATAAAATCTTAAAAAAAAAAAAAAACCCAAACAACAGCAACAACAAAAAACATCAGATACCCACTATGACCAAGCCACTGTTCCATTAGACGAGGGCCCCATTTCTCCCTTTTCTAAAGCATGACCATGTTTTCTGCCTGTTAGAAGAGCAGAGTCAAGTGCAAAGATTTGCCCTTGGACACAGCTTTATTGCAAACAGAAATTTAAAAAAAATTTGTTGCGCCCCCATTTTAAAAATCAGTAGATGTCATACACAAAGCCAGATTTCTGTCTTCTTTGGAAACCTACGTGGAAGTGCCAACCACAGTGGGCAGCTTCCCCGCGTGGCTGTGGTGGGCTGCTTCCCCGAGAGCCCTTCTGGCAGAGTCCCCACTGCCCCCTGCATCCTCGCTCCCGGCGTGGCAGTGCCCTTCTGCAGACAGAGTGCCCGGGCCCGTGGCAAGGCAGAAATCGGTCACAGAATAAAAAGGACCAGGCTCAAGCAGTATGAGGCCCATTTTAGGGAGCCAATTGCAAGAATATTCTGGAATTTGAAATAAAAAGATTCTTTTATCCCCGCAGCAATGAGCGTGAGTAATAATTAGTTTTAGGGAAGTTAGTCTAAATTCAGGAGATGACTTGAGAAAGATCTTGTTTCAAATGCATCAGTGACAAAAGGGGTCATCCCATGCAAAAGGAACAAACTCTCTGCTCTCCTCCTCCTCCAGGTGTGAATGCTCTGAAGAGTCAATATTTTTTTTAAAGATTTTATTTATTTATTTGACACACACACAGAGAGAGAGAGAGCACAAGCAGGGAGAGAGGCAGAGGGAGAAGCAGGCTCCTGCTTAGCAAGGAGCCCGACGCAGGGCTCAATCCCAGGACCCTGGGATCATGACCTGAGCCCGAAGGCAGACGCTTAACCGACTGAGCCACCCAGGCGCCCCTCGTAGAGTCAATATTAAACAAAGTGCAGTTTGGCTAAGTGCTGAACTCGGTGCAGCTTGGAAACCTCAAAGTCCTGCAGGCGAGGCTGGGGACTGTCCTCATGAAGTGCTCACATCATATGGGCCCAGGAGGCCGATACACTCCTGGACACATGGCCTAGGCGTCCCTCACTCCAGTCAGCACAACCATGGGCTTTCATGGAAACTCAGGTGGGCAGAGGAGGGGAATTCAGCCATGGGCGAGTTCCAGAGTGGAGCTGCTAGCTGCTGACCTCCCTGGCTGGAAGTGTCATGCCCCTCCACAGAAGGCTGCAGATTTAAAGGAAGAACACAGGTGTGGTTTGTTTTGTTTTTTTCCCCCAGAGTGAGCCCAAAAGGAGAAAGGACAGATGGGGAGGGAGGTATTAAAAGCTAGATGATAATCAGGTTGTCTATTTTTAAAAATATTGCTCTGAATAAGTATTTCATGAGCTATCCTTATCAAGTTAACTATTATAAACTATAAACTTGGCAAAGAGTTTGTTCAGGGTGAAGAGAGGCACAATGAAAATGTCATGATGGTTTGGAGATTGTCCTCAAAAGGCATCCAGAGCGGGAAAGGGCCCTGGCACATGGTGCCATCCAGCTGGGTAACCTCACAAGGGTCGTTGGCTGCCGGATTTAGCTCTTGTACGTGCCTAACGATGTACTCGGTGATTTCACAGCGCATGACAGCTGTGTGGTACATCTGTTCGGGATCCAAAAAGTCAGTTACACAAGCATTCGTTGGGAAAGATTTGGCTTGGCACCAGTTCGGCAAAAAAGACCAGGGAGCCTGAATTGAGTGCAAACTTAGTATGCTGTGAGTTTAATGAAATGTTAAATTGCGTCCCTGGAATTATAGCATCCAGTTGTGTTGCAAGCTGAGCTGTTCAAACCACCCTTGGTGTACTGTTATAAAGTCTGGCCATTTCAAGAAAGACATGGGAAATTAGAGTATGTTCCTTGGAGGACAGTCAGAAAGAATCTAGAAATCATGACACGGGAAGTGGCTGAAAGACCTGGGGGTGATAGGTCTCCAGTGTAACCAGAAGGAGAGAAGGCTAAAGAGGGAAATGCTGTCACTGTCTTCAGACAGTCAAAGGTTCGGCTGCTCCCGTGCTTGTAAAACAATGTCTGATATAGAATAAGTAAATGGAGAAGAGAGTAGGTGTGTGTGTGTCTGTGTGTGTGTCTGTGTGTGTTTTCCAGGGACGAACAAGAACACATAGTAAAAATTACAGGGAGGGAGGCAGATTTAAAATTCCAAAAAAATTATAATTTATTAAAAAAATAATTTATAATAACCAGTGCTGTCAGTGGAGAGATTTGAGTAGGGACTGAGAAGCCTGTGTGAGGGATTTCTAGAAGGAATGCCTCCATGCCCAGTGGTAACCAGATTCTTGAGACGCAGGGGTAAAATGGGAAGGGGAGGCCTTTGTGGTTGGACAGACCTAGGAGCAAATGATATGGTTGCCATTTAGCCATGTGACTTGAAGCAATATATCCATGCTCTCTGAGCTTTAGTTTCTTTATCCAGTCAATGGGGACAGTAAAGCCCGTGTTGAAGTGTTGTGAGAAGTAACCGAGCTGAGGCATGGGAAGTGCTAGAAATGGAGTGGGCTCTGGAGAGATGCTAGTTCACTTTCCCCAGATTAGAGAGCGAGTTGTAGGAAGCGTGTGTGGTAAGGAAGTCGAGTAGGAAGCTCATGGGTTTACTTCACCATCTTTGTGCCTTCAGAGCCTGACACGGCCCGCGCAGGACAGCTGCTCGGAGCGCGTTGTTGTCCCATTTGTCAACTCTTTCTGTCCGTGCGCTACGTGAATTGTGGCCCTAAGCAGGTCCAGTGTGCCTGGTGGAAAGAAAGTGGGTTTTGGCATCAGACACAGGTTCAAACCCCAGCTCTCCACTGGGTCAAGTTACTTAACCTTTCTGAATGGCATTTTTCTCCTCTGAGGCAGTGCCTGTCTCCCTGTCTTGTGTGAGTGAAGTAGCAGATGTGAAGGACTGGATGTTCTTTTCTCAGTGAGATCCTCTCAACAATCCAGGGAGGCAGGGAATGCCTTCCACATTTATAAAAGAAAAGAGGTTCAGAGAGTTGAAGGGATTTGCCCAAGAAAACAGTAGAACAGGTATTTATTGGATCCGATTCTTTTAACCTCAAGGTTTATCATCTTTCTCTTCTCAGCTGTGACTGAAACAATTTTTGAGGGTCTGCCCTGCACCAGGAACGACGCTGAGTATTTCCACATGTTACCTCACTGGCTTTTAGGTCCCCCATGGAGATGTCACTCTAGGAGTGTCTCTGGAACATCAACGGGTGAACTTTCCTGGACACTTGGGAAAATGTATTCTTCATGGGGCTATGATTCTTTTTGACACCTGGCTTTGGGAGGGCCACCCAAGGCACAGTGAGGGGTGGAGAGAGATACCTGTCCAGACACTCATATTAGCTCCTCAGCCTTGACCATCACTGGAGGGACAGATGACACCATCAGCTGTTAGACAGTTGTGCCAGGGCACACACGCTGGTGGTCCTCAGGTCTTCTTTAGCCCATAGGCTTGTTCTAGGGGGTTGCACAGGGTTTTAAAAATGAACTCCTTGCAAATATGTAAATCGGGAATTTTTACATAAAAATACCTCATGTGAGATTGTTGGTGTCTCTTGCGGAATGGGACAGTCGGGCCACTTTGAGCTCATGTTCTGTCTGATAGCATCCCCACCCTGCCCCCGTGGAGCTCCCACTTTCTTTAGGTTGGACAAGGACGCTCACAGTCCGCGTCCCATTTCATCCTTACCTAACTCCAAGTCGTTGGCATGAGTGTTTGGTACCCCATGCCTAGTTTCTATTAATAACAATAGTATTGTCTCTGAGCTTTTTACTAGTGATGTCTCCCCCCACCCCCCCAGTGTGTGACTGCAACGGGAAGTCCAGGCAGTGCGTCTTTGATCCCGAGCTTCACAGACAGACGGGGAGCGGATTCCGCTGTCTCAACTGCAATGACCACACGGATGGCCCTCACTGTGAGCGGTGCCAGCACGGGTTCTACCGACAGAGGGAGAGGGACCGCTGCTTGCCCTGCAGCTGTCACACCAAAGGTATGTGTGGGACGATGTGCTGCGCCAAGAGGGTAGTACGCTAAGTGGAATAAGTCAGACCAAGAAAGACAAATCCCGTATCATTTCACTCGTAAGTGAACGACAACAGCAACAAAACCCCACAAATGAATAAACATACAAAGAGCAGAATCAGGGGCACCTGGCTGACTCAGTCAGAAGAGCATGTGGCTTTTTTTTTTTTTAGGATTTTTTTTATTTATTCGACAGAGAGAGAGACAGCAAGAACAGGAACACAAGCAGGGGGAGTGGGAGAGGGAGAAGCAGGCTTCCCGCTGAGCAGGGAGCCCGATGCGGGGCTCGATCCCAGGACCCTGGGATCATGACTTGAGCCGAAGGCAGGCGCTTAACGACTGAGCCACTCAGGCGCCTCGAGCATGTGGCTCTTGATCGTGGGGTCATGAGTTCAAGCCCCATGTTGGGTGTGGAGATTACTTAAATAAATAAATAAGCCTTTTAAAAAATGCAGAAGCAGACCTATAAATACAGAGAACAAACTGACCCTCTCTGGAAGGGAGGGGAATGGGGGGGGTGGGCGACATGGGCGAAGAGGAGTGAGAGATACAGGCTTCCAGTGATGGAGCGAGGGAATCACGGGCATGAAAGGTACAGCATGGGAATGTAGTCGTGATATTGTGATAGCATCCTAGGGTGCAAGATAGCAGCTACACCTGGGGGGTGCACAGCATTAACCTATAGAGATGTCGAATCATTGTGTTATACGCCTGCAACCAATGTAAGATTGTGTGTCAGCTATACTAAAAAAAAAAGTAGTTGGGAAAATGGCAAGGAGGGGGGGAGGGGGGAAGGGAGAAGCGAGAAGCCAGCAGGCCAAGAGAGTGGTGTTCAACATCTAGAACAACTGGGAATCTACTAGGCACTTGGTGGTGGTAGTGTCTTACCAATTTCAAGCTGAAAGGAAACCTGTTTTTCTTAAGTCTGGGTTGTAGGAACCAGCTGGAGTCTTTAGGACACGTTGGCTTGAATTCTAGTCGCAAGAGGCACATGATTAAGTTTCCCGGCAGATGACAGTTTGACCTAGGGACAAAGGAAGCTTCTACGCTTCTGGTGATAGTTCCCCGTATCCACAACTATGCCTTTGACCAACCTCTCAAAAAATAAGGGATAGAAAGATCTGTTTCTGGGGCTATGGTAGGTGCTAGCAATAGAAAGTGGTACTGGTCCAAGAGACAGCCCAATTAAGAGGCAGATTAAAGTCTTTCACAAACACAGTTGTTAACAAGAGAAAATAGAATCAATAAATAGGAAGCACCTACAGGGGGACTGGTTGATAGCAGGGCTCTTTTTTTTTGTTGTGTTTTGGTCTGGTTTTTTTAAATATGTCACCCAGTGCTATGTTCACACAACTGTGGGTAATTCTTGCACACACAGATGCACACTTTGTGCTGTATTCATCATGGACAGCAAAGACAAGTTACGATATATAGGGGCACCTGGGTGGCTCAGTTGGTTAAGCGTCTGCCTTCGGCTCGGAGTGTGATCCCAGGGTCCTGGGATCGAGTACTACTTCGGGCTCCCTGCTCATGGAGAGCCTGCTTCTCCCTCTCCCTCTGCCTGCTTCTCTGCCTACTTGTGCTCTCTCTCTCTGTGTCAAATAAATAAAATCTTAAAAAAAAAAAGTACATATAGAGAGGGAGAGACAAGTAGTTGTTAAATAAGTTGAGTTTTTTTTTAAACTATGTTATTTGTGTATTCTCTTTCTTGGCAGTATGTTTCTCCTCTTTGTTAGAAAGCGTTTAATAGTGTGATATGATAAATATTAATCAACTTAAAGAGCATAGCCAAAGTGCGTGGCAATGACTCAGTGTAGCTCTGTGGAACGAAGACACAGCAGCAGCTGAAAGAATCTAAAAATGGTCAGGTTTGGTCCAGCCATGAGCTGCTTGTAGAGGGTGTTGGATGGCCCCATGGTGATAGAGACCCAAATCCCAGCAAGCACTTCCAAATTCTCCAGTTGCTGTTACGGTGTGGTTTGAGTCGGATTTGCTCAGCTTTGGGTTATAGAGTCAGCATCCAGAATCTTTTGGACTTAGCAGCTGTCCCTGTGAATCAAAGAACTTCGTAAAGAAAAATTAAAAGGAAAATGACTCCATTTTAGTGGGCTTTCAATCCTCCTGAAGAGCCCATATCCCTTTAGGTTACGCGGCTTCACTGTGAGTCACTGGAGTGGGTCGTCCCAGCAAAATGATCAGTGAGAATGTAATTAGAAATTTAATTAGCTTAGCTGGAAAGCCTGGCCCAAAGACAAAGTTATTAGTCTTAGAGTAGACAAGGAGCCTGCTGCTTAGCAGAGAGATGGTGATGAAGGATTTGCCACACCGTCTCTTCTTCATTGCATAGTCCATTGCTCGCCTGGCATCCACGAGCCTGGCTTTTTCTTTTCCTTCGGGCCACAGACATTCCAGGCTCAGTGTGAACAGCTTGGTAGGAAGTGGTGGAGTCCAACAATGATTTCTAGCTTATGAAATGATAACTAACATGCATTACTCGCTTACTGTGTGCCAGGACTTTTCTAGATGCTTTCATCCGGGAAGGAACCTTCACAAATCACCATATGAAACAGGTGCTATTATTAGTTCCATTGTACAAATGAGGTAGCAGGGGCTGAGAGAGGGAGATGAAGGAAACTGTCGAAGGATTTATAGAGCTCAGTGGCAGAGAGGGTGCCAGCCCCAGGTGCGCTGATGTCCAAGATCATAATGTAGAGACTAGTAGTGGCTTTGGGAGCCAGACAGCCTATGTTCAAGCCTGGGCACTTCCACTGTGTCACTCTGGGCATGTCCCTTCTCCTCTTGCTGCCCCAGTGTCCCCATCGGTAAAGGGTCCCCAACCCCACGCTCTTTGTATCACAAGAGCATGTGAGGATCACATGAGGTTTGTTAAGCACATGGTAGACAACTCAATAAATTGGAGTTGATGGAGTTTTTATTATTAGGACAGAGATCAGTGTTGCAATTTCCTGGAACATTGGCTTTTTAAAAAATCACATTCCATTTTAGAAGGAAGCCTGTAGAGGCCATATCTTTGGTCTAAAACTATTTATTAACATTTTATTTTTTTATTAATATCCAGAAATTGGCGGTGAATTTTTCAGTATTTTTTAAATAGTGGGGAAACGGAGCCCTGGAGGAGTGGATAAATGGCCTCTAGTCTTCACAACACGCCATTGCAAGGGCTAAAGTTGTAACCCAGGGCTCTGGTGGAGGACCGTTCCCTCTTACTCCTTCCACCTGAAAGTAAAAAGCATCAGAATGGTGTCCTTTTATCCCCAACAGCAGACAATTAGATGTCCAGGAAAAACTTCATGGATATTATTTCCTAAGATCTGGCTAATGCATTCTATTTTTTCCAGCATATTTCCATATACTATGCCTTCTTCAGTAGTCGTAGCAACTTGACAACCTGTATGTGTTAACACGCTCCACCCACCATTCTAGAGGTGAAGAAGTGAAGCTCCCGAGCCTGAGCTGCCAGGCTGAGTGGCATGTCAGGGACAGAGACCGTTCCCACCCTGTGCCATCTCCCACTACATGCTGGCTGCCCAGATTACTAGCCCGGTGATGCAAGTTTAATTCCCTGTGTGACTTCTCAGTCTCCCAATCAGCCGAGAGAGATTTATCACTTTCAAGGGAATTTGTTGTATATGCAATCTGAAATGCCAAAGAATACATCTTAGCAAAAAATGCAGTCAGTCCATGTATGGTGAATGAAGCCAACAGCATTAATAATCCCCAAAGTGGTCACAGATTTTGGATTTCACATCAATTTCTCATAGATACAGCAGCCAGGCTTATTTTTAAGGGATGACTTTGTGGGTTCAGCCACAGGGCTGAGTTATCTTCAACTCTTGTAAGCACATGTGTAAATCCTGAGAACCTTTTGCAAATATTTTGAAATTCACTGTGTGTATTTGTGTGGTTTTCCTCCCAGGACGCCTACGTTCTTGAGACCTGTATGGACATCAGTGATATTGGACTTCTTCTCTTAATTTTATTATTTTTTACATATCTATGACCCTGAATTACTCAGACTATAACATTTGGGTAATTATTTGAAACAATCTTAAATAATAATTTATCATTATTAACTATAATTATATATTTATATTATATAATATTATAAAAATATAATAATGTTACTTTAAAATTCAAGTGTAGATATGTATTTAAAGGGTTCCCAAAAGGACATATCCTCTTTTTGTTTTAATTTTTATTTATTTTATTTTAATTTTGTAAAGGTTTTATTTATTTATTTGAGAGAGAGAGAGAGAAAGCGGGTGAGGAGGGGGAGGGGCAGAGGAGGAAGGAGAGAGACAAGCAGACTCTGCGCCAAGCACAGAGCCCGACACGGGGCTCCATCTCACAACCCTGCGATTATGACCTGAGCCGAAACTAAGAGTCTTGGACACTTAACCGACTGAGCCACCCAGGTGCCCCTAATTTGTAAATAGTACTCATTTTAGCATACCTTCCTGAGCCCTCAGATGCACATAGACCATATCTATAGAAGCCCTAAAAGAGCTTATCGGGACACAAAACTGAAACAGGAAGCTGTTTTCTGTTTTTTCAGCCCACTTGTTCACAATCCCTAAGAGTAGCTCACGAAGGAGGAGTTGGGACAGGTGTTTTTATTTTAACAAGAGAGTTTGAAAACCCAGTGCCATTAGTTTGGAAGTTTTGGAATGTGACATAAAGTGGTCATGCTCACCGTAAGGACCTGTGCATGTCTCCGTGTTCACTTTGCAAGGTTTGAAGGAGGCCGGAGGGAGCAGTGCCAACTACATTCTTTGAACGCCCGTGACGTGTGAGACACCGAATGAGGCACTTTATTTATTTTAGTCCAAAGTCTTGCAACAGCTCCACAAGGCATAGGTGGTTACCCTCCCTTAAAAGAACTGATGAGTAAGCCGTTTGCCCAAGACACACAGCTAAGTGGCAGAGCTGGTGTTGAAGGGAGATTTCTTGGATTTCAAAGTCTGGGCTCTTTGACCCTCCAGCTTTTAGAGCAGGATTCTCTAGATAATGTCCTGTAGAATACAATGTTCCTCAAGATAATAATAGATGTGGCCTGTAAGAATGTCAAATAATGTTTAGAAATACTGCCATTAAAATTTAAACAAGATCCATGCTGAAGGTATTATTATGTTATAAATCTCTGCGGGATCAAGGGGTTACCATTTCCCAAACTTTTCTCAACACAGAATGCCTATTTTCATGAGAGGATTATGGATTTCTCTCAGAAGGGTGTTTTGCAGGGTAACCATTTTGGTCTATGTGGGCCAAACCCAAAAGCCAAGTACAATCTTTTCCATTTTCTAAGAAGAATTCATTTCTGAAAAACTGTAGGGAGAATTTTCTTGGGTTGAAAGCATAATTTCCATTAATTGGAATGGGAAAAAAATGGGTTTCTGAGTCCCAGATTGACACCCATTTGTGTTATAAAAAAAAAACAAGTGGGTTGTATTAAAGAGAGATATCTTCTGTTGAATGTTACTTATCAGAGCATAATTCAGAAATTTTCCTTCTTAGCTCTGTCGGCTGCCTGCTTGTAGGTCAGGAGCGTGGAGGTCTGTGCTTGGCAGCCCAGGAAGCCTCTCTTCATGCTCATCTCATCAAATATTCTCTTGCCTTAGGTCCTGAAACTCCCACTCTCCTGCTCTCTTGACCCTCAGTACTCTGCTCCCTTGGCTTCCAGTGTCCTGAGACTTCTTTCTGCTTTGATTATGAAAGGCCCCTTAATTAATGGGGTTCCATTTGTGTCTGAGGCTCCTCCCCTCCTCTCTCTATCTACCCTCAGAGTGATCTTACACCTGCTCTGGTTTCCTACTCGGCCTGTGTGCTGAAGGCTCCTAGATCCTCACCCCCAGCCTCTTTCTTGAGCTCCAGGTGAACATTTCCACCTTAATATGCCACCAGAAACTCAAGTTCACAATGTCCAAAACTAAACTCATGATCTTCTCTTGGTGCTTCAACCTAAGATCTTGCTCCTTCTTTCCCCTTCTCTTTGGTAAATAGCCTCCCATTGCTCCTAGTGGTGCACGTTGAGACCTTGGTGTCATCATGTGATCCCCACCCCCTCAGTGTCTATTTCTGAAGAGGGGAAGTCTGTTCATTCTGCATCCACATGGCTCTCTCAGTGATTCCCTCCTCCTCTTCTCACCCAGACTCCTCCAATCCAGGGCATCCTGTCACAGGAGGATGCCTTTCCCGAGGAATGGTGTTCCCTTCCGGCATCCTGCAGATGGCCCTAGAGATGCCTTTCTGAACTGTGGGTCTGTAGTTCCTGAGCCTCTGATACTTCCCTGTTACCCACAAATGGATCTGTTATTCTTCTGTCAGCTCTTATTTCACTAGGAGATAGCATTTCCTAATATATATAAAGCACTGAACTCAGTGTCTCACATGTGGTAGGTACTCAAAAAATGTAGTTTATACCATTATCACCGAGGGCCCCTTCAAGCCTTGCAAAGTTGACATGGCGTCTTTCACTGACTCTGTGAATGTGGCTAATTTCAGGTTCCACATGTGGCAGAAAGCCTTTATATTAGCATAGAGCCAAAATCTTTATTGATTGGAATTGTATCTACTAGTGAATCAAAAACTCACAGAATAACTGATTACAAAGAAAGGAGCAACTGATTAGTGTTCTGTTGGCTTTATCGATTATGGGTGGCCTGGTTATCGTGGTTAGTTGAGATACGTGGATTATTTGATAATTCTGCCAGCACAGGGAGATTGCAAAGTAGGTGAGGTACACCTCTCACCACCTTCCTGCTCATCTTTTGCTCCCCCTCTGACTCTGTCCCAACAACCCTGACCTCTTTCTTGGCATACGTGCCTTCATCCAACAGATTTCTGGGCATCCTCTTTGGGTTGGGTTCTGCACTGGGGCCCTGGGGACAGAGCAAGGAACATAAGCTGAGGTCATCCTGAGTAAGCAGAACTGCAAGATGGCTATTTGGGATTTGGGAGTCAGAGGAGATTTCCCTAGAGAAGAAATATTAAATCAGGACCTGACAGCTGAGGATGGGCCAATTAGGGGGAAGTTCTGGGGAAGGAGCCTTCCAAGCTGGGGGAGCAGCAAGGGCAGATACCTGGAGGAGAGAAGCCATTTGGCACATTTTACACAAAGGCTGGGGGAGCTGGGAGCTGGAACGGAGTGAAGGAGAGTAGGCGATGTGCTGGGAGAGGTCAAGTCCTGTGGGCCACGATACAGAGTTTGCATTTTCTTCTGCTTATAGTGGGGAGCCACCAGAGAACGAAACAGCTGAGTAATCTGAATTCCATCGTTAAAGCAGCATGAAAGGAGGGAAGGGAGGTGAGGATGGAGGCAGGGAAGAGAGTGGGAGGCAGGGTCCAGGGAGAGAGGACAGACTTGAACTGGGGTGGGGGAGGGCGAGGCAGTCTGATAAAGAGGCTGGGTTCTGGAGGGGCGCATTTGCTAACCTGAGCACTTCTTTTCTTTCATCAACTCGCAATCCAAGAGGGCCCACTAACAAGTAAGAGCATGTCTATACAGAATCAATCACAGGACAAGTGCTCTATGCACTAAACCGGGTGAGATGCACAGGGAAGGGGTGATGCCCCAAGGGCGAGAATGTCCACTACTCCAGGTAGGTAGAGATATTTCTGGTTAGGAGGCCTTTTCATACTCTAAGTAAATAAATAAATAAACAAATAAATAAATAAATAAAATCACACTGGCCCTTAAAAGATGGCTTTTGCCTGCCAGAAATAAGAGAAAATGTTGCTCGCTTTCTCATACTAACTGTCTTCGAGGAGGCTGATGCGGTCATTCCCAAACTGTCCCTCTTCTTGAGATCTCAAGGATTCAACAACCTTCTTTTAAAAAGCAGTGGCTGACATACTACTTAATGTTTGATAGAGAAATACAAATGCTTCCAGGAGTAACTTCCATTTCTTTGCCGGAAGAAGCCACGCCTGGCTGTGAGCTCCCATGGGGTTTCAGTTGTTTCCTAATGCCCTATAAACTAAATACTTCCTTTTCGTCTTTCCTTCTCCCCACCTCATGTGTTATAGGTTCTCTTAGCGCTGGATGTGACAACTCTGGACGGTGCAGCTGCAAGCCGGGTGTGACAGGAGACAGGTGTGACCGATGTCTGCCAGGCTTCCACACACTCACTGACGCCGGGTGCACCCGAGACCAAAGGCTACTGTAAGCACCTGCACGCCCCACTGCAGCTTCTGCCATGAGGGATGACAATGACATTAACATCCGTGGCCACTTCTGTTACTGAGCACCAACTGTGTGCCAAGTGCTGTTTGGGGACTTCACGTGGGTTATGCCATTTAATCCTTACAGTAAGCCTCAGAAGTTAGGATTAGTGTCACACTCATGTGGAAGATAAAAAATGTACACACCGAGGGGTTAAGTTTACCCAATATTACTGGTGGGGGTGGACCTAATATTCAGGCCCAGAAACCTACATTCTTCACCCAGATGATTGCCCTGCTTTAGATGAACGAGGATGGAGGTAAAGCGCACTCCAGATTCTTACCTGGGACCCATTTTGACCCAAATGAATTTGGACTAGAAAAACTTTTCTGCACAGTTTTATTACCTTTTAGTTTGAAGCATTCTCTATCGCACGTCATATTCTTTCCAGGAAGAGTGGCACCTGGGTGGCTCAGTCGGTTAGGTGTCCCACTCTTGATTTCGGCTCAGGTCATGATCTCAGGGTTGTGAGATTGAGCACCGTGTTGGGCTTGAGCTAGGTGTAGAGTCTGCTTGAGATTCTGTCTCTCCCTCTCCTTCTGCCCCTCCACTTGCTCGTGTGCATGCTCTCTCTCTCAAAAAAAAAAAAAAAAATTCTCTCCTGGAAGATGATGGAACATACATTATAAATCACATAAGCAATCAAAGGGATGCAGAGCTGGCAGGTACTGGGATGGCTTAGGGGAAAGGGAGCTCTGCAGGAAAGCCGTTAGCTAGAAGGTGCCCGCAGAAGATCACTTCCCGGTGCCCCCTTTTCCAGCCCCTTGCCCTCCATGTTGGCGCCGGCCTGGCTACCACTGTCCCAAGTTCTCTCACCCTTGGGCCTCTGCACAGATTGTTCTCTTCCAGGCTTCCCCGTCCCCTTTTAGATTGTCTTCAGAGACCCTTCCTTCGACTGGGTGTGCCTTTGGAAATGCTTCTAAAACATGAAGTAGATCATATCACTTCTCTGCTTGCAACCCTCCAGTAGCTCCCTGTCCTCTCAGAATGAGACGGAGACTTCTTTTGCAGGCCAGCAGGGCTCTGCAAGACCCTCCGCCCTCTGCACCCCCAGCAGTGGACGCCCACTGCATTTCTCTCTCCCCCCTGGCCCCCTGCACTCGGTCCTACGAGCCTGCCTTCCCTTCTTCAAAGGAGCCAAGGCAAGGGACCTCGGCCCTGGTCTTGAGCACTCCTGGTTCCTACGGGGCCACAGAGAGCCTCATGGGCTCCAACCCCACCTCATCCACTCCCCACAGAGGCCTTCCCTGACCAGTCCCCACCCCTCCACGTTCTGACTGATGTTACTTCACATATCTTGTTTGACTGCCTCTCCCACCAGAACGAAAGCCCCGTGTTGGCTTTGTCTTGTTCATACTGCAACCCCAGTGCCCAGAGTGGGGAGAGGCACACAGAAGGGGCCCCCCGCCACCTGGTTCCACCTGGCCTTAGGCTTCGCTGCCATCATTGTTCACGTTTCTGCCCTGCCTGGAGACTCCTAGAGACCAGGATCCTATTTCTTAGCATCCTCAGTGCTTTGCAACCAGTAGATAGTGCCTAATGTTTGTCAAAGCGTCCAGATGAGTCATGTGGAGGGGCTAGGACAAGAGGGGAGCCCCACAGGTGAAAGAGGAGGGCTGGGAAAGGGGTCTTCAGGGAGCCTGACAGCTCGGGACTCTGAATGGACGAGAAATGTGAGAGGGAGGAGGAGCCCATCCAGGTTTGGGTAGGATTTGGATGGGGTTAAAGGGCAGTCAGAGGAGGGGCGAACAGTAGGGAAAAGACGGATTTGGTTTTAGACCCATGAGATAGATGCCTATGACTGTGTGCCCATCTGAGAGATACTAGTCATTAGCCAGAGCACTAAGAAATTGTACCAAAACTAAATAATGGAAACACTGATGGATTCCCTCATTGAGAAAGTCTTGCAACCAAAACCAACAACAACAACAACAACAAATCAGCCAAACTCAACAATTCCACTCCTAGGAATACACTCAAGAAATATGAAAACATACATTTCTGCATAGAAACATATACACAAATGCTCCTAGCGGCATTATTCACAATAGCTACAAAAGTGGAAACAACCCAAATGTCTATCAGCTGTTGAATGGATAAGCAAAATGTAGTCTATCCATATGATGGAATTTTATTCAACCATAAGAAAATGAATTATTGATACACGGATGAAGTATAACATCGGATGAAGCTTGAAAACACACGAAATGAAAGAAGCCAAACACAAAAGGTCACAGATGGTACGATTCCATTTACAGAAAATGTTCCAAATAGGCAGATCTGTAGACACAGCAAGTACATTAGTGGTTGCCTAGGGCTAGGGGGGGAAAGGGAGGGTGATAGCTAGGGGCACAGAGCTTCTTTTTGGAGGGTTGAAAATGGTCTACAATTGATTGGGATGGTTGAGGAATCTACTAAACTCTACTAAATTCTACTACTCTGAGAATCTACTAAAAACCAGCAAATTGTACATTTTAAATGGGTGAATTGTATGGTATGTGAATTGTGTCTTTTTAACATTTTTAATTTTTTTTAAAGGTTTGATTTATCTATTTGAGAGAGAGAGCATGAGGAGTGGGGAGGGGCAGAGGGAGAGGGAGAAGCAGACTCCCTGCTGAGTGGGGACCCCAATGCGGGACTGAATCCTAGGACCCCGGGATGGTGACCTGAGCTGAAAGCAGACACTTAATTGACTAAGCCACCCAGGTGCCCCTGAATTGTGTCTTGATAGAAGTGTTACGAAAAGAAAGAACTAAATAAACGAAAATAGCAAGTAGATGGACTCCCATCACAATGAAAGCAGTCATCAATGAATTAAACAATAGAGAAGCAAATGATAAATTAAAAAAAAAAAAGGCAACTGAACCAAACAGTCAACCAAACTAAAACCAAACCAAACCGAACCGTTTAGTGATGGATTTGGCTCACATTCTGGTGCCAGCCCCTCTTCTGCCTGAGGGTAGGTGGCAGGCAGTTCATGGACCAACTGTCACCCTCAGAGTACCGTGAGCCTAGACAACTGAGTCCTTAAAGGGCCTGGGAGGGATGAGCGTGGACAAGGGGAGCCGAGAGGGGCCTCGGCGAAGACGAAGGATTTACTCAAGTTGGTGACATTTGCTTAGAAGCACTTGATCTTTATGTGGCTAGCCGGGAAGCATTTGGAGACACATCCCTACTTTGCTTTGTCTTCTTTCCCAGAGACTCCACGTGTGACTGTGACCCAGCTGGTATCTTGGGGCCCTGTGACGAGGGCCGCTGTGTCTGCAAACCAGCTGTCACCGGAGAGCGCTGTGACAGGTCCGTGTGAACTGTGGCCCCACGGACACAGCAGGGAGAGCCTCTTGGCAGCTAGCATGAGAATTCATCCTCTGAGTGAAGTTGTGGAAAAGGGACACGTAACAAATAGAGACGACCTCTGTCCTGCCCGCTGGCCTCAAAATCCTAGCTTTTTAAAAAAATACAGCTGAGCCCCCCCAAATCTCCCTGGACCCCATGCTTTTGCGGGGCCCCCTCTCTTTGTTTACAAGGTGGCAGAGGCCCAGGGCCCCAGGGAGTCCCCTTGCCAGCTGACTCCGAATCCCAGGTGCTCCCATACAAGGTGGCTTGCGACGATGAGGTCACCTGATTCAGCTTGGTCCCAGAAAAGTCCTGGCCTAATTAAGCATGTTGGGAAAATGCTTGTAAGAGGAAACATGGCCATATATAACCATCATGTGCAGCAAAGGAAACGCCCAGGGATGGGATGGTGCTTGCATGCACACACATGAGCCGGGAGGAGCGGTAAGAGCCCTTTGGGCCCCGGGCCATGCTGGGGCAGGTGGCGCAGGAAGCAGTGATCCACCCTCCATTGCTGCTTGAGGACAGTCCTTAAGGACAAATTGCTCAGACTTAAAACGCTTCCCTCCCCTACAATAGCTGGGAGGCTGGGCGCAGAGGTAAAGGCATTCTCCTCGTTTCCTTAAAAGTAAGAAAGCAGTCCTTTGGCATCCTGACAATCACTTATACTTGGGCAGAGAAAATACCAGATGCATTCCCAGCTTGTGTTTCCAGGGGGTTCTTTGCTGCTGCAGTGGAGGGAGGGGACCACAGCTTCCGTGTTAAAAGAGGAGTCACTTTTTGAAAAGGTTTTTCATTTCCAAGTGTCACACAGAAACAGAAAACTACATAAAACAAATGTTGTCAGCACCACCTTTTCTAAGAAATAGACCTTCACTAAAAATGTGCCATCTCAATGGCAACACCCTCCTTCCTTTCAAGAAGTGACCACTGTTCTGACCTCTGTATAATCACTTCCTTACTTTTCTTCATAATTCATTACCCGGTTACATCCCTCAACACTGTCGTAGAGTTTTGCCTGATTTCCTTTAGTTCCTCCCCTCCCTTCTTTTTTTCATTCCCTCCCCTCGCTTTCTGGGCCCCTCCCCCTCTTCCTTCCTTGATTTTTAATCCCTTTTAATCTGCAGGTTTCCTCCAAAGAAACCATAATGATTTTTTTTTTAAGCCCTTGCTCTGTAGAGAAAAAAAACAATGCTTATTTATATACAGCTGTTCTCTGAAGCATTTACTGTTCACAGTTAATCTGCTTTTCTATAATTTTGCACAATAAACAGACCCCCTCGTAGGGGGCAGTGGATTAGACCACATGACTTAGAGGCAGATGGACCTGGTCTGAAAATCTTGTCTCAGTCACTTACCAGCTCTATGACCTCGAACAAGTTTCTTAACCTCTCTGGCCTGGGTGTCTTTTTCTAAGAAAATTGGAAATTGGGAGTGCTCGCTCTCGCATTCTCATAAATAAATAAATAAAATAAATAATAAATATAAATAAATATAAATAAATAAATAAATAAATAGAAATTGGAAATGACAACTCCTATCTCATAGGGTTGTACCAAGGAGTAAATTGGAGAACATACACAAAGTGCCTGGCATAGCATCAGCGCTAAATAAATGATCATTGAAACTATTATTATTTCGTGAAGAAGGATGTAATTCACTTGAACGGAGAAAAACAACTCCTCCCTGGCTTTTCTTTCTTTTCTGTGACCCCAACATCTGCGACTTGCCTGGTAGCTGTGGTCCTCAGACAAGCCCCTGGCGGGTGGGACGCCAGCCTACATTTTGCTTTTGTAGGGAGCCTCCAGCCATCCTTCTTTGTCATACCCCCCCCCCAACTCTTCCCCCGTGGACAGAGCAGGGATATAAGGGGCAGAGATGGTGGGCAGCAGTTAGTGTTCTCGTGCGGGTCCGTACAGCTGCGCAGGTGCTGGGGCCGGGACATTTGTCTTTCCTTTCCTGGCCCCACCTCCCACTCTTTGCCCCCATTAAACACGTGCTCGAAGACAGGGCCAGCTCCACAGCCCCCCTGCCCCAACCCTTCTTGTCCCGCTCATGTGACCTCCATTCAGTTCCTCACCAGGGATGGGGAAATCACTAAGTTCCCAGGCCACCAAGTCCAGTGTGATTGTGCTCTACCACAGGGACAGAAAAGTGAGCGTTCATGCTCTCTCAGTGGGGCTGTGACTATCCATCCCGTCGGGAGTGGGGATGGTATGTGTAAGTTAGTATTTCCCAGTTCTGGGAATTAATAGGGCCAGGCAGGAGGGAAAGTAGAAAAGATCAGTCATCATATTCTCTATGTGAAATCAGAAGTAACTTCTAACAATGTCCTGATCGCTAAAATGCTGCCACAGGTGTCGACCAGGTTATTACCACCTGGATGGGGGAAATCCTGAGGGCTGTACCCAGTGTTTTTGCTATGGGCATTCAGCCAACTGCCACAGCTCTGGAGACTACAGTGTCCATAAAATCACCTCTACTTTCTCTCAAGGTAAAGTGTTCTGTTTCTAGAACTTTGTTTTTAACATTGTATAGAGCTTTATGCTTACAGACAACCTCCTCGTCCCAGCTCGGGACCTTTGCATAGTCTTTAGCAACTCTCTTCTGGCTTTTAAAGGACATTATTTTGTCTGGGCAATAAGGCAGATCCCAATGTCTTAAAAAAGTCATAGCTGCACAGCTGACTCATACTGGTATATGAATAACTTAAAAGAATAACTAAAAAGAGACCAGATTTTCATCTCCCTGCACTTCCCACCTCCATGTATTTTAAAACCACAAAAGAGTCTTTCATTTGGATTGAGGGGGGGCTTGTGTGAGTCTTCCTGGAATTCACACTCATTAATAATACTGCTTTCGGGGGCGCCTGGGTGGCTCAGTCGGTTGAACATCCAATTCTTGGTTTCAGCTCAGGTCATGATCCCATGGGTCGTGGGATTGACCCTACAACTCTGCTTGAAAGATTCTCGCCCTCTGCCCCTCCTCCCATTCACATGTGCTCAATCTCTCTAAAATAAATAAATCTTTTAAAAAAAAATACTGTTTTCACATACTTTCCATGAGTTAATATATGTGAAATTAGTTATCAAGCAAAACCCCATAAAAATCTAGGAGAGTGACATGATTTCAACTTTGAGTTTCTGTTGGAACATACTGGACCCTCTCCACTCACAAAGGCCAGACCCTAAACAGGCATGTAAATAAAATAAAAGTATGAACTCTACAGGCAGATGAAAACATGCTCTCTTATTATGAGAATCAGATGCAAAGAAGTCAGAGCTGGTGTGGGGTGGGAGCAGGTGAAGTTGAGACCCAAGTGGAGTGGAGCATAGGACATTTTAAGGACTGCACACGAATGTGGAACTATTAAAAAAACCCCACGAGCTATTCACCTCTAAGACTTTTTGGCAATCAAGTGTTGCCTTATTTAGCTCAATAGACGATGAGGTTTGTCTGTCAAATGCAGAGTGGTTTTATTTGCATTCCAGATGTTGATGGCTGGAAGGCTATCCAAAGAAATGGGTCTCCTGCAAAGCTCCAGTGGTCCCAGCATCATCGGGACGTGTTCAGCTCAGCACGACGATCAGACCCCGTCTATTTTGTCGCTCCTGGTATGTACAGTATTTTTCTTATAGAAGCCAACCTATAAGCCTAGAAGTCAGGAGAGAAAAATGGAGTTAGCAAATGTGAAAACCATATCACCTGGTGCTCAGAAAAGCAGTATCTCCAGAAGACAGTTGGGGCTTCAGCCCTATTGACAAAGTCATGATACGATAGAACAGGACTGTGTATCCAGGCAGACAGTCCCTGGCTGAGGTTCCTACTTTCGTCAAATGGGAAGTTTCTAGGTTTTCCATCAAGACAAGAAAGAGAGACAGAGGTCACATCTGTGGATCTACTGAGAAGCAGAAAAGTGAAAATAAGGTTTTCTCAGTTTTAACCACTTGTACATTAAAAACATAAGTATTAGTAGTTCATTTCATTAGCTACTATGTGGTGTTCAGGTAAGTTGTCCTCTTAACCTTTCCAAATTTCAGTTCTCGCAGGTGTTAAGTGGGGATAATAATTCCTCCAAGGATTATTAACATCAAACATAATGAAGTCTGTGAACTATAAAGCATTATGTAACAAATGGTACTATTCCCAACATACCTGGGACCTTTATATCCCAGGTATTCACAGGGCCATGCTGTGAATCATCTAATACATGGAATTGTCTTACAACATGGCCCTTTTAACATGTCAGTCACTAACTCTCCTTCGTAGCCAGTGGCAGGATGGCCACATCCACGAACTGCTTCTTCTGGAAGGGTGGTTGGGGGCATAGTGGTACATTGATGACACAGGACTCCAACAGAAATCACCAACATTAATGCAAACTTGCTAGCTCATTTACTTCTCCAGTTTCACACTGATCTCAGTCTTTTCAAATTCTATTTCACAGCCAAATTTCTTGGGAATCAACAGGTGAGCTATGGGCAAACCCTGTCTTTTGACTACCGTGTGGACAGGGGAGGCAGACACGCATCCGCCCACGATGTGATCCTGGAAGGTGCTGGTCTACGGGTCACAGGTCCGTTGATGCCTCTGGGCAAGACGCTGCCTTGTGGGATCACCAAGACTTACACGTTCAGGTAAAAAGAGTGACTACAAGTGGGTCAGGTGACTGAAGTCCACATCCTTTGTTCATGCATTCGATCATTCGTTCTTTTAACAAGCTTTTCTGTGCACCTTTCATGTAACCAGACATGGTGTTATGTACAGAAACAGTATGTGCTTCCTGCCCTCAGGCCCTTGACAGGCCAATGGGAGAAAAAAATAAACAGAATATTACAGTGTGGCTTGTTAAGTGACAAGATAGGCAAGGTGGGCATAGGTATTTTGAACACACAGAGGAGGCATAAGTAACCCACATGGGAGCGATCAAGGGAAGCTTCCCAAGAAAACATGACAAGTGAAGAACAGTTTTCTAAGGATAGAAAGGGGAGGGCGGGGAAGGTGAGCAAGGCAGGGGAAATAATCACGCTTGAGGACGTTTTGTGCGTTAGGAAATTCTAAGTAGTTAAGCATGAGTGAAGTGTGGAGTGGGGGAGAGGAATACAGTGAGAAGTGAGGTCAGTGAACTAAAGAAAAGAAGTTGGGTTGTTCCTGGAAGGATTCCAGTAAAAAACAGAACAACATTTGAAAGACCTGTGCAGGCGATGATGATATGATGCTATGAGATATCATCATGCTAAATGAAGAAGTATTGGACGTGTCCAACGTAGAACGTGAAAGCTGACTTTTGAAAAGAGTAAGTGAAATGTGCTCAGTTAACCAACCATTTAAACAACAAACCCAAAAATTAATGGTAGCTCTCTTGAGGGTCAGAGCTTCTTGAACTCAGCGATGTTCCTGATATTACGTTTTGTGTGGCCAGGAATAGAAAGTGGTCTCTGAGGACTCAGGCCAGCACTGGAAGCCATGACCCCTGGGGCTGTGCTTCTTGCACTGGGATGCCCTCCATCACTTCCTGTGGGGTTCATGCTCCCTGCAGAGAGAGCAAACTCCAAGTTTAAGCCTACAAGGATGCAGCTACCCATCCTTCATCCCCCTCTAGGCAGGGCCATGAAGGGGTTTAGCGGTTCCCACCTTCTTGGGCATATAATTTATATCGTGTATACAAATTATAAGACTTGATAAGAGTTGTATTTTTAAGCTTTGGGCTTTAAATCCCTCAGATTAAATGAACGTCCAAACAGTAATTGGAGCCCCCAGCTGAGTTACTTCGAGTATCGGAGGTTACTGCGTAACCTCACAGCCCTGCGGATCCGAGCTACTTATGGAGAATACAGTAAGTGAGGAAGGAAAATTAATTTCTCTCTTAGGTTTGAGTTTGTCTCAGCTTCCTGAGGTGGTGACAGTCTCCAAACAAGTAGGTAAACTACTTGGTGGTTTTGATGGAGGGTCTCCGATTGGGTCTAAATTCTTATACTCTAGAAGTTGTTAAAAGTAATGTTCCTCTAAAAAGAAGTTAACCCCAATGAAGAGTGAATGATGCTCCTTTGCTTAAGAGTCTCCAAATTTAGATGAAAGCTGATTATTTGAAGAAGATAATCTACAACAAATGGGCTTATCCCCTTAGCTAGGAAATGGCATCTACAACTCAGCCCTCTGTTCCTTGAGTTGCTGCTCCTTGGGGATTATACTCGGTGCTACCGTGTTCAGACATCACCTGTACTCTGTTAACTCCTTTTATTGAACTTCACATGGGGGGACTCCGATCCCACCTGGAATTCTGTAAATGTGAGTTCCTTGAGCTTTTTAGCACTTACATAAACAGGAAGCATCGCTCGCTGGCATGCCTAATTTCCACATCACTAACGAAGCGAATCAAACAGCACGTAGAAAAGGTGTTTGTTAACAATTTTATTGAATCTTTACTTCGAGCCAGGCACATTATAATATATGCATTGTCTCATTTCATTTCATAACCAACACGGGAGGTCCCTACCACTGTTACTTCTCTTCCACACTTGAGGAAACACCATGGTAGCAAGTTGTGTGTGACTTGCCCAATTCGCACAGCTAGCGAGGGTGGAGCCAAAATTTAAACCCTGCCTTTCCTGACACCACAGCCTGTGCGTCAGTCAGGACGGATGGCGGTACGTCTACCCAGGGCATAGTGAGTGAACGCCACCTGTCTTTGTTAGCGAGTTAAGAAAAATAAAATCCAAAGAGAGGCCTGCCTTTAGATCTTTCGACCTCACCACTTGCTCTTTCTAACCCGATCTCCGAATGGCAGGCACTGGGTACCTCGACAATGTGACCCTGATTTCAGCCCGCCCCATCTCCGGAGCCCCAGCTCCCTGGGTCGAACAGTGCGTGTGTCCCGTTGGCTACAAGGGCCAGTTCTGCCAGGATTGTGCTTCCGGCTACAAAAGAGATTCTGCCAGACTGGGACCTTTTGGCACCTGTATTCCCTGTAACTGCCAGGGGGGAGGAGCCTGCGATCCAGACACAGGTGCGTGAAAGGACACCTGGCCCAGGTGGCCGGGGGTGGTCAGGTGACTGGGGTCTCCCGTGCAAGAGACAGCTGTGTAAGGAAGACTCTGCCTGCACTCATTTCGGAGACAGGAAAGGATTAGGAAGGTAGGGCTGGAGTCAGAGAAGATGGACATGGTGCTTTATTACACTCAATCCTTTTCATTATGGAACATGCCGCGAGGGTGTGGGAAAGGTACCAGGTTACAGGAGACGGCTGTCATGGTTCAGTGCTGGGGGTGTCGTTGGTGTCAAGTTTCAATTGTTTGGAGAGATCAAAAGCAATGTCAGGGCCTGAATGAATGTGCGGACAAATGGTGTCAGGCCATGGGGGGGGGGCGTGTTACATTATGGGTGGGAAAGGAAGCTAGGTCTACTGAGCATGGGGGAGCCACGTAAGAGTCAGGGTCGTGGCCAGGTTTAGAGTTGGTACTAGGGCAAAGGTGAATGCCGGTGCTCAGACACTTCGGGGAAAGCTTCAGAAAGGAAAGTTTTGGTTCCAGAGCTCTGCCTCCCACGCATCACCCATATCACAGGAAGTGTATTGTTTTACCCTGCTCGTTTCTCTGCCCTCCCTTCTTCCTCTGCCTCCCAGGAGACTGTTATTCAGGGGATGAAAACCTTGACATCGAGTGCGCCGACTGCCCCATCGGTTTCTACAACGACCCACACGACCCCCGCAGCTGCAAGCCGTGTCCCTGCCACAACGGGTTCAGCTGCTCTGTCATGCCAGAGACAGAGGAGGTGGTGTGCAATAACTGTCCCCAGGGGGTCACGGGTAAGGCCCCGCACTGCTGCCCCCGCACGGGCACCATGAATTCCCGTGAATGGCTGCTATTCCAAGCAGTCTCTAGGGGATTATAATTACTTAGGGTTACTGTAGAAGGGCTCATTCTAAAGATAAGAATGCGCCCAAAGGGTGGATGGAGGAAGGGCAGGGCATGGTTTATAGGGGATGTACGTATGGTTAATGTTGTTTTAGGTTTGTCATTAGGAGATGAAGTTTTCAGATGAAATATGTGGTTTATTTTAAAGATTTTACTTATTTATTTGAGAGAGAGAGACATATAGAGATAGTGAGAGAGAGCATGAGTGGGGAGGAAAGGAAGGAGCAGCCTCCCTACTAAGCAAGAAGCCCGACTCGGGACTCAATCCCAAGACTGAGATCATGACCTGAGCCAAAGGCAGATGCTTAATCGACTGAACCACCCAGGCGCCCCGAAATACGTGGTTTAACTAAGCTTTACACGATGAACCAGGGAACAGAAGGGAAACTTAGTTTGTCACATCTCTCTCCTGGGGCGCCTGGCTGGCTCAGTCGGTAGGGCATGCGACGCTGGGTCTCGGGGTTGTGGGTTCGAGCCCCACGTTGGGTGTGGAGATTAATTAAAAAAATAAATAAATAAAAGAATAAAGGCACATCCCTCTGCTGGCCCATCTGAAAAAAGTTAATTCTTCAGCGACAGCCTCAGTGGTATTGCTATAAATCTGACTTTTCCCCGACCACCTAGTTAACTGGCAGGAAGCCTCCTAGCAGGGCTGCTGTGTTCTAACATCGGGGACCACCGTGGAGCGAAAGAGCTCAGCTCTTGCCCTGAGCACCTACCCCTGAGGCTACTGTTCTGGGGTCCAGGGTGGGAAGCTCTTCTGGAAGGGCGACTGGTCTTGCTGCCAGCAGATGACCACTCAGGCTTGGGCATTTGTTCCTTCCAGGAGCCCGCTGTGAGCTCTGTGCCGATGGATACTTTGGGGACCCCTTTGGGGAACGTGGCCCAGTGAGGCCTTGTCAGCCCTGTCAGTGCAACAACAACGTGGACCCCAGTGCCTCTGGGAACTGCGACCGCCTGACAGGCAGGTGTCTGAAGTGCATCCACAACACAGCAGGTGTCCACTGCGACCAGTGCAAAGCAGGCTACTTTGGGGACCCGTTGGCTCCCAACCCGGCGGACAAGTGTCGAGGTAGGACTGCATCCCCAGACAGGTTGTCCGGTTGCGGGGGGGTGCGCACGCACGTGGGTACGTGTAAGCTCACTGGCTTGCACACATGTGAGAACTACCGATCAGCGAGGCCAGCAGCAATAAGAGTAGGCCGCTTTGGTTTCTCTGACCAACTGGCCTACGAACAGTCTGGACCTCTCACCTGTCAAAGGCCTTAAGACCCCTGCAGCAGGCTTCTGGAGGACAGAGCTGGAGGATGTTGAATGGGTTAAAGCTGGGCGGGAGAAGAGAAAAGGGTCGAGTTTACATTCCTGAGTGGAAGAGGAGATGGAATGGGGCCAGGCCATATGCCTCATTCCAAGGCTTGGCAGGAGTGCTGCCAAGCTCGTTCCAGGACAGCAGGAAACGACTTGAGACTAAGCCTGAACACATGCGGCAGGGGGGTGGGGGTGGGGGGGTGGGCAGCAGTTTAAAAGACCCTCTCAGGAAATCAGTGTAATTGATGTAGACAAAGGTAACAGTTCCAAGTTCTACTAATGAGACTTGGCTTCAGCCTACCGCTATCAGGGCGCATTCCTTAGGGCTGCTTCGGATCAAAGTGTAAATGTATACATCAGTCTTCTCGCTCGACCCTTCTATCAAGCTTCTGTACATGTTATTTTCAGGAGGCAAGTTTAGTTCTAGGCAAGTTCAAGTTCAGTTCTAGGATGCTGGCCTGCCCCACAGACTCACCCCTCAGTCACAAAGGTCCCAGACTAGCCCTGGTGCCCAGAATTCAGGGGCTTGTTTATTATAACAGAGCCAGAGAGGGCCTCTGGGCACCCAGATGGGAGGGCTCCTGGTTCCCCAGGAGGTCTGCAGGGAGCCCAGCACCTCCCACTCACCCCAGAATCCCCAGCCCTGGAAATGCCCGGGGACCTCTGTTTAACCTGGGCCTTCCACCCAGGAACACAAATCCCACCTGCCCTAACCCCAACCTGTGGGTTAGCTCTGATGTGTTAGAAAGTACCCCCTGATAAGGAAAGAGCCCACATGCTATGAGCAGTACTGAGTTCAAGTCTAGTTTTTTACCATATCTATTGTATTACACTGGTTATGCCAATTGATCTCTCTGAGCGTCAGTGTCTTCATACGGATGAATAATATTTAACTCAAAGTGGTTGCAAATATAAAATGAAATCGAATCTGAGAAGGTACACTGTAAAGGATAAATACCAGTTACAAGGTGCTATTAATAGAGACTTCACTGGCTTTAGACCACACATTTCTTCACTCTACCATCTGTTGTCAAGCACCTACTACCATGGACCCAATGTGCAGCTACATACTGAGGTCATAAGTCAGTTCCAGCCCCCAAAGAGATCATATGCTAATAAGGAAGACACACAAGTATGTAAGCAAATAATGACAGTATACTTAGATATGTGATCATATTACCGTGTGCCAAGTGTTTTGTGAGCGCCATAGGGCAACCCAGAGAATCACCGTAACTCCCTTAGTGCGGTGTCTCACCCACTGGTATATCCTCAGCTCCTAGAACAGTGTGGCACGTGGTAGGTACACAATCAGTATGAATGAATAAAGGTACTGCTTTTTTTTTTTTTTACTGCATTTCCTACATCAAAGGCAGCAGAGCAAAAAGAAAAGAGCAATGCCTCTTTCCAAGCTCTCATTCCGGTTTACCATTTACTTGCTGTGTGACCTAGGATAGATTACTCAACCTCTCTGAGCTCATAGTCCTCATCTGTAAAATAGATACAGATTACATCTGGCATGTAATAGGCCCAGAAGACATGTTATTCCCCTTTTGAGCAAAGCTAGAGTGCCTACAGAATATCTAACAGGCTCACAATTTAATGGGAGGAAAAAAAGAGTAAGTGCCACCGGAAAGGGTGGACTGTTGTAGGATCTCTTTATCCACACCCACACCAAACAACTTCTAGATGATTCCTAAGATCTATCTATATTAGAAATGTGCTTAGATACATCAAAAACTAATGATGTAATATATGGTGATTAACATAACAATAAAAAATTAAAAAAAAAGAAATGTGCTTAGAGGCACAGGCGAGAGACGAATCTAGCACAGTGTGCAGTGACTTTGCCATTGGTCACTTGAACTTCTTCCTTTTATCTTTGCCATACCCTCCAGTTTCTAGAATTAGCTTGATATGAATGCTTTCTGTTTGTCTGTCTTTTGTCTCTAGCTTGCAACTGCAACCCAGCGGGCTCAGAGCCTGGGGAATGTAGAAATGATGGCAGCTGTGTTTGCAAGCCGGGATTTGGCGGCCTCACCTGTGAGCATGCAGCACTAACCAGCTGTCCAGCTTGCTATAATCAAGTGAAGATTCAGGTGTGCATGCCGCCCAGCCCTCACCCCCATGAGTAAAATCGTTAGGTGTCCACTGGGTGGGTCTGTCACAAATCTAGGACCCTCTTAGTCTCCTGGCGATGAGGGTGGAGATTACTATTTCTTTCTTTAAAAACTTCCATATAGAAGTAATAATGCTTCAGGTTTGTGCTCTTATATACACCATTTTCAAGATCCCTTTTGAAGATACTGTCTGATTTGGGACTCTTGATGACTTAGTCAATCTGCAAGAGAAGACATTCTAAAGTCAGTCACTGAGCAAAGTCTCCAAACATTTGCAATTTTTCAGTCACATGGCCAGGTGGAACCAAGAGTCCCACCCAAAGTTCCCTGATTCTTGGTTCCACCTGGCCACGTGACTGAAAAATTGCAAATGTTTGGAGACTTTGCTCAGTTCAGTACTCTTTCCACTTATAACATGCCACTTCCTAGCTGGATTTTTTCCAAGAGATGTCTTTGTAAAACAAACGAAGAAAAACGTAAATATGTAGATTTGAGGAGTCTAGAAGGTGTCAAGGCTGCTCAAACAAGAATGGCCTCCAGAAATTTCTCATTCACATTCCAGAGAAGAATGAAATTGATGTTGTTGTTAGTTATTATTATTTTGTTGGGGTCAAGGGCGAAGGAAGAAAAGGCCCAAACAGAGCCCCAAAGGTAGAACAAACTCAACTTGTTTTTTTTGTTAACTTTTCTATTTAACCTGCCCTCTATAGCACTTTCTTTGTTCCAGACAGTGTTCCAAGCACTATCCAAATACTAACTCACTTCGTCCAAGTAATAACTATGAGATATTATTATTATCCCCATCTAATGGGTAATGAAAGTGACTTGCCCAAGGTCACACTGACAGCTAATGAGTAGTGGGGCCAGGACTCAAACTCTAGGCTCTAGCATCTTTAACTACCATGACATGCCAAGCATTTCTGGGCTTTTAGCTGTTCTCCCCTGAGTACCTGGTATTGGACTGTGATCCCCACAGTCTGATCCTCTTTCCTGTGTGGTTTCAGATGGACCAGTTTATGCAGCAGCTCCAGAGCCTGGAGGCCCTGGTTTCAAGGGCTCAGGGTGGTGGCAGAGTGGTGCCTGACACAGAGCTGGAAGGCAGGATGCAACAGGCTGAGCAGGCCCTTCAGGACATTCTGAGAGAAGCCCAGATTTCAGAAGGTGATGAAGGCCAATTGCCCTTTAGACAGAAGGGAATGTATAATCTTCTGTCGGGTATCAGCTCGGTGGGTGTCTCTGTCCAGCACTTGGAGAGAGAAAAGGACTGTCTGCGATCTCCTGGGACCTGAATGATGGTGATAAGAGAGTGGCTGCATGCGTTCATTTATTGGGTTTTTACCATTTTGCCATTAGCCAGTCAAAGTCACTCTTCAACCCTCCCTCATGTCCTGTTTCTCTGTGCTGACTCCAGAAGTGCTCAACCTCCTCTTCCTTGTTGGCACCAGGTGCTAGTAAATCTCTCAGTCTCCAGTTGGTCAAGGCAAGGAGCGAAGAGACTGGCTACTGGAACCGCCTCAATGACCTCAAGACGACTATGGAAAGACTCCGGGCCCTGGGCAGTCAGTATCAGGACCGAGCTCAGGATACTCACAGACTGGTCACCCAGATGCACCTGAGCCTGGAGGAGAGCGAGGCCTCCCTGAGAAACACTGTAGGTGTCGCTGGGTTCAGGGTAGTGAGGATCACTGCCATATCGGGGCACCCACCCGCCGTCTCTCACACTCTTCGGTCTACCCGGTAGAGAGCTGAACTTCTCTTCCTTGAAACAGGCGTACCTGTTCTTTGTGTTCTTGGGCTTCCTGCAGTTTCCCATTTTACTGCCTGTATGTTCTTTCTAGCTCATTTCTTGCTAACCATAACCTCATGTTGGCCCTCTCTCCTCTCCCTTCTTGCTGCACACCTCCTAGCTGGTTAGCTCCTAGTGGGCAGGATTTAGTTTTGCTCATGTTTGCATTCTCAGCCCCCAGCACAGTGTGTGGCTGTGATACATGTTTGCCGCATGAATGAATGAAGGAATGAATGAGTGAATGTCCATTTCATGAACAAATGAAACGGGAGGAATGGTGGGGAGAAGGAAGGAATCCAGTGAAGACAGGATTCTGGAAAGGGGAAAAAATTGTTGCCAACGTGATTTTCTTAACGATGTAGTTTGTAGTGTGATAGGAGGGAGAGATTTGAATGGGCCCTCCTCTCTTTCTCAGCAAAGAAGGTGATGGTGACAGTAGTGTAGGTGGGTGGGTAGAAAATGAATAAAGGATCCTGGAAGATAATCAGGTTTTATGCTGGCAAAACGAAGGATTTAAAGAATAATGTGTACTGATTTTTTCCCCTTATTACAAAAATAATATTTATTGTAGAAAATTTAGAAAATAAATAAAAATCCCCTATGATCCCATTATTAAGAAATAACCATCACTGAGGGCGCCTGGGTGGCTCAGTTGGTTAAGCGACTGCCTTAGGCTCAGGTCATGATCCTGGAGTCCCGGGATCGAGTCCCGCATCGGGCTCCCTGCTCAGCGGGGAGTCTGCTTCTCCTTCTGACCCTCTTCCCTCTCGAGCTCTCTGTCTCTCATTCTCTCTCTCTCAAATAATAAAATAAATAAAATCTTTAAAAAAAAAAAGAACCATCATTGAAACTTGGTATATAGTCTGTTGACTTTAAATACATATGAAAATACTATTAACATATATATATTCTTAAATGAATCTATTTCTATTTACAGTTTTTTTAAATTGGATTTCCACTTTATTCTCTTTTTTTTTAAGATTTATTTATTCGAGAGAGCGAGCAAGCAGAGGAGGGGCTGAGGGAGAGGGACAGGAAAAGAATCTCAAGCAGACTCCCCGCAGAGCAGGGAGCCCAATGCGGGGCTCAATCTCACAACCCTGAGGTCATGACCTGAGCTGAAATCAAGAGTCAGACGCTTAACTGAGCCACCCAGGAGCCCTGGATTTCTACTTTATTCTTGTCTATACTTTTTTTTTTAAATGTAATGATCATGGTGACTAGGGACTTTTGATGTGTCAGGGTGTAGAATGCTCTGTGGCTAATGACAACTAGTTCTAACAGGACAGATGCAGAACCTACTTAGGCTCCCGGGCTGAGTGCAAAGCTTTAACCAATTCTCCTTTTTCCACAGAACATTCCTTCCTCAGAGCACTACGTGGGGCCAAATGGTTTTAAAAGCCTGGCCGAGGAGGCCACAAGATTGGCAGACAGGTAAGCGGGCCCCTGCTTCGGACTACCTGTGCAAGGCCAGACTTGAACAAGACGGTAGGGTATTCAGGACCTAAGCAATATATTCATTACCTCTCGGCACCTTTGCAGCCCTTTCCTTGCCTTGAAGCCATTTTTTTAAACCTCTTGGCTTTTAGCCTGTGTAGGTGGCCACTGGGCATGGTCATTTGGCAAGTGTTGGGGGTGGGGGTGTTTTTTACCCCAGATTTTTCTATGACTCACAGTATGGCTCTGGTGTGTGTCAGATGTGCTTTTTCGGGCCCCGTGAAATGAATCAGCCTTTGGAAAAGAACGTTCTGCAGCTTTGAGGGACTCCCAGGCTCCCACATCAAGCCTGGGAACAAGTAGCAACGAGTTGTTTGCTAGCCTGTGGGAGCCAAGACTGCAGAGAGGGAACCTCCTCCCCAAAACCGGCTCTGCAGGACCCCAGGGATAACAGGCTGCTCCCTAGTCCTTGCCTGACTGTAAATCCTACCGTGTTAAAGAGGTTTGCTCCTAGCAGAGTGCTCAGCAGGGTAGCAGGCTCTGCTAATCCCAGATGGAATTCAGTCAGTGAAGGAGGTTGATTTGTGTTTTGTAGCATAAACTGCCTGCTGAGCTTGTTTGTTGTTGTTGTTTGTTTTTATCACTTTGTAAGCATTTGGGGGATTTTATTGGCAGGCTCTGTCCCCTCTAGTGGTAGACCCAATGTAGAATAAAAGCAAAAGTGAGGGGAGAGGGGTGGGTCCTGGATGAAATAAGACCTAGGTGTTTCTTCCTGCACAAAACAGCTTATAAATGCGGTACTTTATCCCCCTGAGACTGCTCGCACCCGTCTCCCCGCCCCACACCCTGCTGCCCTGGTTACGCCATAAACGGAAAAGATCACCAGCTAGGGTCTAAGACATGAGCTCCATCTCCAGAACACCTCCTGCTTCCTGACAGATCCTCTAATTCCGTCTAATCTCGGTTGATTCTGTTTGGCTTTTCTAGACAAACCAGTTCCCTTACTCCTCTCCCTTCCTTCCAATAAAAGACTTAAAGGAAGCCCCTTGCAATGAAAACTCCAATTCTTTGTTTTTAATCCTTTCAGCCATGTTGGGTCAGCCAGTAACATGGAGCAGCTGGTAAGGGAAACCGAGGACTATTCCAAACAAGCACTGTCCCTGGCACACAAGGCCCTGCAGGAAGGAGGCGGCGGGGGCAGCCCGGACGGCTCTGCGGTGCAAGGGCTTATGGGAAAGTATGTTCGACGGGTCCTCACCTGGGCCAAGATTATCCGCATCCTTCCAGGGTGTAGTGCAAACCACGGTCGAGGGGCATCGGTGCTTCATTAAAAGATATTACTCCTAAGGGACAAGAGAATGAGAGCGTTAATTTGGGGGAAGGGACATGCCTTTATGTCTGGAGAATCAGAAAAGACTGATTAAGTAAAACTTGTGTTTTGACGGAAAGATTGCAATGCTTGGAGAAGTTGTGGTGGTTGAGTAAATGCATCTGACGACATGGGGGAGATAAAAAGAATATATTATCAAGACTTGGGAAACTTGGGCTGAATTCTTCCAACCCAACCTGTATAAACGTTAAGGCTTATGTTTAGATTGTGGAGAGGGACGCGTATCTGTCACATCACCTCATTCGGTTCTTCTGATAACTCCAACTGCATACTTTTGACACAACAAGATGAATGCTTTTAATAAAAAGAGTGAGTCCTCAAAGTTCTCTTTCTCCCCACCCTGCAGGTTGGAGAAAGCCAAGTCCCTGGCCCAGCAGCTGTTGGGGGAGGCCCCTCAGACTGACACTGAAGCAGAAAGGTCTTATCAGCATAGTCTTCGCCTTCTCAATTCTGTGTCTCAGCTGCCAGGAGTCAATGATCAGTCTTTTCAGGTGAGGGCATGTACTGATGTGCTTGGTGGACAGAAGAAGGGCCATGGTGCTTGCTTCTCTGGGGGTTCCATACCATGGTTTGGTCATTCAGCTTTTCCTCCACAGGGACCTTTCTTGTGTTTGATTAGGAAGAATATCCTTCTTGTTAACAATTTCCTTGTTCTTAAACTCCAGTCTTTGCCTCTGAGAAAGCCTTAGCCCACATCCTGAACCTATGAGTGGATAACAATTTTATATCTCCTCCTTAGTTTTGGGGACTACTGAAACTTGTGGGAAATTATTAGAGATAAAGCTTGCTATTTACATTTGGGTCCAAACTATAGTACGTTTCTATGTACAGCCATTCAGAAGACTTTTGTTTTTCTCAGAAGTTTTACATTGTTTCTGTCATTGATTCCTTTAACTATTACAAATGTATTACATTAAGAAGATTTAGCTTTCTACCTACGCAAAAAGCGCTACACAGTGATTCCCATAAAAGTGTTTCCACGCATGTATAAACCAACAGGTAAATTTTAAAAAGAGAGAGAGAGAGAGAGACAAGACCTGTTTGATGCTTGGGGAAACTGCCACCTGACTATCATTAGGCATTTTGCTTCATTTCTATTAAACTTTGTGTCTGGATTGCTGTTGTTTTCAAGCTCCTAAGAAGGCTGGTGTGGCGACTGGTGGGCGGAAAGTCAGACTCCTTCATGTCTTTGGGCCCACAGGTAGAAGTGAAGAGGATCAAACAAAAAACTGACTCTCTCTCAAGCCTGGTGACTAGGCGTATGGATGAGTTCAAGCATGTGCAAAGCAGTCTGGGAAACTGGGAAGAAGAAACCCAGCAGCTCTTACAGAATGGAAAGAATGGGAGACAGGTATCCTTTTATTAACTCATTCACTCAACCAACAGGTACTGGATGCCTCCCATATGAATAAATATGGCAAGAGGCCATAAATATGCAACCCTAGGAAACTCTCTGAAGGTCATGGTACCACTGCTTGTAGATGGAGTAACTGAGATACAGACAGCTTGATGTAATTAGTTCTGTTCTACCCACTGAATCGGCCCTCAAACCTAGGAATAGGACTCAGACCTCCTGAGTTCAATTTTGGTCCAGCTTTTTCTACTAGCTTGGCTTTAGGAAGTATCTAGAGTATAAAATTATGATTTGCAAAACTGTACTTGTCCTTGATAGTGGACTGGCGTTTGAGACTGTTCCCTATATAGGATGTGTCGTTGGTTTATAAAGTTTGCTCTGTCCCAGATCGTGGAGGGCTTTGCGACAGCACCCCTAGACTTTCTGGTGAATCACAGCACTCAGTTGTCACAAAGAGAAATATGTCCAAGTGATTCTGCTGGTCGGAATGCTCCTTCTAGGTGTATGTTACATTTACTCTAATCTTATTCTGTCTGCTGGTTTACAGACATCAGATCAGCTGCTTTCCCGTGCCAACCTTGCTAAAAGCAGAGCCCAAGAAGCACTAAGTATGGGCAATGCCACTTTTTATGAGGTTGAGAACATCCTAAAGAACCTCAGAGGTAAGCATTTCATGGTCCAGGTCACTTGAGTATGTTAAAGGAATAACCACAACTTTGATTTATTTTGAGTCCCTGTGTATCTCTCTAAATTATAGGTACATTGGGATATTAACAGACACTTAATAAATACCTTCCTAAAGTAAGAAATTGTATTAATATTTGATGTAGTGGAAAGAATTTAACTAGATGTCAGAAGGCTTGAGTTCCGAGCTTGGCTGGGCTGCATGACGGCTCTGAGCAGACTGTGTGACCATAGGCAAGTCACAGCCTTTCCAGACCCTAACATCCTCTTCTTTAAAGAAAGAAGGATCTCTAAGGTCCTTCACAGATCCAACATCCTACTACAACACCGATATTTTTCCCTTTTCTTTTGTAGCCTGGTTGATTCCAATATATAATCCATGTGGTTGCTTTGTGGTGATGATAGAGCAAACTGTCACAGCACCTGGATCCCAGGAAATCTGGGTTTGTGCCTTGTAGAGATTTGGTTTATAATTTCAGGTTTCTTCAGTAAAGAACAAAAAGAAACATTTCTCAAGTCTTGGGATTTTCTTCACAGAAAGAACCTCTCTACCCATTCTGTTCAACCTCCAATTCTCATCATTGGCAGCTTCGGGTTTAAGGCTCTGGCTTGAAACTTTGGGCTTCAGAGATTTCATCTATTTCTGGTCTACTTTGGGGTCTTAATACTCTTGCAGTGGTGGGAACCCAGGGCAGGCTGATTGTCAGTTTCTCTAAGCAACGGCCTAATCATGGCCCTTTCAGTGCCTCCTTTAAGCGGCTTTCTGCTGGATAAGAAAGGGCGGTAACAGCCACAACTTCCCACACTCTTGCCCCCAGGCAGTAATAACCCTCTTCCTGGGATTTTTCTTAAAAACTTCAGCCCCATTCAATTTCATTTGTTATGTTTCACAAGTCACTTTTGTTTTCTTGTCTTCATTTCAGAGTTTGACTTGCAGGTTGAAGACAGAAAAGCAGAAGCAGAAGAGGCCATGGAGAGACTCTCCTACATCAGCCAGAAGGTCGCAGATGCCAGTGACAAGACCAAGCAAGCAGAAACAGCCCTGGGCGGTGCTGCTGCCGACACCCAGAGGGCCAAGACCACAGCCAGGGAGGCCCTGGAGATCACTGACAAGATAGAACAGGTAAAGAGAAATCGAAATGCAGGTTGGCATGTGCAGCCCCAAACGCAAGGGTCGTGTGGGAAGAGAGAGAGCATTGGGCTCGTTTTGGCCCCTAGATCTCAGAGGGCTGTCGTGGTCCGTGGCAGCCCCAGAGCCACTTATGTGCCCCCTTTTGTTGGTTGAGTCACAAGGCTTTCACTGACCGAGAGCTAGAACCTAAATTTTCCGCTCCCCTTTTGGACAATACCATGAGAAGAACCATCCAAGTTTGGGTTTTTGTATCAACTCTTGTATTAGTGTCCTAGAGCTGCTGTAACAAAGTACCACAGGCTGGATGGCTTAAGACAACAGAAGTTTATTCTCTCACAGTTCTGGAGGCTAGAAGTAGAAATCAAGATGTCAGCAGAGTCACAGTCCCTTGGAGGCTCTTGGGTAGAAACCTTGCCTGCTTATTCCTAGCTTCTGGTGGTGACTCTCACTCCTTCTCTTCAAAGAGCATTCCGTGTAATGGGGGGAGATAGAGTAGATACACAACCCGTATGGGAAATGCTGTAGTAGAAGTTGTGCTTCTCGGCTGGAAGAGAGCGCCTTAGTGCTCATTTAGGCATGACTTCTAAAAAGCTTATGCAACTCTAGAAAGCCCAGAGGAAACTCTTAGGATCTGGACTATTTGACCTCACTCTTGGACCACTTGGTAATTTGCAAGAATAATTTCTAATTTTAAGTCCCTTGAGGGTGGAGACCAGTTTCATGTGGCTCTCTTTATATGGCTTTTAGCACAGAGATACCTGCAATTTGATGTTTAATAACAGCTTATGGGTAAAGATATTGATAAACTTTGTCCTAATAAAAACAAGAGCCACAGCTGTTGCCCATTTTCATTCTCTGCGCCTTGAACTCAGCTGTCTCAAGGATCCCAGTAAAGTTGCTCAAACGACTGTGGCAGCAAAGAGCTACGACAGGAAATGATGTGAATTTCTCACCCTCTGGGTTTTCCCAAATCGTTTTTATTGCGTTCACTTTTTGGTGAGCGTTGACCTGAGAGGGACCCAGTGTCTCACTGCTGACCCTCCTAGTCCCTACAGACATACCCCCGAATTAATTTGTTGGAAGCAGAGCTTGGAGAAGGGTGTGTCTCCAAGTCTGACTCTTGTTGTTCATCTAACTTACTCCAGCAGGGTCTGGCTGCAGCTGTTTTTCTCTTTTTGTCCCTGGGACGTTTTTGTGCCTCACCCCTCTCTCTCCTCCCGGCCCTGGCTCCCTTTCTTTTCCCAGGAGATAGGAAGCCTGAACTTGGGAGCCAATGTGACAGCAGATGGAGCCTTGGCCATGGAGAAGGGACTGGCCACACTGAAGAGTGAGGTGAGGGAAGTGGAAGGAGAGCTGGCCAGAAAGGAGCAAGAGTTTGACCTGGATATGGACGCAGTGCAGATGGTCAGTTCCCATCGTTCTCCATGGGAGATTCCTGTAAACCTGCCAGTATGAGAGACACCCTTTCAAGACTGCTTTGTATTTCTTTTTCTTCAGGTAATTACAGAAGCCCAAAGAGTTGATAACAGAGCCAAGAATGCTGGAGCTACGATCCAAGACACACTCAACTCATTGGACGGCATCCTACACCTAATAAGTATGTGGAATATCCACAAGCTTCCAGCCCCATGCTCCAGGGCTGCTCTCAGAAGACGAGCTAGACCTAGCCCTGATAAATGGAAGCCTTAAGAGTACCCTTAAGGGTATCAGAAATTTGTTTTATTTCTAAGCCCAGATACTTTGGGCACACAACTTTACATTTTCTGGACTCTATTTTACCATCTAAAGATGGGTCACTGAGTTCCTATTGCCCTTGGAGGTGAAAGTCTGTAGCTCAAAGATCTGGGTGTATTTAGGGAAGGTATATTGAAGCACAAAGAGGTTAATCATGTCTCACTGATCCCATAGTAAACTGTGGAGGCAGTATTCAAACTTCACGGCTCAAGAGAAGACTGGACAGTTTGACAGTCCTGCTAAGGATTCTGACCTTGGTCCTGAGAAGCTTGTGGGCAGTTGTGGGCAGAGGAATAACATCATCACCATAGATTCAGAAAGATCACTAAGTGGAGTTACACAAGTGAGTGGAGCAGCCTTGGTTAGACAAAAGGCAGGGTGAGACCACTTTGGAAATGGCGGAGGGAATCGAGGAGGGAGATGACAGAGCCTGAGCTCTGAGGCAGTAGAAATGGTGAGAGGGGAGTTCTCCCAGCCTGTGAAGTCAAGAGTCACTTGTCGATTCTGCTGTTTGTCCCTAGCCTGCAGTTATACCCTGATATAACCAGTTGTGGGACCTGGGGTTGATAGCCCAGAAGAAATGTAAAGGTAGTAGGTACATGAGATACTGCAAAATTTTCAAGTAAAATAGATTTGATGGCACAGGGTGGCAAGAATTCAGATTTACCCACAGAATCCCTCCCCCACAAAAAAAAACTGATGAGGATTAACATTTAGGATTGGTAAAACTGATAGCAAACCCTCATTCGGCCTGTTTTATCAAGCGTAGACTGCTGCAGATAGGGAACAAAGGATTCAGTCACAGATTCCAGCCACATTCCGGAAAAGGCTTGGTTCTACATTTTAGGTTCAGTAGAACAACTTTACTATTTTTTTGAAAGATTTTTATTTATTTATTTATTTTGAGAGAGAGCGCACAAGCAAGGGGAGGGGCAGAGGCAGAGGGAGAAGCCGACTCCCGCTGAGCAGGGACCCTGACATGGGGCTTGGTCCCAGGACGCTGGGACCATGACCTGAGCCGAAGGCAGACACTTAACCAACTGAGCCACCCAGGCGCCCTAGCTGAAGAATTTTAAAATCTGATTTTTCTGTGGACTACCATCCTCACTTACCCTGGAAGATCAATATTGTCTGTGTTGTTATACTAATGAGTCTGCTTTGTGGTCCAGTGAGCCCCAAAGAGTAAAGACCCTCTAAGGGTAAAAAAAAAACCCCAAAAACCCCAACTCCCCAGTGGAGCTTTTAGCAGCTTTGTTCAGTGTTCTGAAAAAGGTAATGAAACAAATAGGGCCTTTCAAGAGAAAATGAGAGCGTGGGGGAAAGAAGTTGGTGGGGATTATTAAACATTTACTAGGTGTCAGGCACTCTGCCAGGTGTTCTCTGGTGCAATATCACTTAAGTCTTTTAAAGGTCCTATGAGACAGGTTTTATTTCTTTTATTATTTTATCTCACAGAGCAGTAAACTGAGGCTCAGAGGGGTTGATAGGGTCCCATGGATCACATAAACTGTGGAGGTGGGATTCAAAGTGAGATCTCTTTGTTGCCAATGCTCCTGCCCCTTTTTTCAGCAGTTTGTACTGCCTCTCTGTGGACATGGTGGTTTTGTTCCCAAGCTTACTTAACGTTCTCGGCATGTCATAGACCCCGAATGCTGGAAATCTCCCCCGCTCCTCAGTGAAGGACCGATCCACTGGATCTGCATTTTTGTTATGGTGTTGTTTCTCCTGTTTGCTCCCTGGAGTCCTGGACCAGTCACGATGTCATCACCCCAGGCACAATAAACTCGGGCAGGCAAATGCTATCACCACAGCTACGATGTGGGAGGCAACCTGACCTTGAGTTTGAATTGACCAAAGGCCACCCAGACCCTATGCACATCAAACAGGTTTGGCCAGGTGCCCTTCGTGCTGACATTAGTTTTAGATTGTGTGTGGGTAAAACATACCTGAACAAATAAGACTACATTTCATATGGGAAATAAACGAGTATCTAGCCAGATTCCCACTGTCTCAGGCCAGAATGAAGTCTTACATCATTTCCAAACAGCTGGAATCTATCCCCCAAATAGCAAAGCATACCTTGGCCTCTATAAACCCAAAAGCCCAGCCAGTTTCTAAAGGTCTTCTAATGGAAAATAGCAAGGTTATTTCCTAAGGGTAGTTCAGTAAACATAATTTGGAGTTGGTCCTGATCCGAGGGTGAGCTGTGTGGGGCAGGCACCTTGGACAGTACTCAGTCTCCAGTGACCTTCAGCCTTCATCCGTTCAGAGCATGAACTGTTGGCCCCAACGTGAAAGGAGAAATCCAAGCTTCCTATTTCTTAACTATACTGCTCAGAGGTTTGAACTGGGCTGTTCAAAACTAGTAACTAGGCTAGAGCTCTTGGAACATTTTCTATATTATCTATATTATATTGTGGTCCAAATGTAAAATATCCCAGTGTAAAATAAGCCTTTTATTATTATTTTTTTTAGTTTAAAGTTTTTTATTTTAAGTAAACTCCATACCACCCGTGGGGCTTGAACTCACAACCCTGAGATCAAGAGTCACATGCTCCACCGCCTGAGGCAGCCAGACACCCCTAGAATAAGCACGGCATACCATTTCCTCTGGGCAGGTGGAAACAGGAACTAGTTAAGGGTCTAGAGGGCCCACGTGTGTTCAAGGAGATCTAACCACAGCTCTTCTATATTAACTCTTTTCTCATTCCCTCAAATAGGTCAGCCTGGCAGTGTGGATGAAGAGAAGCTGATCTTATTGGAGCAGAAGCTCTTCCGGGCCAAGACTCAGATCAACAGCCAGCTGAGGCCCTTGATGTCAGAGCTGGAAGAGAGAGCACGTCGGCAGCAGGGCCACCTCCATGTGCTGGAGATGAGCATAGATGGGATTCTAGCTGATGTGAAGAACCTGGAGAACATCAGGGACAACCTGCCTCCAGGCTGCTACAATACCCAGGCTCTTGAGCAACAGTGAATCTGCTCTAGAGAGTTCCCAACTGAGGTTCTTGGGATGCATAACTCAGGAGCCATCTCGTGTGAATGGGGTGGGATGGAGACATTTGAACATCTTAAATGGGCATGCTCAGGTCCACTGAACCTGACCCCATCCCTGAGATCTTGGCCAGATAAATGTCTTGTTACACCAGTGTGATACTACTTGGGCAATGAGGTGGATAGCATTGGGTATGAGACTGGCCAAGGGCCTGGACCCCAAAGGGTAGACTGGATGGAAGGACAAGCTGCACGGCCAGGTGTTTGCCTCAGGAGAGTCACAGCCTGAGTCCTGGAGTATGGACAGATGCTGCTAGGCTAGAGTCAGCTTATTTTTTGGGTAATGTGACCAACGGAATTTTTTTTTTTTTTTGTACTTTGCCCACCCAGAAAATTCTTCTCAATGTCTGAACAGAGAGTGAAGTCCAGTCACACTGTGGCCAGTGAAATACTATTGCTTTATAGTGTCCAGTGCAAGCTTCTTGTTGACCAGAGTTCCTCCCACTTACCACCCAGTTTGTCAACATGTGTTCCACTTTCAAGCTGGAAGAAGTGAACAGTGGTGGAGTGAGAGGCTGTAAGGCTGGTCCATTTGGAGCCATGGTGCCTGCTTGGGTCCTGCCACCTTTGAGTTCTTCTGGGGCCTGGAAGTGACATCCTTTCTCCAGTGATGCCATGACTAGTTAGAGACTACACTTTTATTAAAGCATTTCCGACCAGCAAAACAAACTTTGGGAAGGTATTTAAATTTGGGTTTCAAAGTGATAGAAAAATATAGCTTGGGCATTGAAAGAAGTACAATTACCTAGAAGATTTATTAGTCCTTATCCAATCCCACTTTTCAAATGCTAAAAATTGTATGTGTCTGTGTGTTTTATTTTCTCACTCTCTCTGCCTATAGCAGAGAATGTTCCTACTCACACTGGAGCTGGGTAGACTCCATCCTTCCATCCATCCATCCATTCATCCTTACAACATATATTTATTGAGTACCTCCTGTGTGTCAGGGGCGGGGGTACAGTGGTGACGTAGTCTCTGCTCTCACAGAGTTGATTGTCTAGTAAGGAAGACAAACATTAAAAAAATAAATTTAAACGTACAACTCTTGTTCATCACAAGTGGTTTTTATTGCAATAACCCCCTGGTTTGCAACCTCACTTCTCAACAGAACATATGTTGCAAGACACTCCCAGGGGGGCGCTTGGGTTTTGGCAAAGCCGAGATGGCTCTGGGTTGTGCACACTTCTTTGCATTCTAGCTGTCACTCCTCCCCTTTCCACACCTGATTGCAACAGACTGTTGAGTCATGATTACACCAGTGGGAATTGCTGGAAAGACCAGAGATGCTTCCATCTCGTCTTGGAAGATGTTGGTGCAGACTCGCCTTTGTACTTCCTTGGCTTTTCATGGATGTGTTTTTGAATAAAGAATAATTCTTAGATGGCTGTGGTCAGTTTCTAACTTGTCAAACTCATCTAAGATGGAGGTACCAAAGCAATGGAAACTAAAATGCCCCAGAAATAGCAATGAGTCCTAGAGTTCACATTTTTCTGAACATCTTGTTTTGCCCTTTGCAACCATTCGAGCACTTTATAATTATAGAGTTAATTGGTGCTGTCTCCTCAGCATAAAGAAGGATTTATTTCTGGAACAACCTGAACAGGGTGGGGTTTTAATTAATATTTTTGTCTTTTTTTCTTCGGCTATGAAATTAAGGTAAAATCAATAGTCTGTTGTACATTGTCATGCTTTTTAATAGATAAAAATCTAATAAATTAAGATCCTGAATTGGCCATCTAGCCAAGTGGCTGAGGAAAAGATTCTGTTCCTGTCCACATTAACCCCACAAATTCTGAGAGGTCTGATCACTTTGCTTTACCTTCTGTAGAAGTGAATTTATAATCCTGTCTTGGGCATACTCAATCACATGTCCTATAAATCTCTCACTGTAATTAACAACTAGTGCCCAGGTAATGTATATGTATTAATTAGATTAGATTAACTACTATGTCACATAGGCCTAAAAATGTACATTACTCAAACACAGGAGACATTTTTCTTGCTCTCATAACAGATGTGGAGAAAGTCGGTAGGGTGACCCTCCGCATGGTCATTCCAGAACGTTGCCATTTACAACATGTGACTTCTAAGGTTGCCCTGGGAATCATTTCCATCCCAGTGATTAGAAAGGGAAAAAGACATGGAAGTGGGAGACACCTGGAAGGTTTCCTTGGGCCAGGCTTGGGAGGGGATGCACGTCACTTTCTCTCACGTTCCATGGTCCAGAACCCAGTTTTATGACCACATCTGACTTGCAAGGGGTCTGGGAAATATAGCCCCTTGGTAAGAAGCCATGTCTCAGTGACAATCCTACTCTATGAAAAGGGATAATTCATTAGAATGCGTAGCTAGTGATCAGCGTCTGTCTCTGCCAGGTATGAGATTAAGCAGCATATGTTCTAGGGAACTTGATGAGGGATTCCATTAGTTAATAGCATGCGATCATAAAGGGATTCCTCAATGGAATAAACTGTTAAGAAGGTCATAGAATGTCTTCCCTGATAAATGGGAGATGATCTCTGAATAGAGATGGGAAGTGGAAAAGTGACTCATATGACTCCCCTGGGTATGGACATGATTCCCTCATCTTTGAGGACCCGACAAATTATCCCTAAGAAGAGAGAAGGGGTGTGCGGCTGAGAGATAACCTACTCAGGACTTAGCCTCTGTTGCCAGTCTTGTCCCTCTCTGTCAAGTTAAGAGAGCTGTCCTTCCTGGTTCTCATCAGTATTTCTAACTGGTATTGAAAACTCCTTTGTACTTCTCCCCTGAGAGCTTTCTGATTAATTGTGCTGCTGGGAGGCCATTATGCATATCATCATCTACTTTGACTCATAGGGATTTCTGTTTAGAGAGGGGGGTAGGAATGAACCTGCCCATAGGCTATGGCTTCTAAGCAGATGTATTTCTGATTTTATCCCAGGATGTGGTTTCTTGTCAGTACTCTTGGGAGGCCAGGGAAAAGGGGAAGAAGATACTCAGTAATGTCCAATGTTTGGAACGAGGCTCAAGGACTGGGATATATTTATTATGTCTTCTTTCAATGTTTTTGCATGGTCATGGGAGCGCTGTGGATTCTTGCTGTGGCTCAATTTTGCCACCTGGAAAATAGAGATTAGGTTTTTGGTTTTTTTTTTCTGCTTTCTTTATTCTATGGGCTACATGGAACTTTCCAAGAAATTCCAAGACCTGAAGCTTACTTATGGGTCATAAGGGAAGAAGTGTGTATGTACATGTATATTAATTCATAGTACATATATTTTATAAGTTAATGTAAGTTAGCAAATTAAACCAGTGTTTATGCCCAATTTTAAACAAACTTTCAACATTACATACTCTCAGGACAGAGAAAAAAAGTGTTTAGGTTTGTGGCCAAAATAGCAAACGTAAACACAAGTAATCAATTTACAAGGCATATCAAGCATCATTACGATGGGCCACCGAACCCAGATGGACACGCACAAAGCTAACTAATTCCAATCTTAAACAATAACAACAAAACACATAGTAAGAACCAAAGTGATTTTTTTTTAAAAGCACCGCTAATCTGACAAACAAGTGGCTAAGCCCTAAATGAGGGGCCTAAAGGGGAATTGCTATTTTACCATCTGAATCACGACCGATACTAGCTAATGACAGCCACCATTTGGATCTATACCAACACACAAAGCATGTCACAACTACAAATGAAATAACTACTAGAGCAGAACTAAGCAATTAACAAATTATTCATTTTTTTTGCTTTTTACACTGCCAAAACTGTGAGTTTAATGATTTGTCTTACTTAAGATCTTTTATACCAAAAGTGAGTTATGCAAATTTAGTTTTTACAAATACATTTTTGCTTCATAAAGAACTAATTTCATTAGGGAGCCAAAGCTAACCAATAGGAGACTATGAAGATTAGGTAGGTTCTATGAAAATTGAATCTATTTTTCTCAATTGAAAATTCTTAGGCACAGTTCACAAATTTGCTAATTATTCTTCCCTACCTATGATTCTTGGGTGTGGCTGTATATAGTGTCATATCACACATGTGGCATCAGCTAAACCAGGCAGAAAATCTGCTCTAAGAACATTTTTGCAACTGTTGGCTCCCGCCGAGTAAGACTATGACAAAAAATTGATTAATTCTGCAACTCGCAGAGAAGATTCTGGACAGACACAGGACTAGTAGCATGTCTTATTTATTAACGTAATTCAAACATTTTGCTGATAAAACTTTTGTCCATGACTATGCTAGCAACAAAATTTTACTCAAAATATTTCACTATGAAATGGTGTTGCAACTTCAATGTAGTTTTTATTAATGAATTGATTTTCATAAAGCAAATCTTACTCTTAAAATGGTAGATTCAGTGACCAAAAGTGATTTAAAAAAAAGCTTCCCCCCTCCCCTTGCCAATCCTTGAGACTGTTTGGATCAAACTGAGTTCTGGACCTGGGCTAGACTGAAGGGAAAGAGTGTAGCGCATTCCCAAGTAACTAGAACAGGCTAATAGGACACCCAAACTGACATGACCAAGAAACCACATGAAGAATTGAGTTCACTGGGCAGCTCTAGAAAGGTGTAGACCGGATGAATCTGACAGAGAGCGTGGGCTCCTTCACCACAATGCTATTCCTCGGGTATCCTAATTGGAAGAGCTACAAAATCAGTCCCTGTTTCCATCCTCCCCATCTCACCTCTGTAAGCCTTCCTGCGGTACCTTGGGAGAGATCCCGAGCTTTTCATATTCTACGGATTTATTTTTGTATCACTCTTTTGATGAATGGAATACAATAACATGCTTCTCTCTCTTAGTCCCCTAAAGTGTGTGTTTATAGCAGTTTGAAAGAGTAGATTTGGGTTGTTAAAACACAGTCATGTCTCCCTATAATTCTCTGCCTTTTGCTGCAGTTTGATTACTGAGTCTCACTTTCTACCTAATTAGAACAGCAAGTTCTATTCTTTCTGAGAAGCTGAAGTATGAGACCAGAAAACGCTGGGAAGTTTCAGAAGTGGAGATGGAAGAAGAGCGTCTCTAGAAGCTCTAGCTCTGGGTTTCAGGCACTTCAGTAAGAGACTTTCCTCCCCTGTTCCTATGTACATTCAAGGAAAATGAAAGCAAGAAGGCCCCAGAGACTGCCTGGGGGAGGGGGTGGCAAATGAGGTACCGGGTAGCCTGTTGGGTAGCAGCACAGGGCTCCCCAGAGGGCCATTCTTTGAGGAAGAGTCAATGGCACAAAGGGTTTCCCTCCTGCCTGTTCTTACTCATATCAGCCACTTTCAGAAGAGCGGGAGAGATGTTTTTCATTGGCAGGCAGGAAATGAGGCTCCTGGCCCCTCTTAACGTGACCATTGCAGCCCATGCCTTTCTCCCAATCTCAGAGCCATGCCAGCCTTGGGTTGGCCTTTGGAGGAAGAAGGGGGACCCCAGAGGGGAAGTCAGGGACTAGAGGTCATCCTCATGGCACCTAGGGCACTACTTCAGACTCTGAATCTTTCTGGCACTACCCTTTGCAGGATCACAGCCACAATGTCCTGCCCTGGACTGAGAGAGGGGGCTCTACCCTCCCCCCTAGCAAATGAAGAATGGCGCAGGTTGGGGAATGGACAATTCTACCCAAAAGGAAATTCACTTTTTCTTATATTTAAGGAAAGCTATTTTAATACAATCCCTGTGATCCACCAAGATAAGATCTGCCCCATTTCATGCCAGACATCTTCTAATGACCCTATTCTTTTCCTTCCTGTGCACCTTCCCACCCCCACACCAACTGTATACAGCCAGCCTGGTTCCCTCTCATGGGCTGTGGACTAAATGCAGCCTGACCACAGAACCCAGCAGAGTAATGGGGTGCATCAAAGAGACAAAAGATGTGTGGTTTCTCTTGGATCTGCTCACGTAGATCCTCATAATAAACTCTAACCGTAGATAAACTTCACATTCTTGAGAAGGTCACGTTCCCCTAGGGAATCCGGTTCCCTCTTTTCTTTTCCTGGCTTAGGACTGCTTTGCCCAAAGGCTCCTCTGTCTCTCTGTCTCTCTCTCTTTCTCCGGTGTCATCTTGAGCACTCGAGGTCTTTCCTAGCCTTCCATAAAGCATCCTTTCTTGGATTCAGAGGGTCACTATATGGGATTTTTCTCTAAGCTGCTGAGATCTCTTGATTTCTGAGGGAAACCTAGCTATGGCCTTCCTCCCCATCACACCCCTCCTCCCTCAAGACTGGCATATGCAATGCCATCTACAGGAGCCCCTGGGTGAGACATAATTTAAGAGAAAGATGCCAGGTAAAGGCTGAAAAGAGTAGAAGACCACGTTACCTGGTCAGTATTATGGGGAACTGGGGGACAGAGATCATGCGGTACGATGCCCTAAGGGTCAGGGAAATAATACCCTTTTGCCAGGCTCTACACTTGCTGTGTAACCTTGGACCAGCCATTTAATCCAGTGGATCTCTGTTCCCTCATCGTTTAAAGAAGAATGTTGAATCAACTAATCTCTGAAGTTTTGTTTTTTTTTTTTTTTTCATTTATGATTCCATGATCTTTAACCAAACACTGAGACCCAAGAATAGGTTCTTCATTCCCTCCTCTGGAGATTATTTCCATAATCCAAAAGGAATAATACCCTCCTGGTTGCTACTTGAACATGCTCTTCTGTTGAATCCAGTTCCTTTTCCTGGAGGCTATGGAAGACTGTCACAGACGTGAAATGTGTACTGAAGAATGGCGTCCCCGATGTCAGGTCTCACCCCACCCCTCCTGGGCCATAACTGGTACTAGATTTTGATAAAAATATCCTGTTGCTCCGGGACCTATTCCATGAAGACAACCAAAAGCCCAAGAGCCAGGGACTAGATGAGAGACACAGAGCATAAGAGAATAATTTCCTTTTGGCTCTCAAAACAGGGCATGAGTGAGACCTGAACAACTAGAACAGTCTGTCAGAACTGTTTCCAGGAACAGCGGAGGAAGGTAAGAAATTAGAAAAAGGATGAAACAATTTAGTGCCCTCCCAACCATGATCTCTGTTCTGTGAACCCACTCCCCTGCCAGACAGAATTCTTTAGGCAATGACTGTGGTTCTGGGCTCTGCAGGAGATATGACCAGCTCCAGAAACAAGACTGAGGTACTGTGTCTCAAGAAGAAACTAACCTCAGGCACCGCAGCAAGAGTGGGTGAGAACCATCAATTCCCTTCAGGGCAACAAGCCTCTCTCTCCTTGGTCATCTTGGACTTACATCATGACAGAAAAATTTCCCAGCCAAACAGGCAAGAAATAATTCCAATTAGCAACGATCTCTAGGGTTGAGTGAATTCCTAGCATGTTTTATTTCAGAAATGGCTGCATTATTAGGATTTGGCCTTGAATGGGTGATTCTTCTCAGATGCAGGAATGTGGCTAGGTAGGACCTCCAAGGGCTTGGGTGGTGACCTGAAGGTTCCTTGGAAATGCTGGGCTGACAGGGAACCCACTCTGCCATTAGTCACAACCCAAAGGAGGAACCACATACAGATGCCACCAGGACATGAGGATGGACTGGATCTGTGTGATCACAGGCCCAGAGCATCGGGACAATGGTCTTCTGAAATTAAGGAAATGGACACAAATTCTTCTGAGAAACCCTACTTTTCCCACACCTCCCTCCCAGGTTTTGGAACCTGAAAGCCTCAGTCCTCAGCCTAGTCGGCAGCTGCTGTGTGTGGGGGTTTGTGGGGCGTGAGTGGGCAGGTGGGGGGTGTTGGGCAGGTGGAGGCGGCTTGGCCTTCTTTACTGGGTGTGGCTCTCACGCTGAGGCTGGCTACGCTATCCTATCAAATGGGAAGTTAACACCACAGGAATGCATCAAGACTACAAACGTAAAGAACCACGGACACAGATTTCATCCAAATTCTATGAGGAGTGAAGAACAACAACAGCAACAAAACAAAACAAAACAAAACAAAAAACACAAAAAAACAAGAGAAGAAAGAAAAAAAAAGAAAAGAAAAGAAGGAAAAAAATAGCCCTTCGTGGTAAAGGGCATGCTGGGAAGGCGAGAGCCAGAGCCGCCTCCCCAGAGCATGCTGGGAGGACGGGCGCCGGAGCCGCTCTCTAGAGCATGCTGGGAGACAGACACCAGCACGTCTCCAGGGACTGCGCTTCCCCCAACTCCCACCCCCGTTCCCTCACCCACCCCCAACCCGGAGACTAGAGGAAAGTCTGTCCAAAGATGACTGCTGAAGAGGGTATGCTGTGGTTCTCTGCAGGTCCCCCACACTGTGGAGGGTTGAGTCAGCAAGTGGGGAGAACAGTCAAGATGAGGAGATGGAGAAACAGAGAGGCAGGAGAAAAACGGGGGGACTGACAGAGCCCGGAGGGGCCAGTGTGTTGGCGGAGGACGAGGGCAGAGTGGAGCGTGCGGCCGTGTGGCTGCTAGCCCGAGGCGTTGATGTAGAGCTGGCTCTTGAGAATGTAGTCGATGACCGGCTGGGACAGGTAATCCACCACATGGCCGTCCCCATGCTGCAGGGCCAGCCTGGAGGAGAAGAGACGGTGGTCAGATGACACCTTCCTTGACCAAGGCCGAAGGACGGGCCTGCCCACTCTCTTTCAGGGGAAGGGTTTACCCAACACCCCCGTCTCTGCCTTTGCTTAGGCTCCATAAATGGCTTCCCTCTTGGGAAAAGCTCGCCTGCCCCAGAATTCCTCCCCCAGTCTGGTGACTCCATTCCATCCTGGCTCTGCCATTTCCTAGCACAGGGGCCTTAAGCAAGTTATTTAAGCCCCTCTGTTCTTCAGTTTTCTCCTCTGTAAAAATGAGGGGAATATTTGGGTCCATCTCCTTCAGTTATTAAAAGGATTTAAAAAATAAAAATACAAGGATTAAATGAGTCATGCAAAGCCTTTAGAATAGCCCAAACACACAGTAGGTATTTAAATGTGTTGCCTGTTATTTTTTTTTCCTTCGTGTTTCTCTGCAGCATGGTCTCATGAAAGTGAATCTCCTGAGGGACCACTTCTTTTCCTTCCTACGGGAGCCCTGACACAGGAGAAGGTGACCTCCTCTGAGGCAGGGAGGAAGGAGGAAGGCACTACCAGGTACGAAAGAGTTCCAGTGAGGCGCTTTGGTTTCTTCACAGTTGTGCTCCAGCCTTGGTCTGGCTGCTTCCCATTCTCTGCTCATATGATGGTCTTGGGAATGTCAGGCCCCACGAAGCTATTTGTAAAAAATGCACATACTCCTCCAGAAATGTAGATTCTAAAAGGCAGCTGACTCCTGCCCTGTGAGACCTCTTCAGAGGCTGGCTCACTGCCTCTTCAATGCATACGCTGTCTTGATCTTGCAAGCAAGCTAGGTCCCTAAGTGCCTCCCTGCACAGTTCACAGGGAGGCTTCTGGAAAAGTGATCTGTATCTGTAGTTTCCAAATGCCAATCCCAGCTTGATCAGAATCACCCAGGAAGCAGATTCCTAGGCCCATCCACCATGGATTCTGATTCAGTGGGATTCAAGGGGACACGGGAATTTGTGTGCTTATGTAAGCTGGTGGGGTAGTTTTATTGTGCAGCCATGTTTGGAATCAAACCCTTCTCCTCTCCCCTCATTGGCCCTTGTCATTGGGTTTCAGCTCTCACCTCACAGTTTGATGCTGTCCTACTCTTTGAAGTGTGTACATAATCACCTTCCAGGGAGGAAGTCCAGTAGACCTTTAAAAATGCTGGGCCCATCTGATTTTTCTGAAATATGTGACAGAGATGACAATGCTCTCCATCTTTGTGCCCTCTCTTGCCTTGGTTCTTGGGCCAGCCCTGCTGGTGGTCTCTGAGGGCTCCTTAGCCTTCTTTTAAATGCTTCTCTTCTTATTGACTCTCCCTGTGAGCTCAGCCATACTCTTCACAGAATTTACAGCTATGTGCTCATGGCTTTCGGTTCTATTCCACTTCCAGACCTCTATATTCATATACCTCACCATTCCACTGGACACTTCCAGTTGCAGCTTGTGGTGGCAACTGTTACCTGGTCCCCAGCATCCATTCTCTCCTTCTGTTTAGGAATAGAACCTCCTGAGTTTAAGCTGGGCACATAAAGTCCATGTGCCAGCCTCCCTTGCGGCAAGGCATGGCCGCGCGACTGGGGCTGAGCCCATGGGGTGCAGGAGGGGGGTGATGTGTACAACAATGAGTCACCTTTTAAAAGACAAAGCTCCTGCCCTTTCCAGCGGTCACGGCAGCAGCTGGGGACCCACAGATAAGAGGCTTCACGTGAAAGAGGTCAGAGATTCGATCTCTTTTGACTTCAGTAAGAGGGAAATAAACATTTCTCTTATTTAAACTATGACTATTTGGGCTCTTTTTGTTATGGCAGCTTAGCCTATACTCTCATTAATACAATAAACACCTCGAACTAAAGAGTCTCAAACTAAAAACATCCTCTTCCTCCCAAGAACCAGCTAAAACTAGCTGATGACCCACCCCCCCCCCCTTTAAAAGTAAATGACTGAGGGGGCGCCTGGGTGGCTCAGTCAGTTGAACGTCTGACTCTTGATTTCGGCTCAGGTCGTGATTTCAGGGTTGTGAGATCGAGCCCCATGTTGGGCTCTGTACTGGGTGTGGAACCTGCTTAAGATTCTCTCTCCCTCTCCCCCTGCCCCTCACCACCCCACCCCTGCTTGTGCACTCTCTCTCTCTCTCTCAAAAAAAAAGTAGATAACTGGGGACAAATACATGAGGTCCCCAAAGAAGGCTAAATACCAGGCAGCAGGTGTCAGCAAATGGTAAGAGTCAGTTGTATTAAAACTTGTAAGCCCATTTGACCAAGGTCCCTCTGGCTGTTTGTCAAACGTACCTGCTCTTGGTTGAGCTGACAACAGACATGGGATGGTTGACGTCATCCTTCACCACCATAATGTTATTCTGGGGACAGAGCAAAGAAAGCAGGTTGCCCTCCCCTCACGCTTAAACTCCTCGGGTGCCCTCACTCTTCCCTACCACTGCTAGCCCCTACCACCTCCCCCCACCACCCCACAGGCCCCTCAGAGAAGGAACACACCACAGAGCTAGAGCAGCAAAGAGATGGAGGACTCACTTTGTATTTGCGGAGTATTGAGGAGTGATTCATGATTCGGTCTGTGTCAGCTGCGTCCCGGGGCACCACCACAATCCCAAAGTCCCCGACGATCACCTCCATCTGAAAAAACAGAGAGCATCGTTTGGTGCATCCATGACTCCAACCCCTACTAAGCAACTACTTAGCAGGTGGAATGATCTTCCATGTGGAACCCCAAGCTCTGGTCCTAAGCTTGCCTTCTCAACCCTACCAGTCAGCTCTTTCAAGTAACAACCTGTAACGGTGTTAGTGGAATGAGTGGGAACTTTGCCTGGCACCACAGAAGATGCTTAATAAATACCTCTAGACTGAATGAATAAATGTACTGCTGCATGTCTGGGCATCTTCAATTCCTGAGGCTCCCATTGAGTTCATTATGCTGAAGAGTAATCGGAATGACACATAGTCCTTACATGGTAGACACCCTCAAAGGCGACACAGGTCCCGTTGCCCAGCAAGTGTACCCCAGCTCCCAGCCGGACTACTGAGAAGGGCTGAATGCTCCCTGGCTCACCCATGTCAAAGCTGCTGGGGACTCAAGGGTGATGAAGAGCATGGAAGGGCTTGGAACGCCCGTGTGCCCACAGGCAGGGATCGAAAGATCACTATGGGGTCACATCTGAGGTCAGCCTCTGAGAAACGCTTGCTGCCCTAATGAGAAATGAAACCTTCTCATGAAAAAAAATTACTTTTTCTGGTTATACACACAGTACAAGCTTGGGAAATTCAGGGAAAAAAAATCAATCACAACCACACAATCTGGATAACTACTCTTATCATAGTGTGTTCTGTCCAGTGTTTCCTTCTTTATAAATAAGTGTATATACCTACGATTGGATTACCCTGAAAAAATAATCATTTTATCTGTATTTTTTATTTAGCATTATATTGTGAGCATTTTTTCACATTGTTAAAAATTACTTGAAAAAATTAAGTTTTAACAGTCTGATTATTTCATTGTCTGTACTATGATATACATGATATATTAAACCAATCTTGTATTATAGAATGTGTACAGTTACTTCTGATTTTTTGCAAGTATACATAACACTTTGTTGAAGATCTTTATATATAAACCTTTTGCCACATCTCTGACTATTTCCTTAGGATAAGAAGTAAAATGATTAGATGAAAGGATATACACTGAACAGATTTCAAAGTCTTAAGGCCTATTACCAAGTTGCTTTCTGAGAACTCGTGCCAATTTTTATTTTCAAAAAGCTTGAAAGTTATGGCATTTAATAGACTTGGATCTCGCCCGGGCATATTACTATTTGGATCTTGCCAATTAAGAATCCCAAATGCGGAGAGAAGGGAGGGGGGAGACAGGTTGCTTCTAAGCAGGGCAGCTCATTGTGTAAGACCCGCTCTGGTGGCAGGGGACCCAGGTTTTTCCTCCTAGTAAGTACCACAGAAAGAGACATTAGGGAGCACTGTGGCTACCTCTTCTCTATCAGACAATTTCGATACGGAGAAGCAGAATTCCACTTCGCAGTCAGATTCATTGATTATGTGTGCGCCCGAGCATGTGTGCACATGCCCTTGGGTATTTCCAGCCACCTTTCCCCTACTTCTCCCATTGCTTACAACTGAGGCTAGAGTTGCAGCTGGAACTCTGATGTTGCTGACACAGAAAGGTGGCTGAAGGTGCCCTGGGAGGGAAGCTGTGGAGAGAAGTTAGAAGCCAGGTATAGAATATCAGAGTCCCCATTGAATCATGCCATTTGGAAGAGACAGAGCATTATACCTCATGCTGCATCTGTCGGTGGTGCTCAGGTGGGGCAAACAGGCACCAAGCATTTGTCCTATAAGCCAGGAATGTTAGGGAGAGGCCGGGCAAGGAGTTGGAGGTAGAGCCACTCCTCCTCCACAGCTTTAGAATATTGCACTGGGATTCACTGCTCAGAAGGTAACCCGAGGCACTGGTTCTCAAATTCGGCTGCACATGAGAATCACCTGAGGAGCTTTTAACACTGTCAAAGCCCAACTCACAGCTAAGAGCAGTGAAAATCAGAATCTTGGAGAATGGAACTCAGGCATCAATAGTTTTTTAAAATCTCCCAGGTGATTCCAATATGCAACCAGCTGGAGGACCAGGGGTCTAAGTGCTGCTTAAAACTCGGGGGGAAGTGGTAGGCTGGAGAAAGAGAAAAGAGAAGGGGGAGGAGAGGAGAGGACGGGAGGGGGAAGGGGGAGGGGAGGGAATCTATCCAAGCTGGTATCCACGAACATTCCTCAACTGCCTCTCTCGGTAGATGACTCAAGATACCTGGTGTACATGGTGTAATGTAGGATCTGCCCTCAGTTTGATTCTGAGGACTTCGTAGATGTTCCCATAAACGATGAATGAACTAAGGGGGCTATTTAAGGTGAGCATTCTCAGTGAAAGCCTGAAAACAACGGTTCCGCCAGGAGTCCGGCCTCGCGGGGGATGTCACCCTATGGTGACACCCTATGGGTGACATTAGTACAGCTGTTGCTTCCCACTCAGGAGCTAATGATCTGAGCACTCAATCAGTAACAGTGCCAGGTGGCTCAGTGGGTGGCAAGCAGATGGAGACCTTGCTGCCTGAGATGTTTTCTTCTTCCAGAAACAGGTGACAGACTTGCCCCCTGGCAATCGCAGATAGAGTGAGGGAGACAGGGTCTACAGGACAAGACATACAGCTTAACCACATCCAAGCTGCACGTCCGTGGGAGTTCGGGTCAGAGACTGCAGATCTTTTCTGCTCCTTTGCCCAGACCCTAGGACACCGGCCTTGATTTTCATGCTCGAGGGTATTTGTGTGGGTGTACGTCTGGGGGTGGGGAGAGATGCCATGTGCTAGAGTTGGTAAGGTGTGCCCTCCGTCCCATACGTATCCATCTTGTGCAGGGACTTAGCCGTCCTTCCCACCCCCACCCCCAAACCCTGTTTCCTGTCTTTGCCTGGCCCCCAGGAGACCACCCTCTCTTGGTTTCCTCCTACCTCAGCAGCTGCAATTTTGGGTCTTCTTGAGCTGGTTCTTTCTCATGTCCCTAACCTTGACCCATTGGAGTCCCCCAGGCTGCCTCAATCCTTGGACCTCTTCTTTTTTCTAACTATACTCACTCTTAATGATTTCACTCAATTTCAAAGCATTAGAGACACACCGAAGCTCCCAAATTAATACCTGGGGCATAACTTCTCTCCTGAACTTCAAACTCATATATCCAGCAGCCTTTTCAATATGTCTATTTAGTGGGGCATCCCAAATCTAAAATGTCCATGGGCACCCAAACCCTCTGACATCAATCAGTGAGTAAATCAGCCAATCCTCATACCCCGCAAAATGCTTTTCCTATAGTCTTCCTATAGTCTTTTTCATTTCAGGAAATGGAAACTCTCTTCTCACAATTACTCAGGTCAAAGCCTTGGAATTTTCCTGGACTCCTCCCTTTCTCTCACATCCCACATTCTACCTAAAAGGTACCCAATTGATTCCAGCTTCAAAACAAATCCAAGAATCTGCTCATTTTTCACCATTTCCATCAAGTCTCTGCTGGTCCAAGCCTCCTTTGGTAGGTTAAATAACGGCCCCCAAAGATAACCAGGTCCTAATCTGTGGGACCTGTGAATGTTACCTTATATGGCAACATATATGCAGATGTGATTAAGCAAAGGATCTTGAAATTATCCTACATAATCTAGGTGAGCCCTAAGGTAATAACAAGTGTCCTTACAAGAGGGAGGCAGAGGGAGATTTAACACAGAAGAGAGAAGATAATGTAAAGACAGAGCAGAGAGGGATTTGAAGATGCTCCACTGTTGGCCTTGAAGATGGAAAGAAGGGGTCATAAGCCAAGGAAGGCAAGTGATGCAGCTCTAGAAGCTGGAGAAGGCGAGGACACAGATTCTCCCCTGGAGCCTCTGGAGGGAATGTGGCCTTGCCAACAACTTGGTTTTGGCCCAGTGAAACCCATTTTGGATCTCTGGCTTCCAGAAGTGTAAGAGAATAAATGTGTTTGTGTGTGTTGTTGTTTTAAGATTTTATTTATTTGAGAGAGAGACAGAGAGCGAGAGAGCAGGGGGAGGGGCAAAGGGGGAGGGAAAGGCAGAGGGAGAGAGAATCTTGAGCAGACTCCGTGCTGAACACGGAGCCCTGTGCAGGGCTCGATCTTACGTCCCTGAGATCATGACCTGAGCTGAAACCAAGAGTCAGAACCTTAACCAACTGAGCCACCCAAGCGCCCCTGTGTGTGGCCTTAAGCCACCAATCTTCAGCAACAGAAAATTACTTCATCCCCATCACCTCTCACTTGGATTACTCTGGTCTCCTTGTGTTTCTCTTGCCTTTTTTTCAGTCTATTCCCAACAGCCAGACCGAGAGTATTAAAATAGATTGTGCTGCTCCTTGGCTCGAAAGTCTTCACTTAAACGTCACCTTCTCAGTGAGACCAGGCTATTTCAACTTGTGTGGCCATGCACGCAGCCCCACACGCTATCCACACCTGCACCGTCCCTGCCCCTTCCTGGGTTCGCCGCTCCTCCTTAGCCTTTATGCCCATCTAATACCTTATATATTTTCTTTGTTCCACCTGATTTTTGTCTCTTTCTCTCTCTTCTATAAAGGTAACCTCCATGAGGACAGGGAGCTTTGTGTGTTTGGTTTACCACTGTGTCCCCAGAGGAGAAGGACCTGCCACCTCATACATGCTTAATAGGTGCTGTTGAAAAAGTAGATTCCTGCAGAGTCTTGTCTGGCAGCTGAGGTCGAGCCATTAGCTGAAAAACTCTGTCTCAGGACCTGGCGACGAGCCCACAGTACCTCATGGGAACTCTGGGAGGCCCAAAGAAATTACTCAAAAGATAGACTCTCAGGTCCTATGATAAGTAAGGGTGAGCTTACTTTTGCAGGTTCCCACATTTGATCTGATTGGTGGGCAGAAGCACCCGGGGCAGCTTTAAAACCAATGACAGAAGTAGAGCCCCCAGACCTCACCCCAGGGGTTTTGATCCAACATGTCCAGGATGGGCTGGAGCCTCTCTCTTTACAAAGCTCCCTAATCCTTCCGATGTGCGCCAACCCCTGGGGAATTGACGTTTCAAATCGCCTGGGCAGTTGCCTAAGCTGCTAATTCTCTGGCTTGGTTTAGGATGAGGTCAAAATGAGATACTCATGCGACAAGCACCTCTGAAGATTCCAGCAAAAACGAGGACAAGCACGTCACTCTGTGCCCTGGGGAGTGGGGGGCAGGGGGTTGGGGCGGACATCTGACCCCAGGAAACAGAGGGTGCTCAGGCTCTCCCTGCTCATGGAGACTGCAGGAGTGTGCCCAGACCCCTGGGATGGAGCTGTTATTCCAGAGTGAGGGGGGCCCATGTCTCCTGCATGTTCATGAAGAGTTCTCCACCTCGGGAGTAGGGAGGTGGGTGAGTAGCCAAGGTAGCAGAGCTGTTCTGCTCGGCAAGTCCCTTTCCTGATGCTGACCAATGTGACCCCATACTACCCTGCCACAGTTAGCAAGATCAGGGTAGAGTCTTCTCCTACCCCCCAGGCCCGCCCAGCATATAGTGGCCCTCTCAGTTGAGCTCTGGCCGGTCATGCCTGAGGTGGGGGGGGGGGGGGGTCTATGACATTCATCCTGTTTCAACTTCCTGCTCACAGGCACAGCATTTTGATCATATCTTTTCATCCTCTGGTCAAAAGCTCCCCAGGGGAGGCAGGGGTGGGGATGGGGAGAGGAAGTGGGAGGGGGTGGACTCTGCTTCCCCAAATGTGGGGAATCTGAAGGAAGGATATGAGACACGTTGAGGCAGGAAGCAACTTGGCCTTGGGAGAGAGAACACTCATGAGGACCCAGGCGGCAAATCTGGAAGGAATGTGAAGTTCTCATCATCTTTCCAGGAGGCTGAATTTCAAGATCTGCACTGTTGGATTAGAGGGATGCTTTGGGTTGGGGATGCTCTGTGCTCTTAGCCAAGTACTTTCCTGGGCACCAGGGACAGAGGGCTTCATCTCTTGGATCAATCACTACCTAGGAGGAGGCATTAAACAAATGATTAATGATTTCAAGTGTATCTATTGCTATGAAGGATGAGGGCAGGTTACTATATTAAGTGGCTAATACCTTGTAGTGGCTAATGTCTTATGGGTAACTTGTAAAAGTTTGGGCCACATCTCATGGTAGACTTAAATTCTCTTATGGGCTAAGCTCCTCCAACCAAGGAGGAGGTACTCTTTCATTCCACAAACTTTTATGTCGTGTATATGGTAAAAGGGGCACTCTCCTGGTGTTGCCAAATAAGACAGGTAAATCTAGTATACTCATAGAGCTTACCTTCCAGGAGGGAGAGACCATAAACAAAAATGTAAATAAGAATACACGAGGTGGAATTAAGTACAGTATTGAATATAAAACACAATGACCTTTAAGTTGAAACCAAAATGACAAGAAGGGCCCAGACATAGGGATATCTGGGGTAAGAGCACTCCTAGTTAGGCCACAGCTAGTGCAAAGGCCCTGAGGTAGGAAAACATATTAAAAAAAACACAAAAAACAAAATAGGTAGGACTGAAGCACAGAGAAGTAGGAAAAATAGACAAGGACCAGATCAAAGATGGTGTTTCATTCCAATTGCAAACAGAAGTCATTAGAGTGTTTTAAACAGAAGGTTTGACTTCCATTGACAACAGGATCCAATTTACATTGATTTGCCCAGGCAAGCGTAAGTGGATCCTCTGTAGGATCCTTCTGAAATGAGGATTCAGAATCCTGACTATCTCCCCCAAACTTGAATGACTTGAGCCCACTTGTGTTTCTTCTCCAGATGAGGATGTTCAGCGATAGACAAGGGACTGTCAGTAAGGAGGGAAACAAGAGGTATTAAGCTATCTGTTATGTGCCAAGCACAGTGCTGGGAGTTTACTGATTACTACGCTTAATCCTTACAACAATGGTCTTCTGAGATTTGTGCCTGAGTTCTCCATTTATAGATGGGGAAATCAAGACTCAGTGAGATATAGCAGCTAGTTAGTGGATTTGAACCCACTCTGCTCAGCTTTAAAAGCTCTTTCTGCCACGTCAAACCTCTTCAAGATCCATTTCTTAAGACTCACATTTTAGTGACTTGAAACTTTTTTGGTTTGAAAATATATTCTTATTTTTTCTCCAGGTTTATCATGGGCTTCCTCCGTTCATTACTCTACATCGCCCCCTGGAGTACATAATTTTGTATTCTTTAACCAGGGTTGCAAAAGATGCAAGTAATGGTGTCCCGCAGAAGCCACATAGTGGGTTAGGGGTTTCTGAAATATGCCCCACCCATTTCGGCAAAAGAATTCTCCACCCTTGTTTTGGCCTCTGTTCCTCTCTGGAGGGAAAGCAGGGCAAGAGGTTAGTATGATCAGGGTTGAGAAAGTGGGAAGGCATTTCCCGAATGGCTCTCTTAAGTGCAAATAAATGAATGATCCTTCAGAGGGGTTTCCCAGAGGAAATTATCCCCATTCCCATTTCCAATTTGACAGGGGGTTGTGAGAAGGCAAGAGATTCCAGACTCAAGTCAAAAGCTTGAAAACCAAACCAACAGTATCTTTCACATGAGAACCAGAATCTTCCATGATAGGAGCTAAGCCTCCTTCCCTAGAGCCTGTAAACTTGACATTGGTTTTATCAGTGTGGGGGCCTAATCCCCTGGGGTGGAAGTGTCCATCGGGCTTCCTGGCGGGGTTGGACCGTCTGATAAAAACCATCTGAGCCTGAAAGACCAAATGTTTGTCTTTGCTCTATGAGTCCCGGAGCCCTGGGATTTCTTCTGGAGTGGCTAGTGCCCCAGGCTCTTCCTCTGTTTATTTTCTTTGGTTGTTTTCTCATCCCTGGTGGATGTAGGAAGCAGTTAGCCCATGGCTGGTTGGCTGGAAAAATGTAGGGTACAGCCAATTAGAGCCAGCCTGTGGAATGCTAGGTTTCAAGAAGTACAAAAAGAAAGAAAAAGAAAACACAATTTTCCTTACCTGCTCATCTCTGGTGCCTAATGTTCCACCTTTAGATTTTCATTCCTTTTGGTTAATTATTGCCCCTTGCTCATTTAAAATGCAAATGCCATTTGAAAGCAGCTAATACATTTAATCATTAAACGTAATGATTTTGCCTGTTTGCTGAAAAGTCAAAAGCTTCTCAAATAAAGACCAAGATAAGCCATCTATTTCAACTAGCCAGAACCATCTCCTCAGAAGCTCTTGTTCCCACCATTAGATCCTTTACAGCCTTCTCTCAACCCCAAAAGCCCATCTCTTTCCACCCACTTAACCCAATCCTGCCCATTACTCAAAGCCCAGCTCAAGTGCTCCCCTCTTGCAGCCTGCTATGAAATATATATATATATTTCTCATCCTTCTCACTGTCTTTTATGGATTAGGGATCTGAAGACTCGTGCAATTTCACTTCCCAGGAGTGTGCAGGGGGTTAACTGAGCTAATCCAGGAGAAACATCAAAGTGTTTATTGTCTCTCTCTCTCCCCTCCCTAGAAAGTAAAGTGCACACAATGAGAAGCTTTGTCTGTTTTGTTTTCTCTGCTCATTCAAGCCCTAGAGCAATGTCTGGCACTTGGTAGGTACTCAACGAATCTTTTAAAACCAATAGATGAATAACAGCCCACATTTATTGAGCGCTTACTAGTTTCAGGAACTCTTCTAGACTTTACAATTTTATTTCATGCAATATAAAAAACTAATGTATTTTTAGACTGCAAGTGCCTTAAGGACAGATAACGTGCTTATATTCATACTGGGGTCTAAAACTCAGTATTAGTTGAAAGATTGATTGAAGGAAAGAATGCTTGAATCAGAATTAATTTGCCAGACTGCCTTCCATTATAATATGATGGACAAAGCAGCTGACAGCCTAAGAGCCCAAGACAACTGATTTTATTTGGGGGAGGGGAGTGAGTGTAACAGCTTCCTGCTTCACAGATATGTGCTCATGGCTGACCCTTTATCCTCTGGCCTTGACTTCCCATAGATCCTGCTCCATGCTTGGATACCTGCTTTGGTGCCGGTGCCAGGATGCGGCACAGCAAAGATCAGGTCCCCTAGGGGAGACCGACTCTGTAATAAAAACCCAGGGATGGGAAGGGCTGGCCTCCACCCGACCCCTCACTCCGGGGTGCTGATCTCCAAGGCTAGCCCAGGAGCCTGGATCTTGAATTCTCTCAGGAATCAAGAATGAAAAAGCCAACCGCCAGGCCACACAAGCAGCTCCTTTGTATCCCAAGGAGAAAACTTGATGAATATGTATGGAATTTTCTCCCCCTGGAATGTAAGGGGAAGGGTGTGTCATTGGTCAGAGGAGGTCAGAATTCACTGTGGGCTAATGGATCTTTGTGCCTAATAGGAAATGCCCAAGGGATGAGTTAGGAGGTGGGTTTGTTCCTTTGGCTGTGGGATTAGACTTCTGGATGGAGAGCACTGCTTCAGGAGTCCCAACTGCAAGAGCTAGATGGACTCTGGAGAATTTGTGACCATGCTGGAGGAAGCCCGCTGTGGGACAGACCAACTCAGCTGCTTCCCAGCCCAGCTGGGGGCAAAGCTGCTTCATTGAGCGCTTTGAGTTTTCTTTACAGAAGGGTGGAGAGACTCCCATTTCTCCCCAGACCTGTGGTTTCTCTCCTGCCGTCAGAATCCTGAGGATTCTGAAGAACATGGGAGGCTGGGGTGTGGAGCCAGGGCCTGTGACCTTCCCAAGGGGCTTGGCTCTTCTGCCCACCTCCTGTCCCCAGTCATGGGCAGATTCGGGGGTTTGCGCTCATGGTCACTAAACAGAGGTCTGTGGCCAACAAGTATCACTTGGGACACCAGCTAATGAAGAAACGCGGGACAGAAATAGGTCTCATATACCTTACCTTATCTCATGGTTAGGAACTGAAGACCCTAAAATGGAGCCCTTCCAGGCAAACTCCAGATGGTAGAATTTTCTAGTAGAATAAGCAGGATTCACACTGTACCCAGTCTTTAAAGTAAGACCTTCCTTTTCTAGACCCTGAGACCCAACCATCCCCGAACAAGGACAGTGGAATAATCCTCGGAGTTACTAACTAGTTGTGCGCTCCCTACAGCCCCCTCTGCCCAGCCCAACCCTATTTCTAGCAGAGAACCAGACCCTTTACCAGACCCTGCTCTCTAATTTGCAGGGCAGAAAATAATGCTTTGCAGTCAGCGGCTTTAAGCTCACTGAAGAGATTTCACTAGATATCTAGGATGAGAGAAAATAGGGAGGATACCTTTAGAAGAGAATGAGGAGGTTCTGCATGCTCTGCCTCCCCCACGCCATCCCCCCTCCCCCGCCCGACTCCCCCTCCTAGAGATAGAAGCTAGAGATCTGTGAAAACCACCCTCTCCTCCCTCCCAGGCAGCACCCTCGGGGCAAAACCTCAGAAGAAAATGAGTCCTGATGATCATTGGTGGGTGGGGTCCAGCGCTGGGCTTCCAGACTGGGCCAGGAGCCCTGCAGAACCCCACCACCTCCAAGTGACCACGAATGTCCAGACAGGGAAGGCGTCCTGATGAACTAATGTTCACGTTCAGGGCCCACAGAAGCCTTTCAGGTTCTGCTAGTCAGTAGTGTAATAATTGAGACTAACTTCCCATCAGCCCTGTGGAATAGATTTGGACTTGAATTTTAATTTGATTTAAATAAATCAAAGGTGATATTTCTAGCACACCTCTTTTGTGGGTTGAGATTCACACTCGTTATGTAAGGAAACAGCTCCTTGATTTTTTTTTTTCCCCCTCTACCTCAGGTAGCCAGGCAGGATGCTCTGGATCTTCAGAGTAACCAACCAAGGGGGAACACAGCTGAATAAATGAGGGTCTTGCTCCCCCTTTCTCTGTCACATTCCCAGTAAATCAACAGCTATTGGTTGCTCTTATTTTTTGTCTTAACCTGTGCTGCCGTTTCAGCACCTAGATCTTGTACACAGTTTTGGCCACATTATTGTCTACTTTCACAGCACCATGTGAAATTAGAGAAGAAAGTAAAAGTTAATGAAGCCATTTCATCCAGACCGAAAGGAGATTTAGAATTTCACCTGCAAGAAATGGTCCAGGGGTGGAGATGAAAGCCCTACTCAGTATAATTCACCTCCGGGAAACTCTCCCTCCCCTCTTCGTCCTCCCACAGCACGTTAGCACTCACACGCTTCACCTGGAATATCAGTGTGTATGTCCATGAGTGTGTTGAAGTAAATTCGCTTATGAACATTTGTTGTACGTAACTGTGTGTCGGGCACTAGGCTGGGCACTTCACGTACACAATCTCATTTCATTTTCCCCAAATCCTATGCGATAGGCACTATTATTACACCCATTTTAGAGACGGGATAAACTGAGGCTCAAAATAGATTTTGTCATGAGCTGTGTTGGAATAAAGCTGGAATCTGGAATCTGATCCTGAAGGTTTCTCTCTCTCTCCAGAAACGTACATATATGTACATGAAAAAAATTTTCACATGTATATGTCTTGCCACCCAATACTTGGGGGAACAGACTGTTTTACCTATTTTTGTAAATGACAGAATGTGATAGATAACATGCCATAGATTTTTAAAAGCGCAACCAAGTTGTACTATGTGAAGAGATGTTAACTAAATTTGTGATAATATTTTGCAATATATACATATCTCAAATCATTGTGTTGTACACCTTAAACTAATACCATGTTACATATCAATTATATCTCAATAAAACTGGAAACAAACTGATGCCCAGAGAGTTGAATGATTTGCATGGGGTCTCACAGCAAGTTAATTAAAAAAGCACTAGGTCTGGAATTGCTGCCTTGAGAACCCAACTGGCATAGGGCTATGGAATTGGGGCGGGGGGGTGGCTCAGTTGGTTAAGTGCCTGCCTTCGGCTCGTGTCGTGATCCCAGGGTCCTGAGATCGAGCCCTGCATTGGGGACCCTGCTTAGCAGGGGAGTCTGCTTTTCTCTCTCTGCCTCTCCCCCCCACCCCCTTTTGTGCTCTCTCTCTTGCTCACTCTTTCTCTCAAATAAATAAAATCTTTTTAAAAAGGGGGGGGTCTATGGAATTGGGAACTAGCAATAGCTCAGGCTATCCAAGGAATGAATTAATGAAAGAGCAAGAATGAATGTACAGACCAAGAGTGAGTAACTTATGAAAGAGCTGGTTTAAGACCATCACCATCAGATCTGGCAACAAAGGATGTCCATTGAGCTTCTAAGTGGTATAAGTTTAACTTCCTGTTTCCCTCTATCCCCAGTCAATTGCTAGAAGGATTCTACTGACCTTTTGCCATGAACACCTCCCCCCCTCCTGACCCCTTTTTTCTTGTTGAGGGAATTCTAAGGTGGTATTTACTACCTCTTCAAAAGGAATCAAAGGAAAACAAAACACACATAATCTCAAAAGGGCCAAGGCTTTTTTTAAAAAATCCCTCCCTCCCCCACCTACTGCCTCTGCCACACACATACACTCCAAGTACTACTTGGAGAAGGTATTCTATGACTCGGGTTGCTTTTTTCCCCAGGGGCTTTACAGGAGCAAGCCCGAGTAGGAGTGAGTGTAAAAACGCAGTCAGAACTAAAGCTTGGGATAGGTGAGCATTTTCTTCCATAGTGACAAGAATGGACTGTCCTCCTGGAAGCTCACAGGAGATGAGACCCGCGGGTTGGGGAGGGAGGCAGTGGGGGGGAGGGAAGAGCAGAGGCCGAAACCAAGCACCCCCTCCCCATCCTCCCCATGGCAGCTGTGCGTGGTGCTATAGGGACCTTGCTACTCACATCCGCCTCATTCCAGAGCCCGGGGATGCAGAAGGATTCCAGCAGGTCACTGCCACACAGCAGCAAGATCCGCAGCTCTGGGGGGGAGGGAACAAAGTTGGCACAGGGATGAGTGGAGACCTGGAAAACATTCAACTCTCAGCCTCGCCGCTGATAAATACAGAAGTCGCCAATTCCCGGGGCTCCAACACCCACGTCCTCCAGGCTCCCCTGCACCATGGTGTGTGCGGTGTAGACACCTTTGCCTGCCCGGCTCATTTACAGACCACTCTTGTCCCCTGTGTGAGGAATTACTCATTCAGGGAGGGTCTTGGTTTGCCTGGTACCGAGGGGTTTCTGGGGACACAGGTCCTTCCATGCTAAACCAGGATGGCTGCGCATCCTCCGAGAGACGGAGCCGGCTATGTGACTTGTCTAAGGTCTGAGGGGCTCTCTCTTCTGCTCCGTATCAAACTCAAGCGCCAACAGAGTTTGGCCCCTCCTGCTGCTGTCCATTATCCAGGCTTTGTCTTTCATCACAAATGCGGACATGCTGGGGGGTCTGGGGGTACACCGAGTGTCCCCATGCAGTAACTGAGTTAATCGGATGTCCTCTCTTTCCGGGGCCACCGTCCTCAGCAAAGAGCTTGAGAAGCAACCCCACCCCCATCCCAGGTGCACTTCCTGCTTGTCCGTTGTTTTCCTTCCCTTCCAGCCCACTCTGCATCATCCCAGCGAAGCCCCTCCAGACAGGCAGCAAAGTGACTGACTTACTACAACGGAGCAATGGGGGAAAAAAGGATTCTGGGATTCTCAGGACCACGTGGGGAGAGACCCCTGCCGGGGTGTGACTCAGTGTGGAGCGTTTGGTTCCCAGGCATCCTGGCCCCTCCGGCGAGAGGCTGTGGGCATCTTGTCTGAAACGGTGAGAGAGACAGCCCAGCTCCGAGCCTTCCAGAGACCACCGCCACCCTGCACCGAGGCTGAGAGATGGCGGTTAGGTCTGCCTGCCTGAGATGCGACAGCTCGCTTGGGGACCTGACAAGGACTTACAGACGGTGACCTTGTCCCTGCTGCGGGAATCTCCAGATGGTACGGAAGGCCGCTGGGCTGACGACGGTGTCAGTATCTCATTGTCTCCCCCCCCGCCCCCCCCCTGCCCCCGGGCATCCTGTCCTCAGGGAGCCTCGTGGAGCGCTGTGGTCTTTGTTCCTAAATACTCCTGCAGCCTCCCCTCTCCTCCATGCCATACTGTAGCCCAAAGATCTACTTAGGGGCAGGGACCTTAATTTATCTTTCTATCCCCTGGGCCTGGCAGAATGACCTGCCCATGGTAGGTGCTCAGGATGTAATGAATAAGTGAACCACAGACCAGCTGCCCACAGAGGCCGTGCAGGCAAGCAGTCTAAGAGCCTTCTGCGCAGTCTGGGATGGCTCTGCTGGCCCTCATGGCCTTTGCTTTTGCAGCCCGGGGGTCCTGGGGGGAGCGGTGTCTCCCTCCTTCCATGTTATGCCGGGGGACTTCTGGCCCAACTCCCCGTCTGTGGAGATGAACCAAGTCTTCGTATGGCTGAGAGGAGCCACACTGGCCTCCTTCCTGGGATCCTACTGCCCCCCAACACCCCACTTGGAACCACCCAGGGCTCAGAGTTCTCTTTCTGTGGAAAGAGATCATCTGTAACTCTGTATGGTAACTCTGATCGCCTAAAATTTCAGTCAGGTGGCATTGTCCAGAGGATGTGCCGGGCCCCTGGCTTTCTCTATGTCAGTGGCTCTCAGTGGGGGGCCGTTTTGCCTCCTGAATTTGGCAATGCCTGGAGACATTTCTGGTTGTCAAGACCAGGGAGAGAGGCGTGGAGGGCAGGAATGCTGGTGAACATCCTGCAAGGCACATACACGGCAGCCCCCACGACACAGAATCGCTTATTTCCAAATGTCAATGGTCCATGGTTGAGAAAGCCTGCTCTACAGCCATGAAAATAAATCTCTTTTCCATTTCCAAGCCAGGAACTCCCTTTCCCACTCAAGTACAATGCTGTTTTTTTTTTGTTTTTTTTTTTTGTTTTTTTTAAGCCAAAGCACAGAAAGGTAAAGAGTGAGTTCTCCACCTTTTCTTGTGGGACCAGAACAGACGCATTTGTCACAGACCAGAAGCCCTAGCGGAGCTTGGGATCCCATGCATGGCCGCTGGAGGGCAGCAGCGATCTCTCGTGGTTTGTTGCCGGAGACTAACGCTAGCATTTCCCGCCCAGAAAGCCTTCGGTCTGGGGCACCCCCCAGGAGCAGACAGTGGCTTAAGAACATGGAAACGGAGCCATAGGTGCTAGCTGAGCTAGGAGAACATGGCTTTTTCCTTCTCGCGAGGTGCAAGGGGATTTCAAGAAGGGGACTCGTGAGCCAGAGGGCCTCCCAGCACACAGTCTGGAAGCAAGGCAGCTTCTTTCCACCTGCTCTGCGGTCCACCTCCTTCCCCGGTTCACCCACTTCCCGGGTTCACCCCCATCCAGGGATCCAGAGCCAGGAGGCAGAACCAGTGCTGTCCCACCACACTCCCCTCCCAGGAATCCTGGCTCTGTGAAGCTCCGGCCCCAGGGCCCTTTCCAGCTCCCGCTGCCCCCTGAGGCCATGGCCAGCTGGACCACACCAGGCCACGAATCGATCCTGACAGCTGTGGCCGCCCAGCTTTCCTTTCTTGGAAAGAAGAATAAGATGGGGTCAGGCTAGCCCTGCCCCTCACCAGGCAGCGGAGAGATGAGGAACTTGAGGGTGCTGGCCTGGCAGCAAACTGCAAACCCTCATCAGCCTGCCTCTCTGTGGGCGGGGGCGCTCCCGCAGGTATGGCCTCACACAGTGGCCCTGTGAGCCCAGAACGAAAACAAGGTCACGGCTGAAGCTTGCCATGATAAAGCTTTCTGGAACAAGGAACGCAAGAAATGGAGAAATCGACATTGAATACAGTTGCAAGTCTAAAGACTGCTCTGAGCTGGGCTGCTCAAGAAGACCTCCCAGGGAGCGCAGTTCCGGGGCCAGGTGTGGAACTGAAGGACATGGGAGTTCAGGGCTTGCTCTTCCTGGCCCTTGGGGTTTTTGGGAGCTGGGGAACCTGGAGCCCAATGCTTCTGCCTCGTTTTGGGGGAGCAACCAGGAAGCCACGTAGCTGCTTTTTGTGGCCTTAAGATGGTGCAGGGCGGGTAAATAAAGGACATTAAAATACAGGAACAGGGTGCCTGGGTGGTTCAGTTGGTTAAGCGTCTGCCTTCCGCTCAGGTCATGATCCCGGAGTCCCGGGATCGAGTCCCGCATCGGGCTCCCTGCTGCTCAGCGGGGAGTCTGCTTCTCCCTCTGATCCTCCCCGCTCTCATGTGCTCTCTCTCTCAAATAAATAAAATAAAATCTCTAAATAAAATAAAATAAAACACAGGAACATAATTCAGAAGTGAGGAGTTTGGAGGACTCGGGATCTTTGTTGTTAATACAATGTACTTAACTGTTGTTTAATATAATGTAATTTTTCGTATTGGCTGCATTTGACAACCAGTTTGCATACTTCCTGAAAGTTTTAGAAAGGGTTCTAACAAAACAGTAGGCGCCGACTCAGGTACACCATGGCTCCTCAGATCACAGGACAGGGCCCAGAGACACTCCTTGAAGTGATGTCACATCCGCCTGGCCTCCTGGGAGAGAGCCTGAGGCTCCGGGTACAGTCCTCTGCTCCCAGGATCCCAGCACACACACTTGCCCGCCAGCCCTCCACGGAGGCACAGCAGGAAACGGATGGCCTGGAGTATTTCTGCAGCTGGGATTGCGGATTGGGCGTGTCTGCTGGACACCAGGCTGCCCCTCGTGCTAGAGCTCCAAGCGTTCCAGTTGTCACTGACCCTCCTGGTCACCTGGTACGGTACCAACTCCAGCTCCATTCTGACAGCTGTCTGTTCTTTCCCCAGCTTCGCACACTTGTGTCTCTCACCCGCTCTGGAACCTCGGGAAGAACCCAGTTTTCTGGTTTGCTCCCCAGGGTTCTGCGGGACTCCGGAGGGGAGGGAGGGGAGGCTCCGAAGGGAACATTACCAAGCCGTCCTACCTCCCAGGAACTGGGCAGGTGGGAGATGACTGAGAATCTGCTCTAGTTTGGAAGCCACCGTCCTGAGAGTAGACCCTGTTGCAAACACAACCCAGGGGCTCCAAGCCTCTCCCCTGCCCTCCTCTGCCCCCGGTAGAGGCAGAAAGCCCCAAGTGTCCCCACTTTTCCGGCCACTTACCGATCTCCTCGTACCTCATCACCGTGCCCAGATTGGCGTTCTCATCTAGGGAGGAAAGAGGGGCGGAGAAAGCATGAGGGGCCTGACTGACTGCCACCCAACACGCGGTGGGCCCAGGGGCCTCCTCCGGAGTGAGAGCGATGGGGTGGAGCGCATGGGGGTAGGGGGTCATTGCCGCCCTGCACAGAGAGCATCTGAGTACAGTGAATGGAGAGCAGTCCAGCCTAAAATGGAGAGGGAGCGTCTCCTCATGCTCCACGGCAGGAATTCACATTTCTGGGCCTTTAAGAATTAGACAGCTTTGCTGGGAAGCCGATGACGAACACACACACACACACACACACACACACACACACACACACACACACACACACACACACACACACACACACACACACACACATTCATGCTGAGCACCTTCTGTTTCTTTCTGTACTTTAGGGAGGTAGTCCACAAAAGCAGTGTCCTCTAAACCTAAGGAAACAGCTCTTAGAGTCACAAGGAGGTGGCCCTCTCTCCTTAGGCATTGCCTGGTTCAAAGAACAAGCTGAGCGTGTTGAGACGGCAGATACAGCAGGAGCCCGTGAAAGAGGAGGAGACAGAGGCCTTGGCCTGTGCTCTGAACTGTGCAATGCCGGCACGGGGGTCCACGGTGTGCACAGAAACCACAGAGCCGCCATCTTGGTCCCCCGTCCCCTCTCCCCCTCTGCCACCCCTCTTAGTGCCTTTTGGAAAATTGGCGGAATTTTCAGAAATCTCAGGAATGGCAGAAGTCAGCCTCAAAGCGTCAAAGGAATGAGGTCTAGACCTTCAGCTCTTCTGAAGAGTTGAACTGGGGGATCCTGAAAGAGCCCCAGTGACTTGGATATTCTCATCCATGCAGAGTCCTTGAGGGAAGAGCCAGAAACAGGGAATTAAGGAAAGAGCATGGGTGTTGGTAGCCTATCAGCAGTGAGGCAGACGCCGCCAGAGCTGGGAGGACCCGAGGGAGGATTCTGGGCTCCTGAAAACTCTTAGGCATGTGGCCTCATTCTGTGTGGGAGGGTGGGGCGGTGGGGGTGGGGGTGGGGAATGAGCACATCACCATCCTGAGGTCTCAGCAGCCCCAGGCCAGGCGGGTCACACCGCTGGGCCCTGCGAGCCTAGGGACATTCCTGCTTGCTTCTGTTTTCTCTCCATCGTTGCTCTATCAACAGTCATCCCACAGAAGGTGCTGGGAGGTGTTTGCTGAATGAATGAATGCTCCCTTACCCACAAAGGTGAAGCGCTCCACTGGTGGGCGGACACAGCAGATCCGGCTTAGGCTTTCTCCCACCTTCCCCAAGATCTTGGCTAGGGGAGAGAGCAAGACAGACAGGGACAGAGGGAGAGAACCACTCACAACTTACAGCCCAGCATTTGGGCCACTTAAACAATAGGGTTGCCCTGGAGGGGGGCAGGGGTGGGGGTAATGGGAGGCAGGAGGGTGGAGAGAAAGAACAGAAATATGACAGCAAACATTCCTTCCCGTTCACAGTCCAAGGCACAAGCATTGTGAGCCATAGACTGGAATATATGTTCTGCTCGTGTTTATTATACTGTCAAAAAATGGAAAATGTAGATGAGGAAAATATATAAAGAGGAAAATAAAAAGCACCCATAATCCCATCCTGGCAGACAGCCACCACTAACACATTGGCATATTATTTATTTTCCTCCACTTAAAAAAATATGCATTATGCAGGTATGTTTGCACACCATAAGTTGGCTCAGATTTTGCATTTAAAAGACATATTCGCTTTTTTCATTTTTTAATATGAGCCTTAGCCTTCATTCCTTCCCATGAAGATGGACTTTATAATAATCAGACAGCCTGCTTTGGCTGAGAGGGATCTGGTTTTTGATGACCTCCCTGGGCTCTAATCCAGAAAACTTTTCTGAGCCCCCACTTGTAGCTATATGAGACTTTGTGACTCACCCTGTTTAGAACAGACTAATAACCTTATAGCTTATGGTCTCTAGGCTTGAAAAGTAATACCAGGATCTGTCTCTTGCAATGGGTTGATAAAAAAAAAATGTTGGAAAAAACATGGACCTTGGATTCAAATAGTCCTGAACATGAATTCTGACTCTTCTACTTTTGAGCTGTGTGACCTTAGGCAAATCACTTACCCTCTCTGAATTTCAGTTTTCTCCTTGTAAATGGGAACATAATATCTTTATCACAGAATTACTGCGTAAAATACGAAATCATGTAAAACACTGGGCATTGTATGGGCACACAGGACTCGGTGTTGAGTAAATGTTGGAGCCCTTGCTCTCTGCCACTGAAGAGGTGGTTGAACATGTGGGATTCTGAATGCAGATGCCTGGGTTTGACTCCGAGTCCTGACACCAACGCTTCAGTGTGTGACCTTGGACAAGATCCTCAACTCCCTTGGAAGAGGCAGAGAAAAATGCTGCCTTTCGTATCTTTAATTCCCAGGAAGGCAATTATAAATGTAATTTATAAATATAATTTAGAATTATAAACTTATAAATATAGGAAAAAATGCACACCATCAACCCTGTCTCTCTCTCATTGTGACTGCTTCTCTTTGATGCTCTATTTTAAGGACCAGAGCATCAGTGTCACCTTGTTAAAAATGCAAATTTTCCTCCCCTCTCCCAGACCTACTAAATCACATTCTGGGGAAGGGCCTAGCAATCTGGATTTTAACAAGCCCTCCAGTTGATTCTGAGGTTTGAGAACCACGGGTCCACACCGGTGTCCCCCTACCTGCAGTGGGCTTGCTGGACACATTGCTGTTCTGGTAAATGGGCTGGGGGGTCTCATTTTGGGGCTGTCCGACCACAGGCGTCATGGAGGGCGTGTTGACATTGGAGAGGATGCAGCCAGTCACCCGCTGGGGAAAGGGAGAGGTGCAAGGTCAGTGTCATTAGCCAAGTGACTTATAAAAAGCATTCCTAGTTATTTTCAAATGCTCATCCGTTCATCTAACACGGTTAAGCCATTTGCAGCTGAGGTGGTGGCAGGGGCGGGTTCTAGATCCAGCTGTACCACGTGGCTGCATGTGGCCGGCAGGAGGCAAGACCGCTAGCTCAGGGCTGGAAAAGCATGGGATGTAGTGTTGCACAGACCCTGGTTCAAGTTTGAGCTCTGCCTCCCTCTGGCTGCATGACCTTGGAGAGTTACCTTTTCTTGAACCTCAGCTCAGGAGTGTAACACGGACAGGCCACATAGCTGCCTTCCTGGGTTGTGGTCGGATTACACATGTGAGTGTTTGCAAAGCATTTGCCTATAGAGTATGTGGCCCCTGGCCGCCGATATTGTAACCTTCTGTGTAACGTGCATACCTGCCCTCCCTGCCTGCTTCACGGGGCTCACAGGAGGTCATGTCCGCAGAAGGGCTGTGTAACGCTTGGCAAAGGTCATATGAACACGAGGCACTATCACCACCTGCCACCTCCCCAGGCCAGAGATGCCAACGACAGGGCCTACGCCGAGAGTGGTGCCGGCCGAGCAGGATGTGTTGGTGTGGCAGGAAGAGGGGGTGGGGTGCTGGGTACTCTTGCGCCTGCTGGCTGGTGTGGATACACATTCCAGAGCCAAGCGGAAATTCTATGTGTATGATCCATTGTGCTGCGTTATCTGGCCTGCAGTTTTCCTCTGAGGCCGCAGAAAGCACAGAGCTGATAAGGCTGCGTTCTTCCCAGCTGACCCAGAAGCCACCCCCCTTCTCTGCTGTGGGTGGGAGAGCCCACTCCGGGGCAACAGAGAAACAAAGGATGGATTTTTCAATCCGTTCAGCTTTCCCTTCCCTGAAAGCCAGTGTCCCACCCCTGTGCACCACTCTTTCTGGATTCCTGAGTCCGGCTGCCAGAGGACCCCAAGCCGAAGGGCTGCCACGATCCTCGTGACCAGCGGTGGCTGGTGGAGTGGAAGGGGCAGCCTGCCTCCTTTCTTATTATTATTTCACCTCCAGAAAAGAAAATGCCACATTCTCACTAAGTAACTGGTCCTGTAGCTGAGGAATTGCTTCCTCCCGCTGACCACGTCATGGGTCCCATGGGACTTGTTCTAGGTAGAGAACATTCTCTATTGGCCTGTGCCTGTCACTGCAATGGCTGGGGCTCCTGGCTGAGCTGCTCTGGCCCAGACTCCTGCCTCTGGGCATGAGTAACAGAGGGAGGGTTTGGGAAGCCCAGGCATTTAGAAGCAAAACAGCGGCTAGGCCACATGGCTGGTATAGGCAGGGCTCAGGCATGTATGCAGGGCCCCTGATTCCTCCTTTCCATCATGGAGCCTGAGGATGCTGTATAATCAGAAGGAGCACAGGCCCCTGGCTGACCCCTAGCTGACACGTAGCGTGAGAAATAAACTGACGTGAAGTCACCAAGATTGTAAGGATGCTTGTTACCACAGTGTACCTTAGCCTATCCTGACTGATACAGTAAGATGGGATGGGATGCCTTTTATTACTGCTGTTGTTGAGACCAGCACAGAGAGCAAGTGAGTGCCATCCTGTGGCAGAGTCCTTTCAAGGGGACCAGGAAAGACTCAGGATGTGTGTGAAGGATTCTGAAAACGGAAGGAAGGGATGTGCACTGTCTTCAATTCCGAGGGGGACAAACCTAGCAGATGAAGCAACAGCCAGCTAGAGCCCTCCCTCTTCCTCTTCTTCTCGACTCCTTGGCTGGGCAGGAGCCTGAAACCCCTACTCTATTCAAATCAAGCACAGCTGCCCGGTTGGTGAGCGTGATGCTGACAGGTCCCCAAGGAGCAGACTCTGACACCCACTGACAGAAAACAGATGCACGGAGGCTCTGCATGTGTCAGAACAATGCCATCCAGACTGCCGATGGCGGCTGACAAGGGCACCAGGACAGGGTCAGTGGGGGTGGGCAGGACCCACGGCCTCTTGTCTTGGGCGGTCAGGCTTCTTGCTCTGGCTGGCACCGCTCTTCATGCCGTCACTGTGGAGATCCATGTGTTGGTGTTGATCTGGGAAGCACGCTTTCCGCACACTCTGGCCAGTGCTGCTGGCTGGTGTGGCAACCTGCTCTTTGGTCGCGACCACCTGGGCACAGGCCATGTGCTCCCATCTGTGTTCACTAAGCAATGGCTGTGTGTCCTCAGATAGATGGGCTCACCTCTCTGGGCCTCTTTTTATCCACTCATATAACAAGGACCAGAGCACTGCCTTGGAACTCATGTGAGGAGGAATGAGAGTGAGCAAAGGGACGGTGACTGGCAGGGGTGAGGTGCCTCAGCCCTAAAACAGATGGGGCAGGAGCACCCGGCTGATGGCACCTCCTCCCAGCGCTCCTCTGTGCTCCTGCCTTCCTTGGCCAGGTCTCCTTCCCTCCTCACTTTCTGAAGTCTCTCCTTAATCCCACCCTGGATTTGCTGCCAGAATATGAAAACCACCCGAGTCATACTGAGCAGGCGGAGCAAGGCCGGGGGGCAGCCTCCAGTACGACTCGGGTTACTAATCGGCTGTCCTCCTTCCTGCTGCTCAGGGCCTGGTCTCCCACAGCTGGCTGAGAAGCAGGAAACTGAACCAGGTCAGTAGGCCAGCAGCACCCTTACCGGGCCTGCCTGGCTTTCGGGGGCCACCCACCCCTCTGCTGTGGCCCAGCTCACCTTCATGAGGTCCCGATGGTGCTCCAGCACGCTGCACGTGGTCTGCCAGGTGTCCTGATAGCACTCCCATGGGTCCACCCTAACATAACCAGAAAGAGGCTTCCCTCGGTTTCCATTCTCACACTCTTTCCTTAGTGGCTCCTTCCAGAGACCGGAGCTCAGGGAGCTTAGCACAACGGCTCACGCCGTGTCCTTAGATCCCAAATCAGATCAAACGTGGGCTTGAAACACCTTCCTACACCTCAGTTTCCCCTCTGTAAAAATGAGAGGAGTATGGGGCTCTGGGAAAGTGATGTTGTCTTTTGGTGCTCACTTTCCCCACCTGTAAAATGACTCCGTAACTCTCTTGTGGGGTTATTAGAAGGGCTCGATGAGTTTTATAAACAAAGTGCTTAGTACAGAGTCTCACTCTTGTGCTTCCCCACAAGATGGAAATTCCACTCTAGGCCCTCCAGGATTGGGATAAGGATTAAAAGCCAGGCCCTCATTGAGTGGTGGCTGCAGATATCTGAATATCTGTGCAGTGGGGGGCCTTGTGGCATGGGGGGGGAGGGGCGTGCCAGTCAGACTAAAGGGCACAGCCCTGCACCCTGGTCAGCCCCTCCTGTACACGAGGATGTGAAATGAGCAGGGAGCTAGCCCAGACCGATGCAGTGCTCGGGCTTAATTGCAACTTAATGAGCTGCTAAATTGGGAGATTTCTCAAACATTTTCTTAGCCGTTGAGCATTCCCTGCCCACCTTCCACCTTGAACACACACCTAAGCTTCCCAGAGGTAAGAGCTCAATGACTGAAAACCCTTGAGAGTCAGCTTGTGCGTCAGGCTCCCTGTATCTCTGACCACCACCCACCTGTCTGAAACAGATAGACTGGGCTAGGCAGGCTCCCCCGGGGCCAGGGGCCAAGCCTCTAACTCTAGAGCTACCTGGGCCTCCCTAGTGACCTCAATTCCTGGAATTCTGACCTTGCCCAAGTGCCTGGAGCAGTGCAGAGTGGGCAGGGGGCGCTGGGTAAATATTCAATGAATGAATGAAGCAATTCTTTCAGAATCTTCCAGTCACATCCAAGCAGGAACAACCTCCTGCCCCACGTTTTCCCCCAGTGGACCCCATTTTCCCCAGGAGGTCCTGAGCCACAATGTTACAAGGCCTTGTTTCTATCCCTGACGTGACCATGGATGTGCTGTTCACACTCAAACCCCTTGACTTCTCTGGGCCTATTTGTCACCAGCGAAAAAGCAGCTGTCTACCTGTATCTTAGGGGGATGAGAAAGTCGATAAAGGGCAAGTGTTTCTCACACAAATCACTACTCACAACCAGCTGGGATCACTATTTAATTATCATTGTCGCCTCCCTTCACTGCTCTCCTTCGCGCGAACCCCATCTCTTCTCCCTCATTGTGAGGTCAGCTTCCCTTCACTTCCCAGCACCCTCTGGTGCTGCTTATTTTTCCGTGGGGGGAAATTACAGTACAAATGGTGTGCCATTATTTTTTTTAAAACACCATTTTCTCATGCAAATTATAACTGTAGGAACTTGGGGGAGCATAATTAGCATAATTAGTGGAAGATGCTTTAATTACACTGCGAGCTCTGTGCGTAAGGGTGGCTGCCATCTTAGTGAGGACGGTGCCCAGAGTCTGAGGGAAAGGCAGTGAGCGCTCCCCCAGGCAGCATGGAGCCCCAGGAAGCCTGAGTTCAGGAATGGGAAATAAGGAAGGCCAGGGTACATTCCTTAAAAGGAAGTGCGAGTTCACAGGAAGTAACTGGGGAGGAAAGTGGAGAGGCATTTCGGATTTCCTGGCCAGGCCTCACCCCAAATCCAATGATGCTCCAGGAAAACTCCTGGATCCAAAAGTCCCAGAGCAGAAGAAACACTGATGCTTCCCTCTTCAGTCTGCCGGACCGTATGGCCCGGTTATAAACTAAAGCTATCAGTTGGGCCACCTCCCAAGGTTTGGATAATTATTGCCTGCAAGGGACTAACATCTGTTCCGGTCTCCCCACCCCTGTGGGATCCAGATGGCTGAGGGCATTCCTCTTCCTCCACTCACCCCCAGTGAGTCGCAGGCCACCCGTACCGGTGGCAATAGCCTGGCCAGCCCTACCTGATCCAATCGGAGTTCTGGACGGCCAGCTGACACATGATGAGGCGGTGCCGGCTCGACACAAGACCCTGGGGAGCAACAGAGCATCAGTGGGAGGCTCGCTGCGCTCCCCACAGCCTCCTGGAGACCCCACCCCAAGCCCGCTCCATATTCAAGAGCGCCGGGAATGAGGGTGTGGCCTCCCTGCGTGTGCACCTGCCACGCACACACACATGAAGCGGCGGAGGGGAAAGAAAGGGACGGAGGGCGCGGATGTGCCACTCGCGACAGGGTCCGGAGGTGGGCCTCTCGGAGGAAGCAGCCAACGCGTGCCCAGCGCAGAGACGAGACTTTTAACCCTGCAAACGGTGCTTTGTCTCGAGGCTCGAGCTGCTGGGTCGGCAACCTCCCCGGAGCCCAACCACGGGTAGCTGGGGAAGGAGGGGGATGGACACGCGGGGAGGGCTCCTAGACTTTCCCTTTCGTGTGGCAGGGAGGGAGCGGCAAGAACAGGAATTTTAAATCAGGTCGTAAGAGGCATGGGCCTTTTCCTCCTAAAATCCGGGAAAGATCCGTAACCGGCTGCCAGTGTGGCATCCGCGCCAAGTCCCGCTCGGCCCTCAGCGGGTGTGCGTGCGCCGCTGCTGATGAGCCCCGACCGCTTGGCGCTGCGAGCGGCCCGGCCCCGGGCACGGGCTCCTCCCGGTTGCTGCCCAGCACCCACCCGCTCACGTCGGACTGTGCTCCAGAGCCGGGAGCAGGACGCCCGCTATCGGGCGTTTGTGTTTCCAGGGAGTGTAGCAGATGGCTGTGGGGCAGCTGTGCCCGAGGAGGAGCCATCGGGTCAGAAAGGGAGGGTACAGGAGCAGAGAGGCAAAGGACCAACCCACCTGTTTTCCGTAGGAGTCGTGGACGGGAGAGACAATCCCACCAATCACAATAAACCTTCCGGTTTTGTGCAGATAATCCCTGGCTCTTTCTAATTAAGAGAAGAAAACCACACATTATAAAGGGGAAAGGTGTGGATTAAAGGTGATCGTTGAAATCAATACGTTCCCTGCTGCAAGGCTTATTGCCTTACAGCTTTCTCGCCATTTACATGCAAAGTGCCAACTTTCAAAGTTATGTTGGCCATTCAGAAGGTTATGGGATGAGATTCTGGCCCCCAAAGAAAAAGGATTTAGAACTCAAGGGGATTAATCCAGTTTAAAAGGTCCTCTGCTGGACAAGTCGGTAGCTTAGAGGGATTTAGAACAAGCATCTCACTGAAAGCCATTTGAGGGACAGATTGGAATTTACGTCTATGATCACTTGCAGAAACTCCAAAATGGAGGAGTGACTTAAAAGGAAGAAGAACCAGAGGAAGAAGAAGCAGCGGCCACCACCTTCTTATAATATGAAAGGTGGGCTGATTGCCTCATCTCAGAAGAGAAGAACCACCGAAACAAATTTAAAAGGCCTTTTACATAATTAGGGAGAATTAACAGGAAAGCCATCATTATCGTTGACTGAGAAAAGTTCAGTCACAGAAAAGCTTTTCTTCCTTTGGAAGGAATTCATGAGGCTGCTTTTTCAAATTTACCAGACAAGCCCATTGTCACTTCCATGAGACAATTCAGAAAACTAGGAAGGGGATGAAAATTTTGGTTCTCCCTTCCAAGGGGGTTCAGTGTGCAAACCCAACTGAGCCTGAGCTTGTACCCCTGAGGAGATGTGGTGTGGATTTCTGTCATAGGTGAGGGATTCTGTTCGTGAAGAGGGTCTTGGGTAGCAAGGCTGGATGTGTAGTTTACAAGCAAGTTCCCAGGACTTCCTTGCTGGCTCTCTTAACATTGAAAAATAATTCTCATCACATTGCCTTTTCTTTTTCTTTCAATGTGAAATCTCTTCATTTCTTAAAAAAATAATTAATAGGCTTTATTTTTGAGCACAGTTTTCGGTTTAAAGAACAATGGAGCAGATACTACAGAGTTCTATATACTCAGCCCCCACCTTCCTATCTCCCCTGGACACCGTTTTCCCTATGATTAATACCATGCATTAGTGTGGTTCATTTTTTCACTTGATGAGTCCATACTGACACATTATTATTGATTAACTATAGGCCATACTTCCCATAAAGAGACACTGTGTTGTACAATCTATGGGTTTTGATGAATGACAAATGTATGTATGATATGTATGACCATTGCAGTTGTGTTGAGAATAGTTTCCCCACACTCAAAATCCACTGTGCTCCCCCTATTCATCCCTCTCCCTGGCCACAGACGTTGGTAAGCACAAATCTTTCTACAATTTCTCTAGTTTTGCCTTTTCAAAATACCAGGTAAGCTGGGATCATACACTACGTAGCCTCTTCAGACTGGCTTCTTTCACTTAACAGTATGCATTTAAGGTGCCTCCATGTAGTTTTGTGGCTTGATAACTCATTTTTTTTTAAATTGCTGAATAACATTCCGTTGTCTGGATGTATCACAATTTCTTCATCCATTTGTACCATTTGTTTATCCATTCACCAACTGAATGACATCTTGGCTGCTTCCAGTTTTCATGATTTATGAATCAAATTGATATAACATTCCTGTGCAGGTTTTCTCGTGGACATAGTTTGCAACTCGGTTGTGTCAACATCTAGGAGTGTGATGGCTGGCTCAGAGGCTGAGAGTACATTTGATTTTGGAAGAAACTGCCAAATTGGCTTCCAACATGATCGTTCCATTTTGCATTCCCACAAGCAACGGATGAGTGTTCTTGTCACTCCACATCCTCGCTAGCATGGGGTATTGTCAGGTTTTTTGGATTTTAGCCGTTCTAATAAGGTGTGTCACCTCTGCTCTTTTAAAGAGTGATATTACTTTACTTGTTTTCAAGAAGTCTTATTTTGAGGCCAAGGACAAACTGAAAACCTTGTTAAAAAAAAAACAAAACCAACCCTTTTGATATTTGGATAAACTCCATACCTCCCCTCTCTTCTCTTGGCCCTTCATACCCCAGTCTTCATTGAGATCATTTACATCTGGCCCTTAGCTGTCACCAAGTCTCTGCTCAATAAGTCAGAGCTTCCTTCCTCCCCCATCCTCTAAAAAGTGGCCTCTCCTTACTCTCCACATACCCAAGCTTTTCTTTGGAAACTCCGCTCTACCTCACCTCTACCTTGGTCCAGCATGCCTGCTCTGTCCAACACCCCCCTTGGCTGGATTTACTGCTCTGCTAGCCCCCTGTGCATCCAGTTCAAGGGGCCTGGCTGGGAAACTGTTTCTGAAAATTTATGCCTTCACTCCTCTTCTGCACTGAGTTCTTCAAAGCCAGAGATTTTTGCCATAGGTAGGAGGTCCCCAACTCACAGCTAAAGGAGACGTGCAGTTAACATACATGTGAGAAGCAAGCTCTCATTATAAAATGATTTGCATTCAAACACCCTTGACTGGACATATTGCCATTTGAAACACTGCTGCCCTAAGAAAACGAAGCTGTGATCCAAATGTGGTTCAGTCTGTCACCCATGCTGAACACTTCTTGGGTTCTTGAGCACCTTCATAGTGACTCATTTATTGACCAACGGATGTTTAACACATGCTCACCTAGAAGGCTCATGTAGCTACCTTTCCTACTCTTGCCCTTCTAGAGTGTCCTTTCACCGGGCTATCTCAGGCCAGAGAGCCACCCGCTCCATTCCTCAGACCACACTCCAGAATTTCCAGAATGAAATACGTTGTCCCAAAGAAACTCATCACCTTAGAAAATGTTACCCTTTGCTTCTGGCCAAGGTGAGGAGCCACTTCTGGCAATGCTCCAAGGTTCACTCTCTCACAAAGAGCCAGTTTCTTTTTCTTTTTTAAGATTTTATTTATTTATTTGAGGGAGAGAGAGCATGAACGGGGGTGAAGCGAGGGGCAGAGGGAGAGGGAGCAGCAGACTCCCCACTGATCAGGGATCCCGACACAGGGCTCCATCCCAGGACCCCAAGATCATGACCTGAGTTGAAGGCAGATGCTTAACTGATGAGCCACCCAGGGGCCTTACAAGAGGCAATTTCTGAAAGGAATAACCCCAAACCTGTACCCTAAAAGAGGATACTTGATCTGAAGTAGTTAAACCCAGAAGAGGCATGACTGGGATGATGTAATCAAATCAATTCAGTTGTTGAGCACAAAACACTATGATGCATCCTAGAGGAATAAGAGGAGGAAGATGGCTTTGTTTATTATTCTCCAAAGGTTCACAATGTTGGAGACACAGAAAGCTATACTGATGGATCTCATGAGAGGTCAGTTCTCTAGCTATGGCTTTCAGTGTTGTTAGAGTACAACCCACAGTAAGAAATAAATTTTATATCCTGGGGCGCCTGGGTGGCTCAGTCGGTTAAGCGGCTGCCTTCAGCTCAGGTCATGATCCCAGGGTCCTGGGATCGAGCCCCATGTCCAGCTCCCTGCTCAGCAGAGAGCCTGCTTCTCCCTCTCCCTCTGCCTGCCACTCTGCCTACTTGTGCTCTCTATCTCTCTGTCAAATAAATAAATAAAATCTTTAAAAAAAAAAAAAGAAAGAAATTTTATATCCTGACAAAATACATACCTACGTATAGGTATAATTAGCTGAAACAAATGTTTTACAATACCCTTAACCCAATGCACACTGATATTTTCCATGTATTCTATTCCGGGAATCATAAATTTAAATAAAAAGTTGGTCAAAACCTATTACTGTGTGGCAACCTATAGTTTGAACAACTCTGTGCTACATTGAAATGGGGGAAAAGGGACAGGAGAGATTAATTTTGCCTTTCCAAAGAGCACTTGCCAACTGGTTTAGTCTTACCCACTATGCTGGTCTGTAGGTCTGGAGGCCTGGTAGGGGTGAGGGTGAGGAAGGGGTACTATTGACTAAGCAAGTTGGAATCGAACCTCATAGTCCTCAGAGGACTATGACCTGTATGCCTGAGATCGCTGTTTGGCCAACATGGATTCTGTGGACCTCTTGCACTGGAATAACCAGCAGGAGGTTATTAAAATGCAGATTCCGAGGTCTCAGTCCAGAGTTACTGAGTCAAAATCTCTGGGGCTGGGACTTAAGAGTCTACATTTTCAATTAGTGTCACCAGGTGATTCTTCTCTTCTCTGAAGTTTGAGAACCCTAGACATACATAGACAACGACCGTAAAGTTAAGAAGTATAGACAACAGAGAATCACTGAAGGCTGTTAAACAGGGAAGTGATATGCTCTGAGCTGGGGCGAAAAAAATTCACAGAAGGGATAGTTCACTACCCCGATGCGGGGCTCCATTCCAGGACCCCAAGATTATGACCTGAGCTGACACATAAGGCAGACACTTAACTGACTGAGCCACCCAGGTGCCCCAAATCATTCGTATTTTTATGTGCTAGCAACAAACACGTGGAAACTGAAATTAAAAATACAAGACCACTTATAACTCAGAAAAAAATGAAATACTTAGGTATAAATATAATAAAACATATACAGAATTTGTATGCTAAAAACTACAATATGCTGATAAAAAGAAATCAAGGAAGATGTAAATAAATGTAGAAACACACCATGTTTATGAATTAGAAGATACAACATAGTAAGATATTAATGATCTCCAAACCAATATATAAATTTAATGCACTTCCTATCAAAATTCCAGCAAGATTTTTTTGATATAAATACAGACAAAATAATTCTAAAATTGATATAGAAGGAACAAGAATAGTTAAAACTTTTTTTAAAATATAAGAAAGTGGGAAAAAAGAAAGTGGGGAAATCAATCTCTCCAAATTTTATATAGCTATAGTAATCAAGACTGTGAGGTATTGGCAGAGAGGCAGACACTTGAATCAATGAAACAGAATAGAGCCTAGAAATAGCCCCACATATGAATGGCCAACTGCATTTTGACAAAGGTGCAAAAATAATTCAATAAAGGAAGGATAGTCTTTTCAACGAATGGAGTTGGAGCAACTGGATGGCCATAGACAAAAATAAACAACAACAACAAAAAAACCTAAGTCAACTTAAATCTCTTACCCTATAGAAAATTAATGCAAAATGGATCATAGATTTAACTTGTGTAAAATATGAATTTTAGATGAAACTATGGCAGAAAATCTCTGGGCGCAGGGCTTGGTGAAGACTCTGATATGACACTAAAAACACAATGCACAAAAGAAAAAACCCAATAAACTGGACTTTCACAAAATTTAAAACTTTTGCTCTCGAAAGACCCTGTTAAGCAGATGAAAAAATGAGTTACAGACGGGGTGCAAGTATCTGTGATCCACATATCTGAGGCCTCATATCTAGAATATAAAAAGGACCCTCAAAGCTCAACAGTAAAAACAAAAAACAAAACAAAAAAACCCCTAAGGATCCAATTAGAAAATGGGCAAAAGACAGGAAGAGACATGTCACCAAAGAGGACAAATAAGGATGGCAGATAAGCTTAGGAAATGATGTTCAGTAGCACTAAGCATCAGGGGAATGTAAATTAAGACCGTGAAGAGCTATCACTAATTCACCAATCAGAATGGCTAAAAGAAAAAATAATGACGATACCAATAGCCGACAAGGGTGTGGAGAAACTGGATTTCTCCTACACTGCTGGTGGAAATGTCAAACAGCAAGCTCCTCTGAAAAATAGTTTGGTAGTTTCTTAAAAAACTAAACATATGCTTTATCACATAACCCAGAATGGTACTCCTGGGTGTTTTTTTTTCCAACAGAAATAAAAACATGTCTACATAAAAACTTGTACATGAGTATTCATATCAGCTTTATTTTTAGTATCCAACTTTAGGAAATGAATGAAATGTCCTGCAATAGGTAAATTGTTAGACAAACAGTGGTACATCCATACCCTGGAATACTTCTACTTACCAATAAAGAGGAACAAACTAACAGTTCATGCAAACAATTTGGATGGATCTCCAGATCATCATGCTGTGTGAAAACCAATCTCAAAAGGTTGAATACTGTATGATCCCAATCACATAACCTTCTCAGCAATGATACAGATTAGTGATGGCCAAGTGTTAAGGATAGGGGTGGGGGCAGGGCAGGGAGGTGGTGTGACTATAAAGCTATAGCTCCAGGGAGATCCTTGAGGTAATAGACTAGTTCTGTAGCCTAATTGTGTTGGTTACATGAATCTACACATGTGATACAATGGCATATAACTATACATCCACTTTATACCAATGTCAATATCCTCACTTCCATATTGTACTGTAGATACATAAAATGTAACCAACAGGGTAAACTGGGTTAAGTTAGGCACATGGGAACTCTCTGTTCTATCTTTGCAACTTCCTATGAATATATCATTTCAAAATAAAACATTTTTTAAAAAGTTTACAGCAAACTACAGAACACTGTACAATTTTAAGGTGGTAGTGTGCATATCCAAGTAAATAACAAGCAAACTCGTGGCACTGGATGCTTCTGGAACTTCTGAAATGTCTGCTCATCCTTTTCCATTTTTGTTGCTGTCTGGATTCCAAGATTTGGGGTTGTTATGGCTTGGGAGGTCTTGTCCGAAGCAATGTTTCTCAAACTTTGATGTGCACGTGAATCCTCTGAGGATCTTGTTAGAATGCAGATGGTCTCCCACCAATGGTCTGGGTGGGGCCTGAGATCAGGACCAAGATTAGGGTGAGGTGAGAGGGGTAGAATCATTCAAGTGCAGGGTCAGATCCTGTCTTCATTTAAAATTATTTTACTTTGCTCATCATAGATTTTTTTTGCATTAATTTTTCCTTTTTAAAAAATGCTATTTATCTCCATTACCGAGTTTAGGGGTGCTCCCTTAAATTTTGCCCCAGAGGGAGTTATCCCCTTGGGCCTCATACTACTCCCAGCCCTGCCTGAGAGTCAGCATTTCTTAACCAGCTCCCAAATGAGACCAGTGCTGCTGGTCTATAGACTATATTTTGAACAGCAAGGGACTAAAGACAGGGGGTGCAGCCCCTGCAACATTAGGGTACCCACAAAAGAAGCTCTGCTCCCTCCCCAACTCCACCACCACCTCCACTTGGCATGATGAGGGCATTTCTGGACATTGGCAGGTAGTCCACTGGTAGAGCAATAGCTAGGGCCCTGGAATTTAATTTCATGCCACGCTTCCCAAGATGTAGTCTGTTTTTGTCCCTCAGCTCTGCCCCAGGAACAAGCCAAATCCCTCTAACATTTTACACTCAGGTCCAACCTGTCCTCCATCTGGTCTACCCTCCTTGCTCCCGTAGTCACAGAGGAAGAGCCCAAGGCCACTGGTGGCATTGCCGTGTCCTTGCCCTCCTCAACACCCTGATGATCCATGTTTCTCACAACTCATTCCAGGCCACTTTGAGCCAGGTAAATCTCCACTCCTGACAGCCTATGCTAGACCCACCAGCCATGCACGGACACAACACAGATGATTTGTCCATTAACTGTAATTCACGAGACAGACATGTCTCGTCTGCCTCCTGGCTACTCAGTGAAACCAGCTGATGTGTGTAATCTACTCTCCTCTTCCAGAGAGTTAATGGAGGAAACAGTGTGGTCAGGGCATCGATACTAACACAATTTTTCCTTTTCAGCTGCAATTAGAAATGACCCTTTCTGAGTTGTATTCACAGCTAGAGCTGCCTGAATTTTCCTTGTTTGTGAATTTCACAAAGGTGATCTGGATTTGTAAACATCCTAAATTTTAGAATGTTTATTGGATAATAAAGGAAGGAACCAAGCAGGGTTATTCCTGCCCAGGGGTTGAAAATGGTTTTTCTTTTAAAGGAACCATCCCGGTGGCCTACCACACTGAACCTTGGGCATTCCTTAACAAAAATTTAGTGAGCATTTATTACGTTCAAGGCTCTGTGCCAGGTGCTGTGGGGGACACAGAGAAGTAAAAGACACAGTCCCCACTTCCAAGGATCGTGAATTTTTGACAGAGGGACACAGCACTCTCTGCTTAGATAACGGACACAAAGCTGAAAAGCAGCACCATTCCGTGCTATAGGACTTCAGGGGGAGGGAGTGATCCCAATGGGACAGAGTAGCCTGGGAAGCTTTCCTAGAACAGATGAGACTTGAGCTGGGTCCTGGGAGCAGAGAAGAGGAAGGTGTATTAACTGTCTTTTTATTTTTCTGTTTTCTGAGGCTGACATTTGGGGCCTTGCTGACCCTGGAGGGGCCAGCCCTCCCAGGGTTAGCCAGTTCCTAGAGATAGTAAACAACTCACCCTAGAGCAGGCCGTTCAAATGCAAACTAACCAATCCAGAGCCCTTACCCTCAACTACCCGCTCGGTGTGGCGCTCATGCTCAGCGCCACTATCCACCTGCCCTAATCACCCCAGGGCCAGGTACCAGACACCTAGGGACAGCTTATATGTCACAGAGCCACAGAAATTAATCAGACTAGCCAATCATAAGCCTGATTACCCTTCCTCCTGGCTTCCTCCCTGCAGTAACCACAATAAAGTCTCTGGCCCCTGTTTCCCCAACTCTCTCACCCTCCTGACTGGTGCTTCCCCATGTGCCCCCCCCCCCCCCCCCCCCCCCGCCCGGCCCCGAAGCACAGCATGTCCTCTGTTGGGATCTGTGAGTATCACTACCTTTTCAGTAACGTTCGACTCTGGACCTGTTGGCTTTGCCTCACAGTAAAACACACATTTTAAAACAGAAGGAATATGGGGCCCCTGGGTGTCTCAGTCAGTTAAGTGTCTGTCTTCGGCTCAGGTCATGATCCCAGGGTCCTGGGACTGAGCCCCATGTCACGCTCCCGACTCATCAGGGAGCCTGCTTCTCCTTCTCCCCACTGCTCGTGCTCTTTCTCTCTCTATCTCTCTCTCAAATAAATAAATAAAATCTTTAAAAAAATAAATAAAAACAGAAGGAAGAAACTCATTCCAGGGGATGTGAGCAGATGGACTGAGTCAGGAATGGAAACTCCAGATTCCACTGAGCTCTATGGCTTGGCTTTCTTTGCTTGAGAAGCAATGGTACCATTTCCATGCCTTGTCACGGAGGGTGTCTCACCCTGGAGCACCTTCCTGGATCTCCTCCTACTCCTAGACCCTCCAGTCCCAATGTGTTCGGGAAGCAGCGTGCTGGGTGATCATGTTTCCCTGGGTGGGTGAAATAGTCAATCATACCAGGTCCTCTCTCTTCGAGATGTCCAGCCTAAGCCATAAGTGTTCAAGTGAGCTTCCCACTTGAATCTGAAGCAAGTGTGAAAAGGAGTATGGTCCCTGACCTTGATCCATGAGTGAGACCATGGGACCCCACCGGACCACCACTAGCTGAGTGGGCTGCGGCCCCCTATAATAAGTGCAGGCTAGTTATGGACTTAGTCTCCATGAGGAGCAACTGGTTTAGCCCTTTTCAGGAGCTGGCCAGCCCTGCCCCCAGCCAGCCATCTACAAATGCTTGCCACCATCCCTCAGCAAAGCTGGTGGGGAAGATGCACGTTCACCCATGCAATGGTCTCTCCTCTCCTACACACCCAGGACTCTTAACTACCCGAGAAGCAGTGAAATAGGGAGCCTCTTGGGATTATGAGAGCACAGCTTGTGCTCTTCGCCTGCTTACTCCTGTCTCTCTGACTCAGGAAAGCTACATTTCCCAAGGCGATGATAGGGTGCCCCAATCTGGCGTGTTCTTCCGCGCGGTCTCTATGGCCAGGGGCTGACCAGAAGAAGATGTGGGCTGGGTGTGGATGCATGTGGGGGTCAGACTGAAGCCCCTGGCCAGACTCATGCGCAGAGCAGCCCAGCAAACCCCGAGAAGCTCCCCTGGACGCAGAGAGTCTGGTTCTCTCGACCATCTGTCTACTCCCACCATCTGCCCCCATCTGCCCCCATCTGCACCCATCTGCCCCCATCTGCCCCCATCTCCGGTGCACGCACCTCGGGTTGTCTTAATTCGCCAGAGAAGGCAACAAATGCTTCCCAGAACCCCCTGCATGCCTGGATTTCCTCTAGTTCCTGGGTTTTCATCCATTTGTCTGGGTAGCACAGTTCCTCTCTCATTACTGCTCATCCTATTTGCTCCGCGACCTCTAGCTTGGGAGAATGTGTGTCCCTTCGTCTTCACCGCTAGGAAATGATTTATGACCGTCAGTTCCACAACCGTCACTTCTGACAGACCGTGCTGGGGTGAACCTCTCATGTGTCCCAGCAGCTCCGTGCCACCTTCGAAGTTTGGCCTCTCCATCTGAATCCTCTCCACTGGAAAAGCTCCCCAGATCCCTGTCCCTCGCTCTTTCCAAACCACGCTTCTGGGAATTCACCCGTTATTGAAAACGATTTTTTTTTTCTATTTATTTCTCCAGAAAGAGAAAGCTAAATATATATGTAAAAAGACAGCATGAACTGGTTTCCCCTTCAGTAAGACTCATAAACACATGGGAAAATTATTTTACAAACCCACAGCCTGTAATACTAAATATAACTGTGTGGGTTTGGCGGGGGGGAGAGGGGAAAGTGTGGGGAAAGGTATAAAGACAGAAGAGCACACGTGATGTTAAAAAAAAACAAAACAAAACACCCCACCGTGGCTTCACATTAGTGATGAGTCTGTCACGGGCATGGAATCTAGCTCTATTTTTAACCACACGTCTGTTATTTCACACTGGATGAACCATTAACCTTTCTGAATACAAGTTCACCATACAGGTTTCTTATTTAGGGATAATTCAGGCTCTGAAGTAGTTTATCTAGGAAATTGCTTTGCTTTTGTCTCGTAAAACAAGTGGGGAACATCAGGCAGAGAAGGCTCCCTTTTGGAAGGATGTGGTCCTGCTGAGGCTCTCCTGCAGGGAGCACACAGGACCAGACTGCTTAAAGGTTAGAAGTTGCTTTCCCCCTAAGAATGTGATTGGGAAAACACTGTTTCCCTTCCAACTTTCTTACGTGTGCTCATCTTCCCTCTCCACTTTCCCAAGAATCAGTAGAAGTATCTTCCTGCATCAAGGGCGCCCCCGGCTAGGGGCAACCAACTCTCCAGGCTTGCCTGGAACTTTCCTACTTTCAACACTGAAGTTTCCACAACCTGTTAGTGCTCATAGTCCCCTGCAAACTGAGATGAGAAGTGTGGTGTGCTGAACGACAGCCCTCCAAAGAAGTCCAGGTCCTAATCCCTGGAACCTGGAAATATGTCACCTGAATGTGGCAAGAAGGACTTTGCAGGTGTGACTTAGATTAAAGACCTCATCTCAAGATGAGGAGATGATCCTGGATGCTCCAGGTGGGTCCGATGTGATCACAGAGAGAATGCAGGAGGGTCAGACTCAGAGATGTGACAATGGAAGCAGAGAGCATTGAGGGGTTTGAAGTTGGAGGAAGGGACCTTGTGACAAGGAACGTACCTGTCCTCTGGAAGCCGGGAGAGGAAAGGAAGCAGATCTCCCCTAGAGCTTCCAGGAACTATAAGATAATAGTTTTAGGACTTTCAGAAGTATAAGATAATAAATGTGTATTGCTTCGAACCAACAAGTTTGTGGTAGCTGATTGCAGTAGCAGCAGGAAGCTAATACCGTTGTCACCCTACCCATCGCTTGAATCAGCGTGCCCAGGGAACCCGTGAGTCACTCCATCTTGTTTTGCATGCACTGAACCAAAGAACAAGTACCAACTCCTGCAGAAGTGTAGAGAGGAAATCAGCTCAAAGAAAATGTATCATGCGTTGGACTGGTTCACAGTTGCAGAAAGGACATGGTTTTAAAGTAATTTCATTGGTATTTCAGAATTTTCTCTTTGAAGAAATCTGTAAGTAAAGAAGTGTACAATAACCTACGAACTACCAAAATCAAGCCTTTGAAATTCCTGAAATTAAGTCACAGCCCACCTCGTTGGCAACCTAAGTCTAGGTTCAAATCCTGCTCCAGGCATGACTAGCTGGGTGACCTTGGGTTAGTTACCCAAATGCTCTGGCTGCTGACACATCTTTAAACTAGAGATAATATGATCCAACTTCACAGGGTTGTGAAGTAACAGACGTGAAAAGCAGCATAACACCAGCACCCAGGAGACATTGGCCATCCATACTTTTCTTTCTTGGAGAAGTTCAACAATTCCTTTGGAGAGGAAGGTTATGAGATAATGGAAAATATATATATTGGTCTCTGCCCCTGGTTCCTGGCACAGAGCTCCTAAAACCCTTGCAGATTCCTAAGTGATAAGAGTACTGGATGCATCTATTGTTCTGAAAATTGGTCTTTGAGCCCCATTCCTGACATAGAGTTCCAACATCCCTTGGAATTTCCTGCATGATAGCAGTGTCTTTTGTTCTAAATGAGATGACTCTTGGTGCTCCTGGATGGGAGCTGGTCACCAGAAAGACCAAACCATGATCAGAAGCTTGGAATTTTTAGCCCTCTCTTCCTACCCTTCGATCCGCCAGAGAGGGAAGAGGGGGGCTGGAAATGGAGTTAATATTTAATCATGCTGATGTGAAGAAGCCTCCATAAAATCCCAATAGTAGGGGGTTCAGAGAGCTTTGAACACAACAAGGGGAGGGTGACACATCTGGACTCCATAGGGACAGAAGCTCCTAAGCTTGGGATCCTCCCAGACCTCACCCTGTCTCTTCTTCTGTATCCTTTACCATATCCTTTAATAAGCTGGTAAATAGATGGACTCTGAGAAACAAACTGAGGGTTCTAGGGAGGAGGGGGGTGGGGGGATGGGTTAGCCTGGTGATGGGTATTAAAGAGGGCACGTACTGCATGGAGCACTGGGTGTTATACGCAAACAATGAATCATGGAACACTATATCAAAAACTAATGATGTAATGTATGGTGACTAACATAACATAATAATAAAAAAAAAAGCTGGCAAATAGAGGTAAGTGTTTCCCTGAATTCTGTAAGCCACTCTAGCAAATTAATCAAACTCAAGGAGGGATCTTTAGGACCTCTGATCTATAGCCAGTTGCTCAAAAGCACAGGTGACAAACCTGGGCTTGCTCCTGGCTCCTCAGGTGTGTGTGTGTGTGAGTAAGGGGTGAGGGGCCACATTTGTGAGACTGAGCCCTTACCTGTCTCCGGGTAGATACTGTCAGAATTGAGTTAAATTGTAGGGCACCCAGCTGGTGTCACAGAGGATTGATTGTCTTGGGGAAAAACCTCCGCACGACAGGTGACCAGAAATGTCCGAAGTGCGAGCATTTTGCACAAGGAGTAAAGGAGACACCCAGGGAAGAGACTCCTAGTAGGAAAGAACTGAGTTTTTCCCTACGCAGGGAGGTGGAAAATGGAGGTTTTTTCTTATTACAAAAGTGAAGGTGGGACAGGAAAAATTGAAAAACTCTTTTTTAAAAAATTGACAGCTTGCCATTGTGGGGGCATCAAGTATCAGAAAGCTTCCTTTGCTCCTAATGCTTTTGGTGTCCCCGGTGAGTCATTTCTCGTGGTGCTTGCAGCTGCTGGTCCTGCCCTCCGGTAGATAGCGGATGTGGCCCTCTGGGCTTGAGCAGCCGTTTCTGGAGACCGAGTGTCTGCCTATTCCCAGACCCTGATCTCCCGTCCTTCGGTGCAACCAAACAAAGGGTTCTGAGCAATGCCAGAGAAGCCAAGACTGGGGGTGGGGGCCTGCTGCACTTGGGCAGATTTCGGCTCTGTTCAATCGGAGCTGAGCGGCCAGGATGGTTTGGATGATGGATGGGGGAGAATGCTGCATGCCGGAAATGTCAGGCTGGCCCACGGCTCTCCAGGTTATTGATCGCACTCCGCTGGCAGCTGGACAGAGGGCCTTTCTGCGGCGATGGATGAGACAGCTTTCAGAGGCTTCATTTATTTGTCTTCGGGAGCTTTCAGAGCTCACAGAGGCTTTCGCTTCTTCTCCCCAAGCTGACCTGGAGGCATGACTCCAAGGGACACCAGCGGGAAACGATCCTAAAATGGCCTTCAGGCTCATGATGTGAAAGCCGATACCTCTGTTGGATATCCTTTAAGGCAACATTTTTTTAAAAATGATACTAATTAGTGTCAGTGAGAATGAGGGAAGTGTGTACTCTAACACACCATCGGTGGGAGTATAAATTGATTGCCTTTTAGGAAAGCAATGTGGCAGTGAGCATCTATCAAAATGACAAATGGGCATAACCTTTGACCTGGCAATTTCACTTCCAGGGATCTTTAGTACAGAAAAAATCCGCGCATGTGCACAGAAGTGTGTCCAAAAGGATGGTTCACTTCAGCATCGTTTGTAATAGTGAAAAATCAGAAATAAATGTGGCAGCCATCAGACAAATTATGGTACGTACACCTAAAGGAATATTACATAGCCATTAAAAAGAATGGACTAGGCTTATTCAGTCTGACATGGGAAGGTCTCTAAGACACATTGTTAAAAAAAAAGTCAACAACGGATTTTGAAAAAAAAAATCAAGTCACAGAATACTACGTATAGTATGGTGACATTTGACTAAAACTACATGCATGTAAAATTATTTCAGATAGTGATAATAAGAGCAGTGAAGAAAATAAAATGGGCAGAGAGGGTGGAGACTAGGTGGTTGTGGGTGGGCTTCTCTGTGGAGGTGACATGGAGGCAGAGACGTGAATGACAGGGCATCAGCCACACAAAGATCAGGAGGGAGAGTGTGGCAGGTCATGGGGTGCAGTGGGTACAAAGTCCCAAAGGCAGAAGAGCCAAGCTGGTGCTGAAGTCAGGGAGGCAGGAGGGAGACCAACCCTGAAGGGCCTTGGGAGCAGGGAAGAAGTTTAGGATTTTATTTTAAGCCCTTGGAAGGTTGTAACAGGAGAACAATATTTTTTGAAATGTTTGAAATTTGAAATTTTGACTATTTTGCAATTTTCAAAAATTTGAAAGTACATTTGTCTCTTGGGTGGAAAATGAGTTGAGGGGGAGCAAGAACGGAGGGAATGAAACCACTTAGGTGATCCATGAGTCCAGGAAAGACATGATGGTCATGAACTTGCAAATGGCCATCATTTACCTCTGAAGGAGCTACAGTAATCGATTGGCATCTTTCAAAGTGTTGGATAACTAAGACATTATTTTAAAAAGTAGGAAGGCCTACAAGAAGGAGAGAGTAATATTACAGTAGAATTAAGTTTTGTGATAGCTGATTAATTATGAAGATTATTTGTGAGGACCATATTTGACTTGGTCAAATCCCTTCCCCAGAACATGGCTATGTATTCAACAACCTGGATATAATATTGTTAGTTTATGAAATGAGTAGCAATACTGCTCTCCCAAACCCAAGAGTTGAAAGCAGACCCCAAGAGTTATGAAAACCTGTGCAAAATTCCTAAGTAACCAGTAAGTCCCATATTCTCGTGCTTTTAAGGTGTATCATGCATGTGTTTAAGCATTCCTTTTTTTTTTTAGCTGAAGTTACAGTGCCCCCTAGAAGACCAGACTTGATATTCTCATCCTGATTTTAGGCCCAGCAAGTATTTTTTCTTAGATGAACCTTCTCAGCACTTTCCTGAAAATGTAGGGTGGACACCTGAAGACTCATGGAAATTCACCCTGGGCGGTCCACAGCGCTGCTCTTGGAATATACAAGATGAGCTTTGTGACCTTCTACCGGGAGGGCAGTGCTAATTACAGAGCAAAGAGAGAGACTGCCATGAGCAGGTAAATCTGCAGCCAACCTGGGCAGGGCCCAGATGGACACTCCCTAACATTCTTAAGATGCCGTATTTCTAATTATTCAAAGACCTTGGCCTGGCAATCTGGATCTTACTATCTCTGGGTCTGCTTTCTGTACTGCCCTGATCCTGAGACTGCTCTCAAAAACTCCTGTGTGAACAGCCGGTGCAGAATATGACACAGTCCTAAGACTTTAAATCTAGCACCTGGAGTAATACCACAAACCGTGTCTTCCAGAATGCCTTACCCCTCAGGTCACAATTGTTTCTCTTCGCTCCATCAGCCCAAGCTGAATCAAATGCCTTTAGCTTCTTCTGGTTTCCCAAGAAGAAGAGGAAGACCCCTATTCTTAAGGAAGTTCTAGATCAGCTCGCAACTGGGTTGATTTTGCTCTCTGGGGGACACTTGGCAAGTCTGGAGACAATTTTGGTTGTTGCTGTTGGAAGGGGGTTGCTACCGGCTTTTAGCTGGTAACGGCCAGGATGCTGCTTAACATCCTACAATGCTCAGGACAGCCTCCATAACGAAGAATTATCTGGTCCAACAGTGCCCAGATTGAGAAACTAGGTTCCAGATAAATAAAACAAGGCCTCCGTCTGAAAGGTAAAATGGAAACGAATAATGCTAACATAGGTGGAAGAATTATAGCCCCAAGAGAAGAAAAACAAGGGCGCTGGGATTTCAGAGTCCACCTTCCCACCCCTTCTAGCACAAGGGACTGTTACTGGGGAAAGTAACCAAGTCAAATACCATTATGACAAAAAGCTCCACACGATGAAAGGATTTCCAAGAGATCCAGCAGGGTTGTAAAAGACGAGTCCCACGGTTTGTGCTCCTAGCAAGAGGCTACACAGCGAGACTTGCCTCTGCTTGAGTGAAGGACGGTAATCTGGACAAGTTCCTGCTCACCTGCCTTCCTCTCTATCTGCTCCCTTCCCTTTGCTTTTATAGCCTCTGGAGTCACGCATCTAAGCTTCAAAAATCCCCTGAGCTGACAGAATGAATGAATTTTTTTAAAAATATTTTATTTATTTATTTGACAGAGAGAGAGAGAGAGAGCACAAATAGGGGGAGCAGGAGAGGGAGAAGCAGGCTCCCTGCAGGGAGCCTGATGCAGGACTCGATCCCAGGACCCTGGGATCATGACCCGAGCTGAAGGCAGACGCTTAACCATCTGAGCCACCCAGGCACCCGTTAGAATGAATGGTTTTTGCGCACAGTAGTGAAAATGCACAGGATTTTGGAACGAGCAGACTGAGCGATTTAGGGAATCCTTGGCCAGAAATCAAGGGAGACCCTTTCTCCTCTTAGGCCCTACTTAATTCATGTTCCTTATGAAAAGCTGTGAGGGAATAATTCAGACAAACAACAGTGAAAGGATTTCTCAGCGGTCTATTTTTTAGGCCCAAAGTAATATTATATAATAATCAGGTAAAAAAAATTGCACTTGTTTCTTGGCACTCTGCTGTAAAGATTTTCTTGTTTTTCCTTCTGGAAGTTCAAATGGTAGGGACCTGTTTGCACGGTCTTGGCAGGAGTGAACAGAGAGGCTTGTTTCTGGCCAAGCTCCCTGGAAGGATCTGCCTCCTGCCTCTCAGGTCAGGGGACAGGAGGGTCTGTTTTATAACCTGATGATAAGAGCCATGAGATATAGTTACTACTTTACTCATGCAGAACCTGAGAAGTGAGCGGCTGCTCCGAACAGAGTAAGATAGTTGTGCAAGACGTTCACACTTCTGGCCCCCTACACACACAGACACACAGACACACAGACACACACACACACACACACACACACACACACACACCCCCCACATCCTGGAGTTCTACACAATTTAATCAAACAGATTTAGACATTTGGCAGCACACTCTGACATAGGAAAAGGCAGAGAATCACTTTTTCTAAGCACATTAGTCACAGGTTCGTGTTCCTTTAAAAAATATTTTTATTTTTACATAATTTCAGATTTAGAAGCAAGTTGCCAAACTCCCATATACCATACCATTTACCCCAACTCCCATATACCATACCATTCACCCCAATTCCCTACTTGTTAATATCTTACTACATTTGCTTTATCATTTTGCTTTCCCTATATTCACATTATTATTACTTTTTAAACTATTGGATAGTAAGCGGCCTTTTGGCTCCTAAATACTTTTGTGTATGTATTTCCCAACAAAAGGGCATATTAGTGACAGTTTATGAAGTTCGTCCTTTTCCAATTGAAGAATAGCTGAGTGAATGTCAAATGATTTAAAAGTCTGTACCAGCAGAATAGGATTTTCCAAGGATCTCCTGGTATATCTGGGTTCAAATCCTGGCCCCACTACTTGCCAGCAGTGTGATTTTGGACATCTTCTTAAGTCTCAATTTCTCCATCTGTAAAATGGGGAAAATGCTCATCTCTCTTTCCTAGGTCTCTGGGAACGACCAAATGAACCAAGTCACCAAGTAAGTCTATGCAGGGACAGGTTTCACCCATGTGTGAAGCAATACTAATAGTCCTCATGTTCGCTACTGTCTCCTTTTCTTTTCACTTCTCATTTCCTTGTGATTATAAAGGATTATTATTCTCCAGTACTCCTCCAGCCAGTGCCCTTTTCGATGAAGTCCAGTCCTCCAGTTTTCGTTGGCAGAGCTGGTATCAAATGTGCAATCTCCCTAAATGCTTTCTCTCCCTGCCAGGTCCCCTTCCCACCCACCCACATCAGTATCCTGTTCAATGAAACCATGACAGATGTAGAGATTTATAAGCATACTACAGAATAGAAAAGAACAAAACTCCATTTCTTGTAAGATTACTAAAATACCTGTGCTTTAAAGTAGGACAACCACGGGACGCCTGGGTGGCTCAATTGGTTAAATGTCTGCCTTCGGTTCAGGTCATAATCCCAGGGTCCTGGGATTGAATCCCGCATCGGGCTCCCTGCTCAGCGGGGAGTCTGCTTTTCCCTGTGCTCTCTCTCTCTCTGACAAATAAATAAATAAAAGCTAAATAAATAAATAAATAATGAATAAAGTAGGACAACCACAAAGAACCTAGCGTGCGTAAGATCACATCTCTTCCTAAGCAACAGGGTGGTGATTTGAGTATTTACCAATGAAGACAGGGAGATACCTGACTTCTGAGCATTTGGGTCAACCAGCTGTACTTTCTTTCCCTAGGCATGGATAATGGGTATTTGGTTAGGAAGAAAAAAAGAAAACTAATGTTTAAAATATACTTACTATGTTGCTGGCACTTTCACAAGATGTTTAGCTATTTCCACTTTCAAGCATTTCTTTTTGAGAAATATACCTTTTATTTATTTATTTATTTATAAAGATTTTGTTTATTTATTTTGAGAGAGCGAGAGCAAGCAAGCACGGGGAGGGGTGGAGGGGGAGGAAAAGAGAGAATCTCAAGCAGACTCTGCTGAGCACCGAGCCTAACTTGGAGCTCGATCTCACTACCCTGAGAGTGTGACCTGAGCCAAAACCAAGAGTCAGATGCTTAACCAACTGAGCCACCGAGGCGCCCCAAGAAAAATATCCAATGACAACAGCACATATCAACTAATCACTAACTACCATCGATGGGCAGCTCCAAAGTACAAAGGCTGGAAGAAGCGCCTGGAAGCAGAAAGTGTGGTTTGGCGCCAGCTGTAGCTGGGTTTTCTATCCAGGGACCTGCCAGGTGTGTAGCTACTGGAAACAGGGTGGCTTTTGCTGAGCCACAGTCTTAGGCCTCACATGTGTGAGACAGCCTCTGCCAAGAGCAGTTGCAGCTGAAAGTCAAGCAGCCTTCAGTGTGTCCCATGTGGAATCTTCTGCTTGTCTCCAGGGGCACCTACTTACCCTCTACCATGCGTTCAAACCTTCCACAGCATCTTGGATGGCCTAACAACCTTTAGGATAAGGCCCAAACTCCCAAGCAGACCCCTTTAAATCTGAACCCTGAGGCTCTCTCCTGTGCCTCCGACACAGCCTCAAGCATGCCCTTTTCCCCCAGAGACATGGATTCTTGCACACACACCCCTGGCGCCTTCACCCATGCGTTCCTTCTTCCTCGAATGCCCTTCCCCAGCTTGGTAACACCTGGCAAAGGACTGTGCTTTACTCTTCTTTGCATCTCCAGGACCTGGCCCCTCCTTATGACTTAGACATTAGGTAATACGCATGAGCACTCACGATGCGTACAGCTTTGTGCTGAATTACAGCACATGTATGTGTAAAAGTGCAGGTACCTTGAAAACTAGAATTACCAGTCTGGAGGTGAATTTTTCACATACAAATATAGTACTTGTTAAAAAAAAAGTGTTGTGAATTAATTTCCTAACATTACCTCATATGGACTTCAAGAGATAAAATAATAATTAGGTCAAAAAAATTTACATTCACACTTCTTCTGAATATGCGCCAACCAATTATTTTTTCTCTTGTTATCTAGAAGATTGGTTTACCTCAACAAAAAGATGGTAATGATTATTTAAAAAAGAATAAGAAGAGCATATTCAATGGGACTATCAATCGTACTATGATGGCGATTCTGAAATCACGTGGGGCAGACATACTGATCGAAATAAAATACTTCTGTACTTGCTTTAATTTTATTGGTTTGTTTGTTTATTTAAGTGGGCTCCATGCTAGGCGTGGAGCCCAACATTGGGCTTGAACACATAACCCTGAGATCGAGTCAGGTGCTTAAGCAACTAAGCCACCCAGGAACACTCCCTACCCCGTATTTACTTTTTAAAGAGTTCATTTATATCTCAACTGTTTTAACAAAATAAAGAATAAGTCCCAAGTCTCCCAATGGCACAGCACTTCCACCTTGGTGAACACAAATGCACATCATGCATGTTCAGTAACATGTGTAGTGACTAGTCCAACACTCCGTTAGGGGGTACAGTCTACACAGAATGTGTGTTGTATGTATGGGGGTGTATGTTTGATTCAACCCAAATTAAAGACATCATGTCCAAACTGCTTTTGAAATGTCAGAGTGCCCCACAGACTGAGCAAACCACCAAATTCAGAGTAACCGGTCTTTCATTTTTGATTTGAAGATGTTTTTTTTCTCCTTGATGACCATTGACGTAAACCACCACCCTGTGGGAGGGATCAGCCTGTATTTCTCTTCTTGGGCTCAGTCTGTGCCTATCCTGACAGCATCTACAGATTGGGGTGCTTGGGGCAGTGAGGCAGCTTTCTTCAGAAATGGGGAAGGGGCGCCGGGGTGGTTTAAGTGTCTGACTCTTGGTTTCAGCTCAGGTCATGATCTCAGGTTTGTGAGACCCGTGCTCAGTGCAGAGTCTGCTTAAGTTTCTCTCTCCCTCTGCTCTTTCCCCACTCTCTTTCTCTAAAAAATAAATCTAAAAAGTCTTAAAAAAAATGAAAGAAATGGTGGGGACCTCATAGGCCCAGATCCACTCCCCAACCCCATGTGCTTGCATTTCCAGGAAACTTCTCTCCTGGGATCTGGAATTTATTTTGACACAGGTCAGAGAGCCATGTGAACAATGAGGAAGGAGTGGGTGGTAGGGCTCTGTGTCTATGTCACCTGGGCAGGGGGAGCGGGGCAGGGGGCGGGCTGTCTCCCTGACTTCTCCCTGCCATCAGTGGCCACTTGGTAGGATGGGCAGCGAAGCGGGGAGGGGCCAGTTCTTCTCTCCCCTGCAGGCTCTCTAGCTTGAAAAGGGAGAGGATTCGTTCTCCACACACATTCTTTCTGACTCATCTTCTCTCTGTATCTGAGATCATGTGCTAAGCCAAACAACAATCCCAGATTTTCTTTTAGGTGGCAGGAGCCCTGGCCCCAGAGCCAGGGCCGGCCAGCCCACTGGGTGTCCCAGGCCTCTGAGCTGACCCAGGCACGGGCTCCTGGTGGGCTGTCCAGGAGTGTTCTGGAGGGAGGGCTGTGTCTAACGCAGCTTGCTGCCTTCCCCACTCCACCCCCAGCCCTTAGCAAGCATCTTAAATATTACTGATACTCAACAGAACACTGAATGAGGGAGCGGTTGAAAGCAGACCGATACTCACAGGAATATTGCATACTAGGCAAAATATGTTGGAAACAGGCCCTTCTCTGATTCCCCTTCTTCCCACTTGAGGAAACTGAGGTGTTTGCCAGCAGCGCTTGGCCCCTTCTCTGCATTTTGGAGCTCTCATTCAGCAGCCCTGGCATGCTCCATGTTCCAGACCTCAGGGCTCCCCTCCTGCTCTCCGCCAGATGTTACTTAGTATCCCGACACCACTAATCACTAGGCCTGTGTATGTTTAATAAACGTTACCTAGTCCAGGTCTAATAACATACTACATTTTAACCCTCAGCCTGCCTCTCCAAAGGAGCCACTCTAAAATGATCATTTCAGGGGTGCCTGGGGGGCTCGGTCGGTTCAGCATCAGACTCTTGGTTTCAGCTCAGGTTATGATCTGAGGGTCATGGGATCGAGCCCGAGTGGAACTCCCTGCTTCTCCCTCCTGCTCGTGCACACACACACACTCTTTCTCTCTGAAATAAATAAATCTTAAAAAAAAAAAAAAATCCCTCACTCTCCCCCTTTGGATAGACAGGGTGGGTGAATAAATAAATAAATAAATAAATAAATAAATAAATAAATAAATAAATAAAATATTTCAGCAGTCTCTGTCGAGGTAGGGTAAATCCTTCTAGACTGGAGCCCTCAGGTAAGACCTCGAAAAGCGGCAGCCTCAAGGCAGTGTGACCAGGCAGGTCAGCCCTTCCATCCCAGAGGGGAGGCCCAGCTTTACCCTGCTATATCTCAGCCCCCCTCCCCACACCCCCTGCCCCACTCTGGGCCTGAGCCCTGGTCCTCTATGCAGTCAAGTCACCCATTCTGTCTCTGCAAGCGGAAAAACCCTTTAGAGTTGACTCAGTTTCCCCCTCACTTTACTGACAGAGGGGTGAGGGCCCAGAGACTGCCGAAGCTAACCTATAGTGCTGGACAGGGATTCATGATCCCCCCCCAGCCCAAGGCCAGTAACTGAAGGGTTTTTGTCACTAGTCAAGAGACAGGTCCCCACCCAGGCTAATGACAGGAGCTCTTCAAAAAATTCTGCCTCGGGTCCAAACTAAAAAATTTTTTTTTAGTTCGCAGCAGCTGTGAGCTGGATCCTGTAGGAAGCACCGCAGATAGGGAGGAGTCCCCCAGTGTGAGGGAGAGACGCGTAAATAAGACAAATCCAGTAGCGTCAGAAGTTGCGATATGGTCAACACTCTGAGCGCTTTTTATGTACTGGACACTGTGCTACAGACTTCAGAGTTCCTAAGTCTTTTACTGACAGAGGGAAGCTCGGAATCCCACTGTCGGAGGCGGGGGAGGGGGCCTCTCACCCCGGGCACCGGCGCCTGGCCCAGCCGGGTCTCTGCCTCACTGCCCACCCCCCCACCCCGCCCCCAGCCGCAGAGCTTGGGCCCCCAGCTCCTCTCCCTTGGGCTGCACTGGGCCTCTTCTGGGCCTCGGTCCTGGAGCTCTCGGGCCTGTTTACGGGCCGTCGCCTAGTCTGTTGGAGACAAGCCCAGGCCAGATGAAGAAAACAGGGCCTGCCTTTGGAGCCGGCTCCCGGCTTGGCTCGGGGGGGTAGGTGCGATGTTGCGGAGGGGATGCCCACAGGAAAGGAGGAATTGAGTGAGCTCGGTCTTTGGAAGCTAGGTCAGCTGGGGAGGATTTATTCCTGCTGGGTCTTGGAATTCCGGTACCAGAGTGAGGTCATCTTGTCCTCCCTGAGAAAGGAAATCCCCCGAAGGGGGTGGTGGGGGAGGAACTTGTGGGGCTGTATCCGCTTGACTGGGCCGGGAGGAGAGGGCACTAGGACGTGGCACCACCCTGGGAAAGTCCGAAGTCCTTGCCGCCTGGGGGGGGGGGGGGAGCCGGAGCAGCTGACTTCCGCTTCCGCCCAGCCAGACTTCCAAAATCCGCTGGGGGGTCAGAGAGCATGCGCATCCCATCATCTTTTTGTTACTTTTCATCATCACACCAGCTGAATTGGGGGTGGTATCTTTAAGCCCAGTTTAAGGTGGCAGAGTCAGGAATCACACGAGGTCTGGACTCAGAAGCCCTGGCACGGGGGACACACGTGTGTGCGCACCCCGCAGGAGACCCCCCAGGACTGCCGCGGTGGAAACGTCACTGAAGTAGAAGTCAGACTTCCCCAGTGTTGACTCCACTGGACGCTGGTTGATGGCTCTGGGCTTTAGTTGACTCTCCTAAACAAATCTGCCCTGATTACATCCGTCCCACCAATGCTGAGTACCTACTAAGTGCCAGTGCACGGCGCTGAGGGCCAGGAACACAAGGATTCCTATTTTCCTGGACTCATCCCAGTGTGACAGGAAACTGATGCAGCTCTATCCTTTCCCCTTTCCCCTTCACTGCCTCTGGAGGGAGCTCTGGGGTAGCACAGTCTTCAGTGACGAATTGGGGTAGTTGAGAAAAACCACAGTGGGTGGATTGATTTCCTCTGGAAAGTAACTCTGAGTTGTCGGTGGAAGAGAAATAAATAGATCCCGAGTGAGATGAGAAGACAAGAAGGATGCGAACCTTCTGGGCGCAGGGGCCGTTTTGGGGAGTGTGGAGGGAGGTGACAGTACTTGAGGTAGTTGTATTCAAAATGTACATGGGGAGAGAGTTTTTTTTTTTTTTTAAGTGTTGCTCTATTTTGAGAATATCCTTTTGGTGTTCTTTGAGAGGTTTGAGCAGAGATTAGAATTTCTTTGTGAATGACTTTTTGGCTATCCAAAGATTGTTTCTCTGAGTACATCACCATTTTGGGACTGGGTCACCAGGCAGCTATGCTTTGTGTGGGTTACACCAACACTCATGGAATTTGATCCAAAGTCACCTAACCTCTTCACTGTATTACAGAAAAAGAAACAGATCGGAGCCAGACAGGCCCCAGTTCCTTGTTTCTCAACTAATTTCCTGACCAAGGAGTGGAACTGCTCTGTCCTCACTGCCGAAAGGGAATGAGGGAGATTGGTGAGCAGAGGGGGGAGAAAGGAGAGGAGCGGGTAGAGAGAAACCATCTCTCTCCATTTCTCTCGTTGGCACACCCCCATCTCAGCCCCCTTCATGCTGGCAAGAAGTTCCTGTTCTCTCCCTGCCTTTTTAAAGCTACATGGCTCTGGGTGAGTCTTCGTTTCCTTCTCTATAAAGTCAGATTAATGCGACCAACTATCCTGCAAGGTTGTTGGGAAGTTGGAAGGAGAGCATGGAAGTGTCAGTCGACCTGTAAGTGTGCGATGAAACAAAAATGTCCATTCCTCCTTCCCACCAAAAAGAGTCCTGTCATTTCAACCTCCGTCCCTAAAACTCCTTCCCCGCTTTCAAAAAGGGTGCATGCTTTCCTCCTAGGACAGAGGCCAGACACATCCATAATAAAGGGCTAAGGGAGAGAGCAGGGCAGGGGAGGAGGCATCCAGAGAGGCTGGCACAGAAGAGAGTTTATTTATGAGGGAGGGAGAGCCAGGTTTGTCAGTGGTGGTGCCTGAGCCTCTGTGGTGTGTAAATCATATGAATAGAAAAAGAGATAAGATTTTAATTAACATTACTGGGACTATGCATTTGAGTGCCTTTAACATCCTTGACAGTAAAGATGGAATAATTTTTAAATTTCGAGTGAATGCTAAACTGACTTTCCAGATTATGACACCCTCTGAGACTATATTACGTAGGTTTATGGGTTCATAAGGGGTACAAATGTGAGGGATTATAGTATCATCTGCCCGTGAGACCCTTGAGGGAGAGAACATGTTCAGGTGTATGGTCCCAGGCTCTCCTTAGACCTGAGCACAGGGGGCCTTGAATCCTCCTTCTTCCCTGTGGTATGCTGCACCTGCCTGGAGGTTCCAGGAGTAATCACAGCCATTTAGGGCAAGGACAGCTCCTTCTTGACTGGAAATATCCTGCTCCGCCCACCGCATCCAGATGGCCAGACCTCTCCTTCCTCCCACCCTGACTCCTCACAAGCTGGGCCTGTCGCAACCTCTGTCCCCAGCTGGGAGCTCCCACATATCACCAGACTAACAGAGCCTGCACAGGGGGTAGCTGCAGCTGTCAGGGGATCACTGACCTACCACCTGGGTCCTCAGGGCCTCTGGGACAGCCATCTGGAGCCTAAGCTCTTCTTACTCAAATCATGAGGTGAAATTTTCAGGACCACACAGCAAAGCCCTAAGCCCCACCTGAACACTTGAGACTACTTAAGGTCCATTCCCATGATTTTAAATACCATCTGTCTGCTGACCACTCCCAAATTTCCATCACCTTGCAGACCTCTCCCCTGAGCTTTAATCTCAGAAATCAAATGATCTGCTTGACATCTCTTGCTAGGATGTCTCCCACGAATATCTCAAACTTGAAACATACAAAACTAGATTCTTGATATCCATCCCCAAATCCACTCCCCAACTGCTTACTCCCTCCCTGCCCTGCTCTCTACCCAGGGCCTAGTTGCTAAAGCCAGCATCCAGGAAGGTATCCTTGGTTTCTTCCTCTCCCATAACCTCCCCACCCCCATCTGATCCATCAACAGCCTCTAAACCCCACCAGCTTCTTTCCAGCTTCACTGCCACCACCATCCTCCAAGTGACACTCTTCTCTAGATGACCGGGGAGTGGAGCTTAGAGGAGAATGAGATTGGAAAGGAAGAGCATTTCTTTCTCTCTCTTTTTTTTTTAAAGATTTTATTGATTTATTTGACAGACACAGCGAGAGAGGGAACACAAGCAGGGGGAGTGGGAGAGGGAGAAGCAGGCTTCCCGCTGAGCAGGGAGCCCGATGCGGGGCTCGATCCCAGGACCCTGAGATCACGACCTGAGCCAAAGGCAGACGCTTAACAACGGAGCCACCCAGGCACCCCAGAAAAGGGAGAGCATTTCAACTGAGGCTGGAACCTGGCTCACTGCTGCCCCACTCCCTCATGACTGTGGCATGGAGTCCAAATTGGAAAAGTTTGAGAATCTGAGAATGGAAGGAACTTGACCCCACTAACCCTCAGCAACTCTGAACAAAAATTTCAGCACCAGCAAGGGATGCACAGTTAATGTAAATGAGCAGATATAGGCAGAGAAAGGGACTGAGATACTACCTTCCTGACATCTACCCCCCCCCCCCGCCCCACCCCATTATCTTTGCTTCCTGTAGGGTGGGGAGATTGGATCAATGCCTGTGGGACAAAGGTTAGCTTGGGGGCTTGATGGGGGATCATCATAAAATGTGCAAGGGGTCCCAAAGTCAGAAGCTTCTGACTGGGGTGACCAAACTGGGGACCTGAGAGGAGGCAGAGCAGTAAGGGCAGAGATGAAGGCAGAACTTGGAAGGGGAGACCCCTAGAGAAGTTAATTCATGTTGCCCAGGGCATGAGAACAAATGCCAAGCTACATTAAAACAGCAGATGCTAGCAGAGGACGAGTGTGGGTCAGGTGCCCTTCCTTCAACATCAGAAAGATACATATGCCCCTTGGAATTTTGAGCAAATCCAGGGAGAAAGGGAGAAGGAAAAGGGAGGAAGGAATTCTGAAATTGCTGAGAGGGTATTAAAAAAGAGTACCAGAACCTACCGTGTCATCTGCCCTGACAAGGGCAAATGGACTCTAATTAGCTGAGTTTTGTCATAGGGAAATACACAAAATTAAATGTCTGTACACAGTACTGTTCAAAGTGGGGATTCTCACACCGGTGACACGTAAATCCAGTCATACTATTTGCCTTAACTCAAAATCCAAATCCAAACTGCTTACTTTGACCCAGAAGGCCCTGTGGTCTGACTTCTGCCTTCTTCACTACCCTTATTTCAAGCCTCTTCCTGGACCACTGAAGGCCACCTTCCCTGGCTTTCCTTGAGTTCCTCCACACTGTAAGCCTTTTCCTGCCTTTGAACAAGCTCTCCCTTCCTCCTTTTAGATCCTTCAGATGAATGCCACCTTCTCTGGAAAGTCTTCTCTGACCCCTTTCTAAGTGCTTTTCTGCATCATCCTCCATCTCTGCCCCTCGCTTCCATCCTTCTAACACTTCACTGTACTTTTTTCTTTCTCTTTGGCTTGCTACCTGTCTCCCCCAGGCTTAAACTCCCTGAAGGTAGGAACTTAGACTTTCCTTCCATCACCATTATGTACCTAGTTCCTGGTAGTGTGAGTAGTAGGCACTTGATAAATATTTATTGAATGACTGAATCTCTGGACCCCCCAGAACCCACCCAGTAGAGTGTCAGTGTGGTTCAATGTGGGCAGAGTAAATGTGGGTTCAATGACTGTGGTCCAACAGAGAAATCCTTGGGGTTACCCAGGAGCCAGAAGTCACACCAAGTCCTCTCTCTGGGTACAGAGCAGATGATTAGGGGCCGCTCGCCCAGGGTCTCCCATTTCACCATCATCCATCCATCCTGATCTCTTGCCCCCAGTAGATCAGGACACCTAAGTAAGTCCAGTCCCTTGACTCTCCAGGTGAGAAACTTGATGCCCCATGAGATGATCTGACTCACCAGTTAACTTTGTGGTAGGACTGACCCCAGCATCTGAGCTTCCCAAACCCTAGCCAGTGCTCTTTCCCTACCTCAGCCAGCTCCATTCCATATTCAATTTCTTCCTCGGTGTAGGTAAAAGGATTTTATTCCCTCTCTTTCAACTGAATGCAAACACAGTCACCTCGTAAAAGGATTAAAATCCATAAATACTCTGGAGAGATACATACATTTATCTGCATGAGTAAAATGGAAAAATGAAAGTGTCATGTTCTTTAAGAGACTCAGGGCAATCTTTATGGCTTTCTTTAAGCTAATTTAATGCTTGATGGTTTGGGGAAAATGCATCAGAAACCTCTAAAGAATATGTCTAAATAGGCGCAAAGTATTACACCAGGGCTGGAGCTACTTTAAATAAAACCTTTCACCTTCTATTATTTCCCCAGTGGAGCAAGCCAGATCAGTCTGTTGCTATTATTTTGAGTTTCTTAATGCAATTGCAGTGTGGTTTGGATATTAAAAGAACCATTACCTCCCCCCCATACTCAAATAGTAGTTAATCATGTGTTACAACCATCAGCTCTATGTGGGCAGTCTGTTTTATTTCATCACTATTGGCCCATCACATAGTACAATTCTTCGCATATCATAGGTGCTCACAAAAGAAGTAAATAAATATTTATTGAGCACCTGCTATATCTTGGGTACCCTGCCTGGGTGCTAATGGTCAGAGGTGGGCCAAAGGGATATATCCCTGTCCGCTTGGAGCTTACAACCTGAAGGAGGGAGTCAGAGAAGACTGGTATTTATTTTGAAGTATACACATAAATGCAAATTGAGAAACATGAACAGAATGAAATAATTAGGTAATGAACAGAATGAAATAATCAGGAACATGTGGAACAGGGGAAGAGAGTTACTTAGATAATGGTTGTCAGGGAAGATAGGTTGGAAAAAATAATTTTCATTTGAGGTATGAATGAGGAGGAGGATCCAGGGGCAGAGATTTAGAGGTTTAGCATTCCAAGTGGAGGCAACAGCATGAGCAAAGACTAAGACAGGTGTGTTCCAGAACATGAAAAGTCTAGCATCACTGAGGGGTTCCACAGGCAACAGATCATGTTGGGCGTATGTCATTGAGGGGATTTGAGAAAGTGACATGGTCTCACTTAGGTTTTAGGAAAGCACTCTGGGCTGTAAGGAGAATGGATTGAGAAGCTAGAGGAGCACTATTGCCACAGAAGAGGTTGAGAGTTGACAAGGGAAGTGGGAAGAGGTTAGACTCAAGATACACATTGGAGGAAGAATTACCAGGGTAGCTGAGGGTTTGGCTCTGGGGCTTAGGGAAGGGCTTGGATAACCAGGTGGATGGGAGAAGACTGGGTGAGAACCAGGATAAGGAGATGAATGGAATCAGTCTCCAGTCATACCACACAAGAGTAAAAGGGTTGGGATGGCTGCCACCGTTCCCACTTCCCAGCAGTGCTCATGGTTTTGTTTTGTTTTTTCTTTAATAGGAAAGTAGAAACAGAAATTGGTGAGATAGTTTATCTCCGTTCACACAGCAAATTATGGAGATGTGTTGGCATAAGAATCAACAATCCAGCAAGCCAAATGGGCCATATTTACATGCAGTCCCCCTTGTTACCTCTGTGGTGCTAATCTAAAGGTCAATGAGCCTTTCTAGAAGAGTTCTTCTCTGGGGTGCCTGGGTGGCTCAGTCATTAAGTGTCTGCATTTGGCTCAGGTCATGATCCTGGAGTCCCAGGATCAAGTCCCGCATCGGGCTCCCTGCTTAGCAGGAAGCCTGCTTCTCCCTCTCCCACTCCCCCTGCTTGTGTTCCCTCTCTCACTGTCTCTCTCTGTCAAATGAATAAATAAAATCTTTAAAAAAATATAGAAGAGTTCTTTTCTGTGATTCACCATCTCTCAGGGGGACTGGGTCACTGGGTCCCCGCCACTCCTCAGATGTTCTTGGGCAATGGTCCCTCTGTCCTCTAGTCCTTCTGAGGGTGATGGAGATCTGTGCAAAGCCCTGGGTAGTCCCGAGTGAGCCAGCATGGCCATTGCTGATCTGCCCACAATATTTGTCATCAGAGCCTGCACTACTTCCGATTCTAGTCTAAGTGACTTGTCTCCCAGTGCCTGGCCTACAGTCCTTCCCAGCTCCAACACATAGTGCCACTGGAATGATGTTCCACCATAGTAAACTTCTGCCTCCTGTGGGGAGAACTTAAGGAATGTCCAATTTACAGTGTCTCCCTATACCGACCTGAGAACCCACAGAGACAAGCTGGCAGCCATCTTGAAAAATGTGGCCCTGTTCTCCACTCCACTCACAGTTGATTGGACTAGAAGGACAAAGAAGAATTTTCCCCCTGGTATTAGGACTGGAGGAAAGAGAGACAGAAAAACATGGAGATGGGAAGGATTTGGTCCTTCTGTGAGGCTGTGGTTAGCCATCTTACACTGTGAATTTTGAGGTACAGAGGTTGCAAGTCAGCAGAATGAGTGAATGATGAATCAGGTACACAGAAGAGGCAAAGATGAGAGATGAATATACTTCAAGGAATCCCCACTGTTCCAAATTTGAGTTTCTAGCCTCCCTGAGGCCCCTTCTTGCCCACAGGGGTTCATGATTGTTATAATAAATTCCCTCTTCTTGCTGAAGTGATTTCTGTCCCCACCACCAACATAGACTAAAGCAACAATAATGCTATTAAATTTCTTTAATTTTAACATGCACCACAAGCATTCAATAATTCGTGTGTGTGTGTGTGTGTGTGTGTGTGTGTGTGTGTGTGTCTTGGGGGAAAAACACTACATTAAAAATAAGTTTGTATGACATTCCAATTTTAGAAATGTTCAACATGAAAAGCATGCATCTTAGCATTGAGGAAATAGGACACTTCAATTTTTAACTCTCTGATCCTGACTCTTAATTAGGTAAAATGGTCCATTTAAATGCAATTAAAGTGTACACGTCTCCAAGTCATTAAGGAGTAGCTGAAATCTATCTGTTACTGCCTGCGTGGGAGAGCTACTTGAGTTAGCCTTTGGCTGGTGGGGCACAGCCCTATATGATAACCATGGTCATCATCATGGGGATCATAATCATAAGAGGATCTCCCCGTTAAGATCATTATCCAAACCCTTACTGTCCCCCTCACAGAGGGACATTGTCAGAGCCTCATTAAGCTGTCCATCTTTCCAAAGGAGGCTGCCCCCCTCCCCCCGCCACTGCCTTCCTGCCAAGTGTGTTTGCCTTCCTCCCTCCCTCCATCTTCCTCTGGGGATCCCCAAAGTGAGTTCCAGGCAGCTGCAGGGATGGCTTGGCCCAAGCAGAGCTGAGCGCTCTACGGGGCCTTGCAAGTCTTCAGGGGTAGAGTGGTATAGGAGTCAGCTAGCTAAAGATATGGAACTGGGGTGCAGAGCATTCAAGCTACGTGCACAGGGACACCTGGCCAGATAGTGACAGAACCCAGACTAGAACCAGGTTTACTGACCTCCAGGCTGTCTTCTACTCATTCTATCCAACTCCTCTTCCCACCCAAAGCACGGAGGCTGGGCACGGAGCAGGGAGACAAAGGGAACCAGCGTGAGTGGCAGCAGAACCAGTGATTAACAGCATGGATCTGCTTCCAGAGTGCCCAGGTTCAAATCCCAGCTCCACCCCTCCCCAGCTGCACTGGCTCTGGCCAGCTACTTAACCCCTTTATGCCTCAGCCGTTTTGTCTGTAAAATGGGAGCTAAAAACAGTATCTGTCGCATAGGTTTGTTTCAGCGTTATTATAATTAATGTGAATAAAATACATTGAACAGTGCTTGGCACATGCAGTCCGCGCTATATGTGTGTTTGTTAAATACAACCCAGCAGCCTCTGGAGACCCGAAGTCTGATGAGGTGCCTGGGGGGGTCGAGCCATCCTGGGACATCAGGTGGACAGAGTCCCTCACCACTAGGGGCTGGGTTACAAAAGCAGCCAGGTGGAGACCCACAGGAAGGGGGGTAGGAAGGATGCTGGCTTGTGGCTTGGGCTACCTCAACATGTAGCCCATCACCTCACCTACCACCTCCCTCCTCAGGAAGGCTCCATATTCTTTCTGACAGCACTGTAGCTAGTGGTGCCCTTGAGAACATTGCTGGTGGCAGTGGGACCGCAGGCTCACTGGCCAAGTCCCTCCACCTCTGAAAGCAGGACCTGGTGGGAGGAGAGGGTTTCAGAGGCTCCTGCTGGAGGAGGCTGTGGGTGCTTCCTGAAGTCTGTGTCAGCCTGCCGCCCGCTCTGGAAATAGAGAGCTGGGTCACAAAAGGCACTCCAAAACAAATGAGGCATTTCTTTCTTTTCTTCTTCTTCTTTTTTTTTTTTTTTTTTAGATTTTTACTTATTTATCTGAGAGAGAGTGAGAGCAAGAGAGATCACAGAGAGAGAGGGAGAAGGAGACTCCTCAATGAGCAGGGAGCCCGACACGGGGCTCGATCCCAGGACCCTGAGATCATGACCTGAGCCAAAGGCAGACGCTTAACTGACTGAACCACCCAGGCGCCCCCAACTGAGGCATTTCTTATTAACCCCCAAACATGTGGGGTTTGGAGTTTTTTGGCCAACCTGCATTTTTAAGGATAAATCCAAACCAGAACAGAGGTCTAGAGTAAAATATGCAGGGCTCAGAGCTCTCTGAGCTCTGTCTAAAGAATTCCAACATCTTCAGATCTTCATTCAACCTCTCAGAAATGTGGAACCTCCTCTGTTTCCTTCCCTTTCTAAGATGCTCTCTCTCTCTCCCCCTCCCTCTCACTTCCCCAGGTTTGTTAGAGGTCCACGCCAGATTTTCAGGCAGAGACTCAGCCTGAGACTCAGCTGGGGTCCCCTCCACCCTGAACCCCTCATGGCAATTCCAGTGACAGAACAGAAGCAAATTGGGGTGGAGTTGGTGGGGGCGGCGGGGGGCGGGGGGGGGCAGCAGTGCGCTGAGCACTCAGGAAGGAAAGAGGGCAGATGCAGACCACAGCTGTTGTCATAAAACATGCTGGGGCAGGGGGCTGGGTGGAGGGTTGCCAGAGCCTGTTTGCAGCTCACAGCTGGGGAAGAGGGGAGCAGGAAGGCCATGCGGAAGGATGAAGGGGAGGAGGAGAGGGAGCTGGAGGGGGAGCTGCTGGTCGGAGACCCTGCTGCCCAAACCAGATGAAAGGAGAGCAGATATCCCCTGAAGGAAGCAGAGGCAGGTTTGCCCCAGGGTGGGCCAAGGGAACTGGGGAGACTGGATTGTGAACACCTTCTCCCCATCATGAAAAGCCGCCAGGCTTTCTTTTTGAGCTCCCTCCCTTTCTGAAGGGCTCCCTGCTCTCTCTGTTGGCCCTTCCTGCCTCAGCCTCTTCAGAGGGCCAGATGCACACTGCTGACAACTCAGGGCTCCCCCTGCCAGGGAGGGGGGCACACTCTGCCTCCCACTCACCCAGGCGGCTCTCTTGCCAGTAGCAGGCCCAGCTCTGCACCTCTTTTACAAACTCCAAATGGAACCTGTGTTCTCTGAGGAGAACTCTGCCAAAACATTACACAGGCCTCCCAGCCAGGAGTTGGGCTTTCTGTTAGAGAACATTATGGGACTGCAAACAAAGGGCCAGTGGGCCTTTTCTAGAATTTGAATGCAGGGCCCAGATTCACAAAGTTAACCCTACTCCTTTCCATATTATCTGATCTCACCAGCAAGGGATTTTTTTTTTTTCCAGACAACTTTATCTTATCTGACTGTCTTTGGGGGGACACCATAACCCAGGAGGTATAGCAGAGTTAAATGGTAAGAAGCAGGATATGGTATTAATCACTGAGCACGCTCAGTGTAAAAGGCACCAAATCCTGAATAAATTAAAGTGCTAGTCATGCAGGCCAGGACCAAAGGGAGGGGAAACTGAGGGCAACGACCATGAAGAAAAGACTTGAAATGAGCTTTGGGATCCACATGAGGACGTAGGATGGAAGTGAAGTGCAATCAGATCCTGTCACCAGCCAGCCCTGCACCAGATGGGGAAAGAAATTCAAAAAGTCAAAAAGACACTTGCTTGCCTTTGAGCCTGCCTGAAAGACATGCTAGCTAAGCCCAGGAGGGCCACTCCAGAGTCACTTTTAAGCTACGCTGGACCAGAAAGAAATTCCATGACTTCCTTGGATGTAACCCTTTCTCTGGGGATCCAAACTCACCCTGGAATTCTCCCAGCTTCACGCAGGTCTGGGCACCCTGCCCTCCCACCTTCCCTGCTGGCTTCATGGCCTTTAAAACCTCTGCACATTTCCCCTCACTTTGTTTGCAACAGTGATGGCCATCTGCCTGTCGGGAGCCACAGGGTAATGGCAAACGAGATCACTATCCAGGGAGGTGGCCCTTGGTCTTATGGCTGGGCAAGGCTGTGATGTCCGTGTCACCAGGCAATGCCGGCACAGAGCTGGGACGCCTCTGGCCCCCACTAAAAATCCCACAGAAAAGGACTCCACCCAGCTGTTCGAAATTCTTTTGAGGGAAGAATAAAACCTAGGAGGAGCCCAATGCCCAGAGAACCCTCCAGGGGGTATTCGGAGCTGGATTACCCCATCACTCAGAGGTGTTACTGAACAAATCTCCAGATAGACCCAAAGATAGGCCCTTTGGCCAAAAGAACGTTCAAATTGGGAGTGGGTTGAGAAGGTCATCTCTACCGTGGTAGGCAGAATAATGATCCCCCAAAGACGTCTACATCCTAATTGCCAGAACCTGTGAATATGTCACCTCACATGGCCAAAAGGACTTTGCAGGTGTCATTAAGTTAAGGATCTTGAGATGGGGAAATTATCCTGGATAATTTGGGTAGACCTAAGGTAACATAAGGATCCTTACAAGAGGGAGGCAAGAGGATCAGAGTCGGGAAAGGAGGAAAGCAGAGGTCGAAGTAATGGGACGCCATGAGCCAAGGGATGTGGCAGTTTCTCGAAGATGGATTGGACAGGAAAACAGATTCTTCCCTAGAGGCTGCAGAAGAGAAAGCAGCCCACCTGACTGATTTTCAACCTCTGACCTCCAGAGTTGTAAGCTAATACCTTTATATTGTTTAAAACCATCAATTTGTGGCAATTTCTTACAGCAGGAATAGGAAGCAAGTATACTCATTAAGCGATTTGACTTCCCCATGACCCAAACCGTTTCTAGGTAAGCCTGAGACATGGCATTCCTCTTGGCTTTCTTCACAGAGCATCTATGGCTCATGCTTCCCTCTCCTGCCATTAATTCTGTCATTTCTGGCTGTGAATTTGTTCTCTCCAGCTATCTCAGGGATCCACCGGTACAATTTAACTGTTCCCAGAGGTGTGAAAGCTGGAAGGAGGAAATGATAAATGCGAGTCCAGAGGCTTTGAGAAATGTGCATGATGGCTTTTCCTCACTGAATGAAGAGGATGCTGGGAAAGATCCCCTCCAGCGGATGCGCTTATCAAAAGTTTCTTCCCACCACACTCAGAGCAATGTATTACGTGACTATGCCACGCAGATTGGGGTTAGCCTTCACACAATACTGTCCTGGGGATGTGCAGGGCCCAGAGCCTTTCTTAGAGGTGTGCTGGAAGGACAAGCAGCTTAGGTGTCTCCGCCTACCCCACCCCCAATGGTCACCTGGGCAATCTGGTTAACAAATGTCAGGGGAGACCTTCTGTGGCCTTCTGCGCAGCCTCCTCAAGGGGAAGGTATTTGTCTCTATTCCCCAATGCACAGACACGAGCTCATGTCGAGATTTGCTGAGCCCCAGCTAGAGCAAGCCATTCTCTTCAGCTCCAACTTTGCCACCATAGGCAGCAGCTCTCAGGCCTTAGGGCCCCACAACACACCCAAGAGCCTATTTGTGCCTGCTCTTATCATAGGCCCCAGAGTGGGCCACTGAGGTGAGCACAAGAACACTAGAACCTTGGGTCCCACTCAAACAGCCATGGAGACCGAGCACTGGTGTTTGGGAGGCTCCAATGGAGAGGCTCTGGGCCCACTTCCTGTTTGCTATAGTCAATGGGTCAGGAAGAGGTCACATGATATTGTCCTAAGTGGAGAGAATTCAGGAACTAGAGCACAGGTTGGGATTAGATTATCACAAAAGCATGATTCAACCAGGTCTCCCAACTCCTTACCATATTGATTAATAATAGTTATCAATAGTTAATATAATTTACCAAGCACTTTACAGAGGCCCCCTCATTTAATTCATGCTACTATCCTGTTATCCTCATTTTACTGGGCTTCTGTGAAAGGTCACCAAACAACCACAACCGAAATAACAACTACCAACACAACAGGTTTCCTCCTCCTTATTAGATCCCATTTCTGTTAACAGCAGTACCAACCACCCAGAAGTCCAAATAGAAATGTCTGATAGAAACCACATGGTCTTGTCTTACTCTACCCTTCTCAATTCATCCCTATGTCCTGGAAAATCTACATCTCTGGCTACAGATGCAGATGGAAAGGAGATAGTCCTTCACTCGTTCATGTAAAATGTGAATGAGCCACCACCACAGTCATCACCTCCATGCCCTTTTCTGTGGTGAGGTGCTTCAGGGTTGAAGGACTCTTTTTCTGATCCATAGGTTTTTTTGCTGCACCAAGCTTGAAGATGTTTCTGATCAGATCATCTTCAGTTACAGCACGGCTTGTCTCCTTAGGATGGACATTTCTCCCACCTGTATAATGCTTTCCTGAAGCTTGGGGAAAAAAAATGCTTCCCAGAGGGACAACACATATATTCCTCTGGAAGCCTCCCCTTGTATTCCAGGATGAACTTGATCATACCTTTCACTGTGCTCCCATGCTACTTCAAGCATGCCTCTTTTCATAGTTAACCCTAAGTAAGATCATTTATTTCATTTTATTATTTTTCTGTTTTTTTCAACAAGATTATAGGATCTCAGAAGTTAGGACGGGGTTTAACTTATTTTTTAATCCCCAGCCTAGCCAGTGCCTGGCACATTATAGACACTTACTAATGTTTGTTGGATAAATAATCTGTGACTATAAGAAGCCTGCCTGTCCTCTGTGCACAGGCTGTTCTTAAGAGATGAAGAGGTTTATAAGGATGTAGGAGGCAGAGACTTCCACAGCTAAGCCCCTGAACTCTATGAAATCTGCTTCTGGAAAGAACTAAAGCCTAGTCAGAAATTGCTCCCTGAATTTATGTGATTTCCTCTAATACCAAACTTATTCCCTGGCAACAGACTTTAATGCCTCCCTAAATCAGTACAGTGAACTTCTGTTTGTTGGGTTTTTAACCAGGATCAGCACTGTGGTGTTACTAGAGCAGTGCCATGATCAAATCTAAGCCTACTGGACTCGATTCAGAATCAAGCTGGGGGACTGGATTAAATATGGTAACTGTCAACATTATGAGTCACTGTCCCCTTCACTTTTCATTTAGTCCTTACAGCAGACTTCTGTTGCACACGGTAGACTGAACATATGCATCTATTTCTACTCTCTTAAAACCCCACTAAAAGGGGAGCAGCTGGGTGGCTCAGTCAGATGAGCATCCTGACTCTTGATTTCGGCTCAGGTCATGATCTCAGGGTCATGGGATTGAGCCCTGCATCGGGGTCTGCACTGGGCATGAAGCCTGCTTAAGATTCTCTCTTTTTCCCTCTCCCTCTGCCCTTCCCCACTCACACTCTGTCAAAAACAAAACAAGGTAAAAACAAAAACACAACCCATTAAAATGAAAGTAAAGGAATAAAAAAGTAAAATGTTAAAGACAAAGAAAATGGGATGGGAGGTAACACCAGACAAAAGATATCCACATTATCTTTGGAAGGTGAAAAACAGATGCATGAGTAGTAATTGACAGAGCAGAGTGGAGAAAGTCAAACATAAATGCCCAAAGCTAATTTGCATGACTGAATCTAAGAGTGGGGATCTGAGGCACCATTACCTTACAAAGTATGGAGGTGAACACAGAATAGGTAAAAATTGGTAAAAAGGGCCATTAGACCCCCACACTCTCTGACCTCCTCCATGGAATGTGTTTGTTGCCCTTCTCTGATCCTGGCAGGAAATGGGAATATTTTCCTCTGGAGCAAATAACCCTAAGAGGTTCTAGACTCCGAGAAACAAGCCAAAGTGAAGGGCAGAGGGGAAGTGCTTTCTGGAACACAAGGGGATTAAATCGAAGTCTGCATGCTAAACAGTGAGATCCACAGCTTCCTTTCCCATGAGGCTTCCAAAACACTAGCAGGCTAGTTGATGTTCTTCAAGCAGAAGATCGAGGACTCCTCTTTGGGGAAACTGAGTGGCTCAAGAGAAAACATGGATGGATATTGGTGGAGCCACCCTTACATGTCCATAAACCCACTAGTCAACAAGCTCCATCTCTGATTCCGGAAGGCCCAGTTTGTGAATGAACAGTCAAGGATCACCAGTCACTTGAAGAAAACATCCAACATAAAGGAGGAAAATGAAAATTAACAATGGGGGTTGGGAGAGGAAACTCAGAGAAACAGAGGAAATGCAGAAAATAGAAAAAAAAATTCAAAGATATTATAATATCCTCAGAGAGATAAGATTTTGCATCCATGAAATAAGAAGAAAATGCTATAACAGACCCAACCATTAGTTCATTTGGTAGATTTTTCCTTGCCTAACTGTGCACAGCACTAGTCTAGGTTCTAGAAACAGCAGTAGCACTAATATAGAACACATTTAAACAACTCTGCCTTCAGGGAGCTTTCATTCTAGTGGAGAGAGATAGATAACAAACAAAAATAGGTAAACTATAGCATGCCAGCTGATGGTAAATTCTATGGAGAGAAAAAAATACAGCAGGGAAGGGAGTTAGGCAGAGCTAGCAGGGAGATTACATGAATTTAAACACAATGACCACAGAAGACCTCACTAAGAAAGTAACATTTGAACACAGAAATGAAGGAGTTGAGATAGCAAATACGAGAACACAAAGAGACTCTTGCCAACTGAAAACACTAAAACCAAAAATTAAAATTCTAAGAAAAGTTGGAAGATTAGGTTGAAGAAATCACATAAAGTAAACCATGAAGACAAAGAAAAATAAGAGAGAAAAAGAAGGTAGAAGATCAATCCAGGAGATCCAATCTGACTAAAAGGTTTTCCTGAGACCCATACACATACGGTCAATTGATTTGCAATAAAAGATCAATGGGGAAAGAAGTCTTTTCAACAATTGGTGCTGAAACAACTAGATAAATGTATGGGGAAAACCCCACCAGAACTTCAACTCCTATCCACAACATTCACAAATATTAGTTTTAGATAAGCATAGCACATTTATCTAAATACAAAAGCTAAAACCACAAAGCTTCTAGAAGAAATATTAGATAATGAATTTGTGACCTTGGAATATAGGCAAAGCTTTCTAAGGACAGAAAAAGTATTAACTGGGGCGCCTGGGTGGCTCAGTCGTTAAGTGTCTGCCTTTGGCTCAGGTCATGATCCCAGGGTCCTGGGACTGAGCCCCACATCGGGCTCCCTGCTCTGCAGGAAGCCTGCTTCTCCCTCTCCCACTCCCCCTGCTTGTGTCCCTTTTCTCGCTGTGTCTCTCTCTGTCAAATAAATAAATAAAATCTAAAAAAAAAAAGTATTAACTATAAAAGAAAAAGTGATAAATTAACTTCCAACAAAATTTAAAAGTTGTGCTTATCAAAAGATACTTTATTTTTTTTTTAAGATTTTATTTCTCTGAGAGAGAGAGAGCACCAGAGGAGGGTGGGGGTGGGGAGAGGGGCAGAGGGAGAAGAAGACTCCCTGCTGAGTAGGAGCCCAATGTGGGGCTAGATCCCAGGACTCTGGGATTATGACCTGAGAAAACTCAGAGGTTCAACCCACTGAGCCACCCAGGCCCCCAAAAGATACTTTAAAGAAAATAAACAGGCAAGCAACCAACTGGAGAAAACATTTGCAACATATGTAACTGAGGACTTATATCTAGAATATGTAAACAACTCCTACCACTCAATAATAAGAAGACAAACAACCCAGTTAAAGGAAAATGTATGAAAACTTGAACGCACACTTCACAAAAGAAGATAGATGAGGGACCGAGATCCACATGAAGAAGTAGTCAACATCATTAGGAATCCAAGAAATGCAAAATAAAACTATAAGGAAATACCACTTCACACCTGTTTTTTGAAAAAAACAATGTATTTTTAAACCTTTTTGTTTTGAAAATAATGCTAGATTCACAGGAAGTTGCAAAGACAGTAGAAAGGGGTCCCATGTCTTCTTTCACCCAGTTTCTCTCATTGGTTATATTTTCCACCACTTTATACCAGTTTGAAGACCTACAGTTAAAAAAACTGGCAAAGCCAAATGTTGGTGGGGATGTGGAAGAACTGGAACTGGTGGGCTTGTAAAATGGCAGCCATTTTGAGAAACTATGAGGTAGTTCTCTACAAAGTTAAACAGTTACCATACGACTCTGCAATTTTACTCCTAAATACTTACCAAAGAGAAATGAAAGCATTATGTCCACAAAAATACTTCTACAAGAAGGCTTATAGCAGCTGTGTTCACAATAGCCCCAAACCAGAAACAGCCCAAATGTTCGTCAACAGATGGGATAAACAAATTTTGGTAGACTCTTAGAATCGAATACTACTCTGCAGTCCAAAAAGGATAAACTTTGTTAGTCTCTAGAGCACAAATAAATCTCAGTAACATTATGTTGAGCAAAGAAAGCCAAACGCAAAGCAACATACACAGTGTAATTCCATTTATGTGAAGTTCAAGAATGCAAAACTAATCGACGATGACAAAAATCAGAAAAATTAGCTGTCTGGGAGGGGTAAGGGCTGCATGGATGGGGGCATGAGGACACTTTCTTGGTTGGGGTTAATGGTCTATATCTTCACTGGGGAGTTGGTTACACGGGCATATTTATTCATCGAAATTTACTGAATTGTACATTTAAGATGGGAGCTTGCCGCTCTGTATAGATTTTACCTCAGTTTTCAAAACTGAAAAGAATGGGGAAGAAAGCATTTCCACAATGACAGAGAAAATGAGATAATGGTGGGAAGGAAATAAGGAAAAAATACTAATTATAATTTTTTTTACTTTAAAATCCTCACATCCCTATTTGACATGTTATTTAGTGTTATTATTATAACATAGCTTTTTATAAATAAAACCCTGAGACATAAAATGGTTAAGTAATTTGTTAAAAACTAGGTCCTGAATTTAGGTGTCCTTACTAATAATAATCTTAACCACCTCCTCTCTGCAGCAAAAAAGACCATATATTTGAATAGCATCTATAATGGAGAATCACTATCAGTTTGTGGGCTATTTTAATTATTCTTTCAAGAGTAATGGACCAAGGATTCAGCTGAAGCTTCTTTTTGTTGGCAACAATCATTTCCTGCTCCATTTTTAAATTCTTAATCACTTAGATACCTTGAGCCATCAATACTCTCGATCCATTTGCACTATTACTGCCATTTTCCAGAGGTCTAAATGCCTCATAGATGATGCTAGAAGATGTTGCAGACCAGGCTTCTTTATGGAGAGAGGCTGAGCTGCCCTCAGAGGTTTAATGCCCAAGTACCGGGCTGCTCGAATGCCCACACCCTTCTAGGGAGGTTTCTTTATTTGCTAGTGCAGTCTAAGGAATAAACTAGTAATTCTCTTATTATTGGTTGCAAATAGGTCCCCTCCCTGAAGAAAGTATATTCCATGAGCTATAAGAACGGCAGTGTTACAGGATACAGCTAGACGAGTGGGAACAGGACTGAAAGATCACAGCCTTGGTACAAGTATCATAAACGGAATAAGGGCGCATCAGAAAGCTGAAAGATTCGATGCTGTTTGAGCTAGAAGGGACCTCAGAGCTCGTTTATTGCAAACTTGAACTTCACATGTGAAACTTGGAAGTTCATTGTGTGTGTGTTTGTATGGGGTATGGGGAGAAGGGAGAGAAGTGACAATGTGGCCATACCATTGGGACTGCTACTAAGATCTTAGGTTCGTGCCCTGATTTTCACCTATGAGAGGCCCAATCTCCATCAGGCTCTTAACCACACCTCAGGTTCTCTTCTGTAAAATGGAAATCAGAGAATCTGTCCTGATCGTTCACACGGTCTTACGAGAATTAAACGAAACAGGGTTTGAAAGGCCGTTTTGTCAATGCCGTCTTAGTGTTTGTTATTACTGTTGCCCAGGTTGGTAAATGGAAAAGCTAAATGTAGAACCCGGGTCTCCTGAGTGCACTCCATCCATCTGAAAAATTGCCTCTATACAGCTGCCCTCATGGGGCACTCTTACTCACTGGTGACTTAGGAAGCAGCACATGGCTTCCGGGGGCTGTGGAGGAGGGCAGCTGACCATGACAGTTCTATGAACAATGTGGCCTTGGGTTATGGTAAGAAGCAACTAGAAACTGCCCCTCATGGGGGAATTTGGCCAGGCAACCTATTTTGGAGATGGCCTATCAGTCTCAGGCTAACAACTGGGGTGAAGTGGGGCAGGGCGGGCAGGGCTGGGAAGAGAGATGGAAATGTCTCAGGGCATCAGAGCCAAGCGCCTCTATTTCACTGTTGGCTGAGGGCACAGGGTCCTGCCAGGAGCCCCTCTCCCCCACCCCAGTCCCTCCACAAGGGCTCCCCTGGGTACACATGTCCTATTAGGGTAGACACAGCAGCTCCAGTCCCTGAGATCACAGTTTTAAGTCCTCAGGGATTGATGCCCAGAGTAAGTGTTTGGACAACACTGCTTTAGTCCCTTTCAGCATTTTGGGACAGAGTCAGGGTGGGAGGAAGCGCAACTCAGAGGAATCCTGAGTTCGAGTCCTGAGGACATCATTCACAAGCTGAATGAAGCTGCCTGGGAAGAGATCCATCTTCTCTGAGCTCCAATTTCCTCCTGCTTAAAGTTGAGTTACTAACAATACTTCTTCATAACGTATTGTGAGAAAGGTAATAATGATGACTAATATTAACTAAACACTGCCTGTGTGCTGGGCACTGTTCTAAGCACTTGGCGTGGATCATCTCAGTTGTCACACAATGCATTTTTGGTAACTGTCCTGGCAACCAGAGAGGTACGCTGTGGACCAGGAAAGTGACATTGCTTTTGAGACAGCACCTTTATCTCTGCCTTCTGGGTGGCCCGGTGAGGCTCTGACAGGGCCATGTGTGCTGGGATAGGGGGGAAGAGAGGCGGGTTGGAAACATTCATTAATGCCTGGCACACACAGGGAGGTGGGGCCAGTACTGTTGTTAAGGATCAGCACCCTGAAAACCCAAACACGTGAAAGAGGAATGGTCCCCTTGACCATCAAAAGAGCCAGTTAGGCTGATTAGAATGGTTGCAATGAGCACAGAGCCTGGTCCCATCACCCTCCTTAAGGTCCACTGCCAACCAGCCTTGCAAGGGACCTTGGGCCAGAAGATCAGACTCCCTGGCTTCTCCCTTCCCGGATGCTGCCTCCCTGCAGGGGGCCAAAATGCTGAAGAGCAAACCCAGCCTCTCACCCTGGCTCCCCCAGAAGGCACATCCTCAAACACACATAGCTGGCTGGTACCGATGGGTCATTTGGATCCTGACACTGTCCTCTGCTTAGCTGCTTCTCGTGGACAGCCAGACTGGGAACTTTTTCCAAATACCTCCTTGACTTAGGTGTGACGATACCTGCCTGGATGCTGGGAGGTGTTTGCCCTTCCCGGCCTGCCAACCTGGGCTGAAGAAGCACAACCCAAGGATGATCTGCCATGTGGTTGGTTTAATTACAGCATCCAGCATGTGGCCTAATGGCAGAGCAGCCAAATAATTGTCACCCAGAAGCCCTACCTAACCACCTGGATTTTTACTGAGGGCAGGTCATGGTTATTGGGATAATATCCTTCACCTGGGGAAGGCTGTCGTTCACAAAGGCCCCACATGTGTTATTTCATTAGATGCTGATGACAAACTGTGGGCGAAGGCAATACTTGTCCTCATTTTACTGCATGAGAAAATGGGTTCTGTCAGGCTAAGTGACTTCCCCAAGGTCATGCAGTTAATGGACAGCTGAGCTAGAACTCGATCCCAGCTCTGTTAACTCCGAACCCTCAGCCCTTTCCCCTCTGGTACACCGGACTGCTCAAGTTGGTAGGACTGAATGCTGTGAGTCAGAAGAAGGCATTTCACTGTGGCTCACTTCAAGATTCCAGGAATTCAGGGTCTCTATTATGTACCTACCACTTAGTTGCCCCGGTTCTGAAATGGCAAACATAATATTTTCAAATGGGATAAGTGAAGTGCTTTGGGACAAATCACCATACGTGGTAGGCATCCGATAAACATTGACTGTTGTTAAATATGACAAACTGTTCCCTTCAATTCAGATTACTTTCCAGACTCATGCATTTAAGATTGATTTCCATTAAGAGTACTCAGAGGAAAAAAGTCATCTCAGAAGCCCACTGGAAAATATATCAATATACTTACATTCCCTCAATTTTGTTAAAGTGCTTTTTGTCTGGACACACAATTACCAAATTAATTGATGGAAACCAAGCTCCAATTCTTTTGAATGGTTTGCCCCAAAGACATTACATGGGGTAGAATCCCATCTCTGAATTTTGGTGGAGGGAGCTTCTTACAGACCAGTTGCATCTCCAGGATTGTTTTCTCTTCCTTCCTCTCCTCTCTGCTGCCCCATTCTGTTGCCTAGGGCCCCTGCCTGCCACCCCTGCTGTGCCCAAACCTGCAAAGCAGTGTCTCTGGTTGAGAAACCATCCACACTGCCAGAAAATCTCACCTTTGTGGCTCCATCCTTCTTAGGCTTGCACTTACAGCCCCTGAAGACAGCTTCAGATAATCCTTTATGAAAAAGGCTGGAGGAAGATCGAAACCACCCTGACACATAGTGCACATCCTTATTGGTGCGTTAACGCTCTGAAGGGCACATCTTTAAGATATTTCTTTCTTTTTTTTTTAAGATTCATTTATTTATTTGAGAGAGAGAGAGAGAGAGTTCACAAGTAGGGGAGGGGCAGAGGGAGAGAATCTTTAAGCAGACTCCCTACTGAGCGCACAGCCCAAAGCGGGGCTCGATCCCATGACCCTGAGATCATGACCTGAGCTGAAATCAAGAGTCAGATGCTCAACCTACTACGCCCCCCCGCCCGACCAGGCGCCCTTCACTTGTTTTCTTGTTTATTCTAGGTCTATTCCACTAGAAGGCAGTCTCTGTGATATCAGGGATTTTGTATTTTTCATCGTGGTATTCCAATCACCAAGAACTTAGTAAATGCTCAATAAAATTTACCAAAATGAATGGAATTATGCTTTGAGATAAAGCATTAGTTCTATTGTATCTCCCTCCTGGGTTTTTGCAAAAGTCTCCTTATATGTCTATTGGTCCCTTCTAATCTACCCTACAAACTTCAGAAAGTGATTTATTTTTCCTAATTCCTAAGTCTGATCTTGTCACTCTCCCATTTTAAATATTCCAGTGGCTCCTCCGAATTTATAGTGCAAAAGCTGAGCTCTTTGGCATTGAAAAAAAGGTACTTCATGATGGGGCCTCACCTACCTGTCCAGCCTCTTACCCTGCTAGCTTCTAACCCCAGTCTCAGCCAACACCCCTACTTTCTGTTAACTTGAGCAGTACTGAGCTATTTGTAGTTCTTCAAACAAGTCATGATATAATCTCTCTCAGAGTCTTTGCCCATGATGTTTTCTCTGTGTCCAAAATGTCCTCTTGTTGCTTACCTAGAAAACTTCTACTCATCCTTCAAGCCTCAGATGAAATGCTACTCTGCAAAGCTTTCCCAAATCTTCAGGCAGGCAAACATCATCATTATCAGCAACAGCACTGTCTTCATCATTGGCGTTAGTTGCCATTTCTTGATCAATTATTATGTGTCAGCACTGTGCGAAGTTCATTTCATCCTCACACAAACAATAAGGTCAGCATAATTATCTGTATCGTAGGTGAGGAAATCGAGATTTATGGGGGTTCAGTAATTTGCCCCAGGTGATGCAGTAAGAATTGAACTAGTGATGTGGAAACAAAGGCAAAAGAAAAATTAAATATCCTTACTACCTAGAGCCCACTGACAAGTCCTTGAAACAGGCAGAGTGACATTCCTCTAGGGACTCAGCTGCCTCCATGTCGATACTTTGCTAAGGGCAAAAGGCAATCTAAGCCCGACCCCCAGGATCCTGTAAGTCTACTTTAACATATATAAATTCCTTTGGAAACTTCTTTTATCTCTAAACCCCCCAAGATACATGTTGGGAATCATCCCCCAAGCATATGGCCCACAGATATATATCTGAAGGGTCTCATGACTCAGGTTTTATTAGCCAGTAATAAATGATCTTTTCCTAACAGTAGCTAGCCCCCTCAAGGTCCTGGAAACCTTGCTTCCAAAATTCCTTAGCGACTTATGCTATCCCTAACCCCCTCCCAACTTGAAAGTATATAATGGGCCACTCCTCATGATGCCCTTGCAGCTCTTTCTGCCCGCGGGTCCTATTCCTGTGCTTTACTAAAACCACCTTCTTCACCAAGGGCACCTCAAGGATTCTTTCTTGGCCATTGGCCAACCCTAACATCTTTCCATCACTAGGAACTCAAATCTAAGGCTGACCAACTCCAAAGAGACTGCTTTTCAGGATGCCTGGGTGACTCAATACGTTAAGCATCTGCCTTTGGCTCAGGTCATGATCCCAGGGTCCTGGAATCGAGTCCCACATCGGGCTCCTTGCTCAGCGGGGAGTCTGCTTCTCCCTCTGCTTGCCACTCCCCCTGCTTGTGCACTCTCTCTCTCTCTCTCTCTCTCTCTCTCTCGGACAAATAAATAAATAAAATCTTAGAGAAAAACAAAACAAAACAAAACAAAACAAGAAACTGCTTTTCAACCACCATGCTGGGTTTCTTTTCCATTGTTCATGCTGGTTTTCATATGTACCCCCATGATAACATACATCTTATTTCTGTATCATTGAGCATGTCTGTCTCCTCACAACACTGTCAGAAATTTGATAGCATAAATTTGCCTTTCATCTTCATATCCTCAGCTCCGTGCTTAGAGGTGGCACTTAAGTAGGTGCTTTATGAATAATAAGTTAGTGCATTAACGTAAGCTTTCTCGGCTGAAGAACTGTTGACATGTTGGACCAGATAATTCTTCATGGTGGGGGCTGGCCTGTGCATTGTAAGATATGCTAAAAAGAAACCAAAAGGGAGTCATCTTTGCTAAACTTCACTAAGACTTAATCCCTAACTCAACTGCACTTCCAGCCTATCTCAGGAGTGGAATCTTAAACCAATCAGTCTAGAATTTCCTGACCAGCACTAGTGAGGTCATCTGCATGATAAGACCCCCTGCTCCTCCCCTTGACCTTCCATGTTACAATCCTTTCTTTTCTTTTGCTAATAACCTCCTTGTCCTGCCCCCGTTTCTGCCTATAATATCCTTCCATTTTGTACAACTGTCCATTAGATGGGATGTTGCCCAATTCATGAATTGTTGAATAAAGCGAATTGGATCTTTAAATTAGTCAGTTGAATTTTGCCTTTTAACAGATGTTTAGCAGCATCTCTGGGCTCTACCCACAAGGAAAAAAGTCCAAGTTTCCCTGGGTGAACAAACTGCCCTGGATTAAGGACCATTGTGTTACGGTAGGTAGAAAATGAATTAGCTGAGAACCTAATCCTCATTAACTCAACCTACTCAGCAGCCCAAATTGTGAGCAATTCATGGTCTCATTGAGAGCCAACATCTGTGACCCTGACATCAAAATAGATCTCAGAGGTATTATACCTGGGTGGCTCAGTCAGTTAAGCATCTGACTCGTGATTTGAGCTCAGGTCATGATCTCATGGGTCCTGAGATCAAACCCGCTTCCCTGCCTGGGCTCCACGCTCAGCGAGTAGCCTGCTTGAGATTCTCTCCCTCTGCCCCTCCCCTCACTTGCTTAAATAAAAAAACAGATCTCAGAAGTAAGATGTGATTCTCTCTTGACCTCCATACAAACCTAATGGAAATGAAATAGATTTTCCATACAATATGACCACTACCTGCCATTAGTAAAACTAAACCAACGGCACTTTCATCTGCCCCCCCACCCTCCTAACCCCCCCCCCGCCCCCGTCACTGAAGAACTCCAGCACAGCAGAAGATGGACTTCCTTTAGTCCACTCAGATGCTACCTCCTCCATGAAGCTTTCCTTGATCTTCCTGGTTGGAACTGACCTTTCCTTCTTACAAACTACTATAGCATATCCTTTGTAGCTTCTCCTATGGCATTTTATTACTTTCTCCTGTGAGTGTTCTGTCCTTGCTGTAGAGCACAAACTCCTGGTTCATAATCTATAAAATGAAATAATACCTCTCTCATGGGACTGTTGAGAGGACTAAATTAAATAAATTATTATATGGAAAATTTCCTAATCTGTAGGAAAATACATTCTGAAAATGCTGTTATTAATTATAGCTTTGTGTCTTTGAGGCACTTAGCATGGTGCTAGGACATCGGAATTTTCAAAAATATTTTTGACCATATGAATGACTGCAACAGCACCGTTCTTTGAAGATCAATACAACTGTGCAGCATCTAGCAGGGGTTCCCATTCCATCACAGATCTTTGAATGGAAACTATTTGTTCTTCAGTGCTGCTATTCTCCACCAGTTAGGTGGGCCCCAAACCATCCTGTTCCTTTAGATCAGTTGACTTCAACATTTTTATTTTTATGCCAGCACTCAGAGATGCCACCACTCTCAGAAACGCAGCTATAGGTTCAACAGCAACTCAGGGTGGGAGGAATGAATGAGAACACGTACATTGAAAATCGTTCCCAAGAGAATTCCTGCTATAGCTCCCCTCCCCACCCGCTGCCCCGTTTTGAAAAGAGGCACTCACCTGTCTCTCTTTAAAAGATAGGACCTGACTATAAAATGCCCTCCTTATTTTCCCAACATGGGTGATACATTCTCTCCTTTTCCATCGAGCCTGACGGTTAGTAAAAACGGTGACAACCCAGCAAAGACATATTTTAGAGGTTTTTCAGTCCCTTGAAATAATAAGCAACATGGTTGGTTTGGTCTTTGTGTGTGTGTGTGTGTGTGTGTGTGTGTGTGTGTGTGTGTGCACGTGCATGCACGAGTATGTAAGTGCATGCATAGGCAGCAGGGAGAGTGGAAATAATTTATTCTGGCAAAGCTGAGTGAGTGAGTGCTGTTAAATCATTTCTATCCCTCTCACTATAAATGTCCATCCAGGTAGCTCCCCTGCGGACAAGGGGCAGCATTAAGTGCAAAAAAATATTAGTTACGAAGACCATTTATGTTCTTTGCTGTTAAGACCTGTGTACTGATGTGAATGTCCCGGAAACAAAATAAAAGAGGGAGATGAAGGGAGAATGAGAGAGCAAATGTCTGTGTTTTGCCTAATGCACCAGACCAGCCTTGCAGCCCGGACCATGTTTGGAGATTTGCTGGAACAAAGGCTCTTTCATGGTACATGCACGATAATGGGCATCTCAGCAGGGTCTTTTTGCTTTAACAAAACAAAACCCAAAACTGTTCTTCTTCACTTGTTCCTGCCACACATTCCAGGCACAAGGAAGCTACTATGCTTTCTGAGGCCATAGGTTTTGATGAGATCTTGATGCCAGACCTATTAAATTCCCTATCTTGAGTCCTGATCCTTTCGTTGGCCAACGAGCACAACTTTTCCTCGAAAAGACAGCCTCCGCAGAAGACCAGGAAGTGAATCCTTGGAAGTCATTACAGTTTCGCCTCCTGTCTGCTTAGGAGAGCTGATGACGCAGGTTAGGTCCTTGCCAGGAGAAAGGAATGCCAGTATGAACACAGGGGAGGACTCACGCTGCCCTGGGGACATCTGTTGCAAAGACCAAGGCAAGCAGTGAGAGCGTCACCCATGAAACCCCCGCCAGGTGGACTCTGACCCATGGGCCCCGGCCCAGCTGCTTCCTGATCTGCACTGACCTGGGCTCTGGTTTCTGGTATTCAGAAATAGCTCAAGTGAAACCTGGCATGTGGAGTATGCTTCCCCCAAAGGACAGAGCTCTGCCGGTTTGTAATCCAGAATCATCAACTTAGAACACCATTCTGCACGGTAGACTTGAAAGCAGGCTTGGAAATGTTCACTGCCCAGTTTAGGTGCCTCTGCTCTTTCAGGCAGCCCGGGGGGAGCCTGGGAGCCACTGTCCACACTCAGGGCCAACAGCTCAAACTCTCTGCCTGCTCACAAAAGGACCAGTCATCCTTAAATGGTCATAGACTGAGAAGAAGGGGCAGGATGGCTCCGAAGCTGAAGACAAGGGAAGAGAAAGAAATGAAAACACTTTAAAAGCATTCTCTTTCCAGCCCCCGCTGAGAATTTTACATGCCTTCTCCTCTGACATTTTTGAAGTCAGCATTTTATTGTCTGTTTAACTTACCCAGCAAGCCTCTGGGGCAGGCGAGAACTGTGTCGTTGCATGTTTGTGTCTAGTGCTGAGTGTGCTGTTGGCACTCAGAGGAGCAGAAAATAATATACCTAAAATCCACTGCAGCCGTGGGTGGCCTGGGCCCAGAATGTAAAAGCCGGGGGAGAAACTTCCTATCTGGGTGGTGGGAAGAGGACATGAGATTTCCAAAGTTGCAAACGTAAATTCAGCCAATACCGATTTCCTGCTGGAAAACGTATCTTGGCCCTGCAGACTGGGAGCCTGGGGTGGGTGAGGTGAGATGGGGAGAACCTAGAGGCTTACACTTCCAGGGAGGAAGACACAGAAGCCATCCCAATGCTGAACTTGCGAGAGATGCGGTCTCAGTCCAAAATAGGAGGCCCCCGGGGCACCTGGGTGTCTCAGTCAGTTAAGCGTCTGATTCTTGATTTCAGCTCAGGTCTGTGATCTCAGGGTCCTGGGATTGAGCCCCAAGTGGGGCTCTGCGCTCAGTGTGGAGTCTGCTTGGGACTCTTTCTCTCCCTCTTCCCTCAGCTCCCCCGCCCCGTGCTCTCCCTCTCTTTCCCTCAAATAAATAAATAAATAAATCTTTAGGGGGGGAAAAAAAATAGGAGGTCCCCTTGCTGGAATTGGCAGAGTGTAGCTGGAGGCTCCTAAGCTCAGCAATTTTCCACATTTGCTTTGTGACCCTGCCCCACCAGGCCACAATCATACACTTTCATGCCTTCATTTGCTGTACATTTATCAAATCCCTGCTCTGCACCAGGCACTGTGCAAACACCGAACACATAAAAGTATATGGGATACACACAGTCCCACATGGAGCTCCCATTCCAAGGGGCATAACTACAGAGGATGGTAAGTGCTATCAATAAATACATTGAATAACATGATTGTCAGGGTCCTCCTTCTTTCCCCTCCTTCACCCACCAAGCAAGAGCCATGACCTAGAGTGTCCAGGAGGACAAAGGAGTCCCCTTTTCTCCTCACCAACTGAGATCAGGGAACTGTCCTCGTCAGCCTTGGTCAGTTTTGGAGGGAAAATTGAGATAAACCCATTCAAAGATATCCTGCAGTTTGAAGGTCTTGATGATAAGGGAAGAGGGAATAAAGGGGAGAAGGGAGACAGAAGGAAATAATGGGACCCTCCTTTTATTACCACCATTTTATAGCTCAAAGTTCGTAAGTTATCCTTAGTAAAGAATATACATGTCTGACTTCCCAAGGCCAACGCTAATTTGTTCAGATTCACGTTTGTTACTGGGCTTGATTGCAATTCAGCTCCTGGAGTGAACGATTGTACATCTGGACAAGACTCTTGGAAACGGAGAAGGAATTCTTTATGGATGCATTAAAGGGAGCTGCGACAAGAGTAGGAGAAACAATTATTTCCATTTACTGCATGTCTACCACATGCCACACATTACATGTAATTTCATTTAATCTTCCACAAGCAGTCCTTCTGGGTGGGTATTATTTTCTCTTTTTTACAGCTGAGTGAACTAAGGCTCAGATAAATTAAGTACCATATATAAGATCACAAAGCTATTAAGTGGTACAGCTGGGATTTGAACAATAAGCTAGTTTACTGAGTTCGAGATAAATTTGGAGGGAAAATTCCCCAGTTCCAGAATTGGGTCAGCAAAAAATAGCAATGAATCTCACTGTGGACTCTTGTTTTGAGGGTTGGGGTGGGAATAGGGGTCCTTGGGAGCCATGTCCCCTCACTGTTAGGCAGCCAACCAATCACCATTCAAAATTTCCGTTTTCCCCTTTAGAAGAGTGCCCCATACTCTAAATCAGTGCTCCTGCACCTGGGGCCCATTTGGGGGGGAGGGGAGGGTTTTATTCTTTGCTCAGCCACTTATGTCATTATCTGTTACTGATTTCATGTAAAATGATTTGCATTATAAAAGGAACCTTCTGGAGACAATGCTATAACTAAATAAGGGTCCGAAACTATGGTGGGATTTTTCAGATACTCGGACAAGCCTCATGGGGCCCTAGTAGCAGGCTATTCCCTTCATGAGCCCCAGGGTTCAGCTTTCTCCATCAAAATAGCAAACATCTAGAGTCCTGGATAGATAGGAGTCGTTCTAAGTGATAGAATGAGCTCCAAGGATGCTGAGGACACAAACTGCCAAGTCTGTGAAGGTCTGGACCCTCCTTCTCTGTGGAACTTTTGAAACAGGCCAGCTACCCATTCCTGATGTCATTTACTCTTCTCTTATATCCCTTGAGGCACCTTGAGAAAAAAAACCTCATCCATAAACCTCATCCAGGTGCTAGACACACAGAACATTGGCAATATCTTCTCATTGGTTCACCCTTTTCAGCCTAGGGTCTTTGTTGAAAAAACTAAGCCCTCAGAGGGTGGTAAGTTCTGCAATGTTGGCAGTATTCAAGTCAAGGTGGGCCAGGGATATGGCATTGGGAATTTGTGTTTTAAAGATTTATTTATTTATTATTTGAGAGAGAGAGTGGGGGGAGGGAGGAGCAGAGGGAGAGAGAGAGAGAATCTCAAGCAGACTCCCCTCTGAGCCAAGAACCCAATGTGGGGCTCTATCTTACAACCCTGAGATCATGACCTGAGCCGAAATCACGAGTCGATGCTTAACTGACTCACCCAGGCACCCCAGGGGAGTTTGTGTTTTAAAGTGTTGGATTGGAAGAACTGTTGGTCCTTCTACAGTCCTGGAGGAGGCTCTAGTGGGCTCCCTGTAAAAATATAGAAATCGGGTACCCTTGGAAAGGGACACTATTAACAGTCAACCCATCCAAAGAGAAAATCAATAAATCAGGAGACAAGGTGATCAGGGTGTGATTCGAGTGGACATAATTGAAAATGGTTTTAGCATTGAGATAGCTGAAACCCAGTGAAATATAATATGTTATTGACAGGGTTATGCCAAAAAGAGCAGAACTGATCAGTATTTACTTTCCCAAGGCTGTCCTAGGAAGAGAACGGCAAGCTCAGGGGCATGTGAACATTCTGCTATAACCCAAAAGTGTGTGTTGTTGGGCAGGGATACTTCAGCAGGGGTTCCTGTCCCAAATGAAAGATCATTCAAGGTCATCCACTTCACTTTGCTCTAAAGTTTTAATCGCTAAGTAAGCTCCTGATTATCAGTTCTATCTCCCAAATACTCTGACACTGGATAAGAGACCTGAGAAATCTGGTCTCTGAAATGGGATATCCTCCATTATAAAATTTATATAGAGACATTTCAGTTTATATGTCAATTTATGGCAAACCTGGTTATTATGAGTCAGTCTATGAAACCCGGACCTATAAAACAAATGGCTGGTCTCAGGAACACAGTGACCACACCAAGGTCCTGCACTATGAGAGACCTCACCTGAATGAAGTCTTAAAGTCTCAATTAGTTCCATGCTCACCCCTTTCTGACTGAAGCCCTCTCCAGCTCTGATAGTCTGTGATTCAAGACTTGTCTGACTCATCCTGAGAAGAGCCTGAGGGTGCCTGTATGGCCTGGGCATGCAATCTGACCAGATGAGGAGGCCTGGCCATCTTTTTCTGAACACAACCTCCTAAAGAGACAGAAGAGCCAGAGCAAATGTTCTCAGAGATCCTTAGGAAACAGCAGGATCTTTTCCATTCATCCTTCCCTTCTTGATATTTCTCAAAATCAGAAAAGTTGGAAAATGTTGTAATGCCCTGAGAAAGACTTTTAAGCTAGTTAAAAATCTCATACGATTGGAGTCCTAAAGTCTATCATTCCCTGGGGATGGTGCAGTGGACAAGGGGGAAGGCATATTATGAGACGGAGCTTCTCTCCTAAGACTGCATCACCATGTGGAAAACCATCTGAAATTCTATCAAATGCCTGTGAACCAAGTCATCACAGATATTTCCAATCTGAGGCATGAAAGTGGAGAAATACAACAGGTTTTCAAAGTAGCAGTTGACTCACCCCCATATTGCTAGGTTGCTGGTCTCAAAAAAAGAGATGGTATTACCATTGCCATGGGAACCTCTACTTTGACTCACTGGTATTCAAACCTCCAGCTGGAAGCATCCTGTTCCTGTCCCTAATTGCAGCTCATGACCTACTTCTGCTTGCTTGAGTAAGAGGCTCTGCTGAGATACCTGGGAGCCAGGAAGCTCCAAACCTCCACTCTGGAATTGGCTTCCTTCCCTCTCTGGCAGACAGCAAGGCATTTTGCTCCATGGTTCAGTGTTGCCCCAAGGAAATAAGGATGACAATATTAAGCTTTCTCCGATGAGTGTTTTAAGAGTTTTACAGAAGAGCTTGAAAGGGATACAGCATCTGTGTATGTGGACAATCCTTTCTCCCCATTGTGTTTGTCAGATTGGGAACCAATGCCCACAGGTTTTGATCAAACTTACTAGAGTCTTGCCCTCATCTTCAGATAGTCTACTGCCACAGCAAATAGCTTAATTAGCCCAAAGAAATGGCAGATGGCATCAAGCCTGGCTTGATGGCAAAGAGATGAGGGGAAAGGGGGAAGAAAGATGAGAGGTAAGATCAAATAAAGACTGTCAGTGGATGCGTACACAAAATTTTCATCACTTTCTCAGGAAGATCATCAGATCCATCCCGCTGCTATAATTTCATCCTACTTACCTGTAGTCATCCTTAACTGTTTTCTTTTCCTCTCTCCCACATCCAACCCATCACCAAATTTTAGCCATATTACCTCCAAACAATATCCCGGATTTACCTATTTCCCTCAATCCCTACAGGTGCCATCGATGTCCAAGCCACCATTTTTGTTGTTGTTGTTTTTGGCCTGGACTTCTATAACAGTCTCCTCACCAGTCTCTTACTACCATTTTTTTCCTTTTATCCAATCCATCTTTCATACAGTGGCACTAAGTTAAATCTTAAAACTATAAATCAGAACATGTCACTTTTCTGCTCAACAAAGGCTGCCCACCGTGCTTAACACATAAACCACAACCCTTCTGCTCATCTGCAAGATCCTGATGATCTGACTCTTGTCCCTGTGACTTTGTCTGAACGGCTGCCCCCCCCACCCACCATGGTCCCACCACACTGGCCTCCCTTCTCCAACTCACCACGCTCCCTTCCTACTCACAGCTCCTTTGTTCTTCCCCACCCCCCCACTCTTTCCCACTTGTTCAGATTTCAGTTTAAATGCCATTTCTTCAGAGAGGACTTCTAAGACTCTTCTGATCTGAGTTAGGACCCTCTGATACACTCTCCAGACCCTCTATATTTTTGCCCCACAGAACCTATCACAGTTTGTTATTATACATTAGTGGTTCTCCAAGTGTGGCTCCTAGACCAGCATCGCCTGGAAATTCATTAAGAACGCAAATGTTGGGCCCCACTCCAGACCTCCTGAATCAGAAACTGTTTTGACAAATCTTTCAGAGGATTCTGATGCACACTAAGGTGTTTTTTTTTTTTTGAAGATTTTATTTATTTATTTATTCATTTATTTTTTTGACAGAGAGAGAGAGAGAGAGAGAGAGCACAAGCAGGGGGAGGGGCAGAAGGAAAGGGAGAAACAGACTCACCACTGAGTCTGGGAGGCTGACATGGGACTCGATCCCGGGACCCCAGGATCATGACCTGAGCTGGAGGCAGACGCTTAACAGACTGAGCCACCCAGGCGTCCCACACACTAAGGTTTGAGAACCAGTGCTATATTGCTACTCCTGTGGCAAACTGATTGACACCTGTCTCTCCAACTTGAATGAAAACTCCATGAGGTCAGTGGTTGGCACAGAGCAGGCACTTAATAAGATTTTGTTGAGTGAATGAATTAATAAATGTGCATCACATGGGTTCATTGGGAGAGATGTTACTGTGGCCAAGATCAGAAATGTAGCCCTGGCATGGGCTCCTGAAGCTTGCTCTGCTCCACAGACTTTAATGGCTAACCCTCTAGTCAGGTCCCAGCCCAGATTCTGCTCACAGTATGTTTCTGGGCCATATAGGTTTTGCTGTTATTCTAACTCATGGAGCCCCTGATGTAGAGACAGTAGATCTGCTGCCCCCTCCCAGCCTTAGACACTTGAGAAACGGTATTTTGTGTTGTTGTTGTTTTTTTTTTAAGATTTTATTTATTTATTTGAGGGAGAGAGAGGGAGAACACAGAGGAAGGAGCAAACTCCCCACTGAGCAGGAAGTCCAACCGGGGACTCGATCCCAAGACCCCAAGATCATGACCTGAGCCGAAGGCAGACACTTAATTGACTGAGCCACCCAGGTGCCCCAAGAGGAAAGGTTTTGGACAAACAGAGTTGTACCATTATTCTCTCTACCTTTGAAATCCTTCTTCTGGAAATCTCAGGGCTGCACTGAGGGTAGAGTGGGTGCAGCTTAGCCTTCTGAGAACAGCACTTCCTGCTTAAAAGCCAGAATTAATGGAGGACTGCTGCCAGAGAGGCTGGGCATCTATTACTAAGCACATGGGAATAGCCAACTCCCAATAGCTGGCAGGTACTGAGCACTGCCCAATTCCATGTAATCCTCAAAACAATGCCATGAAGTGGGCTATTACTCCACTTCACATATTTTTTTAAATGAGCCTTAAAGAGATCAAGTATCTTATTTTACATCACTCCTTTAGTAGTGGGTGGAACCAGGACTTAACCTAGTTCTGTCAAAACACTCCTGGTTCTTTTTTTTTTTTTTTTTTTTTGACAGAGAGAGATACAGCTGGTTCTTAACCATTATACTATACTATTCCCCATCAGAGAGAGCCACGGACTCTCTGAGCCACTTCTGGGGCAAAGAGCCAGCCTACTGGGTGCATCTGAGCAGCTTGTTGGCACCAAAGGCTTTCCACTCAGCAATGCCAGGGAGTGCCCAGCATGCCACTCGGCCAAGTGTGTAGTTTAGCATGTACCTACTAAATTACAGAGTGCAAAAACGTAGCATCATCACCCTGTGCATTTGTCCTGCGTCTCAAATCTTTTGTTCAAACTTGTCTCAGATCTGACTCCCATTAGACCATGGACCCCACTAACAACAGGCCAGAGATAAGACCAACTGGATAAATCGTGGGCTTGAGTCAAGTGGTTGGGACTGTGTTCACAGTATATAAACAAGTAGAGTTAACTAGCAAGGAAGTGAGAAATGTTCACCTTTGAAAGGTGCTAAAATTCCTTTGTGCTGCCAGGGGCTATTTATGATGGTGGAAGATGGATTTTTCTAGATTAAACTGTGTTTGTCAGAAAATAAGCCTCTAAAATCCAAACAACATTTCACTAACACAATCAGGTCTACTGTTACAATTCACAGCCAATATTCTATTCAATTTCGGTACCCACAGTGGTCTGGGTCTGTGCCATGTGCTATGGATAATATAAAAATTAGTAAGACACACATTTGTCCTCAAAAAGCTTATAATTGATTACATGGGATAGTTATGGTGGGGAGGGGTGGGCAGTGTGTGGAGGATTTTACTGAGGATCAGAAAAAGTGCAGTAACATAACCTATGGCAGAACCCAGGTACTATAGCCAAGTAGCTCAGGGAAAAGAGGCATCAAATTCAACAGAATATTTCAGGGGTGCCCTGAAGACCATGAAGACCAGGACCAGCTGGGCCACAGAGGGTGGAGAGGATGGAGGGAGGGCTCGAGCAAAGGTGCAAAGGTGAAAATGCTGCAAACACATTTGCAACATCTTGAGCTGAGTGACAGACCAGAGACCTGGAAGCAAGCCCGAGCAGAAGGGGGTGTGGCAGCTCCCAGAGAGAACGGTGGGGTATACGTGCCTTATGACTTATCCTCCCTCATCCCTTGGTCTGACGATTTCAGTTTTTTCCTAACATGCTGAGTCTAAACCATTTCCAGAATCTTCCGGCATGCCAAGAGTGTGCAACTGTCCTCTTTTCCTGCCCTCTCACGTCTGCTCCTCCTTTCTGGATGGCAGCACATTGAAAGGTCCAGGGCACACACTAAAGCTGGTGCCTGCCCCCTTCCAGACCTCTCCTAATTCACTCAGGCTATGCTGCATGAATGATCCGAAGGTAGAAGCATCCTGATGACGTAGGGGAAGGGGAGTGGCCTCTGGTGTCTCCACCAGTTGCTCTGTGTAACATTGGGCAAATGACTTACCTTGTTGGTCCCCAATTTCCTCAATTGTAAAACAAGAGGATTAGATAAAGTGGTCTCAGAAGACTTTTCCCATTATAAAATGTTCTGATTCCTTTCATTTTATCATTTTTTAAAAATATTTTATTTATTTATTTGAGAGAGAGAAAGAGAGCGTGCACATGCACACAAGTGGGGGGAGGGGCAGAGGGAGAGAGGGAGAGAGAGAGAGAGAGAGAGAGAAGCATACTCTCCACTGAGCAGGGAGCCTGCTGTGGGGCTCGATCAAAGGACCCTAAGATCATGACCTGAGCCGAAGTCAGACGCTTAACCGAATGAGCCACCCAGGCGCCCCTCCATTGTATCATTTGACTTCTCTTTGAAAGGGTCCCATCCCTTCTTCCTGAAAGGAGGCATCACATAATCAAAATAAGATTTAATGGGATAGCATGAACAAAATGCTTAAGGATTGGGAGTAGAAGGGAGGAGCTTGATTTACTTGAATATAAAAGGAACAGGTCAGTCCCTGACTGAAGCAGAGCGGGAATGTGCATGCCTCACATACAAAACTTGCAGGTGTTCCTATGAACAACGCTTGTGCAAGCAGGCTAGCAGAGAACAGCTGGGCAAAGATGGTACAATTAAAGTGTCATTATTTGTTTAGTTGTTCAAATATACTCATAAAATGTTCTATCTTGATTTTTCTTTTAAAGGGTGTGACTTTAAAATACCAATTACAGAACATACAAAACTGATTTCATTCTATAATCAATTTTATTATGTAATTTAAATAATTCTGTTACATTTCCAAAAATGTAATCCTTTCTTTTTTGGAGTGGGGGGTAGGGCATCTCCCGGTTCCTTCAGGCCTCCTCAGTGCCACACTACCAACAGATTATGTCAGGAACTAAGAACTTCTTTATAACACACATATAGTACTGCCATTAGGAACCTTTCCATAAGGAGACAAAGGACTCTCTGGAAACAGAAATCCCCTCTTTTCCTCATCTCCCACCCAATAGATAGCCAGGAGAAGAAAGCATAGCAGTATGTGAACCACCAGATTTGTCAGTCGAAATGACAGCTCATCCCATCTTTACTGTCTGGTTGCTCTGGGATGAGAAGAGAAGAACAGCCCTGGGAAGCTGATGCCAGTTGTCTTTGTTTCTTAATTTCTGGGCTCACTTTATATTTTGAGCCATGTGAGTTCTGAACTCTGTCCTTCCTCTGTGTGACGCTGCACTGGGCAAATCTTTTTCCAAGTATGGGAGAACAGGACAGAGGGCATCTGAGTCATTTGTAAGGGATGGAGATGGAGTCAGCTCAAGGCTGGTGGGAACACATCCCTTGGGGCCATCTCCTTCCTATCCGCTTGCCAAGATCTGGCTCAGCTGTGGGAGAGGGGCAAAGGAGAGATGTGTGAGACAGAGTCCAGTAGAGGTAGGATACGGGTGTGGTTTAAAGGCAGGAAGCACTGGAAGGCATTTATTCTGTGAACTTTAGCCTGGATTATAATTTTTTTCTAGTTAATCTTCCTGCAGAGAGACCTGCAGGATAATGACCGTGTTTTTGCTTATAACATTCTAGCAGCTTTTTTCCTGTATCCTTATTGTCTGTCCCAAGCATATCCTTATCCTTGTGTAAAGTTAAGTGTAAAACACTGAAGGTTTGCTGGTTTTGGGCTCTTTTCTGATGGGCTGTTAAGTTTAAATCCTCTACTTATTCTTCCTGTAGAGAGACAGACCAATGACGAGTCACCCCACTTTCCTCTCCTTATTTCTGTATCATTTCTGCTTTGCTCCCAGAAGCTTGTATGATACATTTCAGGGCAAAGCTAACTTGATTTCCAAAAACCCTTGGCAAATAGGAAATATGAAGCCCATTTCACAAATAAGAAAGCCAAGTTTCAACCAAGGAAAAACAGCCTGGTAGGGCTGACATGAAAAATTTGAGGAGAGGTAAGATGAAAGATGCACAGCCAATCTTTGCTCCCTGGGGTGAAATGATGGACATAGCTTGTCTTTTCACATCTGGGAAGACGTCACTGCTCGCCTCTTCTTCTTCCTTCCTCTCCTGAGCCCCGGATCCCACTCATGACTAACATTTTCAGACTCCACATTCACAAATAAGTGTCCCCATCACATCTCCTAGAGGAAGGCCCTGCTGGTAGACTCTTGAAAATATCACCCATCCGGGGAGTACCTGGCAAGATGGAATCAGAAAGGGGACCCTGCAGAGCTGAGGTCTAGAAACACCTGCCAGGTCATCTATCAAGATCAAATTACAGCAGATTTGCCCATAATGGAAAAGAAGCTGAAGGAGCAAGGTAATGAATCTCTAAATTTGGCACTGTGCCCTTCACTGCAAAGACTCTGGTCTGTGAGTTGCATATAGAAGACTGACTTTCTGGGTTTCCCGAGAATCAAAATAAATACAGATGTCCTTGGGTTTGTTTTGTTTTGTTGTACAAGTATTCTTTTATTGGTAAAAGCATTATTATCAGCTATTTTTCTTTGCCTTTAAAAAGTAATACATGATTGTAAAAAATTCAAAATATACAAATAAGGGAGAGTGAGAACATCTTTCCTCTTTCTTTGCACTCCTCCTCTCTTAAGCCCTCTCCCCAGAGATAACCCTTGTTTCGACTGTAAATCTGTGAGAAGCTTTTCTACCCTTTTAGCGATAGTCCCTAACCTCAGAACCATGACCATGCATGTGTGCAGAAGTGGCAATAATAATAATAATAATAATAATAATAATAAATGCTCTGCACATGAATATTCACAATGTGCCAAACACTTTTGTAAGCATTTTTGCATTCAAAACTTATTAAATCTGTACACCATCCCCATGAGATGGCAGAGGCAAGATTCAAACCCAGGCATTTGACTCCAGGGTCTGGGCTAGACATTACTCACTCCACCACTGTGCTCAACCTTCCCATCCGAATGTTGTCCATAGATGGGCCAGCCACTGCTTGTTGTCTACTCTCTAACCCAATCCTCTGGCTCTTAGCTCTGGAGTCAGACAAATCTTGGTGCAAATTCTGTCTCTATTACTCACTAGCTATGTACCTTTGTGTAGTTTTCTTAACCTCTCTGAGTCTCAGTTTTCTCATCTGTAAAATGGGAGACTAATACTTTATGAGATGTCTGTGAATAATAAACGTGATAAATTCTAACATAAATAGCAAAGTACCTGAAACACATCCCAGATGTTGGATAAGTACTTTTTAACAAATGAACAAATGAAAGTAGCAATAGTGGTCCTAGCACTACATTTACCTTTACTTTCTTTTACTATTGTATTATAAAAGATGGACTGTGTCTCCCATTGACTGTATACTCCTAGCACCTTAATCTCTGTGAGATATATTATTGTAATGAGTGATGTATCTCACACCAGAACCAAAAGGGACATTCTTTCATCTTTTTGGTTGTTTATCAAGATCTTCCATTTCCAATCCTGTCATGGATAAACACTCCCTACAAGCATTCTATAGATCATTTTATTGTTAAATCCTAAATCTTGGTAGCATGTGCCCAGTGAGTTAGTGTTTTTCCCAAGTATGGTTACCTGACACTAGCTAAACCAACCCTCTGGCCTCACATATATACTTTATAACGGCTTTATTGAGATTCAATTTACATATGATGAAATTCACCCTTATTTTTAAAGTGTACAATTAAGTGGTTTTTAGTGTCTTCACAGAGTGGTGCACTCACCATCACTATCTAATTCTAGAACCCTTTTATCACCCAGAAGAGAAATTTCGTACTTCCTAGCAGTCACTGGCCATTCCTCCCTCCTCCCAGCCCCTGGCAACCACTACCTCCTATCTGTGGATTTGCCTGTTTTGGACATTTCATATGAAAGGAATTATACAGTATGTGGTCTTTTGCAACTGGCTTCTTTCACTTAGTATCCTGTTTTCAAGGTTGATTCATGTTGTAGCATGTGTCAGTATGATAAAATTCACCCTTATTTTTGAAGTGTACTTCATTTTTTATGGCTGAATAATATTCTGTTATATAGATATACCACAATTTATTTATGTATTTGTTATTGGATGGATATTTGGGGTTGTTCTCACCTTTTGTCTCTTATAAATAATGCTGCTATAAACATGCAGGTACAAGTTGTTGGGCGGACATATGTTTTCTCTTTTTCTTTTTTTAAAGATTTTATTTATTTATTTTAGAGAGAGAGAGAGAGAGTTAGTGGGGGGAGGGGCAGAGGGAGATGGAGAAAGAGAATCTCAAGCAGACTCCCCACTGAGTGCGGAGCCCGATGCTGGGCTGGATCCCACAGCCCTGAGATCATGACCTGAGCCAAAATCAAGAGTGGGATGCTTAACCGACTGAGCTACCTAGGCACCCCTGGACATATGTTTTTCAATTCTCTTGGGTATATACCTAGGAATGGTATTGTTAGTATAATATGGTAATTCAATGTTTAATTTCTTGAAGAAATGACAAACTGTTTTCCAAAGCAGTGGTACCATTTTACAGTCTCACCAGTGATGTAACAAGAGTTTCAATTTCTCCATCTCTTCACCAGTATTTTTTATTATAACCATTCTAGTGAGTGTGAAATTGTATTTCATTGTGGTTCTGATTTACATTTCCCTAATGACTAATAACGTTGAGCTTCTTTTCATGTGCTTATTGGACATTTGCATAACTTCTTTGAAAAAATGTCTGTTCAAACCCTTTGCCCATTTTTAAAATTGGGTTATTTGTTGACCTCAGATATTTTCATAACAGCTGTTGAATGAATGGTATCTTGGAAGGATCACAGGTTTACCTGTATTTGACCTGTATTTGATTCTAGCTCCACCACTTAACTATGTGTCCTCAAGTAAGACTCTTTTATTTCTCTGAACCTTAGCTTTATTATCCGTAAAAAAGAGGTCAAACCTCTCTTCCAGGGCTATTATGAGGAACAGATGAGATGCAAGAGCATCAAGCACAGAGTGGAGTACCCAATAGACACTAAAAAATGTGTTAGACTCTCTCATCACCCCACCCTTGCTGTAGACATGCTTTCCCTTAGGAAGATGGGTTTGACCCTGGTGGACCAATTTCAACATGGCAAATGGAGTGGACTGAAGTCCAAAAGGCAAGGCCTTCAATGTGAAGAGGTCAGTGAGTTTATTATGAGGCCCCCCCCCCCCAACACACACACATACACACAACAATGCCTCTCCTTTTGGGTGAGGGGTGATATGGCCCGGCTGATCTCTGCATGAGATCATCTGAGCAAATATAAACCATCTTGGCAGCCTTAAAAAAAGGAGGACAGAGACAGTTATAAAAGAGGGATTGTAACCCCTTATTCTAAGACCAGTACGCTTTACAATCTTCACAGTTTTGAATAGCAAGACTTTAAGAATGGGTGGCTTGAGAGGGCAGGGTAACATGACATTCAGAGTCTGGCTTTCCATAAAAGCAAGTCTGGCTCCTGCTTATTAACAGTCTGGTAATGCACAAGGCCTATCATTTATTCCTTCTCTAATGAATGGATAGGCTGTTTAAGTTCCTGATGGACAACCTAGTAAGTTTAGTCTCCTGCTCCAAGCCTTTGTCTGGCTTCTTCCATGTGCATACAAACAACTTTCTGCCTCCTGCTTTCATGTGCTGGCTTTGCACTACAGCTCAGCTTGAGGGTCATTTAATATCTAAGTAGTATTCTCTATAAAAGGGGGAATCTAAGCCCTGAATGAGGGGCCAGACTGATAACTCCATTCAGCCATAATCCTGCAATCATTTATTGAGCATGTACTATGTGCAAGACATTGTGCTATGTAGTGGGAACACAAAAGGGAAGATGACATAGTCTATGCCTTCAAAGAGCTCATCATATGGTGGAAAAATGGGTACATAAACAATATTTACTAATAACATTGTATTTCAATGACTGCCCTAAAGTGATTTTCATCATGGGAGCACACATGGTAGGCTTGCAAAAATATTAGACCCTGAAGTTTCACCTTTCCTCGGGTATCCTATGGCAATCCCTCCATTTGCATATAGCCACTAGAAGGGAAGAGAGAAAAACATACACATGCTTTCATTTTTCTATGTCCAGGCTTACTCTGGAGAAGGCAACCAGCAGAGAAGAAATGAAATATGATAGATTTTTAAAGTTATTTTTCTAAATAGAAATTAAAGGAGAAATCACAGTAAAGTATTAAAATCAATTTACAGTGTAATTTTGTCACATAAGTAGAAGCTGCGGGGAGGAATTTGGGCAAAGGGAGAATGCTTTCTATCTCCCATGTCCCCTGACAAGGGTTTTCATCTAAACCGTGTCCCACGACAGGATCCTCAACCTTCTCTGGATTTCTGTTTGCTCATATTTAAAACGAAGACGTTGAACCAGCAGGTCTTGAAGATGCCTTATAGTTCTGACAGTCTGTCAGAGTGGGCAGTTTATTCATGCGTTTATTTTTAGCTGGGAGAAAGGAAGAAAACAGGAATAGCAGGAAAAATGGAGGTGTTTTGATGTTTATTTGGTTGTAGAGGACAACAAAGGAGGGAGAAGGACCCTTTTCATTGCTTTTCTTTCTCAATGGTCAGGGCAGAACCACAGCACAGAGCCCTCTGAAAACAGAAAGGAAGCTCAGGGAGGTTTAAGAACTGGGGAAGACAGCAAACAGGTCCGGCAGCACAATTTTTCTAGATTATGAAATCTAGACAGGTGGCCAGCAGCAGCCCCCATAGATGCCTAGGATGCTGTGCTATTTAAATCCCAGGTAGAGGGCTCCCTGGGGGACACTGGTCACGGTGTTTGTGTAGCAAGGGCTGGATGAGGCAGGATGCCAGTATCAATCTACAGGCACAGACTGTAGATAAACCACCCCTGACTCATGCCTCCAACTGAACTCAGACCTTGGACCAACCAATTTCCTTTCCCTCTCCATCAAGAATGTTTTGTCCCCTTATTTATCTTGATCACATATATCAAATTCTTATTTTCTCTGATGTACTACTATACCCTGGGTCAAACTACAACTGCCAAAACAAACATTTAGCACCTCCTTAGAAAGAAACCCAAGAAATGGCTTTCAATCTACCAACTATATACATGGCACAACTTATTACTATGCAACTCAGCTCCTCTTTCTGGCCTTGGACATTTATTCTCCCATTTGTGTTTTCATTCATTCATTCATTCAACATTGAGCCTCTATAAGCTGTGGACCTTGGGCAAGTTGCTTAACCTCTCTGTGCCTCCGTTTTTCATCCGTAAAAAGAATAATGGAATGAGGGGCACCTGGGTGGCTCAGTCTGTTAAGTGTCTGCCTTCGGCTCAGGTCATGATCCCAGGGTCCTGGGATCAAGCCCCGCATTGGGCTCCCTGCTCAACAGGGAGCCTGCTTCTCCCTCTCCCTCTGCCTGCCACTTCCCCTGCTTGTGTGCACTCTCTCTCTCTCTCTCTCTCTCTGTCAAATAAATAAATGAAATCTAAAAAAAATAAAAAAAAAGGATAATGGAATGATAGAAAAAGAATGATCTACCTCCTCGGATACTTGTTAGAATTAAGTGAAGTATTATATGTGAAGTGCTTCGAACAGGGCCTGGCACATATTGAGCACCGTATTAGAATTAGATATTCTCATCATCATTACTTATTAATCTTAGTACTATGCAGCAGGCTCAGTACTCTGCTAGCTTGGAGACTCCAAGATCAATAAGAGCACACAGTGGTGGAAAATAGTAGCCTTATAAAAAGTATTATCATTATTAATATTGAAAGGAAATGCATTTGAGACACGGAAAAGAGGTAGAATTGGACAGATATGAACAAAAGAGATGCCAGAGGTGAGAGAGGGGAAGAGTGTGATGAGCGTACAGGCAAGATGCTGATGCCATTGATACACTGAGAGCGAGCAGACAGAGGGACAGTTAAAAGATGAATATCCAGGTCTTATGCTAAGATGAGAGACCTGGAATAGAGACATCAATTTGGGAGTCACTGATATGTAAACAATAGCAGGAGGAAATGAGAGCCAGCAAAAGGAGGCTACAAAACATGAGGTGGGAACCCAAGATGGAACCCTGGGGAAAGATCCTCATGAAGAGACAAGAGAAGAAAGAGAAGCCAGCAAAAGAAACTGAGATGGAACTAGGAGTAGATAGGAGGAAAATCAGAGGAGGGACACTAAAAAAAATGTAAGGAGAGTAGAGTTTCAACAAGAAGCATGTGGTCAAGAGTGTCGAGAAGACTGAAGAGTCCACGGGACTTAGCACCCAATAAGCCATTGAGAGCCTTCAGGGAAGGTGAGGGGCCATGTCCAGTCTTCAGTGAGTGTGGTTATGTGTGGTGGTGAAGTAGTTGCAGAGAGGTAAGGATATGAAACCTGGCAGTCCAGGGAGGGAGAGAAGGGAGGGAGCAGCTAGAGAGGAATGCAGGGTAGAAGAATCATGTTGTTTCGTTCTAAGCTGGAAGGAACATGAGCACCTCCCACGTCTCCTCCCTCCCCTCCTCACAGCTTATGGTCCAGCCATAGTCAAGTGCAGAAATGCCACGCTTTGAATACACTGGGTCATTTGTTACTTTATGCTTTTTTTAAAAATTGTGGTAAGATATATAAAATGTAAGATTCATCATTTTAACCATTTTTTAAGTGTACAGTTCAGTGGCTTTAAATACATTCACGTTGTTGTGCAACCATCACCACCACCTGTCTCCAGAATTTTTTCATTTCCCCAACTGGAACTCTGTACCCATTAAATAACAACTCCCCATTCCCTCTACCTCCCACCCCTAGTAACCCCATTCCACTCTCTATCTATAATTTTGACTCTTCTAGGTATCTCATATAAGTGGAATCATACAATATATGTCCTTTTGTAACTGGCTTCTTTCACTCAGCATGATGTCCTCAAGGTTCATCCATGTGGCAGCATATGTTAGGACTGCCTTCCTTTTTAAGGCTGAATAATAGTCCACTGTATATATAGACCACATTTTGTTTATCCATTTATCTATCAATGGATGCTTTGGCTGTTTACACCTTTGGTTATTGTGAATAATGCTTCTATGAATATGGGTGTAAAATATCTGTTTCAGTTTCTGCTTTTGATTTCCTTGGAGTATAAACCCAGAAGTGGAACGGCTGGATCATACAGTAATTCTATGTTTAATTTTTGAGGAACCACGATATTGTTTGTAATAGTGGCCGCACCATTTTACATTCCTACCAACAGTGCAAAAGGGTTTCAATTTCTCCACATCCTCGCCAACACTTGTTATCTTCTATTTTTTTAAAGAGCTATCCTCATGGGTGAAGGCACAGAGGTCACCTCTATGCCTTTTCGCATGCTAATATTACCGAAAATATCCTCCCCCTGCTAGCCATGCAAAGCTTGGTTATCCCTCAATATCTTCTCAGGTATCAGTTCTTCTGGATGGTTTCTGAGAACCATCCCCAATGGAGTTATCCACTCTTTATGGCTCGAGTTTGTTACTGATGCATGCTAACTCAATTGCACATGTTACACCAGAAGCAATTATTAATTTGTAAGGTCTCCGTCCTCAACTTAGACATGTACATCCCAGAGAAAGGAGACCAATTCCTAGTCATGTTTATATTCCTGTATCCCAGTACACCGACTGGAATCCCATTCACGCTTTTCTCAGCTTAATAAACATAAATAAGTCATAGTTCCTGCCCTCAGAGAATTTATAATTTTAGGACAGGCATAAATATATGAAATTTTAAATAATAGAAGCCCAATGCAGGACAAGCAATGCCCCAAAGAGGGATATCAGTAACTTTCACATGAGTAGTTGAGGGGAGTAGACTTCAAGTGTTTTTGATCACATAAATCAGTAAAAAGATTCTGAGCACAACTTGCCATATTTTTTTTTGCTTATAAAGTGCAGGTGTCTTATTTTACAATTGTGTTACATATGTTAAAAATATACACAAGAGTAAAAATCAGAAGAAGATGCATATAAAGAGGCTGGCAATATTTTTTCCTATACCCCAATGGATTGTCTTGGCATACCATTCTGGAGGCCAGCGATTTAGAACAATGCCATTCAAAATGGGGTCCCCTGACCAGTGTGCGGGCACAGCCATTTTGTTACTGATCTGTTACACAATAAGCACCAAAATGGAGAGCAACTATCTAGAAACTTTCATAGCAATTTGAGTAGGCAAATGTCTGCTGGCTATAATAATTTTATTTATTTTTCTTAATTAAAGATTTTATTTATTTATTTGAGAGAAGGAGTGAGAGAGAGCACGAGAGGGAAGAGGGTCAGAGGGAGAGGCAGACTCCCCGCTGAGCGGGGAGCCCAATGCGAGACTCGATCCCAGGACTCCAGGATCATGACCTGAGCCGAAGGCAGTCGCTTAACCAACTGAGACACCCAGGCGCCCCTGGCTATAGTAATTTTAAAAAAGTGGTCTTGTATTTTGTATCTCTTTGTTTCTTTGTTTTTCCAAATTATTTCTTCATTTATTTATTAAATAAGTTCAGTAATTCATCTTAACTGTACTTTTATCTACCGACAGTGGATTGGAAATTTTTTAAAAAGTGAATCAAAATACCAACTTGGTCTTTCACCATAGAGGGGCTGGGAAGCGCTACAAGACACAGTAAGTCTTAGTGTCCTGAGCTAGAAGGGCGTTGGGAAGCTGTCTGCGCAGGTGGCAGGGTCCTCTGGGTTCAGAATCAGGTAAGCCTCATGGCTACAGTGATTTAGGAAGGATCTTCGGGAGCCCAAACAAGGACACAAGGACCAGGGAGTGTTTTCTCCTTACTGCCCCCCCCGCCCTGGCTCAGGTTGTCTGCCCCTTACTGAGTTCTATACACCAGACAATAAATGTTATTGGTCTGGACTGAGCTGTGGTGTCTGGGGAGAATTGCATGCAGGAAGTCTGAAGGAGCTCCTGTCCCCAAATCCAGCATGACACAGGGGTGTTCTACTGTGTGTGTCTTCTTTCCCTCCTCAGTTCCATAATACCTTACTAGCTGTTTCCTGATCTGAACTCTAAGAACTTTGCCTCCCCCCTCCCCTGTTGACCTGCCATAAAGATTTGTGGGCAAGGCCAGTGAAAACATTGAAACACCATTCTCTTCTCAGACATACTGTGTTGATGCCATTTAACTGGATGTTGTCCTCAGTGGGTTCATAATTCTTTTGTTCTACTTTAACCACCAAATTCAGCCACACGTCAGAGCTGGCAACTCATGGAGTGAGTATGTGTAAAATGGGGTGATTTAGCAAGCAGTGTTCCATTTATAACTTCGGTGCTTGACATGGGCAGTGAGAGCTCTTCCATTAAAATGCACAGTCACCAGCCCATCCTGGCAGCTACTGAATCACGCACAGGAAGCTGCTCTAGAAGGTGACTGTGAAACCCCCTGCTCATGCAACGCTGAGCCAAGAGACAGGTGTGTGCTACAGAGCTGTGCCCCTGGCTTCAAGGATTTCCCTGGAAAAGGCAAGGTTGGAGCCCAAAAGAGCTCCTGTTTATGGAGCATTTACAATGGCTCTGTTCTAAATGCATTATCTCATTCAAGCTTCCCCCAAATCCTCTGAGGAAGATACTCTTTTTTTTTGCATTAAAAACAATTTTTTTTAATATAAGCAATACACCCATCGTGGGGCTTGAACTCATGACCCTGAGATCAAGAGTCGCATGTGCTACCGTCAAGAGTCACATGCTCTACCCACTGAGCCAGCCAGGCACCCCTCTTTTTTTTTTTTTTTTTACTGTTGTGGTAAAATATACATAAAATAAAACTTACCACTGTAACCATTTTTAAGTGTACAGTTCAGTGGCATTAAGGATACTCACATTGGGGTGTCTGGGTGGCTTGGTCGGTTGAGAGTCTGCCTTTGGCTCAGGTCATGATCCCAGGGTCCTGGGTTCGAGTCCTGCATCTAGCTTCCTGCCCAGTGGGGAGCCTGCTTCTCCCTCTCCTCCCTGCTCATACTCTCTCTCACTACCTCTGTCACTATCTCTCTCTCAAATAAATAAATAAAAATCTTTAAAAAAAAAGAGGATACTCACATTGTTGTGCAAATATCACCACCATCCATTTTCAGAACTTTTTCATCTTCCCAAACTGAGAGTCTGTACCCATTAAACAATAACTCCCCATTCCATCCTTCCACCGCCCCCACTTTCTGTCTCTATGAATTTGACTACTCTAGGAATGAGGATAGTATTCTTATTATTACTTTCTTTGTAAAAAAGGAAACTGAAGCACAGAGAGTTTAAGTACTTGGCCTAAGGTAACACAGCCAGCAAACAGAAGAGCTGGGATTAGAACTTGGGCATTCTGGCTGTGGAACCCATGAAGCCATGTGAAAGGAAATAGAAATCCCTCTGGGGAGACAGCCAGAGACCTTTTGTCCTTAATGCCCCGTCTGTCCAAGACACACGGCTGCGCTCTGAGCTGAAGCAGAAGAGTGGCCAGACTCTCCAGGTCAAGGACTCGGGGGGGGGGAAAAAGAAACTGGGAAGATCCGTAGTGCTCACTTTAAGCCTTGCCTAGCACCGCCCATTACGTGCGCGCATGCATTCCCCGCCCCGCGCAGGGGCTGTAGCTGCAAGATTCTGACTTTGGGCTTCAGACAGACCTGGGTTCCAGGAACAGTAAATCATCAGGCAGGCGCAGTTCCTGACCCGGAGCAGAAACCCAGTCATTGTGAGCTCCCGTCCCCTTCCTTTTCCACTTTACCTTCTGCAGAGAGAAAACTGAAAACCCTCCGAGACAACGCTGAATTTAGCAAGTGTGCTGGGGAGAGGAGAATGAAGGGGAAGAGGTATGGTTGAGGGGAAGGAGTGGTTGGGACTTGTTAATCCTGGGAGAATGAAATAACATCCCCAGAAAAATACGTGCCGCCTCTTGCATCTCAAGTATTGGCTGGAAAACTAGAACAACAGGGTGCTGGAGAGCTCACAATAATCCTGATGCTCTGAAAGGCCAAATCCCTGCCTGAACTTCCATGCCTCCGCCAGCAGGCAGGCTGGACAGCTCCTGCAGAGCCCAGTATGCTCTCCACGGATGCCCAGAGCGTCATGGGGTGCAGGCACGCAGGGGGTGCTCGGTAAATATCCTCTGGATCAGCAGGTGAGCAAGTGTGGGGCACCTGACTGCAGTGCCTAGGACGTGTTTTTACTTAGGAAGAGCAAACCTGCCTGGAAAAATATTTTAGGATGGATTTTCCCCCATGCCTTCCACAGGGTGGTGGTTGGGGGTGGGGGGAGCAGAAGGTGGAGAGAAAGAGAGAGAGATTGATTTTGACTGATGCCTTCAGCCACCTGGAGCATGAGACAAACTTCCTGAAACCATAAATCCAAGGAGCCGAAAAGGCCCGAAACTCTGTGGTGTTTTGAGCTCTGCTGAGTTTGCTGGTGGCTGGAGGGCAAGGAAAGAGGGAGCTGGGCTTCCCCAATTTCTTCTCTCCTATGCAAGGAACTGCGAGATTAAAGAAACAAAAGGTTAGCTATGAATGCTCTGCCTGCTTCTCCAGAGAAATAAGGGGCAGTTCACGAGACATTTGAAACAGGTAACAAAGACATGCTTCTCAAGGAACCAGGCTGCTGGGCGTTGGCTGGTGTAACAAATTAGGAGAGAGATGCTTAGCAAACCAGAAAGACAGAGATAAGGCAGAAGCAGCAACAGTGATGACTGAGAAATAAACTCCACACTACAGAAAGCCAGGGAATAAGGATCCGTGATTACTCTAAGACTTCTGCCTTCTCCTTCAAGATAGTTGAACTTTACTCTTTATTAATAATAAGGAAAAGCTATCTTTTGTTAAGCGCTCACTATGTGCCACTTTGCTAAATACATTTCATGTATTATATCATATAACCCTGTGCAATACTCCAGGTGCTGGGTATTATTGTCCCAAAATCATAAGGATGGAAACTGCAGTTCAGAGAATTTAAGTAACCTTCCCAAGGTCACACATCTGGGGATGAGGGTCTGAACCAGTTCTCTATACACTGTAGTACCACTAAAAAATTTAATGAGAAGCATTCACAAAATTAAAGAAAGCACAAGTGATGGGTTCATCAAAAAGAAAGGTAGACTCTGCGTGGGTCTGTTTGCACTCCCCTGGCTTCAGGTTACCTCACCTGGGCAATTCTACATCTGGCAGTTTGCCCACAAGAGGCCAAGGTCTGAGCACCTCCTACCCCATGGAGAAGAGCCTCTCTCCCCACACTTGTGGGGGATCATCTGTTTAAACTAGGCCAGAGTCATAATCATTCATTCCAGAAGGGGCTGTGATTCACATCTGAGCTTTGGAAAATCGTGTTAGTTTAATTTAAAGGGGAGAGGAAAGCAAAATAAATGCTCAGATGCTGATGGATTTCTCTAGACCTTAATTTGCATTAGTTTTGCTTTCAGAGCATTTGATTTGTTTTTTTATTTTCAAACTATGTTGTACCACATGCAAGGAAAATAGATTTACTTAATCTGAATCCTGTGATTTTATTGTTTATTGATGTCAATACGGAATAGATGAGGAGTGCTAAGAAAGGAACATCAGATGGCTTTCCATCTTCCCTCTAGGAGGCAGGAAGGGGAGAATCATCAAGCCTAGGACACTTAGAGGCTCGTACAGATGTCAGGGCCGACAGTCATGCTACATGTCACCTCCCCAGGTCCTCCCCGGGAGCCAGACCAACCCTGACACAAATGCAACCAGGAGATCCTTAGCCCCCTCCCTGGGAATAGGATGTGTGTTGATGTTCCCAGTGTGTGTTTAAGCATACCCTGCATTTAACTTGAGCCCTACATTCCTTGACCCATAAACATTTCAAAAGAGGGAAGTGTTCCAGCCTAGGTTTTCACAGAGGCAGAGAATCAGGCCTTCCAGGACTGGGGGCAGGGAGGACAACTTAGGACAATCACCAGGGTTTCCTAACTCCGATCCCGCCCATGGCTGGCCTTCTCTCTCTTGTGTCCTCCACAGAGCTGCCATCATAACATGGTCATACCACTTCCCTATTTAAAATTCATCACCATTAGCTACTGCAATAAATAAGCAAACAAAACAACAACAACCCATGTCTGATGCTGATATTCTCTTAACCAATCATTTGACAAGTATTTATTAAGCACCTGCTCCCTGCCAGCCACACTCTAATTCTGTCTGGCCAACCTCTCCAGTCATACCTTCTAGGCCCCATTCCCTCCACTCCATACACCTTGTTCCCTGTGTCATGACTTTGTATTTCCTGATCCTGACCTATAGTTGTCCCACCCTGTGCCTCTGCCCAGGCTGTTTCTGGGGGACCAACTCCCCTCCTCTATAACCAGAGGTCCAAGTTCTGTCCAGCCTCAAGGACAGCTCGAGTGCCACTAACATTATGAAACGTTTCCAGATTTCCCCAAGTCAACATTAATCACTTCTCTGACCGCCTGCCATTCCCTCATCCCCAGGAAGAAGTAGCTGTTCCCCTCTCTGAGCTCCTTGCCCAACCATGCTCTGTCCACATCTGTTATTTCTTTACACCTTCATCCTATTATTTCTTTGCAACCATCCATCAAAGCAAAACTCATGCTTATTCTCCTCCCTCCACCTTAAGTCCAAAACAAAGCAGCCACTCAGAGTATTTATGAGTAAATGGGCACATGAACATTTTCTTCACTGTTCCCGTGGCTCTCTGTACTCATAATTAGGTCATTGATCACACTCTGCTTAGTATTTTAACTACCTCTGTACATAATAATTATAAACCACTTAAGGGCAAAATTCTTGTTTATCCTTTTATCTCCTACAGCATCTAAAAAAAAAAAAAACCTCCTTGCTCAAAGTGGGCACTCACTAAATGCCATTAAGATGAAAAGAAATAGGGCGCCTGGGTGGCTCAGTTGGTTGAGCGACTGCCTTCGGCTCAGGTCATGATCCCGGAGTGCCTGGATCGAGTCCCGCATCGGGCTCCCTGCTCGGCGGGGAGCCTGCTTCTCCCTCTGACCCTCCCCCCATCTCATGTGCTTTCTCTCTCTCTCATTCTCTCTCTCTCAAATAAATAAATAAAATCTTAAAAAAAAAAAGATGAAAAGAAATAAAAGTAAATATTGCATCCTTCCAGGTGGGCTTAGGGAGGTACTGGAAGAGGATCTAAGTGCTAGAGAGGGCATGACAAGATTTCAGTCCAGCTCACCTAACATTTATTAGCAATGTATATACACACATACATATATAGCACCATATATGTATATACACATATATTATGGTATTAATAATTAATATTAATATTAATCATTATCATTAGCTGAATACCTATTACATAGGCTACATTTGGGGGTCAAGTTAGAGAAACAAATGTGAATGTGACATGATCCTGCTTTCCAGGAGGTCACAACAAAAATACAGAAAACAGAACTACATGAAAAGGCAGGTAAGCTCTGCAGCAAGCCCATGAGCACTAGGCGAGGGCTTGTGCTGGTCCATAAGCATCCATTGATCTATCATGATAAAGATAAAAAGTTAAGCTCACCTTACCGAGTTTTTCAAAGGGTTAAATTCATTCCAAGTGAAGGATTGGTCACTATTCCAAGACTACATCATTTGTAGTTTGAGGAGGAGAGTGATATTAAATGTTCTTTCATACTGAAATGATGTGATAGCAAAATGAGTGCTTTTTGGTCTGAAAAATAAGAAGTTGAGAACCTGATGTTGATCCTCTTAATGATTTTTTGTTGTTGTTTTAATTTTACTGTGCCATGAAATCCAAACATGGAACCCACTGTTCCCCATTTAGAACTTTATGATCTTGAAGATGCATTTGACTGCGTGGTGGTTAGAGTGAAGATGAACCTTGGAAGATATTTTCTAATAAATATCATGGCCTGTCTACAGGAGCCCCAGCAGCCCTTTCCACGCTGAGGTAGAGTGGCAATCTCTAAGGGCCTAAGAACTATTTGGAATCTTTAACTTTCATAGGAGGACTCCAATTCTGCTCAGTTGACTATCAAAAATAAAGTTTCCCTTATAAATTCTTTTTTCTAGGAATCCCACTAAGGTCTTCCAGAGAAGATTAGGGAGAAAGCTCCTCTCATGGTACTGGCTGAGGGAGAACAACAACCACTGCTGAAATTCTACCTCCCTTGTCTTCTCTAAGGAAGAAGATATTGAGCAGGAAGGGCAGCAAAACAATTGTGTCAGAGCACTGGTGGAAACTCACAGAACTTGGGGTAAGGGAATAGGAAAAAAAGGGAAAACTCTACCTCTGGTAGAGGGGCAGAAATGCATGCTGGTGGAAGCATTACATCTGGAGGAGGAGTAAGAACACTTGAGAAAGCTGTTGCCTTGCGTCCCCAGATGGATAGTACCTGCCTACAGCTGAGGCTTAATCAGGACATCAGAGAATGGCCCCCACACACCCACCTTCTCCACACTAACAAGCATCAAGTAAAAAACAAAACTGGAATATAGCTAGGAGAGATACAAAAGGCAGATTCTCTCTGTAGTAATACAAAGGGAGACCCAAATCCAAGCAGGAAGATTAAAAGTCAAGCAGAGAACAGACGCTGACAAAAAACTCACAAAATAGTCCAAACCATAAACAGAAGTTATTAGAGGGATTTGAAGCCTTTGGTGCACTAAGAGTTAACCACAGCAACAACAAAGCCAGGCTAACTTCAAACCACACCTAACTTCTGAGTAGGCTAACATTAACTCCCTACCCTACAGGTCAACCAAAAGGAAAGGTGTGTTCATTGTCAAGCATAAAAAAATATGAACTAACCTCATTATTTACTGTATTATACAACACATCTGACTTTCCAAAAAAAATTACAAAGCATACAAAAAGGCAAAAAAAAAAAAAAAAAAGCCAAAAGAGAAAAAGCAATCATTAGAATCAGATTCATAACTGATACAGACGTTGGAGTTATCAGGTTAGGAATTTAAAATAACTATAATTCACATGTTAAATGCTCTAATGGAAAAAGCAAACAACATGGAAAATCAGATAGATAACTTCATCAGAGTTGAAAAACTATAAGAAAGAATCCAATGAAAATACCAGAAATAAAAAACACAGGAACAAAGATAAAGAATATTATCAATGGGTTCATCAGTAGATTGGACATAGCTGAAGGAAGAATCAGTAAATGAGTGAACTTGAAAATAGGTCAGAGAAATTACCAAAACTGAAACAAGGAAAAAGAATAAAAACAAAAACAAAAAAACAGACTAGAGAATCTGAGGGATGTGAGACAATATTAAATACACAGTATTAAATATATGTGTATATGGAATCCAAAAAAGAGAAAGAATGGACAAAAGAAATATTTGAAGAAATAATGGCCAAGAATTTTCCACATCAGTGAGACACACCAAATCATAACAGACCCAGAAAGCCCAAACAGAAAATCTTTAAGTCACCCAGGGAAGACACATTATCTCATTACCTACACAGGAACAAGGCTAAGAGTTAAAACACTCTTATTGTACATTTAAGCAAGAAGACAATGGAGTGCTATTATGAAAGTGCAGAAAGCAAAACAACAAAAACAACAAACCAAACCAACCAACCAAACAAACAAACAAAACCCCCACATCCAAAAACCAATTCTTAATTCTATCCCCAGCAGAAATAGCTCTCAACAGTGAGGGAGAAATAAAGACTTCCTCAGATAAACAACTTAGGGAATTCACTACTAGCAGACCTACTCTACAAGAAATGTTAAAAGAAGTTCTTCAGGCAGAAGAAATATAGGTCAGAAATTTTAATGTATAGGGGCCCCTGACTGGCTCAGTCGGTACAGCATGCAAATCTTGATCTTGGAGTTGTGACCTCAAGCCCCACATTGGGTGCAGAGATTACTTAAAAGTAAAATCTAAAAGAAAAAAAGAAGAAGAAAAGAAATTTGAATCAACACACAGAAATGAAAAAGGAAGAACAGATTTTTTCCCATTTTTAGTTGTCCTAAAAGATATCTGACTGTTTAAAGCAAAAAAAAAAAAAAAGTAACAATGTGTTGCTATGATGTTTGTAGTATAGGCAAAAGTGAAATATATAACAACAATGGCACAAAGGATGGGAAGAAAGAATTGGTAATATACTGTTATAAGGTTTTATATTTCTTTTCTTTTTTTTTAAGATTTTATTTATTTATTTGACAGAGAGAGACACAGCGAGAGAGGGAACACAAGCAGGGGGAGAGGGAGAGGGAGAACCAGGACCCTGGGATCATGACCTGAGCCAAAGGCAGACGCTTAATGACTGAGCCACCCAGGCGCCCCAGGTCTTTATATTTCACTTGAAGTGGTATAATATTATTTTAAGGTAGACTTAGATTATTTTAAAATATGTATTATAAGCCCCAGGACAATCACTAGTATATATAAGTCAAGAGAGGAAATAAAAAGAGAATTGCAGAAAAAATTCTAATTAAACCTAAAGAAGGTAGAAAAAAATATATAAGCAAAGAACAATTGGAACAAGTAGAAATCAAGAAGCAAGATGGCAATTCGGTGGGGTGCCTGGGTGGCTCAGTCGTTAAGCGTCTGCCTTCGGCTCAGGTCATGATCCCAGGGTCCTAGTATCGAGCCCCACATCGAGCCCCACATCGGGCTCCCTGCTCGGCGGGAAGCCTGCTTCTCCCTCTCCCACTCCCCCTGCTTGTGTTCCCTCTCTCGCTGTGTCTCTGTCAGATAAATAAAATCTTAAAAAAAAAAAAAAGATGGTAATTTGGTAACATGGTTTTAATCTAACTATATCAATAATCACCTTAAATGTGAGTGATATAGGGGTGCCTGCCTGGCTCAGTCAGTACAGCATGCAACTTTTGATCTCAGGGTTGTGAGTTTGAGCCCCACAGTAGGTGTAGAGATTACTTAAAAATAAAATCTTAAAAAAAATAAAAAATAAAAAAAAATGTGAGTGATGTAAATATACCAGTTAAAAGATATTGTCAGACTGGATTTTTTTTTAAAGACCCAATTCTATACCATTTTCAAGAACCCCACCTAAAATATATTAAAATATAAAATATAAATATAAAATATAAAAACATAGGTTAAAAGTAAGAGGATAAAGAAGAATTGTGCAAACACTAACTAAAAGAAAGCTGGGGTAGCTATATCAACTTCACATGAAGTAGACTTCAGGCCAAGGAATATTATCAGGGATAAAAAGAGACATGACATAATGATATAAGGTTCAATTCAACACAAAGACATAACAATCACAAATGTGTATGCAGCTAACAACACAGCTTTAAAAACAAAGATCTGTCCTTGATTGATAACAGAAGTCACAAACTACAGTTTTGTTTTGTTTTTTATAAAGATTTTATTTATTTATTTGACAGCGAGAGAGGGAACACAAGCAGGGGGAGTGGGAGAGGGAGAAGCAGACTCCCTGCTGAGCAGGGAGCCCGATGCGGGGCTCGATCCCAGGACCCTGGGATCATGTCCTGAGCCGAAGGCAGACGTCCAACAGCTGAGCCACCCAGGTGCCCCACAAACTATAGTTTTAACCACTCTCAAATATTAAGAAAAGATATACTATGATATATTCATATTAATTCAAAGGATTTCTTGATGGATAAGCAATCCATCCATTTCTGTAGTTATTTTAAATTTTATTTCTTAATCTAGCCAAACCATTAGAAAGCTGTGCATTTGAACTGCACTATTTTAGTCCCTTATGGGACTGTTTTCTTAATTGCACTTTGATGTTCTGCCAGCAACTTAAACTGAGAGATGTTTTAAGAAACGATCCTATATAACTCCTTATTGGGCTTAACATAGGGTTATTCTTGAGAAAGCTTTCCTTTAGATCATAGCGTTCTCTTCATAAGAAACCATGAGAAAGATTTTGCTCAAGTTTCGGAACTAGGAAAATCTCTATTTCTCTGGTCATAATTCCCTATTTCCTTTGGCTGCTGGGAAATGTAATCAGAGGCAAATTTTTAGCCCATGGAAATTTATGGCCTGCATGTTTATACTAATTTTACCCCAGATTTATTTTATTTTTCCATCCTTATTTCCCCTCATTTTAATTTCCCATGTGTTTATTTTTATTCTCCTTTGCTTTTACCGTATTTTTCTCTTAAAATCAATTTTATTGAGGTATAATTTGCATGCGATAAAATAAACCCATCTTAAGTGTACAATTCAATGAGTTTTGACAAATATTACCATGTCATTTTTGTTAGCCATCTGAAAACAGTTTTGAAATAAGTAAAGGTAAAAATGAATATCCCAAGGCAGTCCGTGTTAAGCATTATCACAGAGATATAAACAAATTACTGGTAGTATGAGAGAGGATAAAAAATTCTGGGGCGCCTGGGTGGCTCAGGTGGTTAAGCGTCTGCCTTCGGCTCAGGTCATGATCCCGGGGTCCTGGGATCGAGTCCCGCATCGGGCTCCCTGCTCCTTGGGAGCCTGCTTCTCCCTCTGCTTCTCTCTCTCTCTCTCCCTGTCTCTCATGAATAAATAATCTTTAAAAAAAAAAATCAAATAAATAAAATCTTTTAAAAAAAAATTCTGACTGGAGGGGTAGTGTGCTGGGGGGTGGGGGATCTTGGGGGAAAAGTCTCATTTTTAAAAACTAATATCTCATCTTAAATTTTATTTATTTATTTTTAAGATTTTTATTTATTTATTTGTCAGAGAGAGAGAGAGGGCACTCACACAAGCAGGGGGAGCAGCAGAAGGAGAGGGAGAAGCAGGCTCCCCGCTGAGCAGGGAGCCTGATGCGGGACTCTTTCCCAGGACCCTGGGATCATGACCTGAGCCGAAGGCAGACGCTTAATTGACTGAGCAGCCCAGGCGTCCCCCATCCTAAATTTTAAAGATGGAAATTCAACAGTTAGAAGTAGCGGGAGAAGTCATTTGGAAAAGGAAATATCTGGAGTAAAAGAAGGAAGCAGAGATACAGGGATTGGTTCCTTCTGGCTGGAGTAGAAGGTGCACAGGAAAGGAGCTTGGGGAGGTGAGCCTATAGCCATGTTGTAGGAGGTTCTGAAAGCCAAGTGGTGTCTTCTTACATGATTGTGCAGGTAATAGGGAGCCACTGAAGGCTTTCGGCAGAGAAGAAACGTAATGAGACTTGTTTTAGAAAGATCACTCTGGAAGCAGTGTGAGGACTGGATGGGAATGTTGGAACTAGAGGTGGAGAAGATGGTGGGGAAGCTTCTTTAACGGTCCAGGAGAACGCTCCTTCTCTCCAAGGAGAACCTGGGCCAACCATTAGGAAGAATGAGAGGGAGATGAAATGGGGTCAAAGGATTAGTTGTAAGGATGAGTGAGAAAGAAATTGACTATGTAAATAACCAGGGGGACAGGCATTCACATGATTCCTGTTCTGGATGGAAGATTGACAGGCCCTGGTATTCCCTTTCCCAACCTCTGCAAGCAGAGAAAGTACAAAGTTACCAGCAAGAGACTAAGCCCTACTGTGCAGGGGAGGGGGCTGGGGAAGGATAACCCAATTTGGGCTGGTCATGGCCGTCAGTTCCTTTCCGGTTGACCAGAGCCAGTATCATCTATAATAATAACAGCTACTATTTTAGCTCGATAAAAAATAAGTAGATGAGATGATAGTAACTCACACTTAAAATTAACCGTTACTGGGGCGCCTGGGTAGCTCAGTTGGTTAAGCGACTGCCTTTGGCTCAGGTCATGATCCTGGAGTCCCGGGATCGAGTCCCGCATCAGGCTCCCTGCTCAGCAAGGAGTCTGCTTCTCCCCTGACCCTCCCCCCTTTCATGTGCTCGCTCTCTCTCTCAAATAAATAAAATCTTTAAAAATAAAATAAAGTTAACCATTACTCTGTATGAGGTATTGTTCTAAGCCCCTCAGAGAATTCCTAGGAGTAGGAACTATTATGTCACCAGTCAACAATGAGAGAATGGAGGCACAGAGAGACTAAGAGTCTTGCTCCAGATCACATAGCTGGTCAATGGCAGAATCAATATTCAAACCCAGGCATCTGATTCTAGAGTCCGGGCTCTGTGCCATTATGCCCTAATGTTGATGCTCTGGACTCTGTAAGAATTCCCCAAATCACATCCCCACCCAGAGAGTGAGTGTCTCTCACTGCCTTGAGGCAGAAAGCGCTGACATTCCTGGCTGAGAATAACAGAAATGCAAAGGAAGGCACTAAAGATGAACGTCTATGGTATGTATTTGGTACCCTGCCAGTCATGAGGTCCGACAGAGCAGAGCACCGGGCAGGACACAGTATATAAACTGTGACCAAGACCACAGCAGCAAGAAGTCCATGCAACAAATATCCTGTGAGAATCGTAGCCCCTGGCTATCTATGTGCGTGAATGTGCTTGCATGTGTGGAAACCGGGAGCAATGGATGGCGGAGGTTGGCTGAACCAATGGCCTACAACCCACGGATGGCAGAAATTCCTGGAAAAGCATCCACCAACTATCTAACCATCTAAAAATACACCTAGGGAAGGCAACCTTGGAAGGAGGCAGGCGAAGGTCTAGTTGAGATAAAACAAACTCAAAGCAGATGACTGGTCTACACACAGGCTGAATGGACACATCTTCTGTGAAGACAGGGGTGTGGCCGGGCCCCAAACCAGCACCCTGTGATGTAAACACACAGGCTGAGCCTGGATTTTTTTTTTTCAGAGAAGCCTCTACATTGAAGATGCAGGCCCTGCCTGTCCTCCATTTATCACCCCGTGTATGAGATTTGGCCACCCAGACATTTAGACGACAGATGGGAACTGTCTGAATGTGTGCACATAGTTGGAAACAACAAACATTAAAGTCTGCATATGGCATCATCTGAAATTTGAACCAACTCTCTAAGATACTGGAATGATCCTCTATCACAGGAAGTTGTGTGACATTATTTATGCCTTCAGGCATTAGGCCAGGGACTGAGGTCGTGAACAAGACAGTCTCTGCCCTCAAGACAACTAGTGTCTAGAGACCCAGACAAGTCAATGGGTGTATCTGAAGCCAATGATGGGCGCCCGGAGGAGTTAAGTCCTGGGTGCTGAGAGGACAGAAGGAAGGCACCGAGCCATTATGTCAGGGAAGCTCTGGGAAGGAAGACACAAACCTGATGCCCACTGTGAGGACTGTTCTAGGGAACTGAAACTTTTTGGATTTTGTTTAACTCTGCTGTAGCATTTTGTTTCCTAAAGGACTATCTTTTAAGCAAAAACTATACCCACTTAGAAAAAAATCTGGGGGTGCCTGGGTGGCTCAGATGGTTAAGCGTCTGCCTTTGGCTCAGGTCATGATCCCAGGGTCCTGGGATCGAGCCCCGCATCAGGCTCCCTGCTCAGCGGGGAGCCTGCTTCTCCCTCTCCCTCTGCCTCTCTCCCTGTTCATGCTCTCTCTCTCTCTTTCTGTATCTCTGTGTCTCAAATGAATAAATAAAATCTTTAAAAAAATAAAGAGCTGGGGTTTTTAAAAAAAAAAGAAAGAAAGAAAGAAAAAAATCTGTGAGCAAAGGGATCACAAGACCAAACATTATCAATGGGAGAGAAGAGACCATATATGTCCAAACATACAGTGTCGAAAATATCCTTAGGAAAGAGAAAGCTTGGGCACCTGGGTGGCTCAGTTGGTTAAGCGTCTGCCTTTGGCTCAGGTCATGATTGCGGGGTCCTGGGATCGAGCCCCACGTTGGTCTCCCTGCTCAGCGGGGAGCCTGCTTCTCTCTCCCTCTGCCTCTCCCCTGGCTTGTTCTCTCTCTCTCAAATAAATAAATAAAATCTTAAAAAAAAAAGAGAGAGAAAGCTATCTTATGTATAAATCTTTACAAAATCTCTAATATTTTGAGGCACCCCTTCAATTATTTTATTTCGAACAGTTATGTATTAGGGGAAGTTATTTCACCCAAAACAACCACAGTCTATGCTAAGTTTGGGTGCTTGCAGAAAACATTTGATGAAATTGGTAAAAAGCAAGGCAAAGAAATTTAATACACATCTAATCGTTCGTTCTGGGGTTATAACTTCGTGATAACCGGGTTGGATATTGTATGTAAGCTTTTTAAAAATTACCTCTTAAAGAAATATAACTGTTTTGGGCATTTTTTCATAGCTGAGGTCATACTATATTTATATAGTTATGTATCCTGCCTTTTTTAGTTGACCTTATTGTGTCAAAATTTTGCACTAAATTAAAAATTCTTTACCAATAAAAAAAAGCAATACAGTATTAGCTATGTCATGGAAATTATGAGCAGCTAGGAAAAATGAAAAATCAAAACTGCCCTTATGTTATGCAAATGGACACTTGTAGCTTAGGATAAAATTTTATTATACACAGATGCAAAAAGGGCTTTATATCAAACCACTTACACAAACATGAAGATATCGTGGTCTGGAAAACTACTAGACGATTCTAAAATTCACTTAGCAGTGACAAAGACATGGAGGTTGATGAGTTTGAATGCCCGTGATGAGTTTGAATAAAACTGATGAAATATGCATGAAGACAGGCAATATTTATAAATGAATATACTATTTCATATGGTATATAATGTTAAATATGCAAGAGTAAATAAATACATGAATTAAATGTTGTTTTAAATGTCATCTATCGCCCTAAGGGTTTATGTATGGAAAACTCCTATCTATTTTTTACAACTTCTTTTTTTTTTTAAGATTTTATTTTATGTATTTATTTGAGAGAGAATGAGAGAGAGAGATCACGAGTGGGGGACTGGGGGGGGAAAGGTAGAGGGTGATCATGACCTGAGCCAAAGGCAGGCGCTTAACCACCCAGGCACCCATATTTTTTACAACCTCTTACTGAGAAAGTATGGAATACCCTTGATTTGGAATATGTATTGTAGGTAATTAATTCACTTAGGTTTTCTTGACCAATCCCTGGGGAGAATCTAATAGATAAAACTAGTGGGGAAAAAATGAATAACTCAAAAAATTACAGTAGCTTTGGGTTATTTAAAGTTGGGGTAAACAGTCCTTACACCTACACACCTACATTATAGTAGAGAATAAATGTGGCTTCCTAAAAATCCACAATAGTTCCCTGTTTGCCTGTAAGGTAAAGTCTAACACCAACAACCTTAATGTTCATGTGCCTCCACAATTTGTCCACTAATGTTTCCACACCTATCTCTTGGTCTTGACCTCATGCATTCAGTCTTCGGGCAAATCATCTCCCTCAGTGCATCAGTGCCTCCCAATATGCCTGGCTTCTGTTCTTTTGCTCCTGGAGTTCTCTTCTGAGTATAGGATAGCTTTCCCCCTCCTTCTCTGCCATTCCCAAATACCTACATCTTCCCCATCTCCAAGGTCCATCTCAAATACCACTGCATTGTGGTTTCATATGTCTCAAGGGAAAGTAGACCTCCTTTCTGAAAATCTCAAGTGCCAAGGGCTCAGCACTGGTGGCCTCTCTGCTCGGGAGGTGCAGGGTGGTCTTGAGGGTACATGAGGTCAGTTTAAATAATAAGAATGAACACTTAGATAACACCGGAATAACAATTGCTAAATCTAACTCAAAATTTGCTATGTGCCAGGAGCTCTTCTAATTACTTTACATAAATTAATTAATTTGATTTTCACGAAAACCCCACAAAGCAGGTGCAATGTTATCCACAGTTTACAGATAAGGAGACTACGGCCTGGGGACACAGCTCTAAGTGTGACAGAGCTGAGAAACCATGCACTCGATCATTATGCTTTTCTACCTTAGTCAAGAGTACCAGAAAAAAGAGACCAGCTGTGGGCAGGGAGACAGGCCTGTAAACTGGGAGACACAGAGGCGCACATGTTTATTTGGGTGAAGCAAAGGTCGCGCATTAAAAAGGCAGGGCTATAGCAACGTGAAGGCCCAGAGTGGAGTCTACGGAAGGCTTTCTCCCACTCTCAACCAATTTCCGGATCCTAAAGAAATGCACTCCTGCCAACTGCATTGGAAAGTTTATAGCAGTTTGACTACCTCATCACCTTTGAAGTTACTAACAAACCCATCTCATCTCCCCTATTAACCAGATGGTCCTTGAGAATCCACGTTCAATCCACTTACTATAGGATCTAGAGCTGGACTTTGGGCATGGTAATTAATCAATAAAACTTTGTTACACAAATGTCATAAACCATTACTTCTCGATTTTCAGTTCTCACTTCATAAAGCAGACACGTGTTAAAAATATTTCAGGAATGGGGCACCTGGGTGGCTCAGTTGTTGGGCGTCTGCCTTCGGCTCAGGTCATAATCTCAGGGTCCTGGGATCGAGCCCCACATCGGGCTCCCTGCTCTGTGGGAAGCCTGCTTCTCCCTCTCGCACTCCCCCTGCTTGTGATCCCTCTCTCGCTGTCTCTTTCTGTCCAATTAATAGAATCTTTAAAATCTTTAAAAAAAAATTTTCAGGAAGATTTCTACCCAACACTTTAAAAATAATTTCTCTGTTGTATTTTTTCCCATATAACACTTCCTCGTTCGCTTTTTATTGTCTGTCTCCCCCAACTACTGTACAAGCTACATAAGGGCAGAGACTTCATTCTTGTTTATCACTGTATTTTTGGCACCATAAAACAAAGCCTGGCACAGAGAAGGAACTCAGTAAATATTCATGAAGTGAATATTTGAAAAAGAATAGACTTTGAAAATGCTCACCAGACCCTTGTGGGCAGCCTTTATTCATGCCAGCCAACCCTGAGTTAGTGTATCAATACTATTCCATTACCCCGAAGCAAGTGCATGTCACGAAGCACAAGGAAAAGGAAGGGTTTTGCTGGAGGGGGGTTGGGAGATGGAGGAGAGAAGCAACCTCACACAGAGCACAGCATTTTGCTCCTTCCTAAATTTCCACTGGGCATCTCTGTGCACAGCAGGCTCCTGGCCTGTCAGCTGGCCATCCCTCTACCCCTCTCACGCTGCCTCCCTCGGGCACTGCAGGTCCCCAGCTGTTCTTCCTCCTGGATCTCTGTGCTCCCCTTGGCCCTGAACAATACGGGGTCTTCAGGGTAGCTCCTCACACCTGTGGCCCCTTGGAATCCATGCTCCTCAGAAGGAAATATGGAAATTAAAAATCATTTTTCTGTTTTTCAAATTTCTTTATTATTTTTTTTCTGTCACACGCACCAAGACCTGAATTTGAACCCAAGTTTTTCGATTTTATAGCTGTGCAACCTCGATCAAATTACATAACCTCTTCACCACCTTGGTCATCACAGCTTGTAAACATGGGGATAAAACCAACTCTACAGGGCCACTGTAAGAATTAAATGGGACAAAATAGACAAAAGCACCTGGTGCAGAGTAGGTATTAAAGAAAATGTTACTTCTCTTTCTGTCCTTGAAGTAAACTCTCAACGGTCCAAAAGGACCCATGAACCAAGGAGAGTTGAGGTTTTATAGAACCATGCATAGAAACTCATCACTATTTAGAACACTGTTGCGGTGGTCCCAGGGACAGAGGGCAACCACCACACAGGGTGGTTCCTGTGGGCAGCAGTGGTGAGAGAAGGTGGTGGAATATTGCTGCCTTCTCTGTGTGTGTTGCTTATAAATCAGAGGTGACGTTCATCACTATGAAAACAGCGACTCAAACGCACCCCTGGTACCAGCCAGCAATGAGAGGGAGACGTGCAGATCTCAATGACCAAAATGAATATGCTTTAGTGTTTCTGGTGAGAAAATGTCACATGCCAAGGTCATCTTCCCACCCCGATCTTGTCAGCACTCCCTCAGTCCTCAGTTTCCTTATTATGAGGTGGCTGAGCCTGAAAAGGCATCCTATCCTGCTTTCATTGGCATATCGTTAATGCCAAGAATGGAAGAGCTGTCATTGCACACTATGATTTCCCGGCTGGTACATCATAGTTGCCTTACGAATACTTGTTAGCTGTTTGATTCTAATGGTAGTTACACAAATTATACTTAAAACCAAAATTGAAGAGACTCTTGGCTGCTGTCTAAAAGGTGGTGATTCAAGGGAGCATTTAGAATTTTTAAAAAGATAAAATAACTCAGGCTAGGGATGCCTGGCCAGATCAACCAAAGTCACTTTGGCAGGGAGAAATGCAAAGGATAGCACATTTATCTGAAACAAAAGAAATAAAGAATTCCTCTCCCAGGCCAGGATTGACACCCTAACTAATGATGTAAAGGAAAAGTTAAGCCATGTATGCTGCATAAATCTGGAACATTTTGAAGGTCAGCTTGGGTCAGAGCATAACATTTTCCCTTTTTTCTTTTTATGAAGTCAATTTTCGAAAAGACTGTGACAGTTCTGATAGCTCCCACAACCTAGAATCATTTGAGTGAATCACAAGTGAGTTTTAATTTCAAAACTTATGCCTAAAAATTGATAAAAACCTGGCCAAGAAATCTTGAAGGAGGGATGGGGCAGCTAATATTTTGCAGCAGAGAGCAGCACTGAGCTCCTCTCACACAAGGGCAGCGCCAAAACCCTTAGAGAAACACCTGCCCCACATCATTCATGTTCCATCTCTGCTCCTATTGCGTTTTTCTCTTCTCTTCTCAAACCCCAGTGCTTGCTCCCCCGTCCTCACTCTCACCTGATGACCTTTCTCCCTATTTCACTGGGAAAGTAGGAACTCTCAGAAGAGAATCTTTGCACACTTCCACCAGCATATCTATCCACCTTCCTGCATGTGACTCCCTATTCCCTGCTTTCTCTTCTCCTACAAGTCAATTTTCAGTGCCCCTAGGCAAGGCCAACTCTACCATTTTGCCTTGACCCAACCCTCTCACCTAATCAAGAACCTTCTTTCAAGATTTCTCTCCTCTCTTTCTTGTGTTATTGGTTTTTCCATATCCATTGGATGATTCTCATCAGTATACAGACATGATGTTATTTCTTCCATCTCAAAAATAATAAAAAACAAAGACGTTCTTTTGACTCATGTCTCCCTCCAGCCATACCCTCTTTCTCTGCTCCCTTCTAAAGCAACACTCCTCAAAAGAGTACCTAAATTTGCTCTCTCCAATTACTCTCCTCTTCCTTTGTTATGGTCACTCCATCCAGCTGCTGCCCCCACCACTCCAGCAAATCTGCTCTTGTCAAAGTCTTCAATGGTCTTTGCTTTGAGACACCAACAGTCAGTTCTCAGAGCTCATATTTGTTGACCTCTCATCAATGTTTGATGTGCTTCATCTTGCCCCCCTTTGAAGCACCAGCTTCACTTGGCTTCCAGCACCTCACAGTGTCCTGATTTCCCTCTGCCTCTGTAGAGGGCAAGATGGAGTCACTCCTGTCAAGCAGTGACTTATGTCAAACAATGTTATAAGCAGCCAAGGGCATTACAGCTAAGACCAAATATCACCAGAACCAGCACAGGCTGACAGTACCCAGGACTGATACCAGCAGAGCCAGAGGAAGCCTGCAAAAGTCCAAGGCTGGTTAAACTCCTTTAAAAGGGGAGAACTTTTGTAGCAAATGGTAGACTTTCTAGACATTGACCCTTTCACATCTGACCACATCAAAAACGCAACTGCCACCAAATGCTCTGCCCAACTGACCTCTGAATATAACCGAGATTCTCTACTGCTTGAACAAAATAAGCTGCACATGTCAGGAGCTGACCTGGACCATGGCCTTATCTCACCTGTACTCACGGGCTGACATCACATTTGGTTCATTAACTTCTACCCTTTGTTGTATCTTGTTGGTTGTGTGACTTTGTATTGTGCTTTGCATTGTGTGACGTGAATGAAGCCAAGTTAAATGCGTAGCAAAATGTCAATGTCAATGAGTTTAGAATCCTGAACCTGCTTCAACCTTGCTTTATGATTGAATAAAACTGACATTGTGGAAAGACAACTCGTGTGTGCGCCTTCAAAGCATGCTTGCATCAGCTTCACTGATTGTCTTTCAAAGTCAGTGTAGCTGCCTCTTCCCCACACAACCCACGCCCTCCACCATGTCCCCAGTCCCTAAACACTGCAGTGCCATAGTACTCAGTCCTTGACCTCTGCCCTGGGGACACTCACTCCCTCAGTATTATCAGTCTCGTGGCTTTAAATACCAACTATGTGCTGATGACTTTCAAGTTATTTATTTACTTGTATCTTGGGCTCCTGGTGGTATATGCTTACTCAACATTTTCATTTGAATTAGAAGTAACATGTCCAAGGCTGAGCCCCTGATAGTCCCTCCCAAATCTGCTCTTCCCACAGTCGCACCGCATTAATAGCAATTCCATTCTTCCAGTGGCTCACGGCAAATACCTTGGTTCATCCTTGATTCCTTTTTCTCACCAAAACAGAGCCATTAATAAATCCTATTGGAACTTGCTACAAAATACATCTAGAATTTTATTACATCTTCCCACCTTTACTTCCTTGGTGCAAACTACCATAATTTCTTTTCTAGATTACTAGGAGTAACTATATAACTGGTTTTCCTGTTTCTCTTTTCATCCCTGATGGTTTAGTCTCATCATTGCAGTCAGAATAATTCAGTGAAGTCAGATGATGTTACACTTCTCTTCCAGACCTTCAAATGGCTCCCCTTTTCCCTTGGAGTAAAATCCAAAGTCCTGAAAATGTCCTTTATGACCCTATACAATCTGGCCACCCATTATCTTTCTAACCTCATCTACCACTCCATCTCTCCCCACTCCAGACACACTGGTTTCCTTATTTTTCTCTTGGGCATTTGAGAGAAGCACTCACCTCAGGACCTTTGTACTTGCTGTTCCCTCTGCCTGGAATGCTCTGCCCCCAGCATCCATACTGCTGAATCCCTTACCTCCTTCAAGTCTTGGCTTAAATGTCACCATCTAGTGAGATCTCCACTGACCACCCTTTAAAATTGCAGTCCCCATCCCTGGTACTCCTTATTTCTCTGTTGTGCTTTTTTTTTTTTTCCCCTCTGTTGCCCTCCATGGCACTTATTAACCTAACACACTAGATAATTATTTATTTTGTTTATTGTCTTTCTGCCTCCTCTAGACTGTAAATGTCATGAAAGCAGGGATTTTTATCTGTTTTATTCTCTGATGTACCTCCAGCAACTGGACAAATTGTTTACACCTAGTAAGCACTTAAATAAGTATTGGTAGTGAGGATAGGATGTTGGTAAGCAAAATCATAAAGAGCATCTCTAGAAATCGTATGATCCCTAGCTGCTCCAGAAATTAATTCATCTCAAGAATCAGATAAATTCATTCTCATACTAAATATACTTTTGCTATATGAAGATTATACATCTTCAATCATAATAACCATAACAGTAATAACTCATATTTATATAGAGCCTTCCAGTTTATAGAATTATTTCTCACATATAGTTGTATTTCATCCTCAGGACAACTCTGAAATTGAACAAAGCAGAAAATGTCAATCCCACTTTACAGATGAGGAGGAGAAGCCCTAGAGCAGTAAAATATCAGCTTAAGGGTCACCCAGCCAATGAGTACAAAACTGGAATGAACCCAAGTGCCCTGAGTCCAGGATTAGGACTATTGCTTCTATAGCAGTCAGTCTTGAAAGAGACAATTTGTCCTTTGCCAGATTGCTCAAATGAGTACTGACAGGATCTGGGACCTTCACTATCCTGATTTGGCTCTTGATTTATTCCCACAAATATTGAATCCTTCCTAAGTTCCAACACTGTTCTAAAAACTGGGCATACAGTACAGGCCAATACAGACCAGGACAAGGTTATGTTCTCACGGAGATGTCAATAAACAAGTAAACAACTAAACACCCCCTAAAATATGTCAGGGGGTGATAGCTCTTTGAAGGAGAAAGGGATTGAGGTTGATGGGGAGCAGAGCAGATGATCTATCATTAGAGATACCCAGCAATAACTCATTAACATGTTACCCACAAATCCTTCTTCTGGCAGGGGGGTGGACTGTGCTTCAAACTGTTGGGTGGAGATCCTACAAAATTATACATTTGAATTACGAAGATGTGCAAGATTACCAATCTAGATGCTAGGTCACTGTGGTGATCTTAAAGCTAAACGGAGCCTGGTTGGCAGTTTCAGAAGACAGCACTAGGACAAACAGCCCTAAGTTATAAGAACATTGATTTTGCTCATGACAGAAGAGCTTTCTAATAAATAAAGTTGCCAGCAATGAAACAGACTGGAAATGAGCTCTCTGTCATGAAAAGTATCCAATAAGTGACTGAATGACCTCTGAAGGTCATTCCAACTGCAAATCTGATTATGTTCCATTCTACAGAGATTCTCTCTACCCTAAGTCACCATTAGTTCCAGTGGGTGATGGGGTGAGGACAGGCACAAAAATCTGGTCCCAAATCCTGGTTCTCTTGCCAGCCTTCCCAGAGGATGAGAAGTCACCTGACTGTTGGCCCTAGATCTTTCCAGCAGCAGCAAAAGCTAAGTGTTCTGCGGGGAGACCAGGGGCACAGATCCTCACCCTGCAGGATCTACCAAGGGCTCTCATCTAAATGAGGTGCTCTGCCCAGCAGGGACACTTGCTCTATTCTCACTGACAGGTAAGCCACTAGTGATTACAAAAAGGAGAAGGGCAAATCGTGCTGGACAGGAGGCTGCCTCCCTGGTGACTTCTGGATGCTCACTGGCAACGTCCACACTTCTGCAGGCCTCTCTTGAAATCTTAGTCCTCTCACAGCATCCACTGATGTCATCACCCACCCTCCTTTGCCTTTCTGTCGTTTCCCAAATCCCCCACTAATATTGGCAAGTAGATCTCTGGCCTGACTGCGTGTTGGCCCCGGCAAGACATCACGGGAAAACGTGCCCATCTCAAGATATGACGATTGCAGATTTGAGGTTCTGGATTCCAGGTTTGGAGTTTTCCAATGTTAATGCAAACAGAACTGGCACACACATTAAGATGAATGTAATTATTATTCCTCTTGCTGGTCACTACTGCTGCCTTCTATTTCTCTTTCTTTGTGTGAATTTATTTAAAAGAAAAAAAAACTTTTTGTTACGACTATTTGCAGTTTAAAAATCAATAAACCCCATTTTTTTTCAAGGAAAAAAAAAGACATCACGGGAAAGACACTGAAGCAATTGCTAGTACTACCCACATTTATCCATCGCTTACTGGAGGCCAGCTAGTTTGTTAAAAACTCTGTATGTGACAGGCTTTATAATCTTTATACATGGCTGGGACATGCGTGGAGCTGGGCAGAATATGATGAATGGCTTTTGTTTACTGAGCGGGGTAGGCTGGCTGGCCAAGGGATTGAGAGGTTGGAAAGATGATGGAGGGACAGCTGAGCCACGGAAGCTAAGAGCCGGATGGGTGGGGAGGAAACAAGGGCATTTTGTGGGAAGGACATGGGGATGGGGGGCGGGGCAGTTGCTGGCAGAAGGGAGATGAACCTGCTACCATAAGGGAAAGAACCAAATTTCCGCCCCCCTAGAATTTTGTGTGACATTTTAGAAATTGTTGGTGATTTACACTGTAACCCTTCTATCTCTTTGTAAAATATGGAGTAAAATCTACATCATTCAGTCCTTAGGGGCAGGATCTGTCATTTTGCAAGGGGTGAAATAAGGCACTTGGGGCCCACAGTGAAAGCTAGGCAGTCAAAGAAGGTGGTCCTATAATATATTCACTTCACTTCATTTAATGCTCATAATAGCCCAGTAAGGTAGGTATTATTACACTCATTTTACAGAGTGTGAGGGGAGGGAGTTTCCTGAATAGTTATGTGAACACTTTTGCCAACTACAATGTAAAAGGAGAGAATTTTATATTTCTATCTGTCCACTCTGACCCTGTGCCTTTAAATTAGCAGAAAGGTGAGTATGGCTATTTCACTCTGTTCATAATCATCACCCAGGGCCCTTCTTGAATGCTCCCAATCTTCTATCTCCCTCCAGTGTCTCCTGGTTCTGGGCTGAGCCCTTCTTTTTGCTCTTTTTTCTGTCCTCTGGACTTGTCCACAGGTCTCCTTGATGTGCTGCAGAATCCACACTTGGCTGCCATGGGCAGGATCCCCAGAGCAGCGCCGGCCTCTCTGCACATGAACCCTGGCACTGGCCCACTTGGTAGATGCAAGTGTCAGATGAGGCCTAGCCCATTTCTGCATTGTCACAGCCCCTAATACAGTGCTCAGCATCCCTTCTCACCCAACAAATGAGCAAGGCAGCATCTTGCAGCACTTAAAACAGTGACCAGAGTCAGAGCATCTGGGTCTACACATTTGCCCACTATGTATTTGTTGTGTGGCTTGACACACGTTACCTAACCTCTCTGATCATTAGCTGAATAGGAATGATAATAGGATTGTTGTAAAGGGTGGCTCAGTCAGTTAAACGGGTTGGACTCTTGATTTCAGCTCAGGTCATGATCTCAGATTCTGGAGGCTGAGCCCTGGGTGGGGCTCCACGCTCAGTGGAGAGTCTGCTTGAGATTCTCTCTCTCCCTCTCCCTCTGTCCCTTCCCCACCCTCACCCCTGCTTGCAGATGTGCACTCTCTCTCTCTCTCTTAATAAATAAATAAAGCCTTAAAAAATAGGATTGTTGTAAGGATTAAATGAGATAAGATAAGAAGAGCATTAAAACAATGCCTGGCAAAAAGGAAGTGCTCAATAAACCAATAAAGGTTAGGTCATGTTAGTTTATAGTGATTATTTATTGGAGAGGATGAAGAGGGTTGGTCACAACATGGACCAACCAGAAAAATTGCCTGGTGTTAGGAATGTCATGCCACTCTCTCCTGGCTTCTCCAGGCCAGGGAGAGTATCTGTAAGCAGTTTCATTTCCCACAAAGGCCTTTGGTCATGAAACCTCTGGGGATAGTTCAAGCCTAAGGGGAAGGAAGGAGAAAGGAAGCTGAGAGATTACCTCATTGACAAGTTGGATTTTCTTTTTCTTCCCCATCCTTTTAATTTCCAAAGTTCAGATTTTACCCCAAAGCCACTGTCAGACAATAAAACAATTCCTCATCAGCCATTCATTTTACTCCTTTTTCCCTTCCCAGCCTTTTCAAGCACAATGTTTTAAAAAACAACAACAAAAAATTTTATCACAATAGGCTAAAATAAACCTATTTTGCATCTAAAAGAAATGGATATGTGTAAATGACTGTGGGTTGTACTACATGGGGGATGGGAGCAAGTGAAGGAGAGCACTGCCAGAAAAACACATTAGAGGACCCTCATGGCCATGATGAGAGGCCCCAGTCTGGAAACTGTCCTTACCAGCACCCCAGCATTCCTTCCCTGTCCATGGTCAGAGCTCCATACAACCACAAGTGAAACCAGGAAGAACCAATCTTAACAAAAAGAGTGCAGGCCGGAAGAGCAAATTCCATCTGGAGAAGTCATTCAAGCCTCTTTTATGAATATTCAGAGCTGCTTGATTTACCCGGTAAACTGGGATTTTGGGCTTCAACATTTCCCAAGGGATTCAGCAGGGAGTTCTTTATTCACTACATTTAAATGCAAATGATAACAAAACTGCATGACAATATACTTTGAAAAGTTGATTTAAAACAGCAAGGGAAGGATTAAGGCACCAATAAGAAGGATTTTATTTTAATTTTCTACAGAGGTTAAAGGCAGGCCAAACAGAAGCCCAGAATTCAAATGCTATCCCAGGAGCAAAATTGTCACGGAACAGAATTTGGTCAATTATTTCCCTCCTCTTATGAAGAAGTGGAAGAAAAAAATTCCCCCTGTCTTTTTTTTTTTTCCATCAATGACATCCATAACTACCAAGCAGGACTCCTGATCAGCATGAGCTTACCTCACCAAACTGATAACAATATAAGCAAAAGCCGGGAAACATGATGCTTAGCCTGTACCAGATTGAGGGTGAATGTATATCCTCTCTGGAAACAGTTCCCAGACCTCTCTTCTGATTTATGAGAAGCCCTGGTTGTTCAGAGCCCCAAGGTTGGGGCCCACTCATGTAGGAACATCTTCTAACACAGACATTTATGGCTTTGAATGACAAGGGATAAAGAGCTGAACATTGTATGTCATGGAAGAATGGCCCATTGTGTTCTGTGGGAGTTCAACTCTGGAGGAGAGCCTTCCAGGCCCCACATGTGAGAAAGATGGGAAAAGCCATTAAAAGCCTTGCTATAAAGGCAATGCCAATGATAAAGTGTCACTTGCTGTTGACTGGGGTGGAAGCATTATCATGTCTGTTCAAAATGGAAATTAGACATTGTCCCCCTACTTGCCCATCTGCAACTTGAACTGTCAAGCAAACAAACATGAAGGAGGAAAAAGATCTAGTCTGTTGAGGGAGGTCATATAGACAGAGAAGCAATTATGTACTAGGTGAACGGATCTCACCTTGAAACAACAGGATGTCTGGGATTTGCTTCAAAAGAATATAGGTGGGTTGGGGTATCAATGAATCAAGATTGGCAAAGAATTGATAATTATTGAAGTTGGATGACAGTACTTTGCGGGTATCATTGTTTACTTTTGCATGTTTGGAAATTTCTGTAAGAAAAATGACCTTTTTGCTATTTGTTTTTCAATTCCACCTGCCCAGTTAATTGTGACACTGCGCACCTCTACTGTGACAAAGTCACCATTGCTGGGAACAAGAGCATTTCTGCCACTCTTATGGGAGCCCTGGGAATAGGGCAGTGCCAATGGCATAACCATGAAGGGGAGAAATAGACAAGATAGGAAGAAAGTTCAGACTTCAGTCCCCAAACCAGGACTTTTAAACATGGAGGAGAGTTTATTTGGAACTCTCAACAGAACCCATTAAAAAAAATAACATACCCTGCAATGAAATATCAAGAAACTTGATAATTCAAGAATTCAGAGACTTCTGGTCTCAGCCCTGTCTGGGAATCTGCAAAGTTTCTTATCCTAAAGGCAACATGTTACTCCCAGTGTAGGGTTGACATCTAACACAGCTTAGCATGTGCAATGACCTGCAAAGTTCCAGAAGATACTACATCTTGACAATATGCCAGTCAGGTTTTTGTTTGTTTGTTTGTTTTTAACCAGACAGATCTTTAAATAAATTGGACTAGTTTAGCAGCTCAGTCCACCAAATTGATTGATTATTCAGAATGTCAGGACATTTTAGCATACAGGTAGCAATAGCTTGCCTTACCTGATTTAATGAGAAAGAGAGAGAAAAGAGTGCCATAAATAAAGGGAATGTCCAGAAAGCTAAGTCCAATAATAGATAAGATAGTGCATATCAGGCCACATTAGAATGCTGCATCATGAACTGGATATAACATTTAAAGAGGAATACAGACAATGAAGTTATGATCAAAGAAGATAAGCCACGGTGGTATGAAGACTAGAAATAGTAACGGATGCCCAGCGGAAGGAACTAGAGCTTTTTAGCCTAAAGAGAAGCCTGGTGAGGACAGAAGAGCTGTCTTCAGCTATTACGATGTCTCACAAGTGGGAGACAGATTAGACCTCTTCCATGATTCCCAGGGAAAAAAACTAGGAAAAGAACTACTAACATAGGAAAGTCTCAGGAAGGTCAATGTCAGCCTAATAGGAGGAACAAGGTTGAAAAAAATAAAATTGTGCCAAGCACTATTTGGCTGCTTTGGACAATAGTGCATTCTGGGACGATCTCAAACAGAGTTTGGACAAACACTTGTGAAGATGTTTTAAAGGGGATTTCAATACTGAGTATCTGCATGATTTTTGAACTCTCCTTCAAATGGAGATTCTGTGATTTCTGAGGATGAAAACTTAACAATCGACAAACCAGGCTTTCGGTTCATTTTGTTTGTTTGAAGTAAACAATACACAAATCTTCCTTTGCCAGGTGGCTTGTGCCTAAAACATGTTTCAAACTGTGAATAAATAAGAATAAAACTTAACTCCTCTGCCATCCTCCAACCTACTGACCTCACTGAGAAAACATTCCTAGATGTACCATGCATCTGACTAAAGCATCTAGGGGACGGTTTCAGGATTCACTTTCATCCTTGACCCTACATTTTTCACTCCTGCCAAGTTACATACTTAAAAGCTCCCCAAAATGACCTGCCCACTGCGGAGATCTGGAAAGGCTATACAATGGGGTAGGATTCCACAAGGATACATGAGCCTTCTCATCTTGGTACAACCATTTCAATTTTGAAGTCCCTGAGTGTTTGTTATTTGTCCCGTTTCCTGACTCTGTCATACTTGAATTTCTGTTTTCCCGTATTTGCTGGTTCCCAACTTCTTGTCTGATTTCTGATCACCTATCTTATCTCAGAGAATTCTAAATATTCCTAACAGTTCAATCTTTCAGTTATTTGGTAAATATTTATAGCACCTTCCATGTGCCTAGAACACCGTGCTGGGCACCTTAGCAAATACAAAATGCCATATGACCCTGGCAAGGGCCTACATCTAAATCTGATAGAGAATATGAAACATGCACAGAAATAGCTACACCCCACAGAACAATGTGCTAAGTGCTATAAGAGAGGTACAAAGCAAGTGCTGTCAGAGTTCACAGGGAGGTGAGATGCTGCAGAAAAAACGAGATGTGACTGCAAGAGCAGCCTGCAAAAGCCTGATGCCATTGATGTGCTAATCTTTTAAAATCCTCAACTATAAAGTATATAAAATATTAGATTTAAAGAAGGAGGTAACTGTGAATCGGGAAAAGGATGTTCTGGAAAAATACATCGAACGTTCAACAGCAAATAAATGTCTGACAGTAGCCAGAGGGGCTAATCAATGTCCAGACACCAGAAAATCGTCCCCATTGTGAACACAATCATTTACTCAGTCAGCTAGAAAAATTACGATTATGAAATTGAAACTACATTTACTGCTTAAACAAGTCTTTTTGGAAATGTAGTTTAGACTGAAAATTGTTCATTAAAGGGTTCCTTCGGGTAATGCACTTCAACTGCACTTTATATTTTTGGAAACCTTTAGATTTACTCCCCATTCCAACCCCCAGAGGTAGGTTATATCAGGGATGGGCAAACTTCTGTAAACAGCCAGACAGTAAACAATTTCGGCTTTGCAGTTCATAAGGTTTCTATGGCAATTGCTCAAGTTTGCTGCTGTAGTGTGAAAGTAGCCATAGACAATACACACGTGGATGAGTGTGGCTGGACGCCATTAAAATTTTATTTATAAATGATAAAATTTGAATTTCATAAAAGTATTATTCTTCTTTTGCATTTTTTCAACCATTTAAAAATATAAAAGCCATTCTTAGCTTGTAAGCCACACTTGGCCAGCAGGCTATAGCTTGCTGACCCGTGGGTTATCTAATCACTCTATTTACAGAGGAGAAAACAAAGGCTAAAGGAGACTAAGTATATTCCCAAATCAATAGCAACTCAGTTTATTAATGTCCATATAGAGAGAAATAATGAAGCAAGAGGAAAAACTGAGAAATTTACCCACTCTTTCTCAACATTATTCAAAGCATGGGCAAATCATATGTTATCTATAAATTTTGATTCCCAGGGCATAACAAGTAAATAATTTTTAAACTGTGCTTAGGCAGATTGGTTCCTGGTAAATGAAGCAATTATGGCTTAAATTTATATGTATCCTATTTTATTGTCTTTCTCAATTTATAATGGGTAGCAGTCTCTAAGTTAACAACAACAAAAAACATTTGCCTAAATATCTTGTAGTTCATGTGATGAACCACATGCTGCTAAATATTTATGAGTACATAAATATTTCAAAAGCAATATGAAGAGTTATTGATGTAGTTTAATCTCAGTGCTGCATGGAATGAGTATTCCACCTCACTGTGGGTACCAAGATGAAGAGTTGGGAAATGTTGAAGAATAAAGCATTGGGAAACCCAGCCCCCCACTGGAATGTCACTTATTTGAGGATTTAAAAAGATATAATACTAAGTTTCAAAGTCATGGAAACCCATAGTTTTATAGCAAGAGCTGAAATATACTTGTTCGAGACCTCCTAAAAGGATATGAGCTAAAAACAAGTGTCAAGGAAAAAGATCTCTATGGCCCTTACTCTTCTGACAATTAAGCCTGTGGATAAGAGAACAAACACATGATCCAAATTCTACAAAATTATGGAAGATCAAACTAGGGTGAATTGAGTTCACCAAATCTGAGAGTATTTGAACAATGAGAGGCCATCCCATTGATGTACAGAAGACATACATTTAGAAGGTAGGTGAGAACAACTTCCCCAATCAGGGAAGAGGTGGGTTGTTTGGGTGGGCTGTACAGTAGTAGTATTTTTTTTTTTCACTTATTTATTCCTTCAGTAGATATGGCTTGTGCAATAGACAATGGTTCCATTTTGGAAAATAATAAATAAATTAATTAATTAATTAATCAATAGAATCATCTTTTAAAAAAAGAAAAGCCCTCCTTATTTCAAAGAATGATACAGAGATAACTTCAAAACAGAAAAAAATCACAGTGACAGGGACATTGACATTCGGGATGCAAGGCCCCACATGTGAAATGTATTCCCTTGCCCATCACCCTTCAGGGGCTCACTAAAAGTGCTGCGTAAAGTCTGAACTCTTTGGAACTGCCCTCTCCCCTCTCCACCCAACCCTGTTTTCTGGCTGTCTCATCTCCTGCCCTTCCCTGTCCCTAGCCACATTCAGTCATCGAGCAAGCTCCTTGGAGATTCCTCAATATGCCCTGTTTTTAAAAGCCTTTACACAGGGACACCTGGGTAGCTCAGTCAGGTAAGCATCTGCCTTCAGCTCAGGTCATGATCCCAAGGTCCTGGGATGGAGTCCTGCATCAGGCTCCCTGCTCAGTGGGGCTCAGTGGGGAGCCTGCTTCTCCCTCTGCCTCTGCTCCCCCTGCTTGTGCTCTCTCTCTCTCTGACAAATAAATAAATAAAATCATAAATAAATAAATAAATGCCTTTACACATATCCTGCTCTCAGCCCAGAATGCCATTCTCCATCCTGTGCACTGGGCAGCTCCTACTTTCAAGCTCACTCTCACTGATACCTGCTCTGATGGCCTTCCCACCACGTCTTCTTCCTCTGTGCTCCCACTCAACCTCATTCTCGCTTGCGACTTGAACTGCTATGTTTAGCTTGTTTATCTCCTGTATGGAAGATGATTTTCCTGGGGCATGGGAAAGAGTGCCTTTAATTTTCATATCCCTGAGGCCTAGCATGGTGCCTGAGGCACATGCATAACTCATTAAGCCGCTGTTGAATGAATCAACTGCGCCTGAGTCCTCTCATGACTCTCTGCCCTTCCTGCCACAAAAAGAATATAGACTTGAGGTGAGGATGGTAGGTAATTCTAACATTTCATTCATTCATTCATTCAACAGATATTTATTGAGCATCTCTTATGTGCCAGGCACTCTTAGGAGCCTGAGATACATTAGTAAGCAGAGTAAATGAAGATCCCTGCCCTTGAAGAGCTCACATTCTAGCTGGGGACATTAAATAACAAACCTGACAAATAAGGAAATAACATGCTTTGTTAAAAGGTAATAAGAGGTGGGGTGCCTGGGTGGCTCAGTCTTTAAGCGTCTGCCTTCAGCTCAGGTCATGATCCCAGGGTCCTGGGACCGAGCCCCGCATCGGGCTCCCTGCACAGTTGGTAGCCTTCTTCTCCCTCTCCCACTCCCCTTGCTTGTGTCCCCTCTCTTGCTGTCTCTCTCTCTCTCTCTGTCAAATAAATAAATAAAATCTTAAAAAAATAAAATAAAAGGTAATAAGAAGTAAGGGGAAAGGTGTAAGAAGAGCAGAATAAGGGGGACTGGGAAAGGGTGAGCTACAATTCAAATTATGTGATCAGGGGAATAGGATCTGCAAAGTAGACAATGAGAAAGTAACATTTGGGCAAAAACCTTGAGGAGGGTGAATTTGACATGGGAATATGTGGGGGAAGGGTATTCTAGGCAGAGAGAACATTCAGCATGAAGACTCTTAAGGTTGAAGCAAGGAGGTCAGTAAGGTTGGCTAAGAATGAGGTGAAAAGAGTGTGTTGCTGTAGGGGGGGTGAGGGGGAAAGGTTGCAAATCATGGAGACCTTCTGGCCATTTTAATGACATTGACCTTGAATGAGATAGAGAGCCATTGGAGAATTTTGAGCAAAGGAGCAACATGATCTGAGTTAGATCTGGCTTACTTTTAGAAAGGATTGCTTTGGCTATTTTTGTTGAGAACTGAGTATTGGGGCCAAGGGTAGAAGCAGGGAGATCAGTTAAGAAGCTATTGAAATAATGCAGGTGAAAGATACCAGTGGCTTATACCAGGGTTGTAGATGTGGAAAAGTAGTTGGTCCTACTTGTATTTTGAAGATAGATCCAAAATCATTTGGTGACACAGATGGGGTGTGCAAAGAGAGAAGGATCAAGAAAGTTCAAGGTTTATGACCTAACCAACTGGAACAAGAACAAAACCATATGCATTCAGTCTTATCTAGGGGCTATACTTCACTCATCCTTTTCCTACTGATTGGTAAATGTTAAATGAGGTCAACATGAGTGCCTGGGTGGCTCAGTCGTTAAGCGTCTGCCTTCGGCTCAGGTCATGATCCCAGGGTCCTGGGATCGAGTCCCACATCTGGCTCCCTGCTCAGCGGGAAGCCTGCTTCTCCCTCTCCCACTCCCCCTGCTTGTGTTCCTGCTCTCGCTGTCTCTCTCTGTCAAATAAATAAAATCTTAAAAAAAAAATAAATGAGGTCAACATATAGCAGCATGGCTATCCACGTGGTGGTAACATGATGCAGAAGAAAGTAGGAAAAAAGAGTGCTATTTAAGCTGCCACCACTTCCATGGGTTAGCCTCTAAGTCTTGCTCTTTTCTACCTCTTCCTCCTACCCCTTTGTCCCCAGAATTACATCAATTATCCTGAATGGCTTACTTGTCCAGAATAAAAAGAATTGTGCAATAAATTTAACAGGAAACAGTTTAATGGTAGTAGAGTTTACAGAAGCCCAAAGAAGGTAGCTCCACTATTAAAATGATAATGTGGAAGATGATGATGCTGGTGGTGGTTATAATATTTGCCTTTGCTGCAGAGTTCATAGATCATGGAGATATTGTCCAGTACAAGAGGTGGAGGGAAGATGCCAATGTCAGAGGGATGGCCTTGGTCAAACCATGGAACTTTGTTTTGGGCTAGAATACTTCTGAGGCTATCTGCCAAACTGTATCCAAAAAAAGCAAATTCGTTCCTTGCAATGGAATGCTTATAATGGGAAAACCTCTGGCAATGGAAAACTTCCTTCCTTGTAAACTAATGTTACATTTACATATGTTGAAATATGGAACATGCCCATAAATTATGTAATTCTCTATCAAATAAATTCCTATATCCCAGTTCTTAGTCTGTTACATCGAATCTTTAGGAATTTTTTAAAAAATATTTTATTTATTTGACAGAGAGAGAGAGCAAGAGAGGGGACTCAAGCAGAGGGAGTGGGAGAGGGAGAAGCAGGCTTCCCGCCGAGCAGGGAGCCCGATGTGGGGCTCAATCCCAGGACCCTGGGATCATGACCTGAGCTGAAGGCAGACACTTAATGACTGAGCCACCCAAGCGCCCCAGGAATTATTTTAAATGCCTTGTTTAATCAAAATTCTGTGTGTTGAATATTGTTTTTATTTTTTTACTTTTTTAAAAAGATTTTATTTATTTATTTGACAGAGAGAGACACAGCGAGAGAGGGAACACAAGCAGAGGGAGTGGGAGAGAGAGAAGCAGGTTTCCCACTGAGCGGGGATCCTGATGCGGAGCTCGATCCCAGGACCCTGGGATCGTGACCTGAGTTGAAGGCAGACACTTAACGACTGAGCCACCCAGGTGCCCCTAAACATTGTTTTTAAAAAGGTGGTATTGAAAAAAAAATTAAAAAGGTGGTGTTGAAAAAATATTTAATGCATTTCTTTGTGTCCTTAGGATCTTCCTGAGCAATTCAGGATGATTTGAAAATTTAAAAAATGAACAAGAGGGGTGCCTGGGTGGTTCAGTAAGTTAAGTGTCTGCCTTAGGCTCAGGTCATGATCTCAGGGTCCTGGGATGGAGCCCCGCATTGGGCTCCTTGCTCAGTGGGGAGTCTGCTTCTCCTGCTTCCCTCTGCCCCTCCCCCCATTTGTCCTTTCCCTCTCTCTCTCTCAAATAAATTTAAAAAAATGAACAAGAACTTTACTAGAAAGTGTATATTTTACAGTGTCATTAAATACTGATTAAACAATCACTACATTCAGAACACTGTATCTGTGGTGATATTATTAAATTTACACTTGAATCTTTTCTAAAGAAACACTTATTTTTAAGATTTTATTTTAAAGTAATTTCTACACCCAATGTAGGGCTTGAATTTACAACCCTGAGATTAAGAGTGATATGCTCTACTCATTGGGCCTGCCAGGTGCGCTTTAAAGAAACACTTTTAAAAGCAGGTATGGGGCTCCAAGGTGGCTCCATCGGTTAAACGTCTGCATTGGTTCAGGTCATGACCGTGGGATCCTGGGATCAAGCCGTGTATCATGGCTCCCTGCTCAGTGGGGAGTCTGCTTCTCTCCCTCCCTCTGCCTTCTCCCCTTCCCACCCCTCTTGTGCTTTCTCTCTCTCAAATAAATAAATAAAATCTTTTTAAAGAAGTGGGTTTTCATTCTCTTTCCCAGTCATCCATATACTACTTTCACAACGATTGCCTATCAATAGAAAAATAACAGAAAATACAGATAATCCATCCAGCTTTGCATGTTCCTCTCATCTCTGAAGATATCTCTGAAACAGAGGGGTCCAAACTTGAGGGTTAGCCGGTTTTGTTTTTTAGTTTGCCTCCACACTTCTAGGCTGTTCATTTGCCTTGGTCTAACATTGGAAATGTGTATAGAAATGTTTCTCTTGAGATTCCTAATATTTTTTATATTTTTTAAAGATTTTTATTTATTAGAGAGAGAAAGAGGAGGGTCAGAGGGAGAAGCAGACTCCCACTAAGCAGGGAGCCCGATACGGGACTCGATCCAAGGACTCCGGGATCATGACCTGAGCCGAAGGCAGACGCTTAACTGACTGAGCCACCCAGGCATTCATATTTTAAAGGATGTTCCTACTAAGTAATATTCAAACTTTTTCTTAAAAGGCATATGAACCTCTAATTCTGATAGGTCTAAGCATATCTTCTAATAAAATGCTTAGACACGTAGAATAAAATCAAGTAAAACAAAAAGAGAAGAGAAACTGGAAATGAATATTTCTTCATTTCAAAATTGTTAGAACATCAACACTCTTGGTTTTATTGTATTCCTTGGTTTGGGATGAATTCCAGATGGGATATTTGTCTCTCATAGCTACCCTGTTCCACATGAGGCTCAGTTAATAAGTTCAGCAGGAGGACGTTAATCAACACCTGTTCATGTGAATAAAAATGTCCAAATTTTCTTTTTTAGGCCTTATTCTCATGTCATGAGCAGACACAGCTCCTGCCCGTGAAACTACCATGATTGATCCATGAGTTTTCATTAGTGGACTTTTAACTTATCAATGAGTTAGAATGCCCAAATCCACCTGAAAATATATTACAGTCATCATCAGTGTCGGGCAAGTTCTAGAATGGTCTTTTGAACTGTATCAACTATTCCCAATTTCACAACCATAGTATTAAAAAAGAGTCAATTTTAGGACCTTGATTTTCTCCAAATTCATACTTTTAAAAAAGGCAGCACACCCCTTTTTATCTTTTTACTTCCATAATGCTGATGAATTTCAGTATCATTCTCATATGAGGAACTTTGAATAACCCAACTAGAACCTACTGGGAGCTTTTATTAGAAGATTCAAATGTCCCAGCTACAAAGACCTTTGAATTTAAGTATTTCCTTTTTTTGCATCAGTGCTTGGTTAGAACACATATTTCCAAAATCTTAGAGTAAGTATAATCTTCACTTTCCCCACCAACCCTAAACCTGCTTCTCTTCAGTGTTCTTTATTCATCTACCTTGGACAGAAACCTGAGAGTTACCCTGGTCTTCTTTGCCACCACCCACCCATCAAGTCACCAAATTAAGCATCCCTTTTACAGCTCAGATATTTTCAAATACACTCACTCTCCATCCCAAACACCACCAATCTGGATGAGGTGACTATCTTCCCTTACTTGAGCTCTGTATTGCTGAAATAGGTGCCTAGCTGGTCACTACATTTTTATTTTTGCCCTTCCTCAATCTATATTCAAAATTTGATTAATTCATAACTTCAGAGATATAATTATGACATTCCTTTACTTTAAAAACCATGCAATGTTTTTTCATTGTCATTGGGATAAAATTTAAATTCCTTAACATGACTTACAAGCCTTCATAATTGATCAGACTTCCATCTACCTTTCCAGTATTATCTCTTACTCCCCTTCTCCTTGAACTATCCTTTGTTCTAATATGTCATATCTCTGCCTCACCACCCCAGCCCTTGTACATGGTTGATTCCTCTACCTGGAACAAGATTCTATAGACTCATTTATTTTTTATTTACTCAACAACTATGATGGAGCAAAGACTTGCTACTTGCAACTATGATTTATATTATACTATTACAGAAAGCTTACTCCATGCTAGATACTAGGAAATAAATCAATAATGAAACCAGGCATGGTTTCTGTTCTAAAAGAGCTTAAGGTCTAGCATGCAAAATAGTCATTAAGCACATAATGAGATGAGAGTTATGGCATGGAAAGTATAAGGTGATGTGGGATCAAATGTCAGGGTAACCATACTTAATTTAGAAGTCAGTGGAGGCTTCCTGAGGAGGTACCATTGAAGCTAAAATCTGAAGTATTAGTAGGTGTTAGTTGTGGTAACAGAAGAGTGGGGAGGAAGGAGGAGGTATGGGAGTGGTGGAAAAAAGTGTTCTAGCAACACGATCATATGGAAAATATATGAGTACTAAGAAAAGAAATAGCTTTTCCTTGTTATAGTATAAGATGTTGGGAATAGATACCTTTGTTGAATATATTTTGTTGGTGGCCTGTGTTACCAAGGACAAAAATTCACAAAGTTCTCATCACCCTTTGTTAACAACTAAGTTCAGGTGACTCCTCCTTTTATAGGTGTTGTTGCAATTAAAGGAATAAAGAGGTATCCTGAATGAGAGAGAGAGTCTAGATATCAGAAAACTAGTTTTATCTTGACTTTTGCATATGACCTTGACCAAGTGACTTACACCTGTACCTCTGCTTTGTCCTTTGTAAAAAGGAGATGATAATATTATCCAGTTTAACTTGCAGGGTAGGATCAAATAAGATAACGGTGCCAAAAGTATAAAGTATCACTTTGTGTTTAATGCTCTTTTTTTTTTACAGGCATTTCAAGTATATTAAATACTTTCTTGATTTCTGACAGTTCTCTATATTAATAGAAACTCAAATTCATTTTTCTTATGATTTCTCGTTGTAGCAATAGGGGCTACATTTCCAGTTCCACAATAAATAAAAAACCCTCTTCATTACCCTTGAGGTGGGACAGAATTGGATCGTGTCTCTTTTCAAAAGACCCACTCGTTCAAAGTAAAAATATTTTGAAGTAGAAAAACTGGAAAATCCAGTTATTTTGCAATCATCAAAAAACAGAATACATTTCTGCTGTGATCAAGTCCTTCAATTCCTTTATTTTTTATGGCAAAACTTATCTGATCAGTCCTTTTTTACTTTTCTATTTAAACTTATTATCTTATTTCTGAGGGGTGAATTTATTGACAAACACAGCAATATAAAAGCGAAGAAAGTTATACTGAAATATAATCTCTACATACTCAATAACTAAGATTGAATGTGTTAAAAAAACCTAGTGTCATGTTAGTCTCTTATGCAATAAGGCAGACCACGAAATAAAACACTGTTAGTTTATGAGTTTATTTTGCCAAAAATTTACTCATCCTTGAAAATATTTTAGCTATAATTAAGTATATAACTGTCAAATACCTCCATCACAAACATTAAATTTTTCTATGTGTTTCTATAGCCACAATTAGGAATAATATCAACTTCCATTTCTTCAAAGTAAAAGGAAATGCTCATTCTAAAATATTTTACAAATATTGAGAACTGTACAAGTACTACTTTTCAGAGATGAAGAATGAGTTTTTAGTTTTGAATGACACATCTCTTTTTCCTTTGGTAAGCAATTGGATTTCAAAATACAGTAACTTTGTTAAAGATGTCTAATTTCAAAGTCCTATTCAGGTCTTTAAAAAAAATTCAATTACAAATTTCAGGCACCTTAAAGAAAGTTTGATAACTTTATTGAATTATTTCTGTACTGTTGTGGAGAAGATTTAAAAAGCCATTTAAAAGGAGAAAATAGTTCGTGGATAACTGCTTTCATTAGAGACCGAAAAAAGCTCTTAAAATGCATATTTAGGAATCTCATTTAGTTGATGACCAATTTAATTCAAATCTCTGTTAGTCTACGTTTGAAGGAAATAGAGTTTATGGAATTATGCAGTCAGATCAGTGAGTACTTTTCCTGCACATAGTACAGGGCAAAGTACTCTGTAAGAGGAATCAAGAATGTGGGCTTCAAGTCTCAACTCTGCCACCCACTCTTCATGTCACCTAAGCCTCTTAAAGTCACTTCACCTCTGAACATCAGTTTCTTATTTGTAAAATGGAGATAATGATGACTTTCTGGTAAGCTTGCTATTAGAAATAAGTAAGATGAAAAGGCTCTGTAAACCAGAAACTACAGAAGTAAATCACAAAATTATCATGAGCTCAAAGATGCCCATAAGAAATTCTACAAAGAATAGTTTAATATGTATTTTGTGTTCTTGTTCTTGTTTCCTTTTCATATGTATCTGTGCTAAATCCTTCATTAGGTTATAAGCTCCTTAAGGCTACAGTGAGCATACCATATCCTCTTTTCATGTTGCTCTTCAGATTACACATAACTAATGGACGCTCATAAGGCTTTGTTGACAGATATTCTCTCTTATTCCTCAGTTCCAATACCAAGAAAATAGTCACTACTGTCAGAAAGTCTACTTTCACCTCTTCCATGTCTAAACCTGCTTGCTGTAATCCATACCTATTTCCACATATTCTATCCTCTAAACTCATGGAGAATTGGCAGGTCAGCATCGACTTAACAAAAGCCTTTATCACTGTTAGCAAACTGTTTTCAGCTGCAAAACAGAATCCTCAGTTCTTGATTTAAATCTACCCCTCTTGCAATCCAAAACAAGTGGAATTGACTATTTTAGCCCCACGAAAAAAGGAGTACCTGCTGGCTCACTAAAGATTTCTAGAGTGGGCGCCTGGGTGGCTCCGTTGGTTAAGCGACTGCCTTCGGCTCAGGTCATGATCCTGGAGTCCCGGGATTGAGTCCCGCATTGGGCTCCCTGCTCAGCAGGGGGTCTGCTTCTCCCTCTGACCCTCTTCCCTCTCGTGCTCTCTATCTCTCATTCTCTGTCTCTCAAATAAATAAATAAAATCTTAAAAAAAAAAAAAGACTTCTAGAGCCAAGGAGTTCCAGAGGAAAGCCCAATCCTGCCCTGGCAATGGAGAGGAATAAAGTACAGTCACATAAAATGGCTAAAGGAAATATGAACAGAGAAGAAAAGCAGGACCTGGGTAATGGCATCAGTGAAAGTAAAGTGTTCCTAGGGCACTGATATTCCCTTAGATAAATGATGAGATGCTCTGGTCTACTCTGATGCTTAAACAAAAGTCTTTATTTAGTAGGTAGGTTAGCACTAGCTCCTAATAAGACACTTTTAAAAGCTGAAGGGATGGTGAGGAAAGGATGGCTACCTCTCAATCTCCCTCCTTGTATCCTATAAATGTGCCTACCTGAATCTGCCCTCAGCTCAAAGTAGTTCTATATTCTTTTCATGAGGTTTTTAATAAGCGGGCCCAGTTCAACGCACCTTTTAGGTTTCAGAGAAGAGTATTTTTAGTCAAAGCCACCTCGCCCAGTCTTTACCGATATGATGTGGCTTTCATTAAAAAGCCCTAGAAGGGCTCACGCAATCCTCCGGCTCCGGGTAAACACGTGTGTCCAAAGCCAGCTCCCGCGCGCCCTGCGCTTCAGCACCGCCGCCTCTGGATAGCGCCTTGCTGACAGGCCCGCGCAGGGCCTCCCACCCGTCTCTCATCCATCTCCAGCCCACTCTCTCCTCTTCTCGTTTCCTGCAGTGCCAGAAAAAAAGCACCCCCAACTTCTAACCTCTACTCTATGCCTGCTTCTAAAGTGACCTCCGCGTCCCTCCCTCAGGGTCTAAACGCGCACGCCCCCGTGCCGTTGGGTCCTACCGAAGCAGCAGGGAAGCCGCGTCCACCGGTGGCCCGAGATCTCCGACAGGCATCGACCAAATGTCCCTTGCCCCTGCTGAATCCCAAACCAGCAGCTGGGAGCCACCGCTCACTCCCTTTCTCTCCACGCCCCAAAGCCTCCAAGAAACAAACGCGCAATGATGCGCGCCCCTCCCCGCCCCAACTCGCGCGCGCGCGCGCGCGCACACGCACACGCGCACACACACACACACACACATTCACACTCATACACACACTCGCACGCCGCAAGCCTTCCAGGTGCCATCGCCGCCCTCGGCAGAGCCTCAGCCAACTTGGGCCCGGATCCATCAACACCGGCTTGAAAAGGGCTGCCCGCAGCGGCCGCCCCGCCCCCTCCCCTTCCTGGGCAGCGGGTCCCGGCAGCCAAGCCCAGGCTGGCCAGCCCCTCACCCGCTTCACTCAGCCATCCACCTCGCGAGGGCAATACACGGTCCACAACCCTCAAACATTCGCCCCTGGGCCGCCCTGAACCATTAGCCAAACCCTAAATTAATCTCTTCGAAGCCCCAGCCCTGCCAATGGTGTGTTGTGTGTGTGAGTGTGTTTGTGTCTCCAAGGCATATACATCATTTAACTCCTTCGAGCTTTCCACCCATCCTAAACAAACAGCACGTTATCTCCAACCCCCTTTCCCTTCTCCGCGACCCAACCTCTAACCCCACCCCAATCCTCAGCAGCCAAGTGGACAAACTACCACACCACCGTACCCCAGTCCTGGAACCTCGACCTCCCACCCGGCCCAAACCCACAGTCACCTCCAGCCCCTCCCCTCCCCCACCCCTTGGTCCCCAGTGAGCCGGGTCTGGCCGGAGCAAGTGACGCCTAGGAAGCGCAGTCCACGTCCCTTCTCAGGAGCCCGAATAGAGGGGCTGATCTCCCACCAGGGGGATGAGCCGGCGCATCCCTCCAGAGGGGCACACGCCTTACTGTTCAGTCGCCCTGGAAAATACAGGTGCCGGGGAAGGAGAGAGGCGGAAGCTGCCTCCGGGGGTGGGCGGGAGGACTCACCGAACATCTGAATGTGCCCTTTGGTGATGGGATTGAAGCTGCCGCAGGCAAGCAAGATTACGTGGGTCTTGGTGGTCTCGGTCATCGTGCGGGTGGGTCCCTCGCGCTGGTCCAGGGGTCGCCTCTTTTTTTGTGTCTCGATATGTCTGCAGAGGGAGAAAGGAAGGCGAGGCTCTGGCGGTGGATGCTGTGGACTCCAAGGAGCCGCTCCAGACGCAAACCGCGTCACTCCCCGCCTCCCCTTAACGCTTGCAGCTCCGGCAGCATCCGAGGCTGCTTTTGTATGGCTCTGCTTCGTCCTTCTCTTTTCTTTTTAGCCTTTTTCACGTCTCTCGTCCTGGTCTCCCACTCCTGCCTTTCCTCGCCCCCACCCACTTCACTCCATCACGCTCTTGCTTAATATTTATGTACAAGGCAAGACATGGTACCCAAGCCCAGAACCATGATACTCACAGCATGGTGTGAGCTCCTTCTTTTACCTCCTTCTGACTTTTCCTCCCACGCGCTAACATTTTTCTGTCCACATCTACTTTCTCTAACATTTTCAACTCCAAAAGTGTTTGATCTTAAGAACTGGGTTTTTTTTTTCTTCCTAAAAGTTTTAAGTGAGAAATGACAATGGTTTATGTCAGGAATACTAATTTCTGTTTTTCTTTTCCCCCTAATCTGATGATTTTGAACTGCTGAACTGAGTCCAGATCTTCACCTAGTGGTTGCCAAGAAACGGGGAATCCTTATTTCTGAATCCCTCCTCTGGAATAATGGACCTTTTTATGGGTTGAAGCAATGCAGAGAACACGTATGGGGCAGAGTTACTAAAGCTGTACTAGGAAACTACTGTGATCCCACATAAGCTGTCAAAGTTGAGACAAAGATTTACCCATTCAACAAGTGTTTCTTGAGTGCTCACTATGTGTGAGGCCCTGTTATAAACCCTGCTGATAAAGCAAAGTCCTCCTCTTCTTCGAGTTTACATTCTCCTGGAGGAGGGAGGTGATAAGCAGAGGAGGAAAATATTAGACGGCGATTGCGCAGTGCCCCACCAGTGAATGCCATTCACTCTCTGGCAGAACAAAAGGTGAATGGGGAGGGGGGGCACTTTAAATCCAGTAGTCAGGGAAGGTCTCTCCAGGGAGATGACACTGGAACTGCAACCTAAATGACAAGGAACTGCTGGTACACATATTTTGGGACAGACAAGATTTTATTGTGCTCATAGATGTTAAAGAAGACCAGCATAACTAGAACGCATGAATAAGGGGAAAACGCTAGGAGACAAGATTGGACTGTCCTTGAGGACAGAATGGAGTGGGCCTTGGAGGCTAGGATAGGGTTGGGATTTTTTTCTAAGTGGAATAATTTAGAGAGGAGTAACAAAAGGAAACCACTGAAGCTTTTAAGCAGGGGAGTGATGAGTAACTTACACTTTTATAAGATCAGTCTGGTTGGTAGGCAAAAAGTGGGAGGGCAAGGCAAGCATTTAGGGAATTCTTTTTTTTTTTTAATTTTATTTATTTATTTGAGAGAGTGAACAAGCAGAGGGGAGAGGCAGGGGGAGAAGCAGTGTCCACGCGCTGAGCTGGACACAGGGCTCCATCCCAGGGATCCAGGACCATGATCTGAGCTAAAGGCAGACAATTAGCCAACAGCCACCCAGGCACCCCAAGCATTAAGGAAATTTTGCTGGTAGCCTAGGCTAAGTGGAGTTGTCCTTGGACTAGGGTTTATAAAGGTGAAGTTGATGAGAAGCAGATGTTCTCAGGACAAGTCTGGCAGATAGAATTTATGGTCTTTGCACAAGGATTGGATGTGTAGGGTGAGGTAAAAAGAAATCTAAGAAAATGTCTAGAAATTTGGCTTAAACAAAGGAGTGGACTGAGATTGAGAAAATGGGGAAAGAAAGTTTGAGGGATAACCAAGTGTTCTATTGTGATACCTATTAATTCTTATTTTTTAACAGCCTTTAAAAAATTTGAGGTATAATTGACATATAACGTTGTATTAATTTTAGGTGTACACAATAATTCTGAACTTAGAGATCCACAAGTACAAATATTTACCTTTCCCAGGCTTCGGGATTCTTGAATAAATTGCTACCCTATATTAGTGGGTTGGTTGTTGTTTCTTATCCAAGATCACATAAATATTTGTGCAGTAAATATTTGTGCAGTAAATATTTGCTAAATTATGCTGAATAGCAAATCAACCCTAATATGCACAAGATTTCTAGTTCAGATACAAAAGGCCTTTGAATTGATGTATACTTTAATGGGGTTTATGTCTTCCCTGGCATGGGATGCAGGTTAGTGAGCAAGAAAGAGCAAGAGATATTGAAGGGAAGCTGACTTGGGTATGAAACTCTTGACACTAGCTGGGCAATTAGCATAATTATACTTAACCAATAAATATTTATGGAGTGTCTGCCATGTGCCACACACTTGCTTTAGGGACTGTGAATAAAACAAAGTCCCTACTTTAATGGAGTTCGAATGCTAGAGGGGAAAACGGACCATAGAAAAATGAATAAACACAATGGCAATAGATACCACAATGAAAAATAAAGCGGGGTAAGAAGAAAAGGAAAGGGAAATCCTCCTTTATATAAGGTGATTAGGGATGGCATCTCAGTTAAGATGGTATGTGAGCAGGGGACCTGAAGCAAGTGAAGGCATATGTTGCTTGACTGGGGAAGAATATACACGCAGAACAGCAGTTGCAAAGAGTGTGAGGAGCAAGAGTGTTAGGGAATGTTCAAAAGAATACGTGTATTGCTGGAGAAAAGAAAGAAAGGGAAAATTGGTAGGAGACAGATTAGAAAAGTAGGACGACACATAGGGCCTCCTAGGCCCTGGCTAGGGCTTTGACTTTTTCAGAGAGATAGGAAGTCGCTGGAGGGTTCTGAGTGGAGAAGTGACATGAGCTGACTTACACTTGAAAAGTACCGGTTTGGCAGGAGATACGAATTCTGGAGTCATCAGTATAGTTTTATTAAAACCATAGGATTAAATGAGGTCATCTAGGGAGTAACAGATATATGAAGAAGAAAAGAGTCCCTCAGATTCAGCCTTGGGGCACACCAAATTAATAATGGTGGCTAAGGTTCATTGAGTACCACTAGAAGCCCAGGTACTATAAGCTGTTTACAGATGTTAATTTATTAACTCTATAATAACTCTAATTGTGAGTTCATATAACTCCAATAAGTTCATATAATTTATCCCATTTTAGAGATGGGCATAAAGGAGAACAAAGAAATGACATAAGTGGTCCAAGTTCCTAAAACTAGTTTGTATGGAGCCAGATTCAAACTCTGGTAGCTTTTGATCGAAGGACCTGTTCTTGATCCAAGGCTACTATCTCATTGTGTTTCACTGCTATGCTATACTAACCACATTCGTAAAAATGAGGGTAACTATACCCCCTAAGCCACAGAGATGTGAAGATTACCAATAATGGATGTAGAATATGTAGCATATAGTAGATGGTCAATAAGTGATACCTATTTTATAAGTGAGAGAATGGAACTTCTTAGCAGAGACATGAAGAACAGACTGAGAATTGCCTTACCACATTTTTAGGTTTTCTTTTCTTTATCCAGGAAAAATGGAAAGGTAGAGAGGAAAATTCATTGTTAACTTGCTGGAATGACTGGACGCTCACTCAATGCTACAAGTTAATTTTAGTAAAAAGAAAGAGAAAAGATTCGACTCAGGCTTCCCATACACAATAGTGGTCAGTAAATATTTACTGATGAATTAAGATGAAAAATCTTTTCATCAGCCCAATGCCCAGAGGGTAACAGTGAAACATGAATGTGTTGTACAGTGCAATAAATATTTTCAGTATTGTAGGTTATGTCTTAAGAGATAGTTTAAATTCTATTTGATTAATTGGTTGTGATTCTAATTGTCTCTTGTGATTTTCCTTATGCTTGTATCTAATTTCTGCATCCCCAAAGAGGGCTCTGGAATTGGAATATAAAAACATGGAGAAGGGTGCCTGGATGGCTCAGTCAGTAGAGCACATGACCCTTGATCTCAGGGTCGTGAGTTCAAGCCCCATTTTGGGCAGAGAGCCTACTTAAAAATAAATAAATAAGAATTAAAAACAAAACAAAACAAAACCATGGAGAGCAAGTCCTGGTTCTCCCCCTTCTAATTGTTTGGCTTTGGACAAGTGATTTATTGCTGATTCTATTTTGTCAATGTGCTCTGTGTACTTTAAGGGGGTGCTAAATGGATCAAATAACACCATGTGTGAGTCACTGACTTTTTAAAAAGCATAGTGTCAGCTTTTGGTCAAACTCCATAGTTGTTACCTACAAAACACTTATTGTTTTTTAAGTGTTCAGTTGTTTCTATTGACGGCTTTGTCAGGAAGATTTCTGGAAGTACTAATCTTAGAGGGTAATAACTTTGGAAATGTGCTAGTAGTGTATATATTAACCAACAAAAACAAATAGCCAAAAAGATACTAACATCGATTTATTTTCAGGGAAGATTCCAAGGCTGGTTCATGAGATATAGAAATGGGAATACCAACTCTTGCATAATACATGTACCTTAGTATATGTAGTCATCTATTCTCAGGAGTGCTTATTTTAACTTAGGTAATATAATTTGGTCCAATATTTCAACTTCCCAACAGCTGGGTAATTGCTTTAGGCTGAAAAGGAACCAGAGTCATTCTCCCACAGCCTAAATCTTGCAATCTGCTCTAGCCAGTTTGGTTTCCAAATGGCTCAAGACGGACAGTCCAATCCAGAACGTTCTCTGCTGTAAATATCTGTTCTGATGGGCAGGCATAAGTATCTATGAGTCTGATTTGAAATGTGCCCATGTAAGTCTAGCACAGTGGGTATGCATATTCCCTTCTCTCCTTATTCACCTAGTCCAGATTAATCATCCATTTACATCACCGATGAGGGGGAATCCATTCCATGTTTATAAAGCTGGTTCCAAGGTAATATTAGGGGTCATTCTTTTTAGGAAGAGCAAAAAGGCACACACTTGGTGTGGCTCCTTTAGTTCTCATCATAAAGTCAGAGAGTGAATATTTATTTTATGTTTTCCTTGTAAAAGTATTATTCTGAGAGAACTCTTTGGGATTCTCTACAGGCCTCAACATTTGTACAATTCTCTCTCCTTTGCTTTCTCCACTTTTCTTCAAGATAAACATCTTCAGGGATACAGCTAAAGTGAATGGCATTACTCTCCCCATCTTCTCCACAAGCAAGTATTTTTACATCCATGAAGTGAAAAATGTCCCTAGATCAAGATTCCTTCTTCTAGCTCTAAATCCCCAAAACCTCAGTCAGACTTATAATTTCTCTAATCATTCAAATCCTATTTCACAAATGAAAAATGTTTCCAAAATTTAAAGCCTGGTTATCAATTACAAACATAGTAATACTGCTGGCACCACAGGTCTTTATAACCAATAAGCATTGGATACCTTTAACAGTAAATTTCTTCAGCCAGCTCAGATATTTGCTGATTTATTCATCATGGCTTCTTTCAGATGGAGGGGCAAGGAGAGGAGCATATAAATCATTATTTTCATCTTGAGACTCAAGATCTCACAACTTATAAGGTTTGCCCCAGAGCAGCAAAAGGAGATAGAAAAATTAGTTCTAGCAGACTTAGAAAGAAGTATCATTAGGAAGGATAAGTATTGGGGCGCCTGGGTGGCTCAGTCTGTTAAGCGTCTGCCTTCAGCTCAGGTCATGATCCTGGGGCCCTGGGGTCAAGCCCCGCGTCAGGCTCTCTGCTCCTCGGGGAGCCTGCTTCTCCCTCTCCCTCTGCCTGCCGCTCTCTCTCTGTCAGATAAATAAATAAATAAATAAATAAATAAATAAATAAATAAATAAATAAATAAAATCTTTAAAAAAAAAGAAAAAGAAGGATAAGTATTGGGGCACCTGGGTCAGTGCATCTGACTCTTGATTTTGGCTCAGGGCATGATATCAGGGTCTTGAGATGGAGCCCCACTCTATGCTCTGTGCTGAGCATAGATTCTGCTTGAGATTCTCTCTCTTCCCTCTCCCTCTGCCCCTCCACCTGCTCGTGCTTTCTTTCCCTCAAAAAAAAAAAAAAAAAAAAGAAGAAAGAAAGAAAGAAAAAAGAAAAAAATAGGTAAGTATTCCCTGAAATGACATCTGAGAATATCTCTGCTTCTCTCTTTTACATCATTCAAATGGAAAGCACATTTGCCTCAAGGGAGTGTTAAATAAAGAATAGGCAACTTAAAATACAAAATATTTTTTCCCGTTATGTCAATAACTCACAATTTGGTTAAGTCAGATCGACCTAGAATTTCAGTCCCACGATTCCCCAAACCTAGGAATTGCAGAAAATAACAGTGGTATGGCTGAGCTACTCTCACAACTTGCCGACACTGATTTCAGAAGAAAAAGAGGCATAAGAAAAATATGCACCACTTGGACCTGTTAAGTTTCAATCTTCACAACCTGTATTCATTTTTTTAGTGGAGTTGAGGTGGCTCAAGGTTGGTAGCTGTACATTTTTAGATTTTATAAGTTGCTTGTATTACTATACAAGGACTATTTCAGAAATCCATAACAGAAACCCTATTCAAACCAGCATACGCCAAAGAGAGCATTTATTGATCTCTGTGAGTAGGAAGTTGTTTTGTAGTCATTTACGAGATGGTCAGCCAGGTAGGGTCATAAGAGGAGACATAGGAGAGGCCCAGGAAAGCAAAGTTTATTATCCTCACAGGTCCTTAGAGACAGGAGGCATGACATGTCATGCAGGGCCACAGGGAAAAACATCAGGATGGTTAGGACGCGGAAGATAGGAGTGAGGAGAGAGCTTAGGCCATGGGCCTTTATTTCCACAGAAAAGGCAAGGCAGGGTAGAGTAAGCAGTGTAGGATAGTCTAATCTGAATAATTTTGGAGGGCTTTGGGCTATAGGTGTGGTCCCTAGCCTGCCTAGTACTTGACCCTAGGATGATGAAGGCAGAGAATATTACCTCCTGGAGTCTAGGGGCCAGATAGAGGATGTTTGACTCTGGATTAGTTTGCCTATCAAAGGCATGCCCTTTGTTGGGCCCTTTGCTATCTCTAAGAATTGGCTAGCTCAGGGAAGGGCAGTCTCTCCCCAGAAAAAGAAGGTTTTAAAGATACCAAAACATCAGAATATATCATATACATAACAGAAAGCTAAAAAGTAGACCTAGCTTTAGGGAAAGCTGTATCTAAGAGTTGGAATAATATCATCACGACTCCATTTCTTTCTCTTACCATCCCTGTTTACTTTCCTTTGTGATTGCTCTATTTTCAGATGGGTGCTCTTCATATCACAGAAAGGTGGCTGCTGGCAGCCTCAAATGACATTGTCCTTACAGATCATAATCCCATTAAGAGGGCACATCCTTCCCAGGAATGCCAGTGAAGTCTTAAGGAAGACTAATTATCTGGCATTGATCTTGTGCCCATTCCTAATCAGTCACTGTGATTAGAAAGAGAAGTATTCTAGGGCGCCTGGGTGGCTCAGATGGTTGGGCGTCTGCCTTCGGCTCAGGTCACGATCCCGGGGTCCTGGGATCGAGTCCCACATTGGGCTCCCTGCTCCTTGGGAGCCTGCTTCTCCCTCTGCTTCTCTCTCTCTCTCTCTCTCATGAATAAATAAATAAAATCTTTAAAAAAAAAAAAAAGAAAGAGAAGTATTCTAATTGGCCAAACCTGGGTCATTTGCCCATGCTGGGTTCAAAGGGGGAAGGGAAACAGGAAGGAGGCCAACTCCATTCAAACTGCTTGGCTGGGCAAGATTGTTCTAGAACACGGTAGAGAAGCTTGGCAAAATTATGTCCCCAACGTTGCTATACGAAGAAAACATATAGTATAGACCTCAAATTCAATAATTTGACTGAACATGTCTTGTTAATATTCAGAACTCCAATTTCTTGTAGGGGGTAAGCTGAGACTTACTGATTGGTGGGAAGGTAGAAGCTGGTGGGAAAGGAGCAAAGCATGCCAAGGTAAACATAGTCCTAGATGAATCCAGGAAGTTCGTGCAGGAGCTTTCAAGAATTGAAGAGAGTGTTGGAAATACTCTTTTGAGGATGAGAACTAGATACTCTCTAAGATGTCCTTGCCTGACACCCAGAAGCTTTAAATTCCTTCAGTTTGTGTCCCTCTCTCCACCCCTCCCCCCACCCACTTCCTCCACACGATCTGTTGTCTGTGCCAGGCATCGGCATCATCCTTCTCTCTCTACACCAGGTTCTCTGAAAGGTTCTTGGTTCCTGCTACTCTGTAAAAATGATTTGGATTTTCATGGGCCAAACTATGGCACAGACTATACATGACTTCCAATTCCCAACATCCACGGGCCTCAGTTTCTGTGTCTTGGTACAAACTGTTAAGATGGAATTCTATTAGCTCAGTTTGAGTCATGTTAACTATCTTGGTCCACTCACCAGGGGCCAAAAATAGGTCTGCCTCTGCCCATTTACTCAGTTGGAGTTGTAAGAGGGCACTGTCCCAATTTTACTACCCCAAACACACCAAAGCAAAAGCCAGATGTAAATTTAGTCCCTGCTTCATCTTTTTTTCCACATGACCTGAAATTTGCAATATGAACATCTTTACTATGTTAACTAACATGGGGCATATGCTTCTGGAGGCCACTATATGATCTGTTACCTAAGAAGATAAATTTGTTAAAGGTTTTTGTTTCCTAATTGAAATTAATAAAGAAAGCCAAGGAAGGAGGAGAATAGTGGGGGGAAAATGCATACCTTACCTTCCAGCCAATTCTTCTTAAATATCTCGAGAACTGTTCCATTTTTCTTTATCTTTCTGCTACTTCCCAGGGTCAGACCACCTTTTTCTCTCTCTTTAGTTAATCCAAAAAATTCTGGCTGGATTTCCTGCCAGTAATCGTTCCCTCCTCTAAACATTTTCCATATTCCAGCCAAAGGGATTTTTTCTAAAATATAAATCAGGTCGTATCACTCTGCTTTGAATCCTTCAATGACTTCCCAGTGCCCTCAAAATGAAATTCAAACTTTTTTTTTTTTTTAAGATCTTACTTACTTATTCGAGAGACGGAGAGAGCACAAGTGGGGCAAGGGGTGGGGGAGCAGAGGGAGAGGGACTAGCAGACTCCCTGCTGACAGGGAGCCCCACACCCAGGCTCAATCCCAGGACCCTGAGATCATGACCTGAGCCGAAGGCAGCTGCTTAACTGACCGAGGCTCCCAGGTGCCCCAAAATTCAAACTCTTAAAAGTCTTGTAAGTCCCCTCATGATCTGGCTAATTGCCTTCTAACCTCACTCCACTTCCTCTGCTCCAGCCACACTGAACTTCCTTTAGTCATCAAATATAGAATGCTTTCTCCTAGACAGTAAATGCCAACCCAGAATTTACTTCCTGAGCTTTCAGTGAGCCCCCTAGGCCTGAGTTAATGCCTCTCCTCATATGTGCTCTTTTCTTGCATCATTGCATTATTACAGTGTCCTGTACTGTAATTGCCTTTTGATTTGCTTATACCCTTCATCAACATTTATTTAGACCCTATGATGATGTACCAGGCAATATGCTTAGCACTCTACACGCGTTATCTCATTGTATTTTTACTATCTCTCAATTAAGTAGGTTCTTTGATTACATCTAGCTTACACAAGAGAGGAAACTGGAACTTGGAGAAGTTGTTCAAGCCAGACAGCTAATAAGTGGTGGAGGTAGGCTTTGAACCTGGGCAGTCAACCAGACATTTCTAATATCCTATCTTTCAACAGGAACAGCTTCTGTGTTGTTCACTGTTCTGTCCCCAGTTATCTATCACAGCGTGGCACATAGCAAATGTGGAATCCTTTTTGCTTGTGGCCGACTCCACTCTCTGCATAATTTTTTACTCTTAATCTGAGTTATGTGTCTTAAAAACCAAGAGGCCTGCCCCAAATAAATCCCCACAGGTATTTGTAAAGGCTGCAACTATAAGATCTGTGCCCCTTTTCTTCCCCCCTCCCCTCAAACTCTCTTTTAGGCCACCATGGTGTTGTTCACTCTGTAAGGAGTATAAAGTCACTGTCTTGAGCAGGTTGTCGTCAGATGGAAGTAGGCATCCATTCCCAAAGCCCTGTATGTACATTCCTGAACTTTAGGCCCTAGAAAGTCAGAAATGACATTTCTCAGACTCCTTTGCAACTAGATTTCTTTTTTTTAATAAGATTTTATTTATTCACTTGAGAGAGCGAGAATGAGAGAGAGAGAGAGAGCACATGAGAGGGGGGAGGTCAGAGGGAGAAGCAGACTCCCTGCTGAGCGGGGAGCCCGATGCGGGACTCAATCCCGGGACTCCAGGATCATGACCTGAGCCGAAGGCAGTTGCTTAACCAAGTGAGCCACCCAGGCGCCCTGCAACTAGATTTCTGGATACTAATTAAATTCTGCCAGGGCAATGTCCTTGCATGAGATTTGGAAGGCAGTGGTGAGGTGAAGGCCACCTTGCTCTTGCTCTTGCTGCTAAGCAACACTTGATATGAGTTCGAAGCCAGAACCCACGTTCCAGTAGTCCCCAGATTCTAGTCACTGAAATCATGGGTACTGAGAGGCAGTTTGGCGGCTGACCTCTGGACTACAGCTGTTGTGCTGTGCCCTTAAAATCTAGACCCCAGGGGCACCTGGGTGGCTCAGTTGGTTAAGCGGCTGCCTTTGGCTCAGGTCACGATCCCAGGGTCCTGGGATCGAGCCCCGCATCGGGCTCCCTGCTCAGCAGCCTGCTTCTCCCTTTCCCTCTGCCTGCCGCTCTGTCTCCTTGTACTCTCTATCTCTCTGTGAAATAAATAAAAAATATCTTAAAAAAAAAAAAATCTAGACCCCAGTGGTGGCCCCTAACTTCCCCTTGTTTAGCTCTTCCTGTGAATTTCATAAGCACTGAATTTCTTGTTTTTAATCCCTTTCTGCTTAAAATACCTACACTTGTTTCTGTTTCCTGAATTGAAATCGGACACACCCCCTTAAATGCCGTATCTAGCTGTACCCACTTTTTGTGCGAGCAAGAGAAAATTATATGTAAATGCGGTTATTTTGGAAATGTAAATATGCAATGAAAAAGAAACTGATTGACAGGAGTTAGAATAATGGGTGAAACAATTATAGGTTTTGTGCATGTGTATTTCATGAGTAGGGGAAGGGAGAACTTGGGAAGGATGAATCAAGCAGAATGATAGATAATGACTGGGGAAAGAGAAAAAGAAAGATGAGTGGAGGACCCCAGGGTTCCACAAGGGACTATCAGCACAATTGTAATTAATATGTTATATTATTATTAAGGATTTGATCCAATAATTGCTTACATGTGTAGAGCCATCTAGGACACACAGTGCTCTCACATATGTTATTCTATTGGATCCTTACAATGAATGATCCTGTGAGCTAAGCGTTTACAGGCCCTGTTCTGGATTTTCCTATGAGGAAAGAAAGCAAGGTTCAGGAAGTTTAAGTGACTTCCTCAAGGTTGTATCTAGTAAGTGTCCAGATCAGAACCTCCAGGCTGCTGGCTACAGAAATTTGTTTGGCTTGAGAATAAGGGAGAATTGAGGATTTCAGACCATCAAGGAGGACAGACATGGTATTTTAAATCTGAACACAAAGACTGCAGAGCCTACTCGTAAAAATCCTTGCCTTTCTCAAGACTAGAAGGTACCTCTTTCTTCTTTCTTAGCCACTAGTTCCTAGGAGGTAGAACCTGAATAGCCTGGCTATGGGACCAAGAAACAAAGTGTATTCAGTCTCTCTACTGGGTAGGTAAATTTTGGCATTTCATAGGTAGTCTTGGCTTAATGTTCCCATATTGTAGTAAAGTCATTCTTGCACTTAAACATCTGACTGACTTCTTATTACTCATCATGGAAAAAGGCAATGGGGTGAAGTTAGAGACTAAGTTTTGGTTGTAAGGTAACACAGAAGGCAGAACACCCTTGGGGCGCCTGGCTGGCTTGGTTGGGAGAGCATGTGACTCTTGATCTCAGGGTCATGAGTTCAAGCCCCACACTGGGCGTGGAGCTTACTTTACAAATAAATAAAATTGTTAAAAAACAAACAAAGAAACAAACAGGCAGAACACCCTTTGGTTGCTCCTATTGTGACTTACGGTGAATGGGACACGGAGGAGCCCTGGTGTTTGTGTCCACTTCCCACTCATTTCCCCCTCGGCTCTCACACTTCCTGTCACATGGGTCAATCTTACTTTAAGGTACAGAGAAGCAAGGGGTCCTGCTGGGAGACAGAGAGAGCGATTTCCATGAGGGCAGTTGGATACACAAAGAGCTGCTCAGAAGTAGCCTGGGAGAGGGAAGGATGAATAAACAGTCATCCAGGGGAACCAAAAGGAGTTGGTTCCATGATTTATTTCTTCTATCTGGAGGACACTTTAGTGTCTGGTGAAAGGAAGATAGCCCTCCATCCCTGGGTTGACTGGCACCATGATAAAACACAGATGCATCTGACCCTGACCTTGGAATTTATGGGGAAGAGGAAATACTGTCTTAGGGAGACTATAGAGCTTCCCCCACTTTTGCCAGGTCTGGTGGCATTTGCCCTAGACTAGCCCCTATCTCAGCAAATACAGGCAATGGTCACTCTCGGGTTAGCTGGGCTTCTAACTGCCTTGGGTAGAAGAGAAAATGAAAGCAGGAAGGGAGGAACTCACCTTGTCTGCAACTGTCTGTCAGGGAGGAGGATCTAAAGCGGACTCAAAGAAGGAGAGATCTGGGACTGAGAGCTACCGTACACGGGTATTTGTGCGTAGACATTTTCCTAAATTACTGGTAGATGCACTCTAGAAAGCAAAGTGCAAGGACATTACAGAACATTAGAAGTCCATAAAAATACACTCTCAGCCTTCCCCCACCAAGCTTTATTGAGATAGAATTAACAAATAAAATTGTGTATATTTTAGGTTAACGTGATTTGATATATGTACATATTGTAAAATGATTACTACAACCAAGTTAATGAACACATCCAATTCACCCTCAGTTTTAATGCTGACAGATGGCCATGTAGCTATTTGAACTAAAGGTGTAAAGATGTACTTAGAGGTCCCAAGCTCTGGGAGGTCTGAGATTTCACTTTGTAAAGGTGGGGAGGGTGCATTTTATGATTCACCTTTATGGCTGCTTGTAATTAATGTTGTTCTTTTGAACTGCCCTTGTGCACACGTCCATCAGCCTACACAGGCTAAAATTTTTCTCCTGCCATCCCTCTGGATGGGAGCTCTTCTCACTCTCCACACCTTTAGTTTTTAAGTGAAGGGAGGAAAGGAAATTTTGAGGTGAGTTTAAAAGTCATGTTTTCTGACTTTTTACTCTAAACCTGGGTGTGTGGAGGGGGTTAGAGGTGGGCAGGCGTTGTGATCACAATTTTCCAAATGAGAAATGGGTCAGGGGAGTCAAATGATTTGCACTACACATGGCAGAGTCAGGATTTGAACCAGTGCTGTCAGAGTCCAGGGTCCACTCCTGTTTCAAGGCTTCAAGCTGCCTTTGTGAAGGGAGACTGTGGGTGGGGGTATGCACCTTCCTATATCAACTGCAGGACAATGAAGGAGGTAAGGGTCTTTTGGCTCTCAAACATGATATCTAGCCTAGACGAAGACAGAAGGCTATGCCAGCCCACTTTGTAGCCCAGTGACATTTCCAGCTAAAGGCTGAGCACACCAACCTGTCCAGAAGCGACTGCCAGCCAGAGTCCCCGGAGTTGGAATTCCAGTGATATATGGCATAGGTAAGACAGCACTCACTGCCTGTGATCACCAGCACCTTTGCTCTGCTTCCTCCCACACCAGCCCATCTCTGCTGAGGTCTCCCTTCCCCTTCAGCTGTGAGACTTTGAAAGTTTTCTGGCTCAGCTGGTCTTTGATCATTCTCCTAGTTCGAAGATCTCTTAATCCCAGGGGACATCTCTTTTAAGGAAGACTTCCTGACAGAAGGAAAGCACAGGCTGGTTTTGGTAAAAATGCTCTAGAATCTTCCTGTAGGCCCCCAACTCAAGGCTATCCATGTGTTGAGGTGGTCTCCAAGATGATTTGAGCAAATTCATCACAGTAGAGGAAATGTTATTTGCAAATAGTAAAGGGTTCATTTCCTCATCTAAATGGCACCAAAAGGATTCTTTGAAGTAATCAAACTTTGTATAATGATGGGTCTTTTGCTTTCTTAACCTCTCTGGAAAAATGCAGGAACCATAATGTGGATTAAAATGAAGTATGCAATTGAAGAGGAGGCAGTTGCACAATGCAATGAATAAGAAACTGCCTTGGAGGCTGCGACATGTTGTTCTCTCTTCTCTTAACCTTGTGCTCTTCAGCAAACCCAGAACACTGAAAGAAAAGAAAGTACTTTTCACTTGAGAATGACCCAAATCTCAATCTTGGGAATGGAATTCAGAGGGGGAAGAATGAAGGTTGCTCACACCTTTTCCTAAAAGCTCCTTTAAGAAAAAAATAAGCAATTTTGGGTAAGATGGACTTTTTTCTTATCTTTCTTTCTTTCTTTCTTTTTTAAGATGGACCTTTTCTAAGTATAAAGTGGGGTTTGGTATATTTGTTTGAGGTATGTGTGTGGGGAGAGGGAAGTGTCTTGCTTAGAGAGCATAAAAACAAGAGTTTCCCTGGAAATTTTTGTTATGAGAGATGTAGATACTGTTGAAAATAATATAACTAAGGGAAATCAAGGCAGAAACGTATACTATATATTAGCCAAACTTTCTAGGAGGAGGATCCATGTATATGTAAATCCATGTTTACATGTAAAGAGGTAATTAGGGGGTGGTTATTTGTCTATTGATGGATTTCTTGTTTTAGAGAAAGAAAGTCACAAATAGGATTTCCCTACATAACAAGATTCTTCATAATTTAGGAAACTAAATTGAAAGCCAGTATTGTGTTAATTTGCCTAAATTTCCTTTAGTTGCTCCCTTGATCGACCACTCCTCCATCCAGCATACACAAAAAATATATATGCTAAACAGGGTTGCAGAAAAAAAGTGTTTAAGAAGCTTGGTAGATCCATTTGTATACAAAGAATGTTCATTCCTTAAAGCTTCGTCTGAAGGATTCATTCTTGGCCTTCACCAACTAGCCCAATTTTTACTGAGAAGATGCAGTTTAAAGTGATAGACGCACAAGTTATTAAAATTATTCTATAACTTTTTAAATGTCAAACTAAGTAAGATTTATCTTCTTTCTACTTAGTCTGAATGAATGCGACAGTATTGAGATACACAGTGACTCATGAAAACATCCCAGTCAAATAAAAGGGTGGTTGAGATGCTTTTTGCTTACTAGATTTGGAGCTTGCCTTCGAAACAGAAAGTAAAAAAGAGCCTTTTCTTTTACGGGTGTGGTAGATACTGTTGGTTGCCAACTCTCTTCTGTTGTTCAGGCAGTCATTCCCACCTCTCTTTAAAGCCAGTGTAGCTATGTGACCCACTTCTGCCCAATAATACATGAAGGGAAGTTGGCTGGGGTGGGAGGATGGATTTACTTCTGTGAATAATTTTTATTTCTGATAAAAACAGAGATGGGGGTTCAATATAATTGTATGAAGATGCGGTCTTGGAGCTGTAACAGCAATTTTGTTACCATGAGATGACCATCCAAGGATAAATATTCAACACTCAAGGATGTCAGAGTGGAAAGATTAAAAAAAAAAAAATCTTTAATGCCATCATCGAGCTACTTCCCAACCCTGGGAACCATCTATCTCCAGATAAATGTGTTAATTACTTAAGGCATTCTTTGTTACATGCTCTGTGACTTGCAGCTATATGTATCCTGACTAATACAACAAACTTGGCAAAGGAAAGGATTCATCAGCTAGGGCACCATTACCCCATTTGACATCTCTGCGTAAATTAGAAAAGATGCTTCTTCCTCTAGATGGATTTTAGGTCCCACTTCCTTTGCCAGGTGTCCTGGTCCCATTATTGATCACCAATTGCTCCCTTATGAGATACACGGTAGGGCTGCTTCTGCTCAAAGGACTAAGGTTGAAGTTGCTAATTCCAAATAAGGAGGAGAGGGCAATGAGAGTTCTTTCTGCTTTCTGTCACTTGTTGACTTAATTTGATTTTTGACTGAGTGGCTAAAATTTGGGCTGTTGTTACTGCTATTGCATTCCATTTTATTATATGTGCTGCCGAAGTGAGCACTGCATTCCATTTTAAACAGTGAATTTGTTTTTAACTCCAAATCCAACATTAAACTGTCCATTATTCAACAGTGCACCCCAAAATACAATTCTGGGAAAAATACTAGTTAATACAAAATTCTTTTTTAAGTTCATACTACCATGCTTCTGCTAATAATCTGTTAAAATTGGGTTGACAAAGACAATATTGAAGCAATATAACCATTTGCAGTACGAAACTGTTATGGTGCAGATTAATTCTCCTACTCCTCCATTTAAACTACTAGAGGCACTTCTTTTGCATGAGAAAGAAAGTTAGCATGACATAATTTGACTTTCATTTGATACAAATAAGAAATTTACATACTAGGTCAGCCACTATTCATTAGCTGGTTCTAAGTCATCTCATCATGTTTACCCCAAATTTCAAGTTATTAAATAACTTAAGCCACAGTATTTTTCTATGAAAATATCTTTCCAGTTATTATTATACTGCAAAAGCTTAGTTTTGTCTACACAACTGGTAAAACTAATCAACATAACTATAGCAGTATATGCAGGAAAATTATTGTCATTTTGACTTCAAGACAAGCAAATTTACAGGAGTCTGACAAGCTTTTCCACTCATTAAATACTATATGCTGTTACTTTAGATATTCACTGGTACAAACTCAGCTAGAAACAAACATGAGGACTAACACTGTATGACAAGATCCAGAATAATCTCATATTAGATGATCATAAAATATAGACACAACATTTTTAAAAATCCTCTTTGAACTCATAGATGCATTTGAAAACTTTGAGATAACACATTTAAGACATCTAGGTTAGCAGGTGAATAGACAAAAGCACAAATCATAAGTAAACTCAGATATGAGAGATGTTAGAACTAGACCAGGGAAAAATATATATGATACATAATATATATAAATATATTTACCTATACATTTATATATAAATATACATTTGTATATGTTTACATTTATATATTATATATAAAAACATTATATATAAACAAAAATAAATATATGTATAAATATATAAGTATATTTATATAAAGCATATAATGGAGAGAGGGGAGTCATACTACTCAATTTAATAGTTACTATAAAGTTATAGTAATCAAAATAGTATGGAATTGGCAAAGGGAAAGACACATAGATCAATGAAGCAGAAAAACCCTGAAATAGATTCACCAAAGTACAGTCAACTGATTTTGGACAAGGTGCAAAGTCAATTCAATGGAGAAAGTATAATCTTTCCAACAAATGGAGCTAAAACATTTCAACATACATACGCAGAAAAAAAAGGAAAAAATAACTTTAACACATGTTTCACACCTTATGCAAAAATCAACTCAAACTGGATCATATACCTGAATGCAAAATGTAGAACTACCAAGTTTTCAAAAGAAAATACAGAAATTTGCATCATCTTGGGTTTGGTAACTAGTTTTTAGATATGACACCATAAGCACAATCCATAAAAGGAAAAAATTAATAAATTGGACTTACTGAAATTAAGAAAGTTTGATTTTGAAAAAAAAAAGGTTAAAGGAATGACAAACTATAGAGGTGGAGAAAATATTTACAAATCATATGTCCAATAAAGGACTTGTAGCCAGAATATAAAGAACTCTTATAACTCAGCAAGAGCTGAGTGTAGGGTTTTTATTGGGGACTAGTAGTGTCGGCAGTTATTTTTGGGTTTTTTAACGCAATTAAAAAAAAAAGAGATACTTTTCCCAAGAAAACATACAAATGGAGAAAAAAAGGGTGGCTCAGTTGGTTAAGCGACTGCCTTCGGCTCAGGTCATGATCCTGGAGTCCCGGGATCCAGTCCCACATCGGGCTCCCTGCTCAGCAGGGAGTCTGCTTCTCCCTCTGACCCTCTTCCCTCTCGTGCTCTCTATCTCTCATTCTCTCTCTCAAATAAATAAATAAAATCTTTAAAAAAAATATGCTCTAAGTCATTAATCATTAGGGAAATGCAAATGAAAACTGTAATGGATACCTCCATTACAATGGCTAAAAAATTTTTTTAATTGACAATTCCAAATGCTGGTCAATATGCGGTGCAGCAACCACTCTCAGTCATTGCTTGTGGAAATACAAAATGGTACAGCTACTTTGGCAGTTTCTCAACAAAGTTAAACACATTTATCATATGGGGCAGCAATCTGAGTCCTAGGTAATTATGAAAGTGAACTGAAAACTTGTATATACAGAAATCTATAAGTGAATATTTACAGAAGCTTTACTGATAATCACCAAAAACTAGAAGCCACTGAGATGTACTCAGGAGGTGAAGAGATTAACAAATTGTAATATAGCCACACAGTGGAATACTACTCGGCAATTTAAAAAATATGAACTCTGGATTCACACAACAACAAAGATGAATCTTAAATGCATTTGCTAAGTGAAAGCAGCCAAACTGAAAAGACTACTGTATGATTCTATTTACGTGGCCTTCTGCAAAAAGGCAATACTATAGAGACGGAAAACCCAGATCAGTGGTTGCCAGGAATTGGGAAGAGGTTAACTGCAAAGAGGTGGCACAAGGTAGATTTTAGGTAATGGAGATGTTCTGTATGGTACTGTGGTGGTAGATACATGACTGCCTGCACTTGTCAACACCCACAGAATGGTACACTTATTCTAACAAGGTGTAATTTATTATAAAACTAAAAGTGAAATATACTGTATGCAAATTTTAAAAATCCATGAGGATGTGGGAGAATCCCAGGATAGAATGCAGACTAACAAATCTATCTCTTACAAATAACCTATCTATCAGACATGGATGAGGGGAAAGGTGCTGACCTAAGTAACTTTGGAAATGTGTTTTGACTGGTCACTGTAAGGCTAAAGCAAAAGCTGCTTTACTATAAGGGGTGTAAGTTGGTGAATTTGTTCTCACAGGGGTATAAATCAGCAATTCTGAAACTACTTTGCATGTATACTAGGGTTGAACAAATACGTAAATAAATTGTAGCTAATGGAAGCTAGGTTTCTCACTGTCAAAGAAAGAAGTTACAAACAAGCAGAGAAGGCTAACCTAGAACCCTGTGGTTCTAGGTTAAAGTTGATAATACCAGTAGGAATTCACTATGTGTGTGTTGTCACAAGTAGACAGACATAGAAATAAGTATTAATTTGTGTGTATATATGGTTCAGCAAACATACATACATTTCCTTGTCCATTTGCCCAAAGGGCCTAGAAGCATGGATACCGCATTAGCAATGAGTGCCTAGACTTTGTTTTCTAAGTATCATTCTCCAATAAAAGAAACGAAGGTTCCTTGAAGAAATGGCTGATTCTGTGTATGACTAGGACAAGGAAAATACAAGTCTGAAACTTCTTGTAGTGCCACAAAGAAAGGAAGTACTAATAAATAAATGGAGGAAGGGAGGGAGGGAAAGGGGGAGGGAAGGAGGAAGCGGGGGATAGGGCTTATTGGGAGGTATCCAAGACCACTACCAAATGCAGTGCTATGCTAGCAGAAGAACTCACAGGAGTTGGTTGTACTAATGGCTAAAACCTATTACAGTGACACAGTAAAGTTACACAGCAGACTATTAAGGGGGAAAGGCACATTAGGCAGAATCTAGAGAAATCTATCCACAGACTTTCCCTCCCGACCCAGGAGGGGGCAAACCAGGTGTGCCCGCTTTTTTGGTAGTGAAAATGCAGTGGCATGTGTTTAAATGTTTCTCCCAGGGAAGTCCATTTGAGACTCAGAGTGTAGGGTTTTTACTGGGGACTAGTAGTGTTGGCATTCTTTGCCTGGCAACTACCAAAACCCCAGTATCTCAGAAGGAAGCAGGTGTTCAGTGCCTTAGTGGGCAAAACAACCTTGGCAGTGTAGAGAACTTTTCTTATCAGGGTGGGGAACTTTTCACAAGCCAAGTTCCCAGATGCCACCCAAGGACAACCTTGCAGGCAGACCCTTCTGACCAGAGCAGCCTCTGACCCAACTCCTTCCTGTACAGGGCATATCAAAAGGACACAGGAGCCAACCTAAAACTATTCCCAAGGCCCAAAATGGAACAATCCAAACAACAAAATAAGTAATTACAACATTGGATTATAATTCAAAGAATAAAATAAATATCAATGAGTCTATATTGATATAAATATGTGAGGAAAACAAACAAATAAAGAAATTAGTGGTGGTAGAGTGTGTGTGGCAGGAACCAAATCTTTCTTAGAGAAGAACTTCAGATAATAAATGTAGAAGGAATCAGGGATATTGAAAATAACCATCAGCACACCACAGTGATAACTGCTGCAGTTAAGATCCCCTAAAATTAGAATATTTGCACAGCCTCAAAGTATCTCACCAAAAAATATTTATTAGTTATTGTGATGGCTGAAATGTTTATGTGCCCACAAATTCTTTGATAATCATCTTTCTGGAAAGTGAAGCTTAATTCCTTTTTCCTTAAACGTGGATTGGACTTACTGATTTGTTCTTACAAACAGCATGGAAAGAGAAAAATAGTAACTTGACAGTAGAGAAGCCTGGCAGACCCCATTTTAACCAAATGACCAAAGTTAACATCATCAGTAATAAGTCATATTGATCTCATGTACCCCTGATACGATGTGATGAAAAGGGCACTTCGCCTCTGTGATGTCATTTCCTCAAATCCATAAGCTCAGTCTAGTCATGAGAAAATATCAGAAAAACCTCAATTTGGGGATGTTCTACAAAATATCTGACCAGTCTTCTTCAAAATTGTCAAGGTCATGAACAACAAGGAAAGACAGAGAAACTATCATGGATTGAAGGGGACTTAGATGCAATGACTAAATGTAACATGGACTGGATCTCAGAGCCAAAAAAGGTCATTAATGGAAAAACTGGTGAAATCAGAGTGAAGTCTGTAGTTTAGTTAATAGTATTATACCAATGTTAGTTTCACAGTGTCAATCTTGTACTGTGGCTATATGACAGGTTAACATTAGGGGTAGCTGGATGATGGATATCCTTGAGCTCTCTGTACTGTATTTGCAACTCTCCTGTAAATCTAGAGTTATTTATTTATTTGTTTGTTTGTTTATTTTAAGATTTTATTTATTTATTTGACAGAGAGAGACACAGCAAAAGAGGGAACACAAGCAGGGTGGGTAGGAAAGGGAGAAGCAGGATTCCCGCAAAGCAGGGAGCCCAACGCAGGACTTGATTCCAGGACCCTGGGACCATGACCTGAGCCGAAGGCAGATGCTTAACGACTGAGCCACCCAGGTGCCCCAAAAATCTAAAGTTATTTAAAAAAAAAAAAAAACCGACACATTTTTTAAGCATTTCAGCTAGCACACACTAGTTGTTAGCTGTTAGCTTCTCTCAGTTAATTTACTTGATAATCATCCCCAGAGGGTGATAATGCTAGGAAATCTCTCATTGCTTCTACTCTAAATAAAGTGTGTTTTTAAGGATGAGTGATTTTAGTGGCATTCATAAGCTTGGGAAATTTCATTGCCCTTTAAATGAACAGTATCATGATGGAAAGTTACTAGGCAGACAGTTCTAAAAATTAGAACTTAGCCAATTTTTGAGTTGCTGGGATACTTTGGTTTTATTGTCCAATCTGTGGAGACTGGTTTTCAGAGTGTCAACCTGGCTGGGCAAGAACTGGATGTGGGCTGTGACCACTCAGGCAAGATGAACTCGCTATATACAGCCCCTGAGCAGGCTGTAACCTGACTGCCCCGCTACCCAGGCCTGTGTTCTTGCTGTTGTTTGGAAGTCTATGACCTGGGATGCAGGAATCAAATCAACACCAAAGCCAGAAATACCTAAAAATGGGACAGTGTGAAAGTGTGGCAAATGTGGGCTTCACTACTGGTCCTGAGGGCTCTCGATATTACTTCAACAGTGATCAGGTGAGAGACTGGTGAAGAGTGAAGGGGTAGCTTTGGAGTATGGACTTATTGTCAGCTGTATTGTATTCCTACCTGTGCTTCATCCTACAGTAAAATGTTTGTTTTTCTCTCATTGGAAAAGACCTTTGTAGTTTTACCCTAGCTAAACTCCTTGCTTCGTGGCTTTTGTAAAGCTCCAGTGAAGTAGTTGTTGCTTATTATTTATGTTCTTACCTACTTCCAGAAGGGATCTAAGATGGCTTATTCACCAAACAATTTTGCTAACCCTAGGCCTCCATTCTTTTCCAGACCATCTGTTCCTCTCCACCATGAAGTCACAGTACTAAATTTGTGACAGTACAATAATTTCCATGGTAACAGGATGTGGTCTTCACCACTGAATCCTGATTTCACTCTGACCAAGATCAAGCAGCAGGAGGATTGGGGAGTATATGCTGACATTTTCTATTCTTTTTCAAGTTCAGTTTCTCTGAAATTCTTCTGATTCTAAAATCTTAAACTCAGCCTGGATATGTGTTTTTACATAGTTTATATATGAAGTATTTGTCCAGTAAATGATTAGATATGCAAGTCAAAAAATAAGCTGAGAAATATCACACAAACCTACACACACATGAAATATAAACTTGCTTGAAGGTGAGATGATTAGCAAAGTCCTGGTTTGTAGAGAAGAAAAGAGAACACGGAATCCATTTAAAAGACACGAAACTCTAAGCTAAGAAATCTGCTCTGATGACTGTGATAAGCAGTGGGAGGCAGATGACCCAGTTCCTACTCAATGGTTTCCTTATCTCGCTTAGCACAAGTAAGACATAAAAGGGTCTTCCCGTGTGAGCTCAGACCGTCTGAGCAGAGGGTGATAGGCAGCTTTATTCATATGAATGACCAATACCTGGATATTTTGTCCATTTGTTTCAATCTCACACAGCTCAATTACACAATTACACAAGTTTACACAATTTTTTGAGAACTTCTTAGAACACCATTTGTTATGCTCTGGAACTGAGTAAAGGGCATGAACTTTTAAGAGAACTAGTTATTGGAATTCAGAAAAAAATACCTGACTGGTGCATTAATCTAACAATTTTACAGGACAGACTGTAAGGGGCAAGGACTGTTACACTGAGGCCTTGCTGGACATGTTATATAACATATTATATACATGATATACATATGTGTTACATATTATATATGTATATACCAGAGAAAGAGTATAACATGTAAGACTATTCCCTCCACTTGCTCTCTCCCAGCTTTCTTGTTGAGTTGATGGGGTAAGTGGGGGAAAGTAATGGGGAAAAAGGGTGATAAGGGACTAGAAAGAACTGGAGAAGCTAAAGAGATTTACATTAATTTTTTAAAAAGATAAGAAATTACTCACAGTGGAGAAGCTATGGAAGGAAGGGGAAGGGGACAGAGGAAGTAGGGTAGCGAGAGATGAGGGAGTGATTGAAAAGCAAAGAAGGGCTATTCGGACAGCAGCCGCTTTGTGGTATGGGGCTTTGAGGAAATAAATAAGGATTTTAACTAAGTTCTAGTTATGTGGTGTGATTCACTACTTTGCTACTTCTTCAAGACTTCAGTGAAAATAAATGATCTTTCAAAGCTCTTTAAAGATGGATTTGTGATTATTCTTTTGAAGGAGATGAGATGTTCAGATGAACATTATGGCTGGAGTAAGCCCTAGTTTGGTTTTACTAATATATAATCAGACTGTCTTGAGAAGCATAATAAGTGGTGCCACAATCTACTGCTCCCTACTACCCTTGGAGGGTAATGTTGGCCAGAGATGGGTAGCATTCTAATGGCCTGGTTTCTAACTCTAATGAAATTTAATTTTAGCTTTAAAGAATTTGGAATTTAGTAGAATCAAGCATGGAAAGGTAGAAAAGCCACTATTATTGCTTCAGAGAGGCATAAGGCCAAGCCCTAGACCCAATTTTTGAGGCCTAAGAGAAGGCAAGACTGGATTACAGAGAGCATCATGACACCGGAAAGACAGGATTACACTGACAGGGAGATACTGCATTCAGGTCTGCTCCTATTTGGCACGGATCTCTCTGAGTCTTGCTACAGATTGCAATTGCTTCAGAAAATGCAGGGTATCCCTGGTACTCATGCCAGGGATATGGTAACAAGTGGTAAGGAAGACCTTGCATGAAGGTCATCATTACTTTTGATGTCATCACCATTTTCCAAGTATGAACATCATAATGGAGGATGTGTAATGATTCAGGAGAGGGTAAGGTTAGACAAGAATGAGGTGATTAGCAGGATAGAAACAGAGACCAGGAGAAAAGTAGAAAGGATCAGCTCTTCCCAAGTATCCTATATAACATTAGTCCATAACGTGTGCTATGATTTTAAAAAAGGGTTCTGTGGGAAGATAATTTTGAGCACATTGCATAATATTTTTTTTCTTTGGGAGAACTACATACTTGCATGTTATAGGCTCTGAGAAGTCTCACGAAGAGAAAAAAATCCTGCTTAAACTACTGTTGCTAAAACTTATTTAATCATGAAATACATTATGTTAACAACATCTATAAAGATCCAAAGAGGCTAGCATTATTCAAGACATACATTGATTAATATTGGGGTAGATGATGTATATGAAAGCATTTTATAACAGGTTATATTACTCTTACAGCTTAAAAAAAATACTGAGGGATATAAGTCTATTGTAAACCTATACTCAATTACTATGACTTTTGACCTTCCTGTAATTTCCAAGTAGGGCTTCACCCTATTATACAGCCAGACATTGTTTCATGAAAACTAGGTGAGGTTTGTATTTGGCACTCCATAAAGCTGCATGCTTTTCTCAATTTCTCCCAAATACTCAGTTCTTTCATTATGCCTGTTACTACGCAGGAACTCTCATGTGGCAAATCTCAAGGGTGTGATCCTTGGTAGGGTTGCATGCATCAGAGTTTTTTAATTTCCTCCCACCAAAACCAACCTTATTCCTGTTAATTTTCTGCCAAAGAGAACCTGTGAACAAACTCATCTTGTTACCAGGTTAGCCAGGTTACATATGTGCAGCATAACAGGGGCTTGCTGAAAATATGCCTTTACCCTAAATAAGAAAGTTCAAGGTAGGGGTTTTCAGAACTGGAGCAAGTTAGCAGGAGGAAATGTTTTGAGTTAGATGGATCTTAATGATCCACAGATTGTACCACCTGAGAGTCACTTCTTGTCTTTATGTGAAGGGGATTCAATCTGTAGGATGATGCTCTACTTGAAGGAGTCCTGCTTGGGGCACCTGGGTGGCTCAGTTGGTTAAGTGTCTGACTCTTGCTCTCAGCTCAGGTCTTCATCTCAGAGTCCTGAGTTCAGACCCTGCATTAGGGTCTGTGCTGGGTGTGGAGCTTACTTAAAAAAAAAAGTGAAGAAGCCATGCTTGACCGTGTGGTGTATTTCTTTTCAATAGTCCTAGAATTGCTGGTGCAGTGTTTCATATGTAACATCAAGCATGGGGGAGTGTCTATTTACATTTACATTTAATGAATAAATAAATGGCTATCTGCATGGCTGGGGATTTTTTGTTTTTAATTTTTAACAGGTAATGCATTCACATGATATAAAATGCAAAGAGCACAAAAGAGTAATTATTAGACCTATGTTTCTGTCCTTTTTCTGTCCCTCAGTGATCCCATTTTCTTCTCCAAGGGCAATCACTATTACTGATTTCTTAAATATCCTTCCATGATATTCTATGTTTACAAACATAAACATATATTCATTTTTCACAGATGAAAGATGGCTACTATGATGTGAGGAAACCTAAACCACACAGAGAAGTCATGTGTAGGTACTCCAATCTACAGTTCCAGTAGAGTCCAGCCTTTGTCACTGTAGCCTAGACATAGGAGTGAAAACAAAAACAAAAACAAAAAACCCTAGTCATTCACATGACTACCAGCTGTTCAAATCTTTTCAGCTGACACCCTGAATATCATGAAGCCAAGTCAAGCTATCCCTGAATTCCTATCATAAAGAACCTCTAAGTATAATAAAATGGTTAATGTTTCATGCCACTATGTTTTGGAGTGATTTGTTACACAGCAACATGTAGACAGAATACATTAAGGATGCACATAATTAGCGATGTCAGAAAGAGAGAATAAAAAGAATGGTGGAAGTAATATTTGGGGAGATTAAACAGAATTTTCTAAAGTTCTTGAAATGAAAGCACATATTAGGTACAAAACAATGAAAATAAAATTCATACCTAGATGCACTATAGTGAAGATGCCTAACATTGAGGATAAAGAGAAAATTTCAAAAGCCACCAAAGAGAAAACACAGATTACCCATAAAAGAATGACAATTAGATGCCAGAATTTTCATCAATAACAACAAATACCAGAGGCCACTATGGCAATATCTCCAAAGCATTGAGAGGAAAATAACTGGCATCATAGATTTCTATATCTAGCTAAGCTATAATTTAAGAATAAGGCAGACTGCACAAGTCTTGATTTTTCTGCCTTCCACTAGCAGCAGGTAGTATGTTTATTCATTTGTTCATTTTGTTTTTTAAACTCTAGCTCAGGGTGCAGGTCACAGCTTTTCCCAAATCCCAGTTTCACTGTCTGACTTAAAGGGGCATACTCTGTATAGGGTGCCATTGCTCTCCATTACTCTGAAGGATTCAAAGTCCTAGCCAACTTCTACCTGCTTTCAGACCCACTTCAGAGCCACAGCTCTAGACTCACTAACCCAGTTGTGTTGATCATTTAATCCTAATGTCCAGAGATAATTATCTTGTTAATGAACCCAGAGATGTCTTTTAATTTAAGATAAAATGTTTTTATGATTGAAGTTTTTGGAGAAGATGTAGAAATTCAAAGCATGAGCTCACAATACCATTTTAACTATTTTCCTGTGCCATTGTAGTCTTGCTACTTTCTTTGGCTTTGTATGGTAATGGGGATTGAGGTTTTTATTCTATTCTCAAACACCAGAAAATGATTTAGAGTATCTATAAATCTCCTCAGGGCTTCTGGTTTCAGGTGGGAGGGAGAGTACAAAGTCTTCTTGTTTTTTGTTCTTCTCTCTGATTTTCTGTACGCAATTAGAGGAATTTTTTTTATATATTCTGGTGCTGAGAGCCTTAGTCTTAAATCATCAGTCTTTGTCCTGGACTTTGCAGTCTATGTGATTTTGTAACCTGAAGCTTTGAAATCTATAGGGGCATGAGATAAAAGAGATAGGGGTGAGGGTAGTGGGAGGCAAACACCATAATTACAATCTCATTATTATTCTACCAGAAAAGAAATTTCCCCTTTCTGCCCTTGTGTCCTGAAAATCTGTCTTCTCCAATTTCTTCAGAAGCCATGCTCCTGTCTGCTTGGCCTCTCTTATCTCATAGTTTTCTATCCTGGATCCTTTCTTGCTTAAGTCTTTTACCACTTTATAAGACAAAACCTCTCCTAGCTCTCTCATTTTCGTAGGAAGCTTTTTGAAAGCCCTCAAGTAACTTCAATTACCATTTGCATGCTGATGACTCCTAATCTACAACTGGCTCAGATTTCTCCTAAGTTCTCCAGATAAACAAGACTTTTTCAACCCCAGACAAATGAAGTTTAACGTGTCTAAAACAAATTCTTATCTTCACATCCATCCATCTCTCCAGCTGATTTCTTAAGTTTTCTATTTCCACTCAGTTTCCCAAGCAGAAACCTGGGAGTCTCCTTGATTTCTCCCCCTCCCTCCCTCACATCCAGTAAGTGGCCAAGTCTTTGTTATTGTATTTCCATTTAAGGAATGCTTATAGCCAACCATTATTAACATCACTAGAGCCATAGCGATACAATGAATCAAAGATGAGGTTAGGTAGTAAAATTAAAAAAAAAATCATTAGATTCAAGGTAAAAAAAAATAGTTTCAGTAAAGAAAATATGATTCATATTGCCCAACGGAACATAAAGTTTTTGAAAGAATAATAAAAAAAAAAAGGTTACTTGTGATCTCAGTTCCCTGAGAGGTAAAAAAGGAATTTCTGCAGAGTATATAGTAGTTTAACAACTGTCTGAACTCTAATGTTTTGTATTGTTTTGTTTTATTTATTTTAATATTTTAAAATTTATTATTTTTTAAAAGATTTTATTTATTTGAGAGAGAGAGAGCGTGTGCTCATGGGGGAGAGGGATAGAGGGAGAGGGAGAGAATCTCAAGCCGACTCGATGCTGAGCACAGAGCCTGATGCGGGGCTCCATCTCATGACCCTGAGATCACGACCTAAGCCAAAATCAAGAGTCACATGCCACCCAGGTTCCCCTGTATTGTTTTGTTTTAGATGGTGTTTTCAAGTAGGGTGATATTCCAACTCGTACTGACAGGCCAAATTCAGATGATACTTTTTGTTTTGGAGAATATCAGTCTTTAAAATGACAACATACAATTTCTTAAGGTGTATACCACCCTCCTTGACTTGGATCATTATATGGAATCATGTCCAACTGTCACTGGTTATAGGTAGCAAGACCAGTCATGTCCCACTCAGAAGAGAGATTGTTGAGTCTGTAAGTATATCCTAGAGGTCACCAAGTCCCTTTCCTGTTTTTAAGACAGACTGCGGATCTAATCTCTTCTTAATATCGCTCATGGAAAGTAGATTCTAATAGGAAGGTGTCTAAGACCTATTTCTACCACTAGGCCGTGTACTTCTTTGCTCATCCATCAATTCTTCCTCTTCCTCCAGACGTTAGGGTCTTCTTTTTTCTTTTTCTCTTTCCCTACTCTTGCTTCTTTCTCAATTCAGTTTTCCAGCCTCTCTTTTTCTTTCTAACCCATGAATAGAGGGGAAAAAAAAAAAAGCACAAAAGCTGAGATTCCTGACTGGTGACATTCCAGAGAAATGAGGAAATGCGGTGGTTATATAACTGGGAGGGGTCAGAGGTGTGACCTACAGTGGAGGGAAGAGAAGAGTAATCTAAAGGTAAAAGAAGGCAGAAGGGTTAAGTGAAGGTTTAATTTTGGATTTTTATTACTTAAAATGATTCTTTTGTGAATTCCATCTAGGGCATTCCATCTTTCTCAGGCAGAGATGGTTCCCACCAGACCCAAAATTACCAAAGGGGGTCAGTGATGACACATTCAAAGACGACCGCCCCCATCAGTTTTTGTTTGTATGAAAGTATCAGCGCCTGATAGTACATTAAGGCGAGGCTTAGGAAATGACTAAGGAATTGCGGATAATAAGATCTCTTTTCCAATCACAAGGACGAGAAGCTATTACATTTATCCTTTCATTTATCTCTTTTTCAATTTCCAATGTTACTTTTAAATTCCTGTAATGTGGTGGATAGCTTGGTCGTTCTTTAAAAACAACGATGAAAAATGAAACTCCTAACAATAACTGCAACAACAGCCACTCAATCTAATCTACTTTACTCTCTGGTTGGTGGGAGATGTTGAAAAATACAAGAAATAAAAGCCACCCATAAATAGTTCGCCTCACAGAAATACTTGCTATTAGAATTTTACTGTATTTCTGACCATTTTGCTATGCAATTCTATTTTGTAGTTATGCTTCATATACACAGTCTTATATCTTTCAGGTATATTTTCGTCTAAAATGCTTTTGGCTATAGCTTTCCATCACTTTTCTGGACAGGTGAACTGTATATATTACTTTTCCTGCTAAGTAACAGAACTTGAAACAGTAAACTCTGCAAAATCTCATTCTGAGGGACTTTGTAGTTGACTGAGACACTTAAGTGGATTATCTGATTGGATGCCTGCACTTGATCTCATGGTAGAATGGTTCCAAAGATCTCTACCACAGATTATTATTCTGTAATATAACTGCCCCTTTCCTTAATTGTCCTTTAAACTCTGACAGCAAGACTGTATTGTTCACCATCTCTACCCCAGTGATAGGCATATGATCCAACACACAGAAAATTCTCAATATGGTGTTTGTTTGTTTGTTTTTCTTATTTGAGAGAAAGAGAGAGAGAGAGAGTGAGAGCACACAAGCAGGGGGAGCTGCAGGCAGAGGGAGAAGCAGAGGGAGAAGCAGACACCCTGCAGAACAGGGAGCCTGACACGGCTCGATCCCAGGACCCTGAGGTCATGACCTGAGCTAAAGGCAGACGCTTAAGCGACTGAGCCACCTAGGAGGACCCTCAATATGTTTTTGAAGTTTAAATGAATGAAAGAATAAATAACTAAATACTAAAATTCTAGAGGAGCCATAACGTACCAAGCTTTTGCCTTAGTATCAGGATATATCCAGATTAAGTTTTCCAGAAGTAAAGTACTGGTTTAAATTCAGGTTTGTCTTGAAAGGGCAGTGAAAGATAAGAACTGATCATCAGTTGAACATTCCTCATAGACCCTAAATTCATAACTTTACCTAAGATTCCTACTTTGCTTTAATGGTAAAATTTGGCTTATAGAAAATTAATTTCAACTTCTTTCTCCAGCTAATAACCTCCTGTACATCTAGGTCACTGCTGCCTACATTTTGGAAATATTGGCATTCTAATATTTGGCTGCACTATAGGCTTGATCCCACCACAGGAACACTGTTAAAGAACTAAAACGATGCATGTTCTCTTGGACAAAGAACTGGATCACTTGGGGGAGGGGATGTGTACAATAGAAAGCTTACAGCCAATGGTTGAGAGAGTGAGAGAGTGCGCCAGAGAGCCTTTCCAGAGATGTCAGTTTGAAAGAGGGCAGGGGAAAGCACAAGCAGTTGGTTTTGCTCCTTATGAGCCTCCTTATCCTCTTCAGCTTTGACAGATCTTGGATCTCATCTCATTCCAACATAAAACTGCTAATGAACTGAGACATCCTCTGTAAGTAGATGAAAGCTGTTTTCCCTGCTGGCAATTTATACTTGGTCATATGATACAACTGGTCATATGATTTAGAGGCAGTGTGCTAGTACTTTTCTCTCTACAAATGTGATTCTACATTTGTGTTCGTTTTTTTTAAAAAACAAGTCTAACCTACGTTAATTAGAGTACGAAGTTGAGTGAGTGAAGCTCTGATTCACCCTCTATGCATAATAACAGCAGCACCACCTGTTGAGTGCCTACAAAGTGCCCAGTACTGCTAGGTAGGATACATACACTCTCTAACTGAACTTGGAGAATCTGCCTCCAGAAACAGTTTAAATGTACCATTTACTGTGAAATTGCATGTGGCCCTTTCCTTAACAAACTTATACTCAATTTATTTAGCCCTATCCCATTACAGGAGGAAAAAAAAAAACAGTAATAATGCCAGAAATTTATAGACACTTTTCTGGTGAGAGATACAAAGATCACTGAGTTTTCCATTCTATACTCTGATTCCATTTTCTTTCTGAATTTTTAAATCTAATTTTTCTTTCTTATTTACCAACTGGCTAATAGCTTCTTTTCTCTCTTGCCATCCAGCAGTGTTTTTTTATTTTGCCACACAATAACAGGGTTGACTACTTTCCCTATTCTCAAATCAGAAACCATAAAAGTTAAATAAAAATGATTTGGATATTGAAGACTTTTTTCCTACATTGCTGTGAGATAATTGATGAGTTATCCATAATTGTGTAAGTATGCTCTTTACTCATTGCCTAAGTAAATGTCATTTAATTAAAACTTTCATCTTATTAAATATCACAGCAGATTTCAATTCCCCAGATGGGTTGAAGGCCCAGTGAAGTTCTTTTCTTATTGCTTAGGGATTACTTTTATGTTCCATAGTTAGGAACATAAGTCATGGTCCAAATTTCTATTTTTCTATTTTTTATTTCTATCTTTTTTCCCTAAGATTGATTCAACAAGCATTTATTGAGCACCCCTTGTATCAGGCACCCTATTAGGGGAGTGAGCAAAACAGTCCCTGTGTCTGCCCTTACAGAGCTTACAGCCAGTTGGAGGTAACAGACATTGAACAAAAAGAATAATGAATATGACAAATGCCATGAAGAAGGGAAGGGTACAGGGGGAATATGTAATAGATGTAGCTAATCCAGCCTGATTGGGGGTGGGGGTGGGTAGAGATGATTTTTCCAAAGAAGTTCAAGTTTAGGCTTGAAAACATGAGAAGGAGAAGAGTGGTCTGGGAGAAATAAGGGAACAGCTTGTGTCAAGTCTCTGCGTAGGAAAGAAGGCTACCTCCCGAAGGACCCAAGAGGAGGTCAGTGTGGCAAGAGTGGTGATGTAGGAAATGTTGGAGAAAAGGCAGGCAAGGACTAGATCACATAGGTCATCTCAAGGATTGGAAACTTTATTCTAAGGGTACTGAAAAACTAATGGAGAACTTCAGCCGGGAAATAAAAGTTTTTAAAAAGCTTAATATGACTAAAATGTAGAATACAAAAATATATTAACTGACTATTTAATTTGTTCTGGAATGTGCTCTTATATTTAGTAATCCAATGATATTAAGAATTTTTATTCTTCTTAATATACTTTTGTATTCAAAAAAACAAACTATCTAGATTTCTGATATATATAATTTTTCTGAGACTGGAAAAGACCTTAGAATAGTTAAGCAAAGCAGAACAGTCCTTGGGTATGTATCCTTAGTATATCTTGAAGTGACAGACTTACATCCTGAGCTTCTTTGCTTTACATCTATATCATATTTTAACTTGAATTGCAAATAGAGGTGGTAAAATAATAAAGACAGGGAGAGGAAGGTGTGCATGTGCATGCGCGCGCGCGTGTGTGTGTGCACATGTGGTGTCCCAGGGTTTTGAAGAAGAGCAGATGACCAAGAATATCGTATCACATTCTCTATTCTCAAAAACAGTCTATCCTATAGAAATTAGAAAAGTGCAGACTCTAAAATATTAAAAGATTTTTTTTCTTTTAGTTGGGTGTTTTAAGGAAAAAAAATGGCAGCTTCTGGATAATACAACAGATTTTGAGATGAAACATACTGATTTCACACTAGGGACACCAAGATGGCATCAGAGTATTGTCCTTGAAGTAACAAAGAGAACACGAACAGTGTTATAAGGCCCTTGGACAATATAGACTGTTAAGAGGCTAACGTTTTAATTTTCTTTTTTTTATTTTAAATACTTTTCAGTTTTCCCTATGAGCCTTTCTTGTCTTCTCCAGATGGTCTGTATCCATTAAATTAGCAGATAAGATTTTAAAGTGTGGTTCTTTCCCAGAGGTATTTTCTAATTGGGAATTGGGAGAAGTTCTTGAAGATTAACAAGGTTTCCCTTAGTAAATATTAGGAGAATGGAGAAGGAGAATGAGCTCTGACTACCATTCTCTGTTACCTCACTGCCTCCAAAACCACAAGTTTCTTCTCTAGGATCTTGGGCTGCAAGGCTTTCTGACTGTTCTTCAGGCTCAGTGACTCCTGCTCAGGAGTAAATGAATATATACTTGGCAAACTGCTTGAGAAAGGCTGCTGACCCTCGGCCTAAGCAATCTTGAGCAACAGGAGACCTGAGTTTAAATGTCAATTTGTATTTGACTCACTATTTGAAGAGAATGAATCATTCTTTTGGTTGAATCATCTAGCTCCATGACCTGAGGTGCGGTACTGAAGATAGCACGGACTGGCTTCATACACATCGTATACTTGAATACATTCTACTCATCAAAATAGAAACACATGTAGTAAATACCTAATTGTGTACATGATTTGGAATCATTCAGAATATGTAGGCTAAATATTAAAATAAATTAGTGCTTGTTATGGTTTCATGGGTCAGATAAGATGTCTGTTATCATAAAAAAGGGAGGAGGCTTCCTATGTATTAATTATCAGGTTACCAAAGCTCTGGGTAAATTTGGTAGGAATGTTAAGAGTAGCTTGTCAGCAAGCAGTTGCTGTCTGGTTGAAAACTGGACACTGTTCACTTGGGCCAAAATGCAGTTATGTTAGGCAAATTTTTTTTTAAGATTTTATTTATTTATTTGACAGAATGAGAGAGAGAGAGGGAGAACAAGCAGGATGAGGGGGAGAGGGAGAAGCAGGCTCCCTGGGGAGCAGAGAGCCCAATGCCTGGCTCGATCCCAGGACTCCAGGATCATGACCTGAGCCGAAGGCAGATACCTAACCAACTGAGCCACCGAGGCACCCCATATTAGGCTATTTTTAGTGATAAAAAGTTTTTTAAAAGTTTCAACTCTCCAGAATTTGACTCAAAACATCCTGATATTGTATTCTTTTTGTTTTTGTTTTTTTTTGTTGTTGTTAAAGATTTTATTTGACAGAGACAGCGTGTGTGAGTGCACAAGCAGGGGGAGTGGCAGAGGGAGAGGGAGAAGCAGGCTCCCAATGCGGGGCTCAATCCTAGGACCCTGGGACCATGACCTGAAGCAAAGGCAGACGCTTAAACCACCGAGCCATCCAGGTGCCCCCCCGATATTATATTCTTTTCTGTGATCAGAGTCATGGATAAAGAAATTTATCTTCTAGCACTGAATAAGAGGGCAAAAAGAAAATTAACATTTATCAAGTGCCAGGGTTATATGTCATGTATACTTAGTCACATATATCATCATTAAAGTTTACAGGAATCCTGTAACAGGTAATGTTTTCACATTGGTCAAGGAAGAAACTGAAGTCTAGTTAGAGACTGGGAGGGCAGAGCTGGAATGCACACTCAGGTCTGCTAGCTTATGATCTTTCCACAAAATCACTTAGGCACAAACAAAAAAACCCTTAAAATCAGGTAGGATTAAAAATGAACTACTGGGACGGGCGCCTGGGTGGCTCAGATGGTTAAGCATCTGCCTTCGGCTCAGGTCATGATCCCAGGGTCCTGGGATCGAGTCCCGCATCAGGCTCCCTGCTCCTTGGGAGCCTGTTTCTCCCTCTGCTTCTCTCTCTCCCTCTGTCTCTCGTGAATAAATAAATAAAATCTTTAAAAAAAAAAAAAAGAACTACTGGGACTTCATCAAGATAAAAAGCTTTTACACAGCAAAGGAAACAGTCAAAAAAACCAAAAGAAAACCGACAGAATGGGAAATATTTGCAAATGACCTGTCAGATAAAGGGCTAGTTTCCAAAATCTATAAAGAACTTATCAAACTCCATACCCAAAGAACAAACAATCCAATCAAGACATGGGCAGAAGACATGAACAGACATTTCTGCAGAGAAGACATCCAAATGGCTGACAAACACATGAAAAAGAGCTCAACATCACTTGGCATCAGGGAAATACAAATCAAAACCTCAATAAGATACCACCTCACACCAGTCAGAATGGCTAAAATGAACAAGTCAGGCAACGGCAGATGTTGGCGAGGATGCAGAGAAAGGGGAACCCTCCCACACTGTTGGTGGGAATGCAAGCTGGTGCAGCCTCTCTGGAAAACAGTACGGAGGTTCCTCAAAAAGTTGAAAATAGAGCTACCCTACAACCCAGCAATTGCACTACTGGGTATTTACCCCAAAGATACAAATGTAGTGTTCTGAAGGGGCACATGCACCCCAATGTTTACAGCAGCAATGTCCACAATAGCCAAACTATGGAAAGAGCCTAGATGTCCATCAATAGATGAATGGATAAAGAAGATGTGGGGTGTGTGTGTGTGTGTGTGTGTGTGTGTGTGTGTGTGTGTAATGGAATATTATGCAGCCATCAAAAAATGAAATCTTGCCATTGGGTATTATGCTAAGCGAAATAAGTCAATCAGAGAAAGACAAGTATCATATGCTCTCACTGATATGAGGAATTCTTAATCTCAGGAAACAAACTGAGGGTTACTGGAGAGGTGGGGGGTGGGAGGGATGGGGTGGCTGTGTGATGGATATTGGGGAGGGTATGTACTATGGTGAGTGCTGTGAATTGTGTAAGACTGTTGAATCACAGACTTGTACCCCTGAAACAAATAATATATTATATTGTTAATAAAAAAAACCTGGTAGGATTAGACAAAGTAAGAGTTTCTCATTAATTTCTTTTGGTTTAGATGTAATTTATATCTGCAGGGGAAAAAAGTGAATAAAAGTTATTGCATACGGATGCTTGTATTCTACAACTCTTGATGGGGGCAGTAGAAAGAGGTGAGATTGGAAAATGTACATTAACCAATATGTAAATTCCAGGTTTTCTGAGTTTTATTGATTTTCAAAAGTTATTTTCAGGAATGACATTGATGTTACTATCCTATCTAGTTTGTAGGGACATTGTAAAGCTATTGAAGAATTCTATAAAATTCTTAGGAAAACTGCTATAAAATATAAAGGTTATTTATATTTCTGTGTCCCTAAAATACTTTGTTCTTACCTTAATTACTGTACCCACCATACTGCATTCTTATCACTTCTCCACTCTCTCTATCTCTATCAGAAGGTGGGTTTCTCCAAGACAGGGACGTCGTCTTCATCATGGTATCCACAGTAACCTGGACAGTGCCTGAAATATAATAAATGTTTAGTAAATGCTTATTAAAAAAAAACAAAAGGATTCATCTTTCTGATCCCAGTTTCCTTATTTCTGAAATAAGAAGACAGTAATACTCTCCTAGATCCCTTGTCAGGAGTATCATGACATATGCTCAAATACTGTTTATTGGAGCTATAAGCCACAGACATAAAAGGTGTTATTGTGATGATTACTAAGGGAGTAACTATTTTACCTGACATAAATTTTTTATTCTGGCTAAAATCTTTTTTAAAGATCTAATACATTTCAGGAAAGAGATGTAGGGTATTTTAGGTAATATGTGGTAGTAATCTCCATCCTTGGGCTCTAAAGTTGAAGGAAAAGAAGTACCTACACCAGAGATGAGGACAATCTTTCACTAGGTGGCTCTCTATTCCGTGAGTGGGTGGCGCGTTGGTGCAGTAAGGGATGACAGGGGGCATTGTACAGCTGCAATCCCCATGCTTCACACCACATCACAGTAGGCTGTGGCAACAGGAGGCGCAGGGCATAGTTCAAGTTCTGTTTCGTTAATGATAATCTATTCTTCGGATTTATTTCAGAGTAGCCTGTACTTTCGTTTCCTCCAAACGTATACGTGATGTTCCAAATAGACATTGGTCTAGTCTTGTAATAGGTGTGGTCTCAGGGAAGGATCTTGAAAAGTGCCTCTTTACCTAGCATGGAAACAGCCTAGTGAGGGCTGCATTCCGGGGGTGGGTTATAAGTTATACATCCTAAAGTACTTGGGTACTGTTACGTAATGGACGTCACAATACAAATTGAAAATGTAATTTGTAAAATGTCAAACAAGTCCTTTAGACCGTGAGAATGACCATTTCTCCAGCTACTTCTCACACTCCATAGTATTATTGACCCCATTCTTTATTTCTGGTTTTTAGCCCCAAACCTGACACGAAATATACCTAATATTTTCAAAAAGATTTGTTCTAAGAATGAAAACCCTTTTCCTAGGTTCCTTTCATAGGTAGTTCGCGCCAGTATCTAGGTTCTTGTCGCTACTGTTTCACACAACGTTTTCCTCTCAGACCCCAAAGATACAGAGTGACAAGTTCTAAAACACTGTGGACCCATCAGAGAAGTCTGCAGAGGGAGGAATTCAGAGGTCGGCCTTTAACAATCAAGTGGGACCCCCACTGGGGGGTGCCTCTGAGACGGATGGCAGTCGTGGGCGTCTCACCACGTCCCTGGCTCTAAATGCTGGAAAACCACACTTGTCAAGTCTCCTAAGATGTGTTCCCACACTCACTCTGGCGGCCTCCCCGCAGCAGGAGGTGGCTCGGTCGCCGCCAAGGGCGTGTGTGGGCGGCAGTTGGGGGATTTCGGTAAGGGGTCGACCCGCCAGGAAAAGTCTGAGGTCCCTGCCCGGCAGGAGAGGAATCTGGGTCGTCGTGTGCCGTTCTCCTCCCTCAGGGACCCCGTCCTGGCGGGATCCCGCCTCTCCGAGCCCGAGGCAGTCCTGGGGAAACCCCTCGCCAGCCTCACAGCTTCGCACCGCCACCTCGCCCGGCCGCCTCGCCCTCCACGCTCCAGTCCGCAGCTCGCCAGCCTTCAGGCCCGGCGTCTTCCTCGCAGGCCCGGCCCTCTCCACGCCCCGCACTGAGAGGAAACTGGAGGTGGTTCCCGCCCGCAGGCGGGTGGAAAAGGCCACGGTGAATGCCTCGGGGTCCCCCCATTGTTGCGGGAAGGGGAAAGGGAAGAGGAAATGAACTTCACCGCCCAGGAGATCACTCGGATTCCCAACCTGGGGGAGACTTTTAGACGGAAAGGAAGCCAAGGGGGAACCCTGGGCACTTTCCCGGGAATCCATTCGCCAAGGGAGGGTCCCCCAGTCCGCACACATTGGTTACTATGACAATACAACCACAGCCTCCAGTTGCCATGGCAGCTGCTTATCCAATCCGATTGGTTTCCTTTCTCTTCCTCTCTGGGCTCCACCCCATCCCCTTCAACAGTCTCCAGGCGTGCAGGAGGAGGGGCCCCAGAAAGGGGGAGGGGGTCCTTAGCGTCACTCTCTGGGGCTCGAGGGAAGACTAGCGTTGAGGGACTGGCGGGCGGAACTGTAGGAGGAAGGGGCAGTGTTTCCGGTAGGGAAGAGTGGAGGAGTGGAAAAAGGAAGAGAGAAATCGGGTGGAGTGGAAAGACGGGGGAAGACTTTGAGTGTAACTCCTGGTTGATTTGGGCTCGATGTTCCCGGTGAAGCTGGGGTTGCCCCCTCGCGCGGGAGCGGGGTGGATTGGCCGGAAGCCGCCAAACGCCTCCAGCAGGGCGCTCAGCAGCCGCAGAGGCGCCTCACAGCTAGCCGATCCCAAGAGGGAGCGCTACAGAAAGGCAGAAGTCCCCCGAAGGGACGGGCGCTACTGAGATCTCGCGAGAGGGACCCCCACTTCCTTCCTCTGCTTCTCCCTCCTCTTTCCCCCCGCCCCCTTCCCTTCTCCCTCCCCCTCCCCCCTCCCGGGTCGGAGTGTCCCTGCGCCCCACGGGCCAGAGCAGCCGCGAGAGCAGCTTTCCCCGCTCCCTCCCCCTCGCCTCACTCACCCCCACCCCCCCGCCGAGCGAGGAGGAGCCGGAGGAGAGGAAGATGGCGGCGGCCGCCAGCACCCGCGGGGCCGCGGGGCCGCTTCGAGGAGCCTGAGACCCACAGAGGCTTCGCGGGAAGACGCGGCGGCGGAGGATGAGCCTGCAGAGCGCGCAGTATCTCCGGTGAGTGCAGAGGTCGCCCCTGTACGTGGGGGGAGGTGGTCGAGGGTTGGGGTACGGAGCAACAGACACAGAGGTGGTGTGTCGGGGTGGCGGGGGAGTTGCTGTGTCCTCTCCTTTCCCGGCGGGGAGGCGGGGGCTGCGAGGGGATCCGCGGGAGGGGGCGGGGCGGGCACACTCTTCGATTGCCTAGCCCCCGCGGGCCGGGCTGAGTTCCAGCTAGCCAGCTAGTCCTGGTGCCGGGAAGGAGGTTAGGGAAGCGTGAGAATGTGTGTGTGTGCGCGCGCGCCCCCGGGGTCGCAGGCTCGGGGGCGGGGGGCGGGGGGCGGCGGCGGCGGCGGCGACCCCGAGTGGAGGTGGGTGTGGAGTCTGATCCCGGTGGTGGGGGTAACGTTGTGTGGTGTGGGATTGGTTGGGGCAATGCATGGGGAGAGGACGAGGTGGAAGTCTGCACACCTGGGGGAGGGGGGCGAGGACGGAGGAATAGAGGAGAGGGAGACCGCTGGGAACCCGAGTTTGTTCTTTATTCTCGGGTTGAAAGTGCTCAGGAAAAATGACATCTGTAGTTAGTTGGCGGGGTGGGGGTGGGAGCATAAAGAGGGGGGAATGGATGAGGAAGTGAGGAAAGAGGGAGGTACTATGGACGGTGTTGGGTTCCCCAGAAGAAACTGAGTTAGAATTAGTGTAGTCGGAAGATACCATTCTGAGAGTCGTGTGCATTCATTAAGAGTGGTGTAAGGAGCTTGTATGTCGGTGGTAGAGTGACGCATGGATACAGAGCTCTCTGTGCGAGTATGTGATGTGTGTCTGGGGTGGTGTAAAGGGAGCGACTGATAAACATTTTAGGAAGGGTAAGATAGATACTTTGGATCCAAGTATGTGATGGTGAGAGCATATTGAATGGAAAGACACCAGCGATTGTGCAGCCAGGAACGTTCCATGGAAGCAGATTAAGAGCTTGGAGGTAGAGGTAAAAGAGGGTCGAAATCTTGATGGCAGAGAAATTTAAGGTTGTTAGAGCCTGAGATTAATTGGAGAGTTGCTACTTTTTAGAAAAGGGGAAGGAGGACCTTAAAAGGGATCCTTTTTGTCTTTCAGGAGCAGAACTAAGGCAGGCTTATGGGAAGATCTTTTAAAAAAATGGTTTCATACCTTGTAGAGGAGGGGATTGGATGGGGCAGAAGTCTGAAATGAGCAGAAAAATCACTTTAGCTGTTTAGTGAAGTGAAAGTATTGATGTGTGATTGGCTTTATGCATATTACAAGAGAAGGTAGGTAGTAAATGATATAGGAGAGTGAGTGGCTATTCTACTTATGAAAGTAGTAATAGTTTCATTAGGCCGAGTGTGGAAAGGAGAGAGTAGTGATGAGATCTTTGAATTATGGTTGAATGCCCGAGTTTAACAGTGACAGGATCCACACAACGTGTGTGCTCAATGACTATAGGGTAGTCGGAATGTTATCTATCACAGTCCTTTTTCTCCATTATTATCCTTTTATTGTTTAACATATCAGATGAACTTAATAAAACTGTGGGAAAGATCTATGGTAGATGTTGTAGAGGGAGCTTATGGGACTCATTAGGCTAGTACTTAATTTTAAGGAATTTGCAGTTTAGTTTATTAGGCAAGTAAATTAATAATAGCACAGAGTAAAGTATGACAGGTATCAAAAAGATGCCAAGTGTATTAAGAGTCTAAAGGCAGAATATTACCTGAGCAGTTGGGGGAAATCAGGAAAAGCTTCCTTTGTTCATTTGCTCATTCATACACTCATGATTCATCAGTCATTTTGTTGATCACCTATATGGGAGGTATTGTCCCAACTGCTGAGAATAGAAAAGAACTCCACCCTCTAATTACAGAGTTTACAGATTGTTAGGGTGCAGGGAGAAAATGGCACTTAAAATGAACCTTTAGGGATAAGCAAAATTCTGACAGGTGTGGATTGAGAATGGGGAATCCAATGGAAGGAAACTGAGCAGAGATATGAAGATAGGAAGGATAGGGGCCAGGGAAGATGTCTAGTCTAGTTAAACAAGAATATAGGGTGATGCAGCTGGAAAAACTTATATAGATTTTTTTATAGATGAAGTTCGACCTCTTCCTTTTACAGATGAAGAAAGTATAGCACAAAGAAGTAAAAATTGTTGAGGACCATATAGCTGGTATGTGGAAGCTCGGTAGGTCTTCTAACTCCGTATCAGCCATACCGTGTGACATGTCTGGGTTCATCCATTCTTTCCACAAATATGTATTGAGAGCTAAGTATATACCAGTTACTCTTGTAGGTGTTGAGGATACAATGGTGAACAAAAGAGTAAACATAGGAAGACATATTCTGGTAGAATTATGCAATCAATAAACATATGAACAGATAAGTTTGTCAGATGGTGACCATTAGGAGGAAAAGGCAAGGTATGGATATCTTGTTTTATACAGACAGGGTGATCAAGGAAAGCCTATTAGGTAAGGTGCCCATATTTGAGAGGGTCTTAAATCATGATCTGTAGTTTATAGTTAAAATGGATGAACAGTGGAGAATCTGAGGTGCTTTGTTTAGAAGAGCATTCACATGTTCATTGATAGGTATTAGGGAGGTGAATCTGTGTAATGTAGTAATGGGCAGTTAGGACCAGAAATAAGGTGGTGTAATAGAAAGGTATAAAAAGCAGACTGGGAGAGTGGTGATAATTTTAATGGGAAGATTGGTTGGCTTTGAGAGGCTTCTGTGTTAATGTGTTTTATATTTTGCAAAATCAGCATAATAGGGAAGACTTATCCTTAGGTTGTGGAATCACGGGTAGACCACTTGAGATGATTTGAGCTCTTTGAAGAAGGGAGAAAAGATTAACAATGAAAACCATGTTTAAATAACTTATATTTTCCAGCTGAAGTTGAGTAAGCAAAATTGAACAGACATAGGACCTGGAGTCCCTTAAGGATTCCTGGGAGCCAGTCTTTTCTCAGTCTTGCACATCTATTCTAAGTAAATAAAGCGAGTCTTAGGGCTAATAGTAGTCCGGGACTTAGAGGGTAAGGGGTAATAAAGACTTGCACCAACCCAGATTTCCCTTTTCCTTCAGATAATCATTCTATTTAAAGTCCGCTGTCAGGAGGCTAGAGAATGTCTTCAGGGAAGCATCATGTTCACTTTTCTTTGTAGGAAACCGAACATTTGATTTTTAGACAACTTGGGAAGGATGCTAGGTATTGCTGAACACCTATACCCCTTGGGGTTTGGGGTATAGCAATTATTCTTTGTGACCTTGACTTTGAGGAAAGTTTTGTTGCCTACCTTTCTCAATGGTATAAGACCATGACTGGGCAATTTTTAAACTGCATAGCTACAGATCTTTTTGTGTAGATGAAAATTAGCATTGTATCAGCTGAATTAATTTGTTAGAGTAAATGAGCTGGGGTGTCTGGCATTGAAGTGGTGGGGTGGTGGCAAACCAGGGAGTAAGATGGCAGTTTCAGAAGAGTGAGGTGTGAGGTTATGAAGTAAAAAGCATCAGTAAGATGAATATAGAAGGAATTCAAAATCAAGTGGACTGAATTACTCTTGAGTTGTAGAAATAGAGCAGAGATGAAAGGAAAGAAAACCTATCTTCTGCTTGGGAAAGAAGGTGATGTTCTAGGCAAGACAGGATGATGGACTTTTTTTTTTTTTTGAGAAGTGTCTTTTTAGTTTTTTTGAGAAGTGTCATATTTTTAAATAGATTGACAAGACTCCTATCCAAATGAATAAATTGAGAATACTTTGCTACATTTTATAAACATAAGAAATGGTCTTAAATATGAGGGTCCTAGACTGAATATCGTTGGAAATTTATTACTCAAATTGAAGAAAATTTCAGTGTTTTCTCTTTCAATTTATGACAAAATGGAAAGATCTTAAAGACTTTGACACCTCGAGTAGAAGAAAAGGGTATATTGGATATCGTTCATTTAATAAGGGGTGGGAGAAGGGTAAGGATAATCCATGGATGAAATAGAAGGTGATGTATATCATGCTTTATTTTTTATTTATATTTTAGGGGCGCCTGGGTGGCTCAGTCGTTAAGCGGCTGCCTTCGGCTCAGGTCATGATCCCAGGGTCCTGGGATCAAGCCCTGCATGGGGCTCCCTGCTCGGCGGGGGGCCTGCTTCTCCCTCTCCCCCTGCTTGTGTTCCCTCTCTCTGTCAAATAAATAAACAAAATCAATAAAAAAAAAACAACGGTATTTTAGGGAATAGAAATATGGGAATTAACATATGAAAGTTGGAAAAGCAAGCGTGGAGAAAGTATTGAAGTACCATATAGGGAAGACATAATCAAAGTTGTTTGAAAAGTTGAGAAAATAGAATAATCATAGCCTATACAGTCAAATAGGTCAAATCCTGTTAAAAAAGGTGGCACAGGTGCCACTGAATGACATCTGCTGCTGTCGTGGGAGGCAGCAGTCGGTGCTCTGTACTCCTTCCAACTTTTCTCCTCTTCTTCCTTCCCTACTCTTGTCTTTTTGCTTTAATTGCATTCTGTGCTATAGGTTTTTCAGGGAGATCCACTTTAAGTTGATCCCTGGTATTAGACCCCTTACAAGAAACATCTACAAATTGTTTTGTTAGAATTTTTTTTTTTTTTGCATGATACTTCTATTAACAAAGAGGCTGCATTCCAGTGGCACACTTCTTTGTCAGAAATTTTGTTGCCAGAGGTAGAAATAATGTAACAGCTACAGGATGGTTTTCTGAGACAGCAGAAAAATGATTATCATTTATATATTAATTAAAATATCCAGTAACTTGTTAAGATAAAATGTGTCACTGTAAATCTTGGGATACAGGGAGATAAAAGGTGGAGATGAGGCTGAATAAAGTAGCAAACAGAGCCTTTTATCCTAGCCTGAGGAGAGGAACAGGGAAGTTAGTGGGAGCGGTTTGGTAGGAATATGTATACTAAATAGGTTCTGGAAGATTCTGGTAATTCTGGGCTGGGCATTCACTGTCTCTAGAAGCTTCAAGAAATTCTATAGCATAATATGAAATCGTATTAAAAAAAGAAATCCGCGCGCACACGCACGCACGCACGCACGCACGCACACACACACACGAATCCTATAGTACATGCTGATTCTAATTCACATGGTTAAGAAGTCCTTCCCCCGGTCCCTGCGCAGGATTTAAAATAAAATAGCTTTGGTCCCAGAAAATAAGCCATACATGGCAAAATTGTTGGGGAAAAAAATTACTCTCTCTTGAGGCTTATAACTCTGTTTTTTTGTTATAATGGTTTTAATAGCATTTTACCTGCTTGAATATTGACTGGCTAAATTATTTTGGCAGTTAATTTCTGCTTCCCTTGTGGTTTCAGTTGGATTCAAAATGTATACTTCCTGTCCTAGACTATGTTTCATTGCTTTCTAACAGCCGCTATGTTCTACCTTTGTGGTAGATGAGACAACTTCTGAGCTTTTGTTTTGTTTTTTTAAGGTGCTCTAGTAAGATCTGGACTCACTAGTGTAACAAGTTTCTCGAGGCAATTTTGGGGTAGAGGGTGGTTCCGACTTTAAAAGGGCTAGTTTGTTTTATAGTGGATTAATATTGTTTGCAGCCTCTAACTACATCCCTAATCCTGTCTAGCCTTTCAGATTTTTAGTTTTAGTGGCATGAATGAATGCCTGAAAGTTTAGGTGGGTTCATTTACTTGATTGATCTTGTTCAGAGAATAAATTATTAAGCACATGTCTTTTGGATAGTGGATTGGTCATCTGTATGTGGGTATTTTGGCAGGTGGTCATCACATGTCATTTAAATTTTATAATCAAGCTGTATTTTAATTTAGTTGTTGAATTGTTGTGGATGGACTTATTAGTGGTCTAGGAGATTGTAACTAAGAATAGGGCTAATCAGCAGTTAGAGGGATGGAGTTTTGGCAACCATGTCACAAGGTAAGTGAGAACTTGTAACCAGTTCCTTTCTCCTTAACATGTAAGTGGAGCTTCTTAGGATAGTAGTTTTCACTGCTTTAGACCCAATTTTTAGTCAGTAGGAAGAGTAGATGTTTAAGAAATTGTTCAAGAAAACTTTAGGAGTCTCAAGTAGACTAGGTAGCAGTTTTGTTTGAGTTTTTTTTCTTCTTTGCTTCATTTAGAGCAGGGTTTCTTAACCATGGAACTTACTGACATTTTGGGTCAGACAGTTCTTTGTTGTGGGGAGCAGTCCTGTTAATCATAGGATGTTTAGTAGCATCCTTGGCTTCTACCCACTAAATGACAGTATCATTCACCTCCATTTTTGACAACCAGAAATATTTCCACACATTGCCAAATGTTCCTTATGAGTGCATATCCACTCTCAGTTGAGAACCACTGATTTAGAAAATATAAATAGGAAGGTTATATCATACATGCACAGCATAAATTCTTTTTCTTATTTTCTCCTTCTTCAAGCTGTAGATTACTTCTTAGGCTTCTCTTAGCTATTTTCTCTTAGGTGTAATAGTTACCATGTTTTGACTTGGTGAAAACTTGTACCTATTTTAAATGTATTTTTTAAAGTCTGTTTCATTTTATTGGTAGTTAATACTATGTGCAGAGCACAATTATAGGGGCTTTGCCTGTGGAAAACTCAAAAGATACTGGAGAAAGACATTTAAGTAACTGTAAGAGCGAATGAACTAGAAAGTGCTATGATAGAGAAACAGAGGTACTATGTAAATATAGGGAGGAAGAACTTTCTTCGAACAGAGGTGGAGGTGGGGTGAAGAAGGTATCTTGGAGGAGGTGAGATTTAGTCTGGGTTTTGAAAGATGGTTGGGACTTTTAAAAGTGGTATTAGAAAAATTGACATCTCAGGCAGGAAGAACATCTCATAGCTCCTTTACTCCAAATAAATTTTTAAACATTTCATTTACTCTCTAATACATGACATTAGCATTCTAGCCAGGCCTTTCTAAGTTTTTCTTAGATAAGATAGGTTATGGGCTGAGAAGTAGAGATGTAGAAGTGGTGGTTTGAATACGTGATGGCTGCTGTAGACAGCTGAAGGGGAAAGGCAGTTTGGTTAGAGTCCTGAAGGATCCCTTTTCCTGTGTGCTTGATCATAGACCATTTCTCCAGAACCTTATTTCAGTATTCTTTTGTGTCTCCTCTTTTAGTTTATTATTTATTTATTTATTTATTTATTTTTAAAAGATTTTTTAAGTTATTTTTTGACAGAGAGCGAGAGAGGGAACACAAGCAGTGGGAGAGGGAGAAGCAGGCTTCCTGCCGAGCAGGGAGCCCAATGTAGGGCTCAATCCCAGGACCCTGGGATCATGACCTGAGCCGAAGGCAGATGCTTAAGGACTGAGCCACCCAGGCACCTTGTTTATTATTTTAGTCTATTTAAATATTCCCCCTAATAGTCTTTTGTGGACCACTCTCAGTTTTCTCTTAACATTCCTTTCCTGTTCCTGTTTTCCCTTTAGATTCTGTCCTTCCTTACTGAAATATCTTATGGCTAACAATTTCAAGTTTGCCCTATAGTTTGTTTTTACTTTTCTATACCATCTGCTTTTCCTTAATCCTTTATAATCCAGATATTTTTCCTTAGCACCTTATTGGAATTGGTATTTCCACAGGTGCCAAAGAACTGATGCCCAAATTCATCCACTGATTGTTTTTCTTTCTCACTTACACTGACACTTTTGTTTTCCTTTGTCTCTGTCTCTCTGCGTCCGTCTCATATGCATCCATTCATCCATCCCACAAATAAACATTCAGTTTGGGCCAGGGTCTATATCCCACGTCCCTGGGGATAAAAAGAGGATCCATTGTCAAGCAGTTTTACCAGGCCCTACAAACAAGTACCTAATTACCACATAGTTCATAGATGCTATGGCTTATACACAGGGGCCTTAGGGGAGTTCTTGAAGTCTGTTGTTTTTAGCACTGAGATTCCATGATTCTGAATATCCTACCCTTTTATTTTGTTTTCCTGGTTTGCCTTGCCCCATCAGTGGCAAGAAGAAATGCATGCCCTATTCCTCTTTTTTCTCTTCTTTCAGTGGTTCTTTTCCTCAGATACCACATCCCTTCGCTGTCACCACATCGTTGTCGTTTAAAATCTGTTAAATGTTTACTTAGTACAAATCACTGTGTTAAGTCCTGGGGAGATACATGTATCAGATATCATGTGTCCATTCAGAGAGTTTATAAACTATTTAATGGAATAGGCATAAACATAAAATAATACATAACAAAGTACAGTTGAGTATAGTAGTTTAGAGTATGGTCCCTGGGGCAGAATTGCCTGGATTCAAATCACAGCTCTACCACTTACTGGCTATGTGACCTTGGACAAGCTCCTTAAGCTTTCTGTGCCACAGTTTCCAGATCTGAAAAGTGGTGATGATAATAATCTTTATCTCATGAGTTATAATGATCAAGCGAGTTAACTTGCAAAGTACTTGGTATGGTTCTGGCACATAGTAAGTACACTATGTAAGCTTTAGTTATAGATAGTGCCTGGAAATTAGCCTCTGGCATTGACTAATCTGGTAATTTTGCATAGCTACCTTCTGGACATTCCTAATTTTAGAAGTCTTTCTGTCATAGCAAAGTCAACACTCTTAAAGGTAAACTGGTTAATTCTCATTCTTCTCTTCTCACCCTATCCCTCACGTTTCCTCATTTTGCTCTTTGGTGCTGCCACTCCCCATCCTCCCATCCAGGTTTAAAGTCTTGGCAGTCATCTTTGAGTTCTCCCAGTGTCCTCAGACTATTCCACACCTAAACCACTTTTGGAAATGATGCCTTCCTGTTTCCTCTTCTTTTTCATGTCTGGCACTGTCAGCTTTATGGCCCTGCTGTTGAAATAGTCTACCTGATATCTTGCCTACAGCTCTTGCAAGTAGCAAGAAGAAAGTGTTGACTTTGGGTTTTTAAACATCGCCCACTAGTCTCTCTTTTTGAACTAACAACATCTCTGGGTCTTGATTTCTTTCTTGTTAAATGGAACATTGATCTCATAAAGTTGTCGGTGTTAAACAAAACAATAAAGATTTACGTATGTTTAGCAAATTTTGGTTCTCTTTCACACTGCACCCTGTCCCCCTGCCAGTTGATCTTTTACATTGCTCCTGCATTAACATTCCTGCAAAGCATTTGTATGTCGATTTACCATGTTTAAACTCCTTAGTCTGGCATTCTGGGCCTTCCATAAAATGACCCTTATCTACTTCTGCCACATGATATCTTGTTATATTTTCATAAGAACTCACAGTGCCAGCCAGAGTAATTCACTCTTTGCCTTCTAAACATGATTTATCCATTCCTGCTTTAATCTCTCTTCCCAGGCCATTTTCCCTGTAGGAAGTACCGTCCTGCACTATCTTAAGCCTCACCTTCTCTGTGAAGACTTCTCTACTCTGGTGATTTCTGCATTCTTTGAACTTTGTAATATTTCCTTTCTCTTAGTCATTTGGTATGTATAATTTCTTAAATTTGTAATGATCTCTTTTATTATATAAGTGAATTATCTCTGCAGCTAGACTGAGCATGATAGAGACCATGTCTCAGCATTTTTAAAAATACAATGTACATAATGAGTGTTCAATAAAGTTTTTATGCTTTCTTGTTTTGTTTTTGCAAAAACATTTATGGAATACGTATGGATGATAGTGCTAGGCCCTGAGAATATAAGAATGAATGAACTGATTTTTGTTCCTTAGGATAGTGGTCTCCTGGGGGAGATGGATGTTACACAGGTATTTTCATATAATATGGTAAATACTATGTTAAGTATTTTCAAGGATGCCAGAGTATACTGAGGGAAGTGGAACTTTGATTGACAGGGGAGTTCAGAGAAAGCTTCCTGAGTTGAATCTCTGAGCTCAGTCTTAAAGGATGAGTAGGATTAATGAGGTGAAGAAAGAAGGGAAAATGTAGTAGGCAGAGGAACAAAATGAGTAAATAAACGCCTGGGGGCTGTGTGTTTGAGAACTCTAAAAAGTTTGTTATTAGAAATGTTTGAGAGTTTGGTTGATGTAAACACTGTGATCAGATCGGACTGTCAGTCAGGTTATGGTGTATAAGTTACATGAGATTGTTAATAGCCCTATCTCAAATCTCATTGTTAATCTTACGGGAGCAATTTATATTTGAATGGCTGATGTTTGTTGTACACATTCCTACTAGAATAGGGAGACACAAGAGAAAGATACTTATATAATGCCTACAGTCCTTCCTTTGAGATACATAAAGATTTTTTTTTTAAAGATTTTATTTATTTACTTGAGAGAGAGAGAATGGGAGATAGCACGAGAGGGAAGAGGGTCAGGGGGAGAAGCAGACTCCCTGCCAAGCAGGGAGCCCGATGTGGGACTTGATCCCGGGACTCCAGGATCATGACCTGAGCCGAAGGCAGTAGCTTAACCAACTGAGCCACCCAGGCGCCCGAGATACATAGATTTAAATTTCCTTTCCTTAGCTTTGAAAGTAACTTCATCTTAGCTAAAAATTAGTTATTTGGAACATTATTAAATTATTATGTTTAGATGAAAGTTGTAGTGAATACATGTAATTCTGAAAATAATTGGGTTGATAGGACTGATTTTCTAGAATCTTCACCTCTTGAGTCCAGATATGGAATAGAGGTGGAGGTGAGGGAAGAAAGGGGAGAAAAACAGAACCTTAAGTTAGTGAAGTCTCTTTGGATTCAACCTTTTTAAGTCTTTCATAAAGAAAACAGTACATTTGAGATCCTTTTCGATGATTAATATTTTGTTCTCAGAGTTCTTGATGGCATTTTTCTCTTGATGGCATTTTGCTTTCTGTAATGTCAGTCTTAAGTGAGAAGCATGGTTCTAAAATCTATTATATTTAAGGAGCTGCTGTATTTAATGTGTTAATATTCTCAGTCTGTTTCCTAAAACTTCACAGGTTCACTGAACACATAAGTTGAGTACGTTTTCCTTCCTTCCTCTTCCCAAAAGCCTAGCATTTCAGTGCTGTTAGTTGGGTCACAGTGTATTAGAATGTGTTTTACTAATACTCTGTCTTAGGTAGGTCATGAATTATTATTTAGTTTTTGTCAGGTGAGATACTATGCAGTGATGAGATATTGGTAGAAAGATAATCAGAGTAAAATGCAATTAGAAGATGATATTCAAAGAAGAAATGAGTTAAAATGTATGCTTCTTTGAAAATTTTTTTATTGCTGGTTGGAAAAGATAAAAAGCATAGTGTTAAAAGAACTATCACAGGACGAATTTGAATATAAAAAGGGCATCCACAAAATTTTGTGCATGTGCACCTGTATAGTTCATAAGATATTTTACAGTGAAATTTTTGTATTTTAATATCTAAGTCTGTAAAATACGTATTTCTTAAACTCTGCTTATTTTATTTTATTTTTTAAAGATTTTATTTATTTATTTGACAGAGACACAGCCAGAGAGAGAACACAAGCAGGGGGAGTGGGAGAGGGAGAAGCAGGCTTCCCGGGGAGCAGGGAGTCAGATGCGGGGCTCGATCCCAAGACCCTGGGATCATGACCTGAGCCGAAGGCAGACGCTTTACCACTGAGCCACCCAGGCGCCCCTAAACTCTGCTTATTTTAAATAATTAAGATAATAATATTTGTTTGCCTGAAATAATCGTTACTTTTGCTTTGTTTTGTTTTTTAATGGAAAAAGGTCAGAACATTTTAAGAAGCATAACTCAAATGTTAAGGCATGTTGGTCATAACTTGTGGTTTATAATAGGAAAGGAAAAGCAAATGTTAATTAATTGCTTTCTAATTTAAAAAATTTTATTGATTAGGTTGTTTGTAACTCATACTCAAGGATCTTTTTGGTATCCTGAGAAAGCAGGGTGGTGTTGAATGAGCAAAAGCCTTTAAATTAAGACTGGCCTAATTTGTGTTTAGATTGTCCTGAGTTCAGATCCCATCTCTGCTGCACATGGCAATGTAACCTTGAATCTCTCTAGTTTTACTTTTCTACTCTGTATTTTCCTTTCTATAAAATGAAAATGATAGAATTCTTAGAATTACATGAGAAAATGTGTATATAAAACAGCATAGTAAAGAGCCTAATTTATGCATTGTATTCATTTTCTGCATTTCTGAGTGTATCAATATTTAACTTATGAACTTGCTAAGGTAGTTTTTGAATTGGGTAGGAGCAAATTGTGTCTTACTGGCTATAGAGTAGTTGAGTGATCTTTACTGTGAAGTGGACTACTTTATTCCTCAAGGGTACTATCTTAAATTTTATTAGTGCTTTGTACTTTTCAAAATACTTTTATATAATTGTCTTCTTAAGCCACTGTATACAATAACTTTGTATAGCTTGCTCAATTGACATATTAGAGAAGGAGAACAATAAATACTTAAAGTACCTAATTAGTGGCAGAGCTGGGATTGACTTTCGTCTGCTCCCTCTTTGTCCACTGCACATACTTGGGCAGTGCTCTTAAAAATGAAGTTTCTCTTTTGGTGTCTGCGTTTGCCATCGATGCTGTCAAATGGTATAATGTATGTAATTTAGATGGCTCACAATTAGTGGTTGCACATTCACATATTAAAAAGCATATTTCCTAAGCTACTTTAATTTTTAAAAATTTCAAATGGTAATGTAGATTTGATTCTTGCCACTTTTAGCATCCAGGAAAGTACTTGTTTGAAATGAACAAAACAAACCCCAGAAAATTTTAAGAATGATCCTGTGATCATGAAAGAGAGTGCAAATCATTGCTGGGACAACAGGCATAAATCTGGACTGTTCCAGGCACACAGGAATGTATGGTTATCCTACCATCCAGAGTTGTGTTGTCTTCCAGTTATTTTTTATATGTATGGTAACATATTCATGTACTCATATATTTGTGTGTATGCATATTGTTCAATAACTGGGATTGGACTATATCATTTGTTTTTGTGATCTGGCTTTTTTTCACTTAACATTTTATTAAAGACATGTTTGTAATTATATATCTACAGCATCATTGGAAACATAAGCATACTGCTCTGTTGTATGGGAATGCCATAGCTTTCTAAACTGATTTCCTAAAAGTGAAAATTTGTGTTATTTCCAGTACTTTATTATTATTTTAAAAAGTGCTATAATGAACATCGTCATATACACATACCCTTGTGTACGCTTATTTGAGTGACAGGGTGTGCACATTTAAAAATCATTTGTTAGGTGTAGTAGGCAGAATAGCACCCCGCCCCACCCTGACCCCCAGGATATGTCTACATCCTGATCCCTGGAGCCTGTGAATATGTTATGTTAACATGGCAAGGGGGAATTAAGGTTTCTAATCAGCTGAGTTTAAAATGAAGAGATTATCAGGGCTTATTTGGTGGGCCCAACGTAATCACAAGGATCCTCTAAGTATGGAAAAGGGAGATAGAAGGATTGACTGGAAAGAGCATTTTGCTGGAATAAGATCACAGGCCAAGGAATGCAGGCAGCCTTGAGACCTAGGTAAAGCCAAAACCCTCACGTCTCCAGAAAGCAACACCATTGTGCTGACACCTTGATTTTAGCCTACTGGGACCCATTTAGGCTTCTGACTTTCAGACCTGTAAGATAATATTTTGTGTCATTTTAAGCCACTAAATTTGTGGTAATTTGTTACAGCAACAAAAGGGAACTAATAATACATAGTAGATCCTACCAGAAAGTTCATACTGTTTATTCCCGCCCTAACAGTGTTTAAAACTACCTGTTTTCTTGTATCCTCACCAGTACCGAGGGAGTACCCCTGTGAGGGGTATACTGTTGACTTCATTTTATAGAAAAGCAGAGAAGCAGAATAGTTAAGCCCCGTGTCATGCATAAAGTAGCTGAACCAGGCAGGATTCAGGCTCCAGAATGCTTTTCACCATACATCATATGGACTCTTCCTTTATAGTTTTATATTCTTATTTGCTTAGGATTTTAGGATTTTTAGATTGTATTTTTGTATATATATTCGTTATTAGATAATATATTTCTGTAAAACATTTAATATGCATAAATATATATGTAGTATATATGATCTGAACAAACTTTTCTCATCAATCTCAAGCTTCCTAATGCATTTATTTTTTGTAGAATAATAAGGGAGAGGGCAGGGTAATCTTGCCAGGAAACTTATTAAGGGAAAGAGAAGGGGGAGATTATTTTTCTTTTATATTTGTAATGAATTAACTTAGACTGCTTTGAACTCTCTTACTGACTAGTTGGCCTGCTGTTCTCTCTTAGCTGTTCTTCTTGCAGTTTCTGCCTTCAGTATTGCTACTTAAATACAGTATATTTCCCAGAACCTTTGGGAATATCGAGAACTAACTACTACGGGGAAAAACAGTTCTGACCCACCTGGGCTAATAGGACAAGTGGAGGATGACTTGCCAGTTTTATAATTTAAGTACAGAAGATTAAGATTGCCTTTTCCTTACTGCCTTGGTTGACTTATTACACCGAGGTGTTCAGGTATCAGCTTCTGACATTAAGGAATAGAATTTTACATGTATGAAATTCAAATCTTAGGTAATAAGTTGCTTCAGAAGGAAAATTCAGTGTGACTCTTTAAAAGTAACAAATTTTTAAAGCTTTCATACATGGCCTGACATCTTTTAATTTTCCATTTTCCTGCTTAAACACAGCTGATCCTGAGAAAGTAAGACTCAGGTTAACTCTAGAAAAAGGACAACCTTCCTCTACTTATCTCACAGTCTTAGCTTCTTTTCATGTGACTTCACATGAAAAAGTTGTCCTTGAAAAGTTCCTTCTTCCAGAAAAGTCTTTCTTTGAATCATCTTAGAATTTTGTCAGATAAATGACCAGATGTTCCTCTTTATTCTCAGTACTCTTTCATTGGTTACATTATTTTGTGTTTGTTCACCATTTTATTCCCATGTTAGCATTTGAGGGGAGGTCTTTCTCAATTATCTTAGTACAACTTGATTTTATTTATTTTTTAGATTTTATTTATTTCAGAGAGAGAGAGTAAGGGAGAGAGCGTGCGAGTGAGCATGAGCGGGGGGCGGGGCGAGAAGAGGGAGAGGCGGACTCCCTGCTAAGCAGGGAGCCAGACATGGGCCTCCATTCCAGGACCCTGGGATCAGGGCCTGAGCGGAAGGCAGACGCTTAACCGACTGAACCACCCAGGTGCCCCTATCTTGGTACAACTTTAGAGCAATACTGACAGTCGGTAAATGTTGACCAGTAATGTATGAGATCATATTTATTGCAGACATTTTTTTTTTAAGATTTTATTTATTTGACAGAGAGAGACACAGCGAGAGAGGGAACACAAGCAGGGGGAGTGGGAGAGGGAGAAGTAGGCTTCCCGCTGACTAGGGAGCCCGATGCGGGGCTCGATCCTAGGACCCTGGGATCATGACCTGAGCCGAAGGCAGACGCTCAACAACTGAGCCACCCAGGTACCCCTATTGCAGATATTTTGAAATATATTAATTTCTCAGAATGGTTGACATATCTCAGTCTTCAAGAGATGGTAAAGTCTGAATAATTAGTATTATTCTCCATTGTGATGTAAACAAAACTAGGCACACTTGATTTAGGCAATGAAAAGAAGGAAAAACTGTGTCATTGTCTTTTTAAGAAATGCTAATGGGGGCACCTGGGTGGCTTAGTCGATTAAGTGTCCAACTCTTGCATTCGGCTCAGGTCATGTTCTCAGGGTGGTGAGATCAAGCCCTTGTGTCTCGGGCTCCGTGCTCAGTGTGGAGTCTGCTTGAGATTTTCTGCTTTTCTCTCTCTCTCTCACTCTTTCTCTCCCTCTTCTTCTCCCTCTGCCCCTCCCCCCCACTTGTGTGTGTTCTCTCTCTCTCTCTCTCAAATAAATAAATTAAGAAAAAAAAAGAAATGCTAGTAGATTATATAGGCTTAAGGGTGGGAGAATTAGGGGAGTATATCAGTTATGTGAGCAAGAGAAACAACTGGCTTATTTATGTATGAAAGGGCTAGAGACTTAGGTTCAACAGCTCCTGTTACAAATTACCATAAAATTGGTGACTTAAAACAACACAAATTATTATCTTACTGTTCTAGAGATCAGAAGTTTGAAATGGGCCCCACTAAGCTAAAATTTAGGTGTCCTTCCTTCTGAAGGTTATAGGGGAGAATCCCTTTCCTTGCTTTTTCTAGCTTTTGAGGCTGCTCACATTCCTTGGTTTATGGCCATCTTCCAGCTTCAAAAAACTAGTAATCCTGTCATTGTGCCCTTCGCTTCCTTCATCACATCTCTTCTGACCCTCCTGCCTCTTCCTTCTTCTACTTGTAAGAATCCTTGTGGTTATACTGGCACACCCAGGTAATCCAGAATAATCTCTTCTCAGAATCCTTAATCACATCCACGGGCGCCTGGATGGCTTGGTCGTTAAGCGGCTGCTTTCAGCTCAGGTCATGATCCCACGGTTCTGAGATCGAGCCCCACATCGGGCTCCCTGCTCGGCGGGAAGCCTGCTTCTCCCTCTCCTCTCCCCCTGCTTGTGTCCCTCTCTCGCTGTGTGTCTCTGTCAAATAAATAAATAAAATCTTAAAAAAAAAAATCCTTAATCACATCTGAGTTAATGTAAATCCCTTTTACAGTGTTAGGTAACATATTCACAGGTTGTGGGGATTAGGATATGAGATTTTGGGGAGGCTTTTATTCTGACTGGCACGACAGCTATATAGCCTGGAGTATACAACCTTAAAATTCAGCCTGTGAAGACACTCCTTTGTAGGACCTGATCTCTCCGTAATTTATATCCCTGACCCACACTTTACATGCAAGGACCACTGATATTGGAAATCGTATTTAGTTGCTCTCGCTGTCCAGGGTGGATTTGCTGCAGTACCTCTTCTCTCACTAGCTGTCATTTACATGTGGTGTTGGTGTACTCATTGATAAGTCTGATTCATCTATATGCACTCTAGCTGCAAGGGAGGCTGGTAAATCTGTAGTGGAAATTGCTTCTGCCTTACAAGTTGGGGGATTTCTTAAAAATAGGAGGGGAAATTAAGATGCTGGGCTTCAAAGAAGAATGCCAGCCAGAGAGAGCATGTAAGTACAGTGGAGAGTCATTGGTAATGGGATTCTATTCATTTGATAAATTGTGTATCAGAGATGCACAGATGAATAAGAGATATGTCTGTTTCAGTTCTGAGGGCAGCCAGAGGAGGAATGGAAAGCTATGTGCATGTGCCAGTACTCTAACATAAATCAGTGCTATTTCTGTCATACCTTACCTGATAGGAAGCCAACTCTGTTTTGTGAAAGCTTTTCATTTTCATTTCCATTTCATTCTCTCATCTGCTTATCAAAAATTGCTGTCAGCTGTACCTTTCTTTTGAATGGTGACGTGGAAGGTAGGCAGGTTTTGAGGCTTTCCTCTTTCATTCTAGTAGGTTATCAGTAACAGTGGTATTGATACATACCTGTGCTGTCCAGAATGGTAGCCATTAGGCATATGTAGCTGTTTAAATTTAATTTCATTTAAATGAAATTAAATTTAAAATGTCAGTCCTACTAACCACATGTCAAATGCGCCTGTGGCTAGTGGCTACTGAATTAGTCAGTCCAGGTCTGTCCCAGTGGTGTGGCATGTTTTTTGTATGAGGGTCAATCAAGAAAAATGAATTTTGCTGGGGGGGCGGGGCAGCAAAGCAAGGTTTATTGAGCAATTTCAAAGTGAGAGTACAAAGCTCCCAAGAAGGGAGGGGACCTGAAGGGGTTGCCCAGAATGAAATAAGCTCTTTTTTTAATACCCCTGGTAAGTTTTTCTTTTTCATATAAAGCTTTAGAATTCACAGCATCCATTCACATGTATTATATGTTTTACCGATAACTCACACTGCAAAATAAGCATAATTAACTCTAACTTTTCATATAGGAAATTGAAGCTCAGAGAGACCAGAGGGTCAAACAGCAAAGTTTGAAGGGGTTATATTCTTTTTTTATGTGTGTGTAATATTTAATTCTATTCAATGCAACATAAAGAGCCTAGGGGTACTAAGTACTATGTCATATTAGGATACTAAAAAGGCTAGATGGTCTGCCCTGGACTGGGCCTTGTCTGATTCTTGTTGCATTTTTCAGCTTGTGCTGCATAAGGGAGGGCAAATGGAACAATGGGGGGAAGGGGCCTCACACTCCTATGCATGGATCTAACTTTTCTCAGGGAGTCTTCCCCAGACTGATACCCAGTCAGTTTCACACTGTAACCCCACTAGATTATGTATGGATTTGCTTTTTGTCTCCTCCCACAACCCCTAATGCAAAATGTAAATTCCTTCATAGCAGGAACCTTGTGTACTTTCTTCACTGCTATATCCCAGCTGCTAGAATAGTGTCTAAAATATAGCAGGCCTGAAATATTAAGACATTATTGGTATAAAATGTTTTACAGCTACTTCTATTATTAAGCAAAGTGGTTGCTCTGGAGGGTTTTTCCCCTGCTAAAATCTTAATAGTTTTAGGAGTTAAAAGTCTTTTGTGATATTTCTCTTTCATATTGCTAAAATAATTGATCCTCTCATGAGTGGTTTATACCTGCATGGCCCTGTATAGTAACTACTAGCCACCTGTGGTTATTGAGCACTTGACATGTGACTGGTGTGACTGAGGAACTGTATTATATTTAAGGATTTTTTTTTTTAGAGAGGGAGGTGGGGTGGGGAGGGTCAGAGGTTGGGGTGGGGGGAGAGAGAGACTCTTAAGCAGACTCTACTCCCAGCAGGAGCCTAACACAGTGGCTCAGTCTCACGACCCTGAGATCATGACCTGAGCCAAAATCAAGAGTCATACACTTAACCAGTTGAGCCACCCAGGCACCTCTATAATTAAGGTGTTTTTTTTTAATTAAGTTGTAAGAATTTATGCTTGATTGAGTTGTCAGACAATTTGTAAATTTGTTATGAAGGTATGGCCTTCAACAGTAAATTTTATGAAATCTAAATTCAGATCAAATATTTCTGATGAAAAATTAGCTACTTAATTGACAGGTGCTATAATTGTGAAACATACACATTTGGACAACTTAGCATGAAAAAGAATTTGAAATCTTCAATAATATTTATATTGACTACATGTTGAAATGCTAATGTTTTAGATATGTTAGATTAAAAATACATTATTTTCTCTTTTGTAAGTCAAAAGAAATAGGTTACATATGGTAAATATGTGACTCATATTAGATTTCTTCTATTGGCCAGTAGTAGTATAGACCATAAGGAGTTTCCATCAAAGGATTTTTACTGTTAAAAATTTTTTTGTGTACATATTTGTAGTCTTGAGGTTTTTATTTTATACTTTTAAAATATATAAATAATATCTTAGTTAACTACATTCATTCAACATATTTATTCAGGGAAGACTAGAAAATAAAGTACTCTTCCAGGCAGTTTTGGGGTTATAGTATGAATTACACTTCCAGAGATTAATTGAAGAAATAACATGTTAGGATGTAATATGTGCCATAATAGATATGAAGTGAAGGGTTGACGTCACAAAAATGTCTTAGAGGGTTTTATGAAGGGCATATCATCTCCCTAAACTAGGGAGAATTTTGTGGTGAACTGGAGAAGGATATTCCAGGCAGAGAAAATATAATTTTTTATATTAAAAAAAAAAGACACAAGAAGAGTCAGAAGCATCTGAGCATAGTTCATGAAGGGGAGGTTTAAGGAGGTAAGGTTGGAAGCTAAATTGGGGGATACTGACAAACAGGCTGCTTAGTTTGAATTTTATGGATAAAGGGAAATTAATGTTTTTGTAAATGGCAAGTTTCCATTCTTTTTTATGGCTGAGTAATATTCCATTGTGTGTATTATATATATACACACACACACACACACACACACACATACACCACTTCTTTCTCCATTCATCTATCAGTGGACACTTGGACTGTTTCTGTAATTTGGCTGTTTTAAATCATGCTGCAGTAAACATAGAGGTGCATATATCTTTTTGATTAGTGTTTTAATATTCTTTGGGTAAATACCTAGTGGTGGAATTATTGGATCATGTGGTAATTCTATTTTTGAGGAACCTCCATACTGTTTTCCACAGTAGCTGCACCAGTTTGCATCCCCACCAACAGTTGCCTGAGAGTTCCTCTTCTCCACATCTTCATCAACACTTCTTGTTTCTTGTGTTTTTGATTTTAGCCATTCTGACAGGTGTGAGGTGATATTTCATTGTGGTTTTGATTTGCATTTCCCTGATGATTAGGTGTTTGATTCTTAATGACTTTGCAACCCTATATAAGTGGAAGCAGAGAGAAGTCTGGAAATTGATATGTTTAGGATTACTTGGTATCCTGTATTTGGGAACTTCATGCAAGTAAAGTCATGGAAACCATTTGAGAAAACTGCCAAAATCCATGTGAAAGGCCATGAAAGTCTGAATCAGGATACTGAGAAGCATCTTTGAGAGATAATACATGAATTTAATTAATGGGATTTTGCTTACTGATTACATATGAAGGGAGAGAGGGAGGGTAATATTGAAGTTGGCCGTGGGGAAAAGGTAGCACTTTTCATGGAAATAGGTAATAAAGGTATGGGGGTTGAAGGGAATATTTAATAAATGTTCGTGCAGAGATGCCAAATAGGCAGTTGGAATGGGGACATAGTGTGAGCTGGGTTGGAAATGATTGATTTGGTAGTTGTCTTCAATAATGGTGACACTTAAATCCACAAGCTCGGAAGTAATGATAGAGGTGTATGGGTATCAGGTGAGATCCTGAGGGGACAGATAACAGATGATAATAAAGTCAAGTTCCATTCTTCCCCCCCCCATCCTCCCATCTACCTCCCCACTGTTGACCATCAGTTTGTTCTCTATAGATAATAGTCTGGTTTTTTATTTCTCTCTTTTTTTCTTTGTTCATTTATTTTGTTTCTTAAATTCCACATAAGAGTGAAATCACATGGTATTTGTCTTTCTCTGACTTACTTCATTTCGCATTATACTCTCTAGATCCATCCATGTTGTTGTAAATGGCAAGGTTCTTTTCATGTGCTTATGGGCCATTTGTGTATCTTCTTTTATAGTGTTTAAATCATTAGCCCATTTTCATTTTTTATTTTTTTAAAGATTTTATTTATTTATTTGACAGAGAGAGAGCATAAGTAGGCAGAGAGGCAGGCACAGGGAGAAGGAGAAGCAGGCTCCCCGCCAAGCAGAGAGCCCGACATGGGGCTTAGTCCCAGCACTCTGGGTCATGACCTGAGCCGAAGGCAGACACTTAACCAACTGAGCCACCCAGGCGCCCCTAGCCCATTTTTAAAATTGTATTGCTTTATTATTGAGTTCTCTTTATATTTTTTCTGTGTAATTCCTTTGTGTTTGTATACACACACATATATCCCAGTGTGGCTTGCTTTTTCACTTAATTATTTTGAGGAGCAGGAGTTTTAAATTTAAATGAATCGAATTTATCATCAGTTTACTTTTTCTTTTATTGAAACTTGCCTTTATGGAATTCTTTATTTGCCCTGGGGCAGTGAAGATTTTCTCCTAGAAATTTTATAGATTTAGGTCTGTGATCCATTTTGAATTAATTTTTGTGTGTGCTGTGTTGTATCATTTAAGGTTAATTTGTTCGTTTTTAAATTTTTATCTCCAGTTATTCCAGCACCACCATTGAAAACATTTTTTCCCTATTGCGTTGCCTGGACACTTTGGTTGAACATCACTTGACTGCACACAGACACGTCCATGTGCATGTGCTCATACACATGAGTAATGAGTCCGTTGCTGTGCTCTGTTCTGTTCCATTGATCTGTGTATCTATTCCATACCAATACTATACTGTTCTGATTATCACCGCACTAAAGTAAATTTTGAAATCTGGTAGTGTAAGTCCTCCCAAATTTACTCTTTTTCAACATTGTTTTGGTTATTCTAGGTTCTTCCATTTCCAGATAAATTTTAAAGCCAACCTGTCAGTTTCTACCAAAAACAGCCTGCTAGGGTTTTGATTGGAATTGTGTTCTAACTATAGATCCGTTTGGGGAGAATTATATTGATCTTTTTAAAGTTAGCTTTTATTTGTTTTCTGACGAGATTGGGCGCGTTCAGGGTGGTATGGCCATAGACTGAAAATTGAAGTCTGTCATGAATCTTGGAATAATGAATAGAAGGTTAGGATCTGGAATTCTGATATACCTGGATTTGAATCCCAGTCCTAGCACATACTATCTTTGTGATCTTGGGCAAGTTTCCTACAATCTCTGAGCCTTATTTATAAATTGGAAAAATAGGGGCGCCTGGGTGGCTCAGTCACTTAAGCATCTGACTCTTGATTTGGGCTCAGGTCGTGATCCCAGGGTCATGAGATCCATCCCTGCCTTGGGCTCTGTGCTGGGCGTGGAGCCTGCTTAAGATTCTCTCTCCCTCTGCCCATCCCCTCCCATTCCCTGCCCCTCCACGCCATGCTCACACTCTTAAGAGAAAAAAAAAGGGGGGGGAGGAAAAATAGTAGTTATATAGTAGTTATCACAGATTGCTATGAAAATTAAATTGAGAATGGTTTATGTGAGTCACTTGTTATTTTGTGGGTCCCCAATAATTAATAGCTTATTTTTCCTTCTCCGTATATTCACTTTAAATTTTATTCTTTCACTCAAGGACTTTTTTTCCTTTTAAAGGTGCAGTATTTAAACAAGCCCCTTATGGCATTCATGAGACTGTTTTCATCCTTTTGCTTTTCTTCCTTGAGTTTTTCCCATGTTTATCCCATTCCATCCCATTAAAAACATTTTATGTATCCCATCTTAAAAACTCTTTTGACCCTCATAGCTCCCTCCAGCTACTGCCTCTCTTTCCTTGATAAAGATGCCTAAATTCGGTTTTAGTTTCAGTTCCTTTCCTATTTTCTGTTGAAGTCAAACCATAGGCTTATGCCTCCACTTCTCCACCAAAATTGTTCTTAACAAGATCCTCAGTGGCTTCCACATTACTAAGTCGAATAGTCAGTTCTCGGGCCTCATTTTACCTGATGCATCAGCAGCACTTATTGATTCTGTCCCCTTCTTGAAGCTCTTTCTTCATTTGGCTTCTAGGACACCACATTCAACAAATTTTCCTTCTGGGGCACCTGGCTGACTCAGTCTGTAGAGCATGCGAGTCTTGATCTCAGTATTGTAAGTTTGAGTCTCACACTGGGTATAAAGATTACTTAAAATCTTAAACAAACATACACATTTTCCTCCTAACTCTCTGGCTGTTAGTTCTCAGTCTATTTACTTTTCTGTTCCCTTCTCAGCTTTGGCCTCTCAGGCATACCTCAAGAGATACTGTGGGTTCAGTTCCAGACCACCACAATAAAGTGAATATTGCAATAAAGCAAGTCAAATGAATTTTTTGGTTTCCCAGTGCATATAAAAGTTATACATACACTATGCTATAGTTTATTAAGTGTGCAATAGCATTATGTCTAAAAAACCAATGTGTACACCTTAATTAAAAAACACTTTGTTGCTGAAAAATACTAACCATCATCTGAGCTTTCAGTGAGTCGTAATTGTTTTGCTAGTAGAGTATCCTCCCTTGATGTTGATGGCTGCTGACTGATCAGGGTTGTGGTTGCTGAAGGTTGGGGTTGGCAATTTTTAAAAAATGAGGCAATGAAGTTTACCACATCAACTGACTCTTCCTTTCCAAATGATTTCTCTGTGGCATGTGATGCTGTTTGATGGCATTTTATCTACAGTAGAACTTCTTCCAAAATTGGGAGTCCATCCTCTCAAACTCTGCCGTTGCTTTATCAGCTAAGTGTATGTAATATTCTAAATCATTTGTTGTCATTTCAGCAGTCTTCACCAGGAGTAGGGCCCATCTCGTGAAACTACTTTCTTTGCTCATCTATCTGTAAGAACCAACTCCACATCCATTCAAGCTTTATCAGTGCGTTATAGCGATTCACTCACATCTTCAGGCTCTACTTCTAATTCTTATTCTATTTCCACCACATCTGCAGTCACTTCCTCCACTGAAGTCTTGAGCTCCTCAAAGTCATCCATGAGGGTTGGAATCAGCTTCTTCCAAATTGCTGTTAATGTTGATATTTTGACCTCTTCAGATGAATCTCAACTGCCTTAATCGCATCTAGGTTTGGGAGTCCTTTCCAGAAGGTTTTCAGTTGACTTTGCCCAGATAGTAATTCCCATCAGAGGAATCACCATCAGTGGCAGCTATAGCCTTATTATGAAACACATTTTTTATTTCTTTTAAGATTTTATTTATTTCTTAGTGTGAGAGAGCACAAGCAGGGGGAGCGGCAGAGGGAGAGGGAGAAGCAGGCTCCCCGAGGAGCAGGGAGCCCGATGTGGGGCTTGATCCCAGGACTCTGGGATCGTGACCTGACTAAAGGCAGACACTTAACTGACTGAGCCACCCAGGTGCCCCTGAAATGTAATTTTTAAATACAAAGTCTTGAAAATTGAAATTACTCTTTGATCCATGGGCTACAGAAAAGATGTTGTGTCAACAGGCATGAAAACAACATTAATCTTGTCCATTTCCATCGGAGTTCTTGGGTGACCAGGTGTATTATCAACAAGCAGTAATATTTTGAGAGGAATCTTTCTTTCTGAGCCGTAGGTCTCAACAGTGGGTTTAAAATATCAGTAAACCATGTTGTAAACAGATGTGCTGTATCCAGGCTTTGGTGTTCCATTCATAGAGCACACAGGCAGAGTAGATTTAGCATAGTTCTTAAGGGCCCTAGGGTTTTTGGAATGGGAAATGAGCATTGGCTTCAACTTAGTTACAAGTTGGATTGTCCCTTAGTAAGAGAGTCAGCCTGTACTTTGAAGATTTGAAGCCAGGCATTAACTTCTCCTCTAGCTATGAAAGTCCTAGATGGCATTTTCTTCCAATATAAGGCTGTTTTGTCTACATGGAAAGTCTGTTGTTTAGCCACCTTCACGAATTATCTTAGCTAGATCATCTGGATAAGTTAGTGCAGCTTCTATATCAGCATCTGCTGCTTCACCTTGTACTTCTATTTTATGGAGTTGGCTTCTTTTCTTAAACCTCATGAACCAACCTCTGCTAGCTTTCAGATTTTCTTCCTCAGCTTCCTCACCTCTCTCAGCCTGCATAGAATTGAAGAGATTTAAGACCTTGCTCTGGATTAGGTTTTGGGTTGGGGAAGTTTGTGGCTGGCCTGATATATTTAGACCGCTCAGACTTTCTCCACATCAGCAGTAAGACTCTTTTGCTTTATCATTTGTGTGTTCACTGGAGCAGCACTTTTCATTTCCTTCAAAGAACTTTTTTCTTTGAGTGTACAGGTTGGCTGTTTTGTGCAAGAGGCCTTGCTTTTTGGCCTATCTAGGCTTTCATTCTGCCTTCCTCACTAAGCTTAATCATTTCTAGCTTTTGATTTAAAGTAAGAGACATGCTACTCTTTTCACTTGAACACTTAGAGGCTGTTGAAGAGTTATTAACTGGCCTAATTTCAATACTGCGTCTCAGGGAATAGGGTGACCCAAGGAGAGGGAGAGAGATGGGGGAGTGGCCAGTTGGTGGAGCAGTCAGAACACACACAACATTTGTTGATTAAGTTTGCTGTCTTATATGGGAATGCTTTGTGGTGCCACCAGAACAATTGCAATAACATCCAAGATCACTGATCACAGAACATCATAACAAGTATAATAATAATATTATGAAAAAGTTTGAAATACTGTGAGAATTAACCAAAATGTGACACAGAGACATGAAGTGAGCAAATGCTGTTGGAGAAATGGTGCAAATAGACTGGCTGGACACAGGGTTGCCACAGACCTTCTGTTTTAAAAAACGCAATTATCTGTGAAGCACAGTAAAGCAAAGCACAATAAAAACAAGGTATGCCTGTATGCTGATGACTCCCAAATGAATATCTGTAGTCCAAACCTTTCCTTGAAACCCCAGATTCTAACTACCTATCCGGTCATTCCCTTGGATATATAATAATCATCTCAAAATTACCATCGTTATCAAAAACAATAGCAAGAGCTTATATACTACTATGTGCCAAGCACTGTTGTCCCAAAATGGACTCTTCTCCATATACCTACTTGTATCATCTTCCTTTCATTAGTAAATGGCAAATCCGCTGTTCTAGCTGGCCAGGAATCATTTTTTATTTTCCCTCTCTCTCTCTCTCTCTTTTTTTTTTCCTTCACGCAACAAATGTTGTTGGTTAGAGTCTGATGACAGCCATCTTTGTGCTGCCTACTGGACCAAGCCAGTTAATTCTCAATATAGCAGCTAGGTTGAACCTGTTAAAATCTAGATTAGATCATGTCATCTCTTTGCTCAAAATCTCCAAAGTTTTCTCATGTTTCAGACCATCTAGGTCAAGTTGGATAACTCAGCCAGTGGGTCAACCTGACCAGAATGGTCCAAGACAACCTCACTCAAATGTCTGGACCCTCAACTGAGATGACTGTGATAGGTGGGAAAACTGGTGGTCTGTTGCCCTTGGCTTCATAACATGGTGATGGTGTTAGCAAAAGGGCAGGCTCAAATGCACAAGTGCTTATCAAGCCTGTTTCTGTCACATTTGGTGAAGTCCAGTTGGCCAGAATAAGTCACATGGCCAGCCTAGGGGTCAATATCTGAAGGGAATTAATAAGGGTGCAGATGCCAGGTGGTGTGTGATTCATTGGGGGCCATTAATATAAGAGTCTTCCATATGCCCTCCGTGATCTCTATCCAAGTTAAATTGATTTTAATATACCACCCCTTTCTTCAGTCAGATAGGAAAATAATAAAGAAGGAACATGACTAGGTAAAACTGACCTCTGGAAGTTGTGGGCTAAATAACGTTTTTTTGGTAGAAAAACCAGATTTGACCTTTGTATATCTTTTATTTTTTAATTTCAGAGACCACCTAGAAGTAGAGAGTACTATATGTACTATAATAATTTATAGATTCTTTTTTTTTTAATTTTATTTATTTGTCAGACAGAGGGAGAGAGCACAAGCAGGGGGAAGTGGCAGGCAGAGGGAGAAGCAGGATTGATGTGGGACTGGATCCCAGGACCCCGGGATCATGACCCAAGCCAAAGGCAGACTGTCAACGACTGAGCCACCCAGGTGCCCGTTTACTCTTTTTTTAAAATCTAATTTTTGTTCCATGTCACCTATCAAAGCATATAGTCACATACTTGTTTTCTTCAAATCTCCTCTGTACTTTGTCTTGTCTTGTTGCCCTTATGTCATTTTTTTCTCTTATTGCCATTTCCAATTAATCTGGTCTGTTATTACATCAATATTTATTTTAATTCTAGTGTCTTCTCATTTTGGCTTTCATTTTTCGGCCTTTGGAATTCTGTTAACCTTATCTTACCATTATAAGTACGTGCAGGCATTTACTTTATTATATCTTCAAAGGTAGTCTTACCTGATCATTTATATATTCAGATGCTAATTTTATTAAAAATTGTTTTTCTTTTGGGCACCTGGGTGTCATAGTCCATTGAGTGTCCTCTCAGTTTCAGCTCAGATTGTGATCTCAGTGTTGTGAGATGAAGTCCTGCGTCGGGCTCTACGCTCAGTGCTGAGTCGGCTTGAGGTTCTGTCTCCCTCTTCATCTCCCCCTCCCACTCCCCCTCCCACTCATGCTCTTTCTCTCAAATAAATAAATCTTTTTTAAAAATTGCTTTCCTTTATTTTTCCCTTTTTTTAACCTAAAAGGCATTTAGTTTTCATTTTTACTGTGTTAAATAAATAGTATAATATTATCTTGTATTTTATTTCCAGAAGGTACAGAGTTGTTACATAGAATGCATTTTTTTTCTCCAAAGGCACTGGGTTCAGTAGAGTCGAAAACCATTGTTTTGGCATACCTCATCTAATGTAAAAATTGAGGTGAAGGGGAAATAGCCTTCCAATTGTTGGTTTAATCTAAATTTATTTATTTTTAATTGAAATTCAGTTAGCCTTAATCTAAATTTCTTGTTTAACTCACTTGGGTTATTGTATTTATCCATATTCTGTTGAGATTTCAAATTTTATATTTCTTTTTCTTTTTTAAGATTTTATTTATTTATTTGAGAGAGAGCACACATAGGCACGAACAAGGGGAGGGGCAGAGGGACAAGCAAACTCCCTGCTGAGCACAGAGCCTGACTCTGGGCTTGATCCCAGGACACTGAGATCATGACCTGAGCAGAAATCAAAAGTCAGATGCTTAACCAACTGAGCCACCCAGGCGCCCCTCAGATTTTGTATTTCTGTAGAAACCTGTAGTGTATTGTAAGTACTATATAGATCCCAGTGTGCAGAAAACAATCTGAATTTCAGATAGCCAAGTAAATGATCATGGAGTTCTCTAAACTGTTTATGAAATGGTAGATTTTCTGAACTTAGAAGGAAGTATGTTATTCCTGGTTATCAGATTAAAAAAACCTTTAAAATTATTTTCCTGGAAGACTTTGGAGGCTATTCTCAGTTTTGAGAAACTTTGAATTTTTAGTGTCTTGGCCTTTTGAGAGACTGTGTAGTCCAGATTAACAGAAATTTACTTGATACACTTTAGTCTGGCAGGCATAACTAGTTAGACACCGGATATACAAATTTGCACAGGACAGTCTCTAGTGGAGGAAATAACTTCATCATAGTGCTGAGTGCTGAGATAGACGACGGCATTAAGATGCACTGGGAGTGCTTGGCCAAGCCAAAGCCCTCATATAGAGGTTCCTGAGTTTTAAATGAGAGAAGGGGTTAACCAGACAAGGAGGGAAGAAGGAGGGCCTTCCAGGTTGAGTGAAAGAGCATGAATAAAGATAGGAACAAAATAGCTAAGAACTAAAAGTAATTTAGTTTTATTAGGTCATAAGTATAAAGTGGGGAGCTGTGGGACTTCACATGCAATGCTAAGGAGCTTGGGTTTTATCATGTGGTATTTTCTCAGTCTTCCGCTAAAGTACAACTAAGGTCACTGGAGATTGAATACATGCTTTCAAAGTAAGGGAACAAAGTCCACATGGACCTCCTGCATGTTTGAAATTTCTCTTAAGACTGGTGTTTTATTGTTAAATATTATAACTTTGTCTTTTATTCTAGAATTGATTAGTGTGAGTTCTTAGCCTCAATTTCTTAATTTATAGAATGAGAATAATAGCACTTACATCTTAGGATTGTTGGGAGGACTAATAACTATAATGATAACAATGACAAAATAGCTAATATTTTTTGAGGGCTTACTGAGGAACAGTCCTAAGTGCTTTATTTCTATTACCTCATTTAATCCTCAAAACATCTCAATGAGGTAGGTACATTTATTTATTTCCTTCTTACTTCTAACAAAACCGGGGCTTAGAGAAGTGATTTTTGTAAGGTTACACAGCTAGTTGTTGGCAGAACTTGGTTTGAATGCACAGTCTGAATACAAGACGCTTAACTATTACATTATACTCCCATTCTTTGAGATCACGCATATAGAACATTTAGCACATACTGTGCCACATTGTAATTGTAATTGTAAGCAATTAGCAGCAGCCAATAATATTAACTTAACTTTGTTCAAATCTCTGAGTTAAATTGATGTCCCTAAGAAATTTTGCTTTTTTTCTGTGGCTTGACTTACTCCCAGCATGCCATTAAATGCAGACAGTGTGACACACACACCCATGCTTTTAACCACTACCCTTTATTGCCTCCTCCTTCCTTGTGGATCTCTGTCCACATTAAATTTTAAATCTATGGCAGGGGCCATATTTGTTTTGGTCATCATTGTATACCCAGTCCTTCACACAGTATCTCACACATAGACATTACTAAATCATTCAGTGAGTGAATAAAGATCTAAAACCTGACATTTTTAGCTGATCTTAGAATTTAAACATCATTCATACCACCTTTAATTGTGGTTTAACTGCTTTACATGTTTTTCTGTTGATTAACAGTCTAGTTTGGACCAACCATCTGCTCCTGTGTTCTACAGGGCACTCTCACCTTGGAACTGCAAGAACCCTGCTGGGTAACTGGTATTTGTTTGCCTTATAGAGATCAGTCAGCTTTCAGAGAGAGAGGGTAATTAGATAATATTTTGATCTAAAACTAGAATGTTAGAAATATACAAAACAGCATTTTAAAATGTGTATTCTAAGAAACAGTACAGAAAGAAAAAAAGTATTTTTCATTTGTCTTTGACATTAAATCATTTCAAATAAAGAGAAAATAATTTAATTTTTTTCAAAGGAGTTCTCTGTTACTGTGGGTTAACTCATATTTTCCTCCTCTCCTCTGTCTAGAATGTCTTAAACCATTCTACCTTATGAGAAATTGGATGTTCTTGCAGATAGTCATTGTGGGAGAAAACGTTTCATTTAAGTCCCAGATGAGGACCGGAAACTTGAAATCAGAGGAGCATCTGAAATCAAGTAATATTAGGTAGGATAAAAATTACAAGGGATTTCTACATGTTTGTATTCCTTTTAGAGATGTATGTTAAAGTATGCATATTCTATGAGCACTAATGGAAGAGTTAGAGACTTTGTGAAGCGTTTGCTATTGGCCAGGATGGGAGATGGGAATGCTAAGATGTTTTTTTACTTATGTGGCTTCATGAGAACTTTGGCATATGTTTATTTTGTCATGAGCATTTATATCTTGTAGTTGAAGGAAATTTTTAAAATATTTACTGACAAATCTAAGACATTTTTATGTTTATATAATATCAGGTCTCTGAATATTCATAATAAGCATAGGGACATGTGATCCATCTTATAGATTGTCCTTTAATATGAAAATTCCTGTGTTTTGGGTTACATATATAACAATTCATTTTCGTGCAGGGAGCATCAGCTTTTACTTAGTTCTCTCTGTCTGCATGGATACAGTCCAGCCTCCCAGATGCCTATAGAAATAGGTATATGATTGCATGCCAGAGAAACCCTCTCTAGGGCGCCTGGGTGGCTCAGTTGGTTAAGCGACTGCCTTCGGCTCAGGTCATGATCCTGGAGTCCCGGGATCGAGTCCCACATCGGGCTCCCTGCTCAGCAGGGAGTCTGCTTCTCCCTCTGACCCTCTTCCCTCTCGTGCTCTCTATCTCTCATTCTCTCTCTCTCTCTCAAATAAATAAATAAAATCTTTAAAAAAAAAAAAAGAAACCCTCTCTAACCACATGGTGAGTTAGAAACTGTTGTCACAGCAGTTTGTAATAACAGTTATAATGACAGAATGGGTGAGGGCGTCTGATCTCAGAGATGTGGCTTTTTTTTTTTAATTTTTTATTGTTATGTTAATCACCATATATTACATCATTAGTTTTTGGTGCAGTGTTCCATGATTCATTGTTTGTTCATCAGAGATGTGGCTTTTAAATGAGAAGTGATAGTTGCCCCTAGAAGTTGATACCATGACAGTGACACCTATAGCCAGGCCATTCCAGAAGATTTGTTTTACTGTACAGTGCTTAAGATCTCTGGAACCAGACTATAGGTGGAACCTAAGCTCTGCCACCTCCTAGTTGTGTGATTTTGGGCAAGTTATTTAGCAACTCTGTGCCCCTATTTCCTTGCAGCAAAATGGGGATACACTTACTACTTACCTGATAGATTTGTTGTGTGAATTAAAGATTTAATAAAATATGAAAGCATGTAAACAGGACCTAGCAAATACTAACTGATCAAACTATTTTCATTAGGCTCTTAGTTATTTCTTAACAGAGGAGTTTAGAGTCTATAATTAATTATCATAACGTGTCTGTATTTTTTAATTTGCCTGATCTGTTATCAGGTCCAATATTTAAAATGTGTTTAAGTTATGTAATCAAAACTACTGTTTGGAGAAAAGCAAAAAAGAAACTGTTTTGCAACTTTGACGTATCTACCTCTGGTTTCATTTTCTGTACATACTAAGAACTTGGTCATCATGACGTGTAAACAGTTTCTCTTTCTATTGTCCTTTAGCATTATATGGTAGTAGATGACAGGATTTTTGACCCCCATCTTGGAATGTTGTCTTCTTCAACCTCGTGTTCTGCTTCAGAAAGGATCCTGTGTCAGGAACCAGATTAGCAAAAGTAGTTTGGTGGTCACAAAAGTGTTGGTTTTATAATTGGATTACAGCCTTCCCTCTTGGAGTTTTCACTTAGGTTCTTTTATGTAACTTACTGGTTGTCTGTTTATTTCTCATAGCAACTCTGAAAGGGAGTTTGTTTCCCTGTTTTACAGATGAGGAAATTGAAGTTTTTTGGAAAGAAGTGCCAGCATACCACTACTAATATATAGGAAACCCACATTCAGACCTTTTTTATTCTGTATCACTTTTCATTGCAAAAATTGCCTCTTGTATGATGTACATTTTACCATTCATTAATTCAACAAAATTTTAGTGAACAGCTACCATATACCAAGCATTATTTTAGGTGTTAGGGATACAACCCTGAACACTATCTTCTCCCTCATTCCCATGGGCTCTTCTCTTTCTCTAGTTGAACTGTGAGCATGTATCTTTATCCTTGTACTCAGCCATAACGTATTGAAATCATCTGTATGTCTTTGTATCTTCCACTTTATCTTGAGTTCCGTAAAAGTAAGTAGGACCTGCCGTCATTAAGGCTAGCTATATTTTCATATTAATTTTTCCATTGTGTCTAATCTATATGGCTTGCATAACTTTTTCTCAGTTATTTTCTTTGTCTTTGGCTCCCTTTCCTATTCATTTTGTAATTATCTCTGATATTCACCATTCTCTTCAGTTTATCTACCTCCTACATTCATATCTGATCTCCTACTTTATCTCTGAAGGTAATGCAGTGAGTGTAGCTGTGAATTCTCTTGATATCTCTTCACCCCACACTACTCCCAGATTCTTCCAGCACATTTCCATCTAACCTTACCTCCCCCCAATTTCATCCTGCCTCTTTTTCAAAGGCAGTCCTGTCTTACTAATCACATTCTCATTTCCTTCCATATCTTCCAGAACCATGCTCTGTCAGTTTTGTTCTCATTTTAAGTCTTCAACCTATTCCATTCTCCTAGTAGCTTCATTTCTTCATTTTAAACATGTTTAAGTCTCTACCATTATAAAAAGGAAACTTCTCTTTATCATTGCCCTCTTCCCTTTTTCCTCACTGCCTAACATTTTAATTGGCCTAAGGTTTTCTCTTTTTTTTTTTTTTTGAGAAAGGGAGAGAGAGCCCGTGCGAGCAGGACGAGGGGCAGAGGGAGAGAGAGCATCTTAAGCAGACTCCACACTCAGCGTGGAGCCTGACTTGGGCTCAATCTCATGACCCTGAGATCATGACCTGAGCCAAGATCAAGAGTGGGACCCTTAAACATCTGAGCCACCCAGGTGTCCGTGAACTTCTCTTTCTTATTTGTTCCCTACTCCCCTGCAATTTGACATTGTCTCTTTTCTGGCAGGGCTATCGTTTACCCTTATTTCATCAAATCCAAGCCACTTTCCAGTCCTTGTAGTTATCTGCCCCTTAAAAAATGAGCATAGGTCTTTCTCTCTCTGACTTCACTTCACTTAGCATGATATCTCTAGGTCAATCCATGTTGTTGGAGACAGTAAGATCTCATCCCCTTTTATGGCTGCATGATATTCCATTGTAAATACATGCCACATTTTCTTTATCCATTCATCTATGGATGGACACTTGGGTTGCTTCCATATCTTGGCTATTGTAAATAATGATGCAATAAACATAGGTTACATATATCTTTTTGAATTAGTGTTTTAATTTTCTTTGGGTACATACTCAGTAGGAATTGGATTATGTAGTATTTCTATTTTCAGTTTTTGAGGAACCAGGAACCATGTGATTTCACTTACATGTGGAATCCAAAAAAAAACAAATGAATAAACAAAAAGCAGAATCAGACCTATAAATAGATGGTTGCCAGAAGAAAAGGGGATGGGGGAACAGGCAAAATGGGTGAAGGGGAGAGAGAGATACAGGCTTCCAGTAATGGAATGACTAAGTCACAGGAATAAAAGGTACAGCATAGGGAATCTGGTCAGTGGTATTGCAACAGTGTTATATAATGACAGATAGTAGGTACACTTGTAGTGAGCATAGCATAACAAATAGAGTTGTTGAATCACTGTGTTGTACACCTGAAACTAACATTGTGTGTCACCTATACTCAGAAAAAAATGATCATTGAAAGCTAGCTTCTCCCTTCTGCCATTTGGGCAATGACATTTTCTCTTATGTTTTTAACTATCATCGATGTTCTGGTCATTCCAGAACTGTATCCCTAGTCTTGATGGCTCCTCTGCTTGACACTTACTGCTAAGTTCCTGCTTCTACCCTGTATTTTCTCATATACCCAGCTATCCAAGCTAACAAACTGGGAATGATTTGGACTGTTTTCTGTGCTTTAGCTTTTCTTCTGCTGATTTTACTTCCAGGTATTTCTTGAATCTAGGTTTTTCTCTCCATCTGTATTGTCACTTCCTCCCTTCCAGTCTTGCCCTTTTAAAATTCATTTTTCATGCATGTTGTTGTAATCTTTTAAAAATGAAATTCTGACAATGCTGTGCTACTGCTTAAAACTCAGCACTGGTTTCGTATTACTTAAAAGATAGAATCTGAGCTCTTTAATGTGTCATGCAGGCTCTCACAATCTGCCGTCTGCCTTGGTTCTCGGCTCATCTCCTGTGGCTTTTTACCTAATATTTTATGTTCCAGTCTCCCTCCTTCACTGACTTAGCTTAGCTTTTATTGTTGTGCCACTGTTTCTGCCTGGTAGAAGAATTCCTTCTTAACTTTGCTATTTCCAGACCAGGGCTATCCCTTAGTAAAACTAGATACACATTTTCAAATAATAGAAACTGTAGAATAAATGTTGTAATATAGAGCATTGGTTAATGTTAGGAGACTTGAAAATTCATGACCAACTGTAAAGTGCCATAGAGAGAAAGCATATTAGTGTTTTTGTTATCTCTTACTGAGAAGAGCTCCTTCAGGAGCAGCATCTTCTCTAAGTGTTCTTTTCTATGTGAAATTCAACAGTAGAGCTATATGATTGATTGATTGATTTTTTATTAATACCATGAGACTTGGTGATGTCTTAGAGATCTATAGATTGTGTATTTCTGTGCATGCATGTGTAGGCTCACAGTCACCTTACAGTATCTGGCCTACTGTTTTGCAGAAATAATTATGATTAGGTTATTATATTTATGATTATAATTGATGAATACTTTTATTATCCCAAGTACTCCTTAGTACTCTACGAAAATGGGTAAACAAATTAACTTGACATAAAACCTGCTATGGCTTTTATTTAAATTTCCAAAAAAAAAAAAATTTCTAGCTTCACCTCCCGGAACAGAAGAGGCTGATTCATGACTCACCTTTCTTTAGCAACTCTGAGTTTAGAAGATGTTGGCTTATTTTCCTGTGTTCTGCTCATAGAAGAAACAGGCTTGGAAGTTCAGGTAGAAGGAATCTTCCATTGTGTCTGCCCCTGTTTTGGAGATACCTTTTATTTTATTTATTTAATTTTTTAAAGATTTATTCATTTTAGAGAGAGAGAGAGAGGGGAGAGAGAATCTCTAGCAGACTCCCTGCGGGGGCTTGATCCTAGGACCCTGAGATCATGACCTGAGCTGAAATGAAGAGTCAGATGCTTAACTGACTGAGCCACCCGGGACCCTTGGAGATATCTTATATTCTAAACCACAAATCTTAATGTGTGTTCTTTTTTTTTTTTTAATTTATTTATTTGACAGAGAGCGACACAGCGAGAGAGGGAACACAAGCAGGGGGAGTGGGAGAGGGAGAAGCAGGCCTCCCGTGGAGCAGGGAGCCCGATGCGGGGCTCGATCCCAGGACCCTGGGACTATGACCTCAGCCGAAGGCAGACGCTTAATGACTGAGCCACCCAGGCGCCCCTTAATGTGTGTTCTTAAGAAAGATTATGTATGTTACCTTGCATTGTTATTTAAGTGCTGTTTATAATAAAGGTAATTGTTAAAGAAGATAAACATTAATTTTAGTATTTTTTCTCTAATGACATTATAAAAAATTATTGCAAAATATTTAAATATTGAAAGCCCTAGTTCTGTGGGTTATTACTATCAAACATTCCAGATTTTTTTTTTCTTGCTGTCTTGTATAAGAGGAACTATGATGTTATGGTTAGGAGTTAGGCTCTGGAACCAAATTGATTTGAAGAGCTCAAATGCTACCTTTACTACTTACTAACTTGATGACCTAGGATGTGTTACTTAACCTCTATTTCCATTGGTTTCTTTGTCTATAAAGTGGGGGTAATAATAGTTCATAAGAGGGATTAAATAATTTCTATAAAGCCCTTAGAACAGTGTCTGACAGTAGTAAGTACTGTATATAGTATTGGCTATTCAGTACCTAGTGCATTAGAATACATTGGATATATTTATAGATTTTGATGATCATGTTGTCTCCAAGAATATTGTTTCAGGTTGTTAGCTTTCAATGCATTGTTTATCACTGAATGTTTCAGATTTTATTCAGCCTTTTAATGACTTTTTCTTTTTTATTGCTTGATAGAAGTGCTCAATTTCTCTTTTTAAAGAAGTGACACAATGTGTTTAATATTCTGAAAGCTTATATTTTGTAACTATTTAATAGTGCTATTTTATTATTGAAGGCATGATGTTTTTTCATTTTTGAATTCTTGGTTCATTCATTGTTTTCATTAATTCCTTCAGCTTAAAGTAAGAATAAAAAGGAACTCATGTTGCCAAAATCTTCTACCAAGAGAAAACATTTAAAAACTCTCTCTTTATATAAGTATTGGCTATAAACTATAAGATTAAACTTTAACATTATTGGTCTTTAACAAAACAATAGGTCAGTTGAGGTGTAGTAGTTTTTCTTTATGAAATAATCAGCCAATTATGCACTAATATTTATGAAAGCAGTTGCTGTAAGATCACGTATCTATTGATTTGGTTTCCTGTATATTATACACTATTAAAAGAAAGAAAATTGTGGAGCACGTGGGTGGCTCAGTCAGTTAAGCGTCCTACTCTTGACTTCAGCTCAGGTCATGATCTCAGGGTCGTGGGATTGAACCGTGTCAGGCTCTGCGTGTTGGACTTGGAGCCTACTTAAGATTCTCTCTCTCCCTCTGCCCGCCCCCCCAAAAAAAGACGAAAAGCAAAAGGAAATTGTGTAGTGGGGGTTAGGGATTCGTCTTCTTGTGAGTTGATAATTCTCAGTTTAACCCTCTCACCTGTCTAAATGGGTATTTTTGGTACACAGGAAAAAGGAAACATTAGTAGATAATAGTATATAACCCTAACAGGCTTTTAAACCATTTATAGATTAAGTCCATCAAAAAAACAGCATGGCTTACACATAGTTAATTTCACTGTTTGTTACATGACACTGTATTTTTTTAATATAGTTCTCTTTATGGTAAGATTACTACATTAATAAAAATAGATCTTTACTCTGAGGAAACTATTATTGATGGTTCCCATATGGGAAAACTGTTTGGTTAGGGAACTTATGGCTACTTACCTTCTCATTTTTTGACCAAGTACTCCTAGAGCAGGAGAGGCAAAGTTTGCTGTAAAGGACCAGATAATAAATATTTGAGGCTTGGTGGGCCATGTGGTCGTTGTCTCAACTACTCAGCTCTGCCCTTGTAGCAGAAAGCAGCCATAGACAGTATATAAATGAAGGGGCTTGACTGTGTTACAGTAAAATTTATTTATGAACATAGATTCAGAGTGAAGGAAGGAATTTCACCCATAGGCTGACCACTGTACTAGAATATGAATTTTACTTCTTGTGGTCTTTTTGATAAAAATCTCAGGTAGAATTTATTTTCTATTTGAGCAAATCTTTTAATTTAGGCTAGGTGACTTAAATGTTAGTGTTTAGTTGACAGAATCTGTGTTAGCTTTTTAAGTCACAATTTTTTTTTTATTCTAATTTGAAAGAAGTAGAAATGACTGGACTTTGGAGTCAGAAAGAACTAAGTTTGTACTTAATTGTACCTAATTGCTTTGTGACTGTGGACAAATTACTTCACATTTCAGAGCTTCAATTTCCTTGTTTATAGAAGAGGAATAATACTAGATAGATATCCTCAGGTTGTTATGTTTTCCATTTAGTTATCTTTACATCAGTTCAATTTAGCAAGATTATTTTCATCATGAATGTGTCTCTCTCAGAATCTAGGAGAGAATGAACAGTGCAGAGAATGAGCACCTCTACTCTTGTCATACTGAGGAATCAAAACTCCTCGAATTTCAGAATGCTTTAACATATATGTCAGATAGGTTTTATGACATTTTTGCACTTTTGTTAGTGCTTGAAGTTTTAGTTTTTCTAAAAATTCTTAGATTATGGTATGTAAAAATATAAAGTAAAATTTTGATCTTTGTTTATCAGTGGAAGCCTGCTGCAGAATTTGCTAGACTTACATGAGACATTATTAGACGTACATTATCTTCTCTTACTGACAGCCTGTAGGGGAAGCAGATTATTTGTAAATGGTTCCTATTATATGCCCAATAAAATCTTTGACAGGAAGTTGGTATCCTCATTAGGCTGATGTTAGCATACTGAAATGATATTTGTTCATTTTTATAACCAAATCTTGCTTGGAATGAGAAAACAACCTTTAGAAACATGATTCTAAGTATAAGATATCTTGTATATACTTGTATGAATTTTTTAACTAATATGTGGGAGCATAGTAAAATATATTCTTTGTAACTTTGCAGCTCAGGGAGTTGAGTCTAGTAAAGATGCATAATTAGCACTGGCTTTCTCAGTATAAGGTTCATAAATAATGCTCCAGCAGGATTTTTTTTTTTGGAGGGGTGTGTTGTTTTGACATGGATAGGATCTGATACATGGCATTCTTCTTTTTTTTTAAGTTTTTATTTTAAGTCCGGTATAGTTAACATAGATTGTTAACATTCATTTCAGGTATACAATATAGTGATTCAACACCTCTATACATTACTCAGTGCTCATCATAAGTGTATTCTTAACCCCTATCACCTATTTCACCCATCCCCCCACCCACCTCCCCTCTGGTGACCATCAGTTCTCTATAGTTAACAGTCTGTTTCTTAGTTTGTCTTCCTCTTTTTTTTTCTTTGCTCATTTGCTTTGTTTCTCAAATTCCACATGTGAGTGAAATCATACGGTATTTGTCTTTCTATGACTCACTTATTTTGCTTAGCATTATACACTCTAGCTCCATCCATGTTGTTGCAAATGGTAAGATTTCATTCTTTTTTATGGCTGAATAATATTCCTTTATATATTATATTATGCCACATCTTCTCTCTCCATTCATCTATCAAAGGACACCTGGACTGCCTCCATAATTTGGCTTTCATAAATAATGTTGTAATATACAGAGGGTACATATATCCCTTTGAATTAGCGTTTTTGTATTTTTTGGATAAACACCCAGTGCAGTTACTGGATCATAGGGTAGTTCTTTTATTTTTAACTTTTTGAGGAACCTCCATATTGTTTTCTACAGTGACTGCACCAGTTTGCATTACCACCAACAGTGCAAGAGGGTTCCTTTTTCTCCACATTGTTGCCATCACTTGTTATTTCTTGTGTTTTTTATTTTAGCCATTCTGAAACATGTGAGGTAATATCTCATTGTGGTTTTGATTTGCATTTCCCTAATGAGGAGTGATATTGAGCATTTTTTCATGTGTCTGATGGCCATGTATATGTCTTCTTTGAAGAAATGTCTGTTCATGTCTTCTACCCATTTTTTAATTGGATGATTTGTTTTTTGGGTGTTGTATAAGTTCTCTATATATTTTGGATACTAACCGTCTGTTAGATATGATATTTGCAAATACCTTCTTCCATTCAGGAGGTTGTCTTTTAGTTTTGTTGATCATTTCCTTCGCTGTGCAGAAGGTTTTTATTTTGATATAGTACCAATAGTTTATTTTTGCTTTTATTTCCCTCACTTCAGGAGCTATATCTAGAAAACTGTTGCTGTGGCCGATGTCAGAGAAATTACTGCCTGTGCCATCTTCTAGGATTTTTATTGTTTTAGGTCTCACATTTAGGTCTTTGTTTTGAATTCATTTTTGTGTGTGGTGTTAGGAAGTGGTCCAGCTCCCAACACTGTTGAAGAGAGACTCTTTTTTTCCTGTTGTATATTCTTTCCTTCTTTGTTGAAGATTAATTGACCATATAATTGTGGGTTTATTTCTGGGTTTTCTGTTCTTTTCTATTGATATGTGTCTGTTTTTGTGCCAGTACCATGCTGTTTGATTACTGCAGCTTTGTAGTATATCTTGAAATCTGTAATTTTGATACCTCCAGTTTTGTTTTTCTTTTTCAAGATTGCTTTGGCTATTTGGGGTCTTTTGTGGTTCCATACCAATTTTAGGATTGTTCTAGTTCTATGAAAAATACTGTTGGTATTTTGATAGGGATTGCATTAAATGTGTAAATTGCTTTGGGTAGTACAAACATTTTAACAATATTTCTTCTTCCAATCCATGAACATGGAATGTCTTTACATTTCTTTGTGTCATCTTCAATTTCTTTCATTCGTGTTTGATAGTTTTCAGAGTACAGGTTTTTCACCTCTTTGGTTAAGTTTATTTGTAGGTATTTTATTATTTTTGGTGCAGTTGTAAATGGGGTTGTTTTCTTAATTTCTCTTTTTTTTCCTGCTTCATTATTAGTGCACAGAAATAAAACATTTCCATATATTGACTTTATATCCTGAGACTTTAATGAATTCATTCATCAGTTCTAGTAGTTTTTTGGTGGAGTCTTTAGGGTTTTCTATATATAGTATTATGTCATCTGCAAACAATGAGAGTTTTACTTCTTCCTTACCAGTGTGGATGCCTTTTATTTCTTTTTGTTGTTTGATTGCTGTGGCTAGGACTTCCAGTCCTATATTGAATAAACGTGGTGAGAGTGGACGTCCTTGTCTTGTTCCTGACCTTAGGGGAAAGGCTCTCATTTGTTTTCCCATTGAATATGTTGTTCACTGTGGGTTTTTACTATATGGCCTTTATTATGTTGAGGTATGTTCCCTCTCAACCTACTTTGTTGAGTGTTTTTATCATGAATGGATGTTGTACTTGGTCAAATGCTTTTTCTGCATCTGTTGAAATGATCATATGGTATTTATCCTTTTTCTTATTGATGTGACGTATCATATTAATTGATTTGTGAATATTGAACCACCCTTGCATCCCAAGAATAAATCCCACTTGATTGTGATGAATGATTTTTTTAATGTATTGTTGGATTTGGTTTCACTAGTATTTTGTTGAGGATTGTTGCATCTATATTCATCAAAGATATTGGCCTGTAGTTCTCTTTTTTGTGTGTCTTTATCTGGTTTTGACAGGAATGAATAGAATGAATGAATTTGGAGGTTTCAAATAGAACAAATTTGGGAAGTTTTCCTTGGAATAGTTTGAGAAGAATAGGTATTAACTCTTCAAATGTTTGGTAGAATTCCCCTGTGAAGCTGCTGTCTGGTCCTGGACTTTTGTTTGTTGGGTTTTTTTTTTTTTTATTATTGATTCAGTTTCTTTGCTAGTAATCTCGGTCTGTTCAAATTTTCTGTTTCTTCCCGCTTCAGTTTTGGTAGGTGATATGTTTCCAGGAATTTAACCATTACTTCTAGGTTGTCCAATTTATTGGCATATAATTTTTCATAATATCTTACAATTGTATTTCTGTGGTGTTATTTCTCTCTTTTCATTAGTGATTTTGTTTATATGAGCCCTCTCTCTCTCTCCTTTTTTGATGAGTCTAGCTAGAGGTTTATCAATTTTGTTGATCTTTTCACAGAACCAGCTCCTGGTTTTGTTGGTCTGTTCTGTTATTTTCTTTTAGTTTCTATATGTATTCACTTCTGCTTTAATCTTTATTACTTCCTTCCTTCTGCTGGTTTTGAGTTTTGTTCTTTTGCTGGATCCTGTAAGTGTAAGGTTAGGTTGTTTGTTTGAGATTTTTCTTGTTCTTGAAGTAGTCCTGTATTACTATAAACTTCCCTCTTAGGACTGCTTTTGCTGTATCCCAAAGATTTGGGACCATTGTATTTTCATTTTCATTTGTTTCCAGGTAATTTTTTAATTTCTTCTTTGATTTCTTGATTGACCCATTCATCGTTTAGTAGCATGTTATTTAACCTCCATGTATTTGTGCTCTTCCAGATTTTTTCTTGTGGTTGTTTTCTAGTTTCATAGCGTTGTGGTCAGAAAGATGCATGGTATGACTTCGATCTTTTTGAATTTGTTGAGACTTGTTTTATGGCCTAATATGTGATCTGTTTTGGAGCATGTTCCATGTGCACTTGAAAATAATGTGTATTCTGCTATTTTAGGGTGAAATGTTCTGAATGTATCTGTTAAATCCATCTGGTCCAGTGGGTCATTCAGAACACTCTTTCTTTGTTGATTTTTTGGTTGAATGATTTGTCTCTTGATGTAAGTGTTAAAGTCCCCTACTATTATTGTATTACTATTAATTGCTTTATGTTTGCTATTAACTGTTTTATGTATGGGGGTAATCCCATGTTGGGTGTATAAATAATTAACAGTTGTTACATCTTGTTGGATTGTCCCTTTTATTATTATATAGTGTCATTCTTTGTCTCTTGTTATAGTCCTTGTTTTGTTTGATACAAGTATTGCTACCATGGTTTTCTTTGGCATCCATCTGTGTGATAAATGTTTCTCCATCCCTGCACTTCCAATCTGCAGGTGTCTTCAGGTCTGAAATGAGTCTCTCTTATAAGCAGCAAATAGATGGGTCTTGTTTTTTTTATTCACTCTGTTACCCTGTGTCTTTTGTTGGGAATATTTAATTTATTTACATTCAAAGTAGTTACTGGTAGATATATATTGCCATTTTGTTGCTTATTTTATGGTTGTTTTTGTAGTTTTTTCCTCTGATCCTTCTCTTGCTGTCTTTCATGGTTTGCTGGCTTTTTTCTAGTATACTTGGATTCCTTTTCTTCTTTGGGTATTACTGGTTTTTGATTTGTGGTTGATATTAGGTTTGTGTGTAACATCTTCTGCAGGATATATGGTACTTTTTATTAAATTTTACGATCTTAAGAGACATAAGCCAACAAACTCTGTGAAAGTTGTTTGTTTGTTGGTTTATTTTAATGGCAAAAGTGTAACACCCAAAGTAAACAGTGAATCTAGGTTATGTTGAATAATGGGATTTGAAGTGATGTTACAGGATAAAGTATAGCTGTTTATTTATATTTTTTATTTATACTGGTAGTTCTCATAACACCCTGTTATTCTGTTGTTTGAAAGCTTAATTTAAAAAAATACATTTTTTAGGGACGCCTGTGTGGCTCAGTCATTCAGCGTATGCCTTCAGCTCAGGTCATAATCCCAGGGTCATGGGATCAAGCCCCACATTGGGCTCCCTTGCTCAGTGGGAACCCTGCTTCTCCCTCTACCACTGCCCTTGCTTGTGTTCCCTCTCTCACTGTCTCTTTCTCTCTGTCAAATAAATAAATAAAATCTTTAAAAAAAGTAAAAAATATATATTTTTAAAAGCTAAGAAAATGAAAAGGTTTGCCTTACGTTTTGATGAAACTAAAATTCACAGCTGATGTTAAGTACATAACATTTACAGTAAAAATTTTAGAATCTCTGAATATTCTCTAGCTTTTATGTCATATTTTGTTTTTAGACGTGGAAATCTCAGGGTGCCTGGTGACTCAGTTAGTTAAGCCTCTGACTTCGGCTCAGATCATGATCCCAGAGTCCTGGGATCGAGTCCCACGTCCAGCTTCCTGCCCAGCAGGGAGTCTGCTTTTCCTCCGGCCCTCCCCCTGCTTGTGCTCTCTCTCTCTCTCTCAAATACATAAAATCTAAAAAAAAAAAAAGATGGAAATCTCATAAGTTTATATACTTTTTAGAGTATATGAACATGATGTATCCTTTCTCCTTTCTTCACTTAAAAGATATTTATTGGATATCTCCTGTATGCTAGGTGCATGTGCTAATAGATTGTGATGATGAGCATTCTTAAAGTCTGTGATATGTACTATGAAGGAAAAAATGAGTGCTTTGAGAACATAAAATAGGAATATCCTTCATCTATCAAGTGAGATTTCTTGAGAAAGTAATGTCTCTGACTGAGACAAAGGGTGAATCGTAATTAACCAAAGGGGGCGGAGGTAGATATTCCTAGGGAAGGGATTCTTCTTTACAAAGGCCTGAGTGTGAAGGGAGCAAAGCACATTGCAGAAACTGGAAGTCCAGTAACTGGAGCACAGAGATCAAGGAGAGAAGAGAGTAATGGTAGAAGCAGAGTGTAGACTCTTAGTTTTTAGAGTGCAGGGAACCCTGTAGGACACTTTAGTAAAGATTATAGTTTTTACCCTAAGAGCAGTGGGAAATCATTAAAGTGTTTTAATTGGGCAGTTGGTAAGATCAGATTCGTATTTTTATTTATTTTTTTATTAGAGGTGGTGGAAGGGCAGAGGGAGAGCAAGAATCTGAAGTAGGGTTCACACCTAGCACAGAGCGCAAGGTGAGGCTTGATCCTATGACCCTCAGATCATGAACACTTAACCAACTGAGCCACCCTGGCACCCCTCAGATTTGTATTTTTAAAAGGTCCCTCAGATAGCAGCAGAGAAAATAGTATGAAATAGGGCAGGAGTGAAATGGAGAAAACAATTTTGGTGGCTTTGCATTAGTCCAGGGAAGAGATGGTTCAGAACTTGAGTAAGAGGAGCTGAAGAAGAAGTAAAGGTAAATCAACAGATTCAAGATATATTTAGTTGGTAGATTTATCTGGAGGTGATAGATTACCAGGGTTTTGGGAGAACGTTGTCATGGGTGACTTCCAGGTATCTGCCTTTCACAACTAGAAAGCAGTGATACATTTGGGAAGGTAAAAACACTAGAAAGAGAACCCAGAATGGCAGTGGGTCACGAGTTCAGTTTTGGACTTCTTGAAGAATTTGAGAGAGAGAAAAGAAGCAGCAGCAAGAGGAGGATAATCTAGGACAGAAAGATGGTTTTTAAAAACCTGTGAAAGACTTGGGCATGTTTAAGATACTGAAGAAAAGGAAGGATCCACTAGAGAGGGAAGTTTTCAAAATTACTGAAAGAGGGAGGGAATAATTAAAGGAGCAGAAGTCCTTAATAAAGGAAGTCCAGAAAGAACCTACCTAAGTGGAATTACTGGTCTTAAATAAGAGATGCAGTGCCTCCAGTGTTGTCACAGGAGAAAGAAGAGGGTTGTGTGAATGTAGGGTTTGGCAGCTGGGCATTGTTTTTGCTGAGATATGGGGCTAGCCTTATGAAGAAGTCAGAAATCAACATCTGAGGAGAGTGGGGGTTTGAGATAGTTACAGTGGCTCGTGAATTGAGAAACATAGGATTTCCTGGCTGCATTGAGGGAAAATTTTTTGTTTAATGAATGTCATTTAATGTTATCTTAAATATCAGTTTTGGAGGAAAACAGGAAGAATGTGAGCTCTACTCATAGAATTCATGGTGAACCTGTATACTTTTAAGTAATGGCATCAGTTTGCCAAGACCTTGTGCTACCCTCACATATGGAGGTGCTATACATCTTTATGTAGTATATGATTTCACTTAACTTTTAACTTTCAGTGTTATTTATGTCGAGTAGGCCTAGTTTGTTTCTAATCGATGTTCTTTTTTCCCTTTTTTTAGGCAGGCAGAAGTCCTGAAGGCTGACATGACAGGTACTGGCTGGCTCATTTGTTTTTCACACTTATTTTATACCATTAAATTAAGGGAAGGGTCTCATCTTTATTGCTTGTTGGACCATCCTAGTTGCCAAAAGGAATGATAACTTACTATTTGCTTTTAATAATTACTCTTTTTGAACTTTGAATTCTTACTTAGATGATCAGGAATTTTATATAGTCTGTGCTACATTGAATTAAGTACTACCTAATTTAATGCATATAATCATTTAATTGTTATGGACTATTTATCATCAATTTAAGACATAGAAAAGAGAATTCATATACATATAAACAAAAATACCTTAGTTTTAGGTTCATGTCTTCCCGTTTATAATTCCCCAAATTTGAGGAGTAAATAGACCTTGAGAAAAAATATTTGTAGGAAAACCCTACTAAAAGTCCTTGAAATTGAGTGAGCTGCCTTGCCACCTTTCTTTTCTCCCTTACCTTTTTTGTTTTGAAAAAAGAACCAAGGTGTTTTTGAAAGAATGACTGGAAGTCACTAGAAGAAGCAGATGATCAGCTTTTCAAAATTGGGAAATATATGACAATGATTTGTAGTGATCAGTATGCTCTCTATAGCAGCATATGCTGTCCTAAAATGTAAAAAGAGAAATGGATTTCATTCTAATTTTTAAGAACTTTATTTCTGAAGTGAAATCCTTAAAGAAGAGTTAAACTGTTACAGCGAGTATTCTGGCCAAAATTTATAATCACGAAGAAATAGGGTCTTTAGATGTCTTTTTCTCAACATTGCGGTCTAATGTTAATGTAAATGTTGATACTAATGTTTTAAGAATTTATGGGTAGTGTCATTATCCTCTGTTAAAGGAAAAGAAAAAGCTAAAAGCACTTTTTAACAGGTTTACTTAATACCATATTAAGTAATATCAGTACTTCCCATTATTAATGTGACTGTTACCATCTTCCACACTATGGAGATCAGTGTCAGCTCTAAGCTACTGTATTATGCTTTTGTATTGTCCTGTTGGGCATAATATGCATTATGTGACAAAAGTTATATGTGGAGCAATATTAAGCTAGCTATACCTTTTACTTTTTTTTAAGTATTGAATACCCTCAGTAAGTAGGCTTAGTTTGGCTTTTATAAGGAACATTTGACTGCCCAAGAACATTAACTAGGATATTAAGTAATTTAAATGATAGTCTGTCTAATAGATCAGAGTTAATGATCCTCTATAGTCCTTTCCCTGCCATCGATGAATCAAAACAAGATTGAATAAATCTATAAATCTGTTTATTTAGTCATTAAAAACCTAATAAGGGACCAAGAAGCTGATACTACACCCTGTTTTTTTGTAGCCAGCAAACTCTTGTGAGGATTAATTCAGATATCCAGGAGATTCTATTTGCAGACTTAAAGAAGAGTAAAAACTATGCCATTGTGCTGCAGCAAAATATTAAATGTAACCAGAAGCCTAATTGAAAAGTCTGGTATCCGGTTCTTCTATTGAGGCAGCTCACCATCAATTATTGCACTCATAAACCTAGTAATCGGAGGAGCTAATGTGTCTTGTAGGACTCTGGCAGACAGTAATAGCCAATTGAGTATTACATTTAGTCATAGCCTGACTTCCTTTCATCTTGCACCCAATCTCTCATTTGGCCTCTTGAGCAGTTTAATCAATGTCTGCTATGAATTGTCATTTACATTAAATGACAAGTGTGGATTGCACACAGAATTTCTTGGCAAGCAATTTACCAATCATTAAAATAACCCACACTGTTTTTGGCTTTATTGGGTTGACATATAGAGAGTATGAATAACAGCAGAATGTGCAAACAACTGCAGGATTGTGAGCAGACATGAAGATTCTGTAAGGACAGTTGTGAGAATGATTCAAAAGAAAAAGAAAACTGCTTTGGACAAAGAGATACAGTTATGAGAGTAAACAGACCATCTTGGCAGTCTGTCATTTTAAATGGGGTGACTTCTGAGGCATAGGACTTCCTATGACATGAATACATAGAAGTCCAAACTAAAGCAAAGGGTGCACCATTCATGTCATTTCATGTTATGGTGTTATTTCAAAGCTAAAAGACAAATGCAGAAACATTTCAAACCAGATTTAGTCATTAGCCAAAAGGTGAAAATCATTTGAAAATGTAGTAGTATAAAACTACTGCAGCAATCTATGGTATCTACTTAAAGCGGGTGTTTGCTTTGGGAAATGGACACGGAAGGAGTCATTGGTGTGGTATAATGATTTTAACTATCTGTTTTTTCTATCTATCTACTGTTTTGTCTTTGTTTTGTTACTCAGATTCTAAGCTGGGTCCAGCTGAGGTCTGGACATCCAGGCAGGCTCTGCAGGACCTGTACCAGAAAATGCTAGTTACTGATTTGGAATACGCTTTAGACAAGAAAGTAGAACAGGATCTGTAAGTATTATCATTTGGGATGTCCCTGTAAGATCAAGATATCACCAAGACTTTAGGATAGAAAAGAACAATTTGGTTATTTCTTCTTAGCCTATCTCATAGTAAGCTCTTTCAGTGGAAAAAAAAAAAATCCTTACACCTGTGGGTTTTTTGAACAAAACATTTGACCATTGGTATTACTTCAGATAGTCTTGGGTGGCAAGAGGAGAAATGCTTGGAGTTGAATGTTTTTAAGGTCTCTTTAGGGCATATCATAAAAACAAATCTATATATATTTCAAGTACTAAGAAATGGTGTTTGGATTCTCTGTATGTGTTCAGTCCTGCATTTAAGCCATGACTAAAAAAAGAAGTTCAATAGTAAGCTTTAGATAAATCTTCTTTGGTAAATGTGATTCTATGAATTTCTCCCAAAGGAAAATATGTTTGCATTGTAAGGGAAGTTCTTCCTTTTATAAAATAAGTAGGTATTTCCTTTTTTTTCCCCCTTAATAAGACTAAAGAAAGATTTTGTATATTTAGGCTATTCCACTTGTTCTTTCTATGAGAGGTGAAATGACAGATGACCAGATTCCCAAGTGAGTAAATAAATGCCTTTTGTGGAAGGCCTTGCCTTATAAATTGGAACAGGGATATTAGGCTGATGGAAAATTAAAAATCAGTTAAGAATATTCTATTTAGTAATGGCTATTACCCTAGGTTGTGGTGAAAATTAGTTTTTCCTATCTTTTACACCTTTCTTAGATACTTTATATTTTTTAGGAGTTCTAGTAATAAAAGAGCTTAATCACAGCCACTTAAAATCCATTTCCATGATATTAGATCACGGATAAAATGTCATCAAAAATGCTGAGGGAGTGATTGTCCTCATATACCATTAAAAACACCCAGTGCTCTTGAGTCTCACAGTTGACATTGATAAAGAATTAGTACTTCCAGGTAGGTTGTCGACCTTTTGTCTGTGTTTGCTTCCTTTCATCAAGGCAGTAACAGCCCCCCTCCATCCTAGTTCATCTTCCCTCTGTGGTTTACAGGTTAAGGAATGACCGTATTTCACCGTAACTGAATTTAAAATGAGTCTCTATACAACTTGATTAATGAAAGACATTTTATAATAGGATTTTGGTATGCCATATTTCAGCATTGTATTTTTTCCTATTTTAAATAGCCAGAATTGAAATGTCAAAAAATGAGCTTATATTTCAAGCTCTCAAGAAAATATTAACCCCAAGAGAAATAAAAGTATTAAATAGAATTAGAACAGAGTACTGTGGGAAATAGATTTTATGGAAATAAGAGATATGGCTTAACATTTTTAAAAAGAATTTTCAAAAAGAATTATTTCTTCACATAATACATGGCGGTTCATTAATAGCTTACTTTTACTTTGGTCTTGCCACTGTAGTTCTGTTTTTGTACTGGGATTCCTAAATAGGCTCTAACTCTAGTAGCTCTAAAAGATTAATAACTGAAGCCACAGTCTGATTATTTGAACATTTGGTAAGTGTTTACTAAGGTCAGTTGGATTCTACTGCATGTCTAGTCTTGCTCAAAGAGGAGCATAAAGTTATTTAAATAAGTGAATAACTTTAATGCAGGTTTACTGTCTAGTTATAACAAACAGTTCTTTCTTGTTCTCAGGGGGACCAGTGTCTGCCCAGTGAGTCACTGCTATACCAAATAGAATTACATTTTGTTTTCAGCTGGAATCATGCCTTTAAGAATCAGATCACAACACTACAAGGCCAGGCAAAGAATCGAGCAAACCCGAATCGGAGTGAAGTTCAGGCAAACCTTTCTCTGTTCCTAGAGGCAGCTAGTGGCTTCTATACTCAGGTGAGTTCTGCATTGTATACCAATTCTTCTAGAAATAGTTGTGAATGTTCTTTGTACATGTCTTGTTGTTCATATAAACGCTTTTTGTTACCACTATGTGTGCCATCCAGGAGTTGATCACCTATAATCTCACATGAATCCCAAATTGTTTACCGTAAGACCTTTCAAACAATAAAGATTCAACTGAAAAAGGTTGACGTTTTGGCTTAAAGGTTGGAGGTATAATTGTGTGAGTAGAAAAAAGGTAATGAGTAGAAACACCATGTCTTAGTGAAACAGCGGAAGTAGTCAGTTATAAATGGTATTAGAACAAATGTGAATTTATGCATATGGGTATAATCATTATGAAAGTCACAGCTGTGTTGTACCAGGCAAGAAATCGTCAAAATTTGTGATAATCAAGTGAGTTTTCATAGTATTATGTGTTCAGTAGAATTTATCTGGGGCTTTAAATGCTATTAAGCTACTTAAGAAATGGAGTAGATTTTTCTCCATTTTAATAATAAGCCATTATTTATCCTCAGAGACTTACCTTGTTCTTGGTTACATCCTGCTATAGCTTCTAAGTCAGGCAAGGTAAAAGAATAAATAAATCTTCAGGGTGCCTAGGTGGCTCAGTCAGTTAAGTGTCTGCCTTTGGCTCAGGTCATGATCTCGGGGTCCTGGGACTGAGCCCCACATAGCTCTTCCTGCTCGGTGGGAAGTTTGCTTCTCACTGTCTCTCCCCTTCCCCATCACTCATTCTCTCACTCAAGTAAATAAAATCTTTTTTTAAAAAAACAAAGCAAAACAATAAATCTTTTGAACAGTGAATTTTCTTTAAGCAGAATCTTTTAGAAAATTTCATCTTATCCATTTGTAGTAGCATTCATAATTAACAAAATGTGTATAATTTATGAGATGAGGTTTTGAAGATCTTGGATTAATGTTTGGCCATTCTCTCTGTGTTGCTTCTTGATCATTGCTACCTGTATTTTGGCTCCATTTTGGTTATATCATCTCTTTGAACAAAGGAAAAGAAAAGACTTTGTGTTGGAAGTTGTCCCATAGCCAGCCATCATCATATAGAGATTATTTGTTTTACTTAAACTAAAACATTCTTCACAGTTCATTATTGAAAGAACTCAAGTATGGTTCTTATTCTCAAAATTCATTTTCAAATGGATGCCAACTTCTAACAGTAGCAGTCGATACTTCTGGAGAGAGGGATTGTGGTATGCCACTAAATAGTCCTTAAAGCAGATGTTAGAGATTAATTAATTCCACAAGTGGCTTTTAAAAGCCTACTATTTTGGGGTGCCTGGGTGACTCAGATGGTTAAGCATCTGCCTTCAGCTCAGGTCACGATCTCCAGGTCCTGGGATCGAGCCCCATGTCCGGCTCCCAGTAGCAGGGAGTCTGCTTCTCCTTCTTCCTCTGCCTCTCCCCTTGCTTGTACTCCTGTCTCTTTCTTTCTCAAATGAATAAATAAAAATCTAAAAAAAAAAATTAAAGAAAGCCTACTATTTGTAAGGTACAATACAGATACTGAGGATATGGAGGGAAAAGAGTCTTTTTCCTTTAAGGGAACATCCAGTCTAAATGAAGAGATGGCTACGTTAATAGATACTCTTTTTGCTTTCTGATTATAAAAATAATGCATACTAATTTCAAGAAACTTGGAAATTACACAAAAATAAAGTATTTTTTAATTAATTCTCCCATTCAGGATAAATTACTACTTTAGTATATATCCTTCTGGTGTTTTAGTAATTTTGTACATAGTTGTACATATCCAGTCTTATATCTGCTTTATAAACATAATGTAAATTTTCCCTTGTATTGTTAAACAGTTTGATAAACATCCTTGTATATAAAGCATTTTCTCTAATATTGGATTATTTCATGATGACAGTTCTTCACTGGATGAATGAAATTTTAAAACTGTTGATACACATTGTTTTACCAAAAGATTATCATTTATATTTTTGTATTTCCATCAGCAGTATTGTATTTCCACCATGCAAGTGTCTGTGTTGATGCATGCTTGCTAGCGTTAAGTGTTCTCAGTAAAAGTAAATGAATAAGTGAATAACTCCTATTTAATAAATGGAAAATAATTTTTCATTTAAAATTTAAAGTCTGGGTTACTAGTGTTGAACTGTTATTCATATTTTATTAGATACTTGTATTTTATATAAATCATCTATTTACATTTCCTGTTCATTGTTTGGACCCTATTTTTTCCATGGTGATTTTTCTGAGCTCTTTATACATGAAAGATATTCTTTTCTATTATTTTTGGCAAATATCTCCAGTTTCTTCTTTTGTTTTTTCATTTTATTTAGAGCTTCCTAACGTTACCAGGTTTGTTGTTTTTTTTTTTGTAATATAGTTTTTTTCTTTGTCCGTAGATCAGTGAGTATTTAATAAGGACAATAATACTTATATGTAAAATTATAATTTAAATCATAAAATTTGAAAATAACACTTGATATCTTACAATAGCATAATGATTAAATAAATTATGGCATATCTGTAAAATGGAAATTTATGAAACTATTATAAGTGATATTTATGAAGATTTTTTAAGATGATGAAAAAATTGTATTGGGTGAAAAAGCATATAAAATTATGTATACAGTTTGACTCAGTATGTTGAGAAGTCTCAGAGCCAGATGCCCATTGACAGATGAATGGGTAAAGAAGTACATATGTATATACAATGGAATATTACTCATAACCCTGACCATATAATCGTCCCTCCCTCCCCCATCACTACTTTCAGCTATGCTTTGTCGAGTTCCAGATTTCCATCATAACTTCTTAGAAAGATTCCGTAACATTCTGGTTGCCTTTCCGTTTTTGAAACCTAGTCTAGGTTTAAAACTCCAGTCTAATTCTGATTCAGATCTGTTTTCCTTCCCCTCCCTATGCAGTAGAACCTGGAATTGTGAATGAACACAGCTGAAGTAGGCGGAGGAGTAGGGGCTCCAAGTAGGGGCGCTGGTTGGGGGTGAGGGAAGGCATCCCCATGTTGCGATGCATTTTTATAATAGCCATTGTATAGTTTGTTTTGTCACTTTGAAACATGATTCTTGACCTTTTTTAAGATGTGATACATATGTAACACATTTCCAAAGTTTTAATTGCACATTGATGAACCAAATCTGCAAGGAAGGAAAGCAAGAATCATCATTTTTATTGAGGGAGCATGGTATTTATAAAAAAAAAATTATGGGCAGAGGAATAATAAAATCATTCAAATTATTTTATAAGGAAAATATATGAGTGATCTAATTTTGAAATTTATTTTTTCCAAGTTTTATAGTCAATGATTTTTCTTCACCTGCTTTCTTTAGGCAGTGGTTGAACAATTACAATAATGGTAGAATGAGCGTTAATAAACTTTTTCAGATATTAGCCTTAATAGGACTTTTTACTTGCATTTTTATGTTGTCTTAGTTTGATCATTGAAACAGTTAATGGTGTTACTAACAGTAATGTTTTATACATTTTTCTGGATTACATGCAGTGCAGATTAAGCCACCAGATTGAGGGAATAGACCAAGTCCAGATCATTGTACAACCTTACAGGCCAATATAAGTTTTGAATTTTAATCTTTAAGTGTAGTTGTAGGCCATTGGAAAGGAGTCTAGGGAGTAACATAATAAAGCTTGCATTTTTAAAAGATTATCCTGGCTGTTGTATGGAGGATGAATTAGTGGGGTTCAGGAATGGAAGCTAATTAGGATGCCCCTGTAATGGAAAACAATTGATGGATTTTTGAAGAATAGCCAGTAGACTTGCTGATGGACCAGATTGGATATGTGAAATCAGGGTAGGGGAAAAATTATCAGGTGACTTGAGTTATCAGATTGAGCAGCTAGATGACTGGTTGTTCCATTTATTGAGATGGGGAGTACTGTAGAGAAAGCAGCTATGTTTGTGTTAAATGAGATAGGCTATTTGAGATCTCAGTGCAGGTGTCAGATAGGAAATTAGATAAACAAACTTGGAACTCAGTGCAAAGGTCAGGGCTGGAGTAAATTTTATGATTACAATAAAGAACCCTGACTTAGTCTGACATTAGTGTTTGGTATTTAAAACCACAGGACTAACAAACATAGTGATTTGAAGGGGCACATGCACCCCAGTGTTTATAGCAACAATGTCTACAGTAGCCAAAATATGGAAAGAGCCAGATGCCCATTGACAGATGAATGGGTAAAGAAGTTGTGGCATATATATATACAATGGAATACTACTCAGCTATCAAAAAGAATGATATCTTGCCATTTGCAACGACATGGATGGAACTAGAGGGTATTATGCTAAGCGAAATAAGTCAGAGAAAAACAGATACGATATAATTTCACCGATATGTGGAATTTAAGAAACAAAACAGGAACATAGGGGAAGGGAAGGAAAAATAAAGTAAGATGAAAATTGAGAGGGAGGCGAACTATAAGAGATGCTGAACTCTAGGAAACAAACAGGTTGCTGGAGGGGTTGGGAGGTTGGGGATGGGTAACTGGGTGATGGGCATTAAGGAGGACACATGATGTAATTGAGCACTGGATGTTATATGCAACTGATGAGTCACTAAATTCTACCTCTGAAACTAACCAACTAACTAAATAAATAAATTTTAAAAACCACAGGACTAGGTGAGAACAGGTTAGCACAAGTGGAGCCACCATTGCAAGAGTTGAAAATCAGACATTGGTGACTTAGAAGCCAAGAGAGAAGCATTTCAGTAAGGAGTAAAAGTGATCAACTTTGTTGAGTGCTACTGAGAAGTCAAGTAAGATGATTAAAAAGTGACCAATTAGATTTGACAACACGGAAGTCACTGGTGACATTAACAAATATAACTGTATTTCTTCATTTCCAAAATATTTTTCATATTTTAACATCTCTAAAACAGGGATAAGTTCACAAAAGATTGTAAGTCACTGTTCAGTTGGCAGTGTTTTTTCTCAATGTTGTGATAAATAATAGTTCATCTTATAATTTATGGTATCTTAGATTTGATGCAATGTGACTTTGGTAAAGTGGTGGGGATAGAAATCTAATTGAAGTGGATTGAGAAGAGACTGATACATGTCATCCTAAGTTATATTTTCTGTGAAGATGGTTTTTACTTCTTAGCTGTCATTTTGTGAGCCATTTAAAGCATAGTACCTCAAGCCAGAACGAAATTCCCAAAGTAAAGATGTAACATTTCTGCTATAGGTTTTTTGAAAACATGAAAGAACCGAACAAACAGTTGTTACTCTAAAAAAGTGAGAGCCAAAAGGAAAGTATTATTAAGTTTCTGTAGTAATTTAAAAGGTGGTATTCTGTACCTTCATCATTTGTTCTCCATTCTTGGCATAGGGTGAAGAGCTAAGGAGCAGTGGAATAGTTTAATACAGAGTTTTCACAGAATAATTGCCAAAAATAGTTCTCAACTTATGAAACATCTCTTTCTCTTCTTCAGTGCCACCTTGTTTCTGCCTCTAAACCCACTAGACATCCTCACCCAGAATCTTTGAGTCAGCAGGAACTTTTCTGGTATCTTCATCTACAGCCCCTGAGTTCAGGCAAAAATTTTATTGGAGACATTACACATGATGCTCCAGCCATGTTTGATTTACTTTTCATGAGCATTCTTTTTTCTTCTTGATAGATGTTCAGTCTTGCCTAATTTTCCAGTCTGTCCTTTCAGTAGCTACTGAACTCCATTCTCCACCATCTGTCATGTTTCTTGTCATCTTCTGCAATCATATGGTTTGGGTGTGGGGGTTTTGTTTTTGTTTTTGTTTTGTTTTGTTTCTTCCATTTTTTGTTCCTCTCCTGTTATTTCTTGCCTTTTATATTTCCTGACTCTAACCATTCTGGGCTTTAACTTGTTTACCTAATTTGATGTCAGCAAATTTCTTGCCCATCACAAATGTATAGGTGTAAGTAAAGCTGAAACAGATAATGTGTATGCTTAGGTAAGAAAGGGTATACAGAACTTGTATTTGGTTATGAAAGTGGTTTTTAACTTAGGAAAAAGGTGGGACATTTCAGATCCTGAGTGGGGTCCTGAGGATGTCTTATTTTATATTTTGAATTCTGCACATGTTAGAAAGGGTGGTGATAGAATCAAGGTATTTCTAATTCTGTATCTTTAGTCAAATCCCATGATATTTCTGTTGCTTTCATATCCTCATCTGAAAAAATGGAGCTTTATAACTACATATACTATATTGTTACTAGTTTATCACAAGGATAAGTGAGACAAATGTATCAAATAACCTAAGAAATAATATTGACTATAGATGTAGATTATTCTGTTGGCTTGTGCTAGCTATCATGTTTGATATCACTTGCCGCTCTCTGCCCCTTCCCTTCCCCACCCCCACTTTATTTACCTGTCTTGCTCATTTGGCTGTGAGTTCTTTAAGAAGGTAGATTTTCTTATCTCTGTTGCTTACCATGGTAACCAAATATTTGAATGAATATATTTGTAAGTAAATATTTGAATAAATGAGAGTAGAATGCAAAGAACTCTGTGGAGGCCAAGAATGAAACCCTTGGGGAGCAAGGTGGCGGGGGGGGAAAGCCTTTGAATAAAGGGGACTGAAAAGGAATGATTGGTAAGACAAAACAAAACAACTAGCAAAGCTCAGTGATCAGCCATAAGGTCAACTGTTTTAAATGCAACAAAGAGGTCCAATAAGATGATGACTGAAAAGTGTCCATTGTATTTGCTTATTAGATAACTGGTTGTCATATGGACAACAGTTTCAGTAGAGTGGTGGTAGGTGGTGGGATGGGAAAAGAGTTTGTGTAGAAGGCAGATCATAATGGATTAAGGAGTGAATAGGAATTGAGAAAGCGGATAGCTTTTACTTTGAAGGAGTTTTGGTAAGAAGGTGAAGAGACATTAGAAGTTTGCTGGAGAAGGAATCTAAGGTCAAGGGGGAGAGTGTTTTGGTTTGGGGGTTTTATTATTGTTTTCTGTAGATGATGCTTGATATTTGTAGGTCACAGCAAAGAAGCATGAGAAGCTGAAAGTAAATTTAAGAGTGAGAGGATGATAGGCAGGAGGCAGACAGGAATGAAATAGGTATGCTCAGACAGAGGAGTTAGTTCTGACCAGGAGGAGGTACCTTTAATAGATGAAAGGAGAAAGGAGGAAAAAATGGGTGGTCTATATAATGTCAGAAGTCCCTTCCAGATCTGTAATACCATCAGATCTGTTATGTATGCAAAGATATGAACTGACCTAGGGCTTAAGAAAATAAATTTCAAGGGGGCACCTGGGTGGCTCAGTTGGTTAAGCGTCAGACTCTTAATCTTAGCTCAGGTCTTGATATCAGGATTGTGAGCTCAAGCCCCATTTTGGGCATGGAACCTACTTAAAAAATCAATCTGTCAATCTGTCTGTCTATCTCAAGGAATTCCTAAAGTCTGACAAATATGTTGGCTTGCATTTAAGTCATATTTGTAACCACCCAATCTTTAGTGTTTTGTGTGTGTGTGTGTGTGTGTGTTTAAGATTATTTATTTGAGAGAGAGAGAGGGAGGTAGAGTGGGTAAGCATAAGCGGGAGGGGCAGAGAGAGGGAGAGAGAATCTCTAGCATACTCTTCATTGAGTGAGGAGCCTGAGGTGGGGCTCGATCTCATGACCTTGAGATCACTACCTGAGTCTCATGACCTTGAGATCACTACCTGAGCTGAAACTAAGAGTCGGTCGCTTAACCGACTGTGCCACCCAAGAGCCCTGGTTTTTATGTGTTCCTAAGAGGAATACTAGATAGATGATTTCTCGGAATTGCTTGTTGAATGTGAATGAATACCCTATTTAGGTGAAGTCTTTTTAAATAATGTTTCTGTTCCTTTTATTTTTTTAAAGATTTATTTATTCATTATTTTAGAAGGGGGGTGGGACAGAGAGAGAGAGAGAGAGAGAGAGAGAATCCCAAGCGGACTCCCTGCTGAGGGCCGGGCCCACCACTGGGCCCATCTCAGGACCATTGAGATCACTGCGTGGGTCAAAATCAAGAGCCAGATACTTAACTAACTGAGCCACCAAGGTGCCCTGCTGTTCCTTCTACTTATTTATTTATTTATTTTTATTATTTTAAAGATCTTATTTATTTGAGAGAAAGAGGGAGGGACAGAGGGAGAGAAGCAGACTCCCTGCTGAGTGTGGAGCCCAACTCATGGGCTTGATCCCAAGACCCTGAGATAATGACCTGACCCAAAATCAAGTCAGATGCTTAACCGACTGAGACACCCAGGTGTCCCCCCTCTGTTCCTTTTAGATGCACATTCTAGATTGCTCTAATACTTCAGAATTTAAAAGATATGATTTATAATAAATGTAACCAGTTATCTGATCCTGTTTTCTTTGAGTCTTTGCTCAGGTCTCAATTGTATATGATATCAGGTACACATGTTAAAGTATACAAACTTTACTGTTAGATCACTTCTGACATACCAGTTCTGACTTATCACTAAATTTTGTTCATGTTTTCCTTGTAGTTATTACAAGAACTATGTACAGTGTTTAATGTAGATTTACCATGCCGTGTGAAGTCTTCCCAATTGGGAATTATCAGCAATAAACAGACGCATACCAGCGCCATAGTGAAGCCACAGTCTAGCTCCTGTTCCTATATCTGCCAGCACTGCCTCGTCCACCTTGGAGACATTGGTGAGCCTTTGGTGTGAAGGAATCGCTAATATAGTCATCTTTTTCTTTGGAGTAGTCATAGAAGGAAACTCTTTTCCTTCAAACTGAGCATGCACACACAATTTAGATAGTTATAAGAGGAAACTGTAAAATGGATATTAAAGAACTTAAATTTTCTCAAAATTTTGGGATTGGCAAAGGATCTTGAAGGTGTCAGCTTTCATGTTAAGATTTAAGTTTTATTCAGACTCATGCAGGTGTAGGCAAATGAATAGCAAAAATGTAAATAAAGCTAAATTTTTCAAAGTGGTGCCATAATATTTTCTAAATTAGAAGTCTGTACTCTTGGAATTGCAGGGTTTATAAGTTACTCCTTCTGAAGCTAGATTGTCTTCTTTCCTTCCTATCAGTGTATTAAAACTTCTTTTTAAATTGTTTCCTTTTTACAGTTAAATTTGTATTTCTATTTTATATATTTTATCTGGGAGTATTCTGTAACTTATCCTTGTTCATCCCTTTAAGGCTAACCTAAAAAGGTTGTAAAACAAATTAACTATAGGATTATGTTTCAACTGTCCTAAAATAACAAGGAATGAAGAACATCACTGCTTTAAGTTCAAAGATTTTAGATTTCTTGATGTCATAAATCATTGACCTCCATGAGGGATCACATCAAAGTAAGCACCAAGTTCTGCACGGAGATTCAGTGAGTAGTGTATTTAGGTTGTTTTTGCTTTTAGTGTTCCTGTACACACACATACTTAATATTGCAGTAGGTATGAGACATCTTTCAAAATCACTTTATAAGATATTGAAGAAATACATAACTTTCAGATCATATTGTATAGTGTTTTTTGTTTTGTTTTGTTTTTAAGTGCCATATAACTCACCCCTTCTTGTGGGCCGGCTCCAGGTCACCAGCATAGTCCATAGTGGGAGCTGGTGATGCATGACACTGGAGGACCTGAAAATGGGGGCTAGGTAAGCTTTAACATTGGTTACATGCTGAATGTCCCAAATAGGGAAGGCCAGATGGACACTTCACACATAATCCTATAGTTAATTTGTTTTAAAGTATTTTCTGTCTTTAATTATCTTAAATTAATTTTAATGTGTTTATTATCTTTAGAACTGAAAACTATAGTTGCTTTGGAAATATTACCCTACTAGTTATTTTTTCGTTAGTTTGCTTGTTTTTAAACTAAATTATCTTTTTTCTCCTCTCAGCTCGATACAGAAACCAGACCAGTCAGGCAGAATCCTACTATAGGCATGCAGCTCAGCTTGTCCCCTCTAATGGTGAGTGGGCCTCTTATGTCAACTTGTGGATGACTTTATAACAATACAGAAAATAACTCAAGGCTCATCTTCCAGGTTTTATGAAAGCAAAAGATTTCGGGGTTTTGGTATTGAGTTTTGGGGATTTGGTATTGATTGATTTGGAGTTGTGGTCATACTCTTTTAAATGTATATTCTATATAACCAGAAATGAATTTTTTTAAATAAGATTATTGTCAGTAAACCAGTATAAATAGACTATCTCCTAATGTGATCTAAAATTGTTTTAACAACTCTGGCTTCCTTAATTACTTATAGAATAATTATCTCTTAATACTACCATTTCCTTACTAGAAAATTTATTTTTTTATTACCTAAAAGACAGGGCTTTTGTCTTTTGATGACCTCAGAATCGGAATTAGCAGTGATTCTTGTGTTAAGCCACATTGAAATTCTTGATTCTGAAAGGAGCCCCTTTGAAGCAGGGGTGGCAGTGTACTCACGGTTTCCTATTGGCCATGGCTGCTTTCCTGCTGCAGTGGCCATAGAGACTCTTAGGCCCAAAAAGCCAAAAAGATTTGCTGTCTAGCCCTTTCTAAAGTCTTCTTTAAACTTAATAGTGCTCTCTTCCCTTATTACGTGCTTAACCTAAACATAGTTGTGCTGTGGTGGGGTGTGCTATTTTAAATTATGCCCATTTGTAATGAGGTAATCATGAGATTTACTTTATAAAATACACCCCATTATTAATTTAACGGTTTAAAAATTGATCATCTGCATTCTGATGGCAAGATTGTGCATCTTGGGTGACTTTAGAATCTTCACTTTCTCCTCTAGGTCAGCCTTATAATCAGTTGGCTATCTTAGCTTCTTCCAAAGGAGACCATCTGACCACAATTTTCTACTACTGCAGAAGCATCGCTGTGAAGTTTCCTTTCCCAGCTGCCTCCACTAATCTACAAAAAGCACTTTCTAAAGCACTGGAAAGGTAGGGTTGACTTTTCCAAGAGGAGTTGGTGTAATCTGGTAGCCTTCACCTGTCAAATTTGGGCATGCAAGAACTAATAGTTACTTGTGTTTCGCTTCTGTTTGCCTAATTTCTAAAAACACCCATATATTTTAATAGTTTTGCATGTAGTCGTTGCTTGGGTTTCAAGCAGTCTGCATCTGATCTGTTCCTAGTAGAGGAGTACAGGCTGCTGAATACTGATGACTCATCTGAGTGTGTTGCAGATGAAAAGTTAGATGCAGAATCCTCTCCTTGTGTATCAGGTGCTCAAATAATGTGTTTTTGCAGACTGAAACCTCTGTTAAGAGGTGTTAGCCATTTTGCTGCTTAAGATTCATGAAAATTTTTCTTTTCTTTCATTTCAGCCGGGATGAGGTGAAAACCAAATGGGGTGTTTCTGACTTCATCAAGGCCTTTATTAAATTCCACGGTCATGTGTACCTGAGTAAGAGCTTGGAAAAGTTGAGCCCTCTTCGAGAGAAATTGGAAGAACAGTTTAAGGTTAGATTTTAAAAATAAAGCATTTTTTGTCTTGTCTGATTCAGGAAGCATAAGATTTGGGGGAAGCTGACTTCCTAGTTTTTATGTCATTATTTAACTGTGAACTGTTGGGTAAAATTAAATTTGAAGCATATGGAATTCTTGCATATAGCATCCCCTCGATTTAAACAGAGATACCGTCTTTAGAGAAACATCGCAGCAGTGTTTTCACTAAGTAGCTGCCATTTGGCAGAAGGTACCAAAGTGGGAAAAAACAACTCCTCCTTCCTTCCTTCTCAAATCAAGCACCTTTCTTTCTCAGTTTTGAAAGTACTACTTTTGATGGTTTTTATATCCTTAGGTAGGCTTCTGATACTTACTTTATAATATTTCCATTCTGTAAACCTAGTTCTTTATTCTCACTGTGTTTTGATCCATTGGGATTTGTGGTAGTTCAAAGGAAAGGAATAAGAATTTCATTCAACAGGACTGTATTTTACTAATTTGTGTAAGGAGATAAAATTAAGTAACCTTTGTTCATATGAAAATAATCTTTTATTAGTATATTAACAGTTTAGATGTAGTATAATATGTAAAATATGGCAGGAGTCAAGATTAAATATTAACTTTATTTTTAATTCATTTATTCAACAAATATTTGACTGCCTGTTGTGTCAGTCACTGTTTTAGCCACTGGGATCAATAGCGAACAAGACCGTCTAAAGAACATTTTATATTACTTGGTTATTCCTGGGTATCTAAACACTTGGGGAATTGTCTATAACTGCCTTACAGTTTTATAAGTATTATAAAAGTAACACATTCCAGAGATTGTAGAACTTAGATACTTAAGAGACATAAATTAACCAAATATAGTCAACGTGAAGTAGTTTTTACAGATAATCATTTTGGCAGTTGACACTTTTTATGTATAAGAGATTGTACTAAATAACTATAAGAGAAATAGTTTGTTTTAAAATAAGCTTTAGAGTCCCCTGTTGTTTTCTGCTTCTTTTGGTGGCCTATTTAAACTTTTAGCCCATGATTTATAGAGTCGGGTGCATGAAAGGAACAGCTAATTTTTATGTCCTAAGCTCTTCTGCCTGGACAGAACAAACAAATCTAAATAGTTTTATTTTAAGTGTTCAGATATATGAAGGATTATTTTAAAATAAATTATCTTTGTCTTTTCTGAGGTCAGAACTGAAATTAAATCTTAAATCTTAAAAAAGAGATCTGTAGGGGGTTGCTGGGGATTCTCTCTTTTGAGGACTTAAAAGTCAGGTTGACAGCCATCTTTCTTGGATGGTTTAGGTACAGTTCTGTAAAATAGCAGGGGATTGGACCAGATGACCTCTTGAGATTGCTCCTGGCTCTGTGTCTATGAAAGATATACTCCCTAAGTGGGGAGAGAGAGGGATCCTACCTTAATGAAATCTTCTCTATGTAAGTTATTCTGGTCTAGAATCTAGTCATTTTGCATTCGATTCAACCTCAAACACTGATATTCTCTTCAAATATATATATATATTTTTAAAGATTTTATGTATTTATTTGAGAGAGAACATGCATGCACTTGAGCTGAGGGGAGGGGCAGGGACAAGCGGCTCCACCCTGAGCAACTGAGGCTGGAGCCCAGTTTGGGGCTCAATCTCAGGACCCTGAGATCATGATCTGAGCCAAAACCAAGAGTCCCACACTTAAAGACTGACTGAGCCACCCAGGTGCCCCTCAAATATGTATTTCTGTATATAAAGTTGTGGGGGGTTTATGTGGGCAGTTGTAAATAGACTTTGAAGTATCATTCCAACACTCTGAAGTTAAACATAGTATGAGGCAGATCTATTTTAAACTTTACTCATTTCTGAAACATCAGAAGAACATTGTTGGAATGAAATTTTAGCATAGTTGAGCAAATATTCAAGTGTTTCTAAAGCGTATGTAGATGATTAGTATCATCTACATGTAAACTTCAGTGTGTCTAACTAGAAATCATTAGCTCCTAGGTTGAGGTTTATTGAAATATTTAAGGCCTGGGGTTTAGGAAATGAGACTGTGTGCTATTTTTTCATGGTATTAGCTCAGTATATTCTTCAAGGGCTCTTGAAAATGTCTTTGAGTAACAGTGTGTCAATTCCAATCTGATTTTGTTCCTGGTGAGGCCTTTACTTACTACAGTGCAGTCTAAATTTTATGAAATTACAACCAAATAGTTACACATTTACTTACAAAGGTGTGGGTTATGCCTTCACTAAGTACTTATTGAGTACCTACTGTGTACCGTACACTTTTCTAGGCTCTTGGAGACAGAAGGGAGAACAAGACAAAGTCTGTGCTTTCGTGAAATTTTACATTATCATTTGCTAGTACTTAGGCTGCACTCATGCATTAATGCTTCTGTGCATACACTAGACAGTCCCTTAAAGGGCTGTGATTGTCTTCTATTGGGTATTGCCATCTAAAATAAAATGCCCATGGATTAGTAGATACATTGTTAAATTTTACTCATAAGGAAAAAATGCTTTTTGAAAAATACAAGCTAATATTCTCATTTTATGCCAGTATTATGTATTTGTGTAAATGGTCAGTTTATTTAAAAGGTTGGATGTAGAGATTGAAGGAGAACTTCTATGGGAGAAATCTGAAGAAGAGATACAATTTCAGGATGTTTTACAAAAGAAAGGAAAGAAAAATGCTTGATGCCTTTGGAAAAGGAATAAGCATTCTAGATGTATATACTGGAATGGCAGATGGCAAGGAGGCTGAGAGAGAGAGTAGTTTAAGTGGAATTGAATTGTACTTTTCTGCCATGATAATGTAAAAGACCTTGCTAATAGAATCATAAAACTTACTCTGGATATTTCAGATTCTTTATATAAATAGAAAAAAAAAATCTTTGGAGCTGGACAAAGGCAGCTCTAAATTTCTGAGATGGTAGGATCTCCTCACTGCTGGTAGAACTGTAATTAAGGTTATCTGTTTCCCACCGTAAGGCTAGTGACAGTGAATCCCCACTTGTATCCATTTCCTGAGAGGGAAGGAGGTTGGCTCTAGGTTAAGTGTAGGGTGAAGCCAGGATATCATCTCTAGTAGCTATCAGTTGGTTAGGACTTGCGTTTGAAAAATATTTTATATGGGAATAAGCTAAAATTACTGCAAATGCTAAGGTAGAAGGGTGATTAAGTTGAGGCCACAGCTGAGAGCATAGTAAGTGATTTCTTTCTTATAATAACCTGGTTAGCAGGTTGCTATGAACAACACGTAGTTATTAAGTAAAAGAAATTTAATGATGAAGATCATGCATGTGCTTTTCTAAAAGGGGAAAATGTCAGTGTTATAATTTGTAGAAGTTGCCTATAACACATTATTGTTCTAGTATATTATTTACCCTGTGTTCCAAAGTAGGTTCTTGCTATCTACCTCATTTATAAGTAAGTTTCTTTAACTGTGTCAAGCCTTTGAAAGAGTAAACTTTATGACAAATTTTGGAAGTCATACTTTATGTATAACTTATTTACGTATGACCAACAGTTCAAAAACATTTTTTAGTCTTTTAGTTTGAAATTTTCCTTTTTACTGTGTACATCTTCTTTCTAGTCATTGGTTCCAACTTAATATTTTACTATGTATGCATTTCTTAGAAAACCACTTCTGATGGATTAAGATGTATACATTTATTAACTGATGCCCAAAACTTTTTCCTCATCATATTAAAAAATATGCAGTGTCTCAGGGAAAAGTATTGTGAAAAACAGCTCAAAGAGCTCTGTGGTGTCTGGGCTAATTCTTTTCAAGGCAAAGAGTCAGTATGAGAAACATCAGACCCCCTCAGACTCGATTAAAAATCCTGGGATTAAGGGTGGAGACATTTACTCATCCATAGCTCTGTTAGTCATGTGGCTAAATGCAGACCACCAGTTTAATTCTTGTGTGGAAAGTGGCTTCTGTTCTTGATAATGTATGCAGTATTTCTCTTGTCTTTTACAGAGGCTGCTATTCCAAAAAGCTTTCAACTCTCAGCAGTTAGTTCATGTCACTGTCATTAACCTGTTTCAACTTCATCACCTTCGTGACTTTAGCAATGAAACGGAGCAGCATAGTTACAGCCAAGATGAGCAGCTGTGTTGGACACAGTTGCTGGCCCTCTTTAGTAAGTATTAAATCATTTACTCTTCTTCAGAAAGCATAATCTAGGCATTTTCATCATTGTAACAGAGTACTAGTGACATATGAAAATGTGTCCTATATGTCCTACTATTGAATCAGGAGGCCTAAATCCCAAGTTCTATCCTTTTATCTACTCACATTCCCCTCATCAACTGTATCTGTAACATCTTTTATTTAAGATTTCATTTACTTATTTGACAGAGAGAGAGAGAGAGAGAGAGAGAGCGCACAAGCAGGGGGAGCAGCAGAGGGAGAGGGAGAGAAGGCAGCTCCCCCGCTGAGCAGGGAGCCCGATGCGGGGCTCTATCCCAGGACCCTGGGATCATGACCTGAGCTGAAGGCAGACGCTTAACGACTGAGCCACCCAGGCACCCCTGTAACATTTTTAACATGGGGAAAAATGCCTTTTTAGAAAAAAGCTATGAGGTATTTGTGTTAAGTAGGCTACAGCATAAGGCTCATAATGATAGTTTAATTTGGACTGGTACATAGTTTCAAATATCTTATGCTTTCTAAATACATTTTTTTCTTTAAGTGTCTTTTCTTGGCATCCTGTGCAAGTGCCCTCTCCAGAACAAGTCTCAGGAGGAGTCCTACAATGCCTATCCCCTTCCTGCAGTCAAGGTCTCCATGGACTGGCTGAGACTCAGACCCAGGGTCTTTCAGGAGGCAGTGGTGGATGAAAGACAGTAGTAAGTGTCTTATAATTTCATACTAGCTTATGTGCTTTGTTTGTTTGATATTCATAGATGTGTAGAAACTGCTTCCTAAAACACAGCATTTGAACAATGGAAGACTTTGTATTTTCCACCTACTCTCTGGAAATTGAACTGAAGACATCTTTGTGTGCTTTTCATTTATTTGTTTGAATTTCTCATGTGAGGCACAATCTTAAGGATTTCTGGCTCCCTGTTTGTCCCCCCCCCCCCCCCCCCCCCCGGCTGCCATCATGGGGAAAAAGCATTTTTCACATTTCAAGGTGAAATTGAAGTAAAACCACTTTGTTTCTTACCTATTACAATATGCTCCAGTTTTCTGTTTAGAAGTTGAAGAGAAGTGATTTTTTACTTTTTCCATTATTTCTGTTTGATACTGTTGATACTACCCTAGAGTAACACCCGATTTGAGTTGTATTTGCTTGTTTTGAGCATAGAAGGTTGGAAATTATTTTGGCTCTCACCGTTTTCTCTGTAATCTCTACTCAGAATAATTCTGATGTTTCTTAGGAGCTTTTGATTTTACGGTGACAAATGAAAGCTTTCAGTTTACCTTGATATTTTAACAATATGTGGATTTTTTTTGTATCATAAAGAAAAAGGCATATTCTGGAATAGAGAATGTAATTTGTCTATGGTGTACCCAGACCCTGTCACAGATTAAGAACTAGCAGTGGGTTCCATAACTGATAATGAATGTGACAGCTCTATCAAAACATAGTATGTTGTTTCTCTAGTCAGTGTGTTCTCAGTAAGTATCAAGTATCAGTGTTTAAAACTAACAAATTATTTTCACTAATTGTTAAATTAAGAGCCTGGGAAATGATCTACAGTAGTAGGTCTCTGTTGTACAAATTTGACCCTTCTTGTGTATCTTTTATCTAGACATCTTTGAAAATAGGTTTTAGGAAATCATACAGCCTTTAAAATGCTGAAGCCAGGGGAAAAATACATAACGTCTAGGCCCTTAGATAACATTGTCATGGCTTATTGGTGTTCTGGTTTTCTCTGTTTTAAACAAAGTCTGAAATGTCTCTTTAATTTACAGCATTTGGCCCTGGCTAATTTCTCTTCTAAATAGTTTCCATCCCCATGAAGAGGATCTTTCAAGTACTAATGGTAAGGGCTACCTTAATGTTATATTGTTGACATTGTTCTGTATCACTAATACTAGGCTTAAGGCCAAAGAAAAAACAGGCTTTTGTTAAGTGTTTGACTTTAAGTTCAGTATCTCAGAAGTGACTTCGAACTCTATACTCATCATGATTATAAGAGGATGGAAGTAGAGGTAATGTTCTTCCAGTTCTTCCAGCAGCATATTCTCCTATTTAGCTACATTTGAATAGGAGTCCCAAGAGTGCAATACCTTTAAATTCTTTCTGTCTTCTTCCCTTCCTCCTCATTCTTACTATTTTTTTTTTAAAGGAACTAATGTGAACAGCATTACTCTGTTAAAGTAATACCTGCTTATTATAGAACATCTGGGACATTCAAACATTAAGAACAGGAGTAACCCATGGTTCTCTCATACAAAGATACTTTGTGCTATTCACATGATAGTGTATTTCTTGGGACATTTTTCTTATGTGTACATACACCTGCCTGTGATTGATATCTGATACAGCTTCGGGCCTGCTTTTTAAAGTTAACATTATATTGCTAGCATTTTCCTTTGCCATTTAAACATTTTGAAACATGATTTTTACTGGCAGCATGATAATTCTGCCCTGTGGATATGCCATCATGTATTTAATCATTGTCTATTTGCTTTAAAATTTTCCCCATTATAAATAATTCTGTACTGAACAATCTATAGTTGACTCCTTTCTGATTATTTTACTCCTATCAGATCAGTGCTTCTCAAGCGTTAATTTGCAAATGCATCACCTGGGATTTTGTTAAAATGCAGTTTATGATTCAGTAGGTTTGGGATAGTGCCTAAGATTCTGCGTTTCTTACAAGCTCCTGGGTGATGTTGGTGTTGTTATTCAACACTTTGAGTAACAAGGAGATAATCTAAACAATGGGATTACTGGATCTGAGGCTATGAATTTTTAAGGCTGCTAGGGAAAAAAGGTCCCATCGGCTCCATCCTCCTTAGCATTGAGTAGTGGGTAAGTAGTAGGGGACAGTGCCAAGGGCCCAGAGGCAACCTGCAGGAATTTGATAAATGAATTCTGTTACCAGGATTACTGTAGAGAAGAGCAGAGAACTCTGAGCATTATAGATAGCGTTTTTTTTTTTCTGTATAGAAGATTGTAATTTTCTTCATTTAGTGGACAACATTCTGCTGATTAACAGTTTTTAAATTAAAATGTTTACAAATCTTGCTTTCTGCCTTTCTGTAGCTACACCACTTCCAGAGGAGTTTGAGTTACAAGGATTCTTGGCTTTGAGACCTTCTTTCAGGTAGGTGGCAGCCGAATGAGGTTTATTTCATTACCAGTGATTACAGTATTAAAATGGGAAATCAGGCTTGGGTGTAGAAGAACCTTTGATTTATCCCAACTTTGTCTTATTTTCCT